>NC_083889.1:37542474-38167474 GCF_032452875.1 Bos javanicus
ACTATGGGGGTTCTTAAAATTAGGAGATTAGAAGGACACTAGGAAAGAGCCATCAGCAAGAAGTAGAAGCACAGAATGAGCAAATCCTTCCAAAGTTAATATGCAAAAATAAGACAATTAGGTTAATTCACTGAAGGGTTTGTTAAGCTAGCAGAAAAACAAAACAGAAACATCCTACTGCTGAACGACCTGACTGCAACGCATCACTCACTGCACCCACTGCCCCCCTTACCCCTGCCAAGGGGAGCTGAAGAGGCTCCCTGATGTTGCCAATGGCAGAACTGAACTGAGGGAAGGGGACCTACGCAAACTAAGTCTCAGCTGCACATCATTGCACTCTGAAGCCTGGACACCAGACTCCTTGCCGGTCTCCCAGCACAAATGCTCGCATTTCTAAAGCTTCCTTTTGTAGATGGTGCTGGTGCTAGTGGGGAAAACAATTCTTATGAGAACCAACCAAAGTACGACAATTTGGGGAACAAAGTCTTTCTGTAACCCTGAAAAATTTCAGGGTGAACTTCAGCAAATGTTCTTAAATACTACACACTACAAATGTTCTTAAGAACTACAAAGTATTCTTAAATATACCTACGTTTTCATATATAAACAAGAAGAAACTATCCAAATTGGTTCTGAAGACCTACATCAAAAAGGGGATGAATGATAGTGCAAGCTAGAAAAATAAAAATCGACACAATAAGAATATACACAAAAACTGAGCATCTACAGCTCAGACTGAACTTTTAAACACACATCTCTCTTAATGCCCTAATTGAAAATGTTTAGCCTAATGCCACCCTGTTCTGCTTGGAAAGCATTACTACTTTTCTTCAAACCCTAACCAAATAAAGTTTATATTGATATTACATTTCCTTATGATGGCTCATTCAGGGGACATGGTCACATTTCTTCTTTCTTGTGAAAAAAAAATAAATAAGTAAACAGACTACAGACTAAAAAAAGACTACAGACTAAAATACTGTTTTAATAGAATAACATCCATGCCTTACAGACCAAAAATTATAGGTACTGGCTGTGGTGTGGATGGTGTGCACCATCAGCTTTACTCTGGTTGCACAAAGGGAGTCCTGAACTGACACAAATTCTTCTGTGAATTAGCCTGCTCGCAGCAAACAGGCAAACCAGCAGCAGCTGGGAGGGGCCACGAGGGCTTGGGTTTGGGCGGCCGCGGCCTCAGCACTTTTCGTTGTGTAGTCTTGGGCGAGGGACCTCTGCCCTGGGGGGTCTGTGTCCTCCCCTGGGGAGCACTACTGGGGCCTTGATGAGGAGTAAAGAAGGTGACACATGTGCTGCGTACCTAGCACCTCTGAAATGCTCGGTAACTGTTGGCTATTACGATCAGGAAGGAGAAACTGGATGGCGGACGTCACTTGAAATAAAAGGAAGACTGAGATAATGACAGCGGTTTCTGTGATGAAAATTAGTGAGGTCCCCGACAAATCTTGGGATTTCCTAAATCCAACCCCGAGAAGCCAGCGGCGGTGTCATTTGGTGTTCTGCAGGGCAACAAACGAGCTGTCGGCAGTTGGGAAATCCTGTGTTCCTGTCACCGGCCGCAGCCAGTTCTCCAGTTTACAGGAGCACAACAAGCCTCCACTCACTCCACTTCAGTGTCTCAGCAGGCCGGGCGAGTTATAATTGGCCTTAATTGGCACTTACAGGAGCTTTAACATTCCTTACCTGCTGCCAAGGAGCACTTGAAAGGGGGAGAAAGTATTTTCAAACTTGGAAATACCAAGCAATTCATTCAGCTGTGGGCCGGGACGCCTGCTGTCCAGAATCAGATTAGCTTCACCAAGAAACTGCTGCTGTGTTATTATCCCGTGCTCATTAGGTGCTCCGGCAGGATTAGGAGAGGTGGGAGATGAGAGCTTAAATGGGATCATTCACCTTGGGGGCTCATGGCACACAGCCTTCCTCTGGTTGGCATCGTCCGCTCTGTTTGGTGGATGCGCCTTCAGGGCTCAGCCACACTTGGGGTGTGTGTGTCCCTTTTCAGCTGTTCAGATTGTTCAAAGGCAGCCAAATAAAGTATAACCTCATGGCCTGATTTACATAGGCTTTGTGTGAACCACAGTCTGACCTCAGCCCAGTCATTATTTGAGACACAAAGTGAACACTGTTAAAAGGTGACCAATCACACCAAATTCAAGGAGGATAATGAGATCAGAAGTAAAACTGACAATAGTTTTCACTGGCCCCACAACTGATCTCAACAGAAATTGTTGTCTTCTACAAGTCTACACATTTTGCAAAGAGGAATCTCAGCCTAACAGAACTAGATTTCTGCCCTAAGATAAATTCCAATCAGAGTGAAGAGAAATCTCCCATAAATGCCAGGAAAACCGTCTGTAGTTGTTTAAATGAATACTTGAAAAATCATCACTCCTTTTGAAAAACGTTTTGCCTCATATCACACAGTGAAGATACATGCTACGCTGGTAGTAAAAAAAGTTTGCCCTTGTTTGAGAAATGGACTTCAAAGTCAAATTACAGTTAATCACATTTGTGAATAAATGTGTAAAACACCCTAAGAGGCTTTAGAAAAAAACTGGAAGCTTACAAAAATAAATAAAATACCTACTCCTGGTGGCAGTACTGGCCTATGTGGCTAGTAGAGATACAAAGTATTAACAGACTTCTGGGAAAACCATCTAGTAACAGCTATAAACAAGGCAAAAAAGTATCTTTTTTGATCCAGAATCCATTCCTGAGACTTTTATCCCACAGAAACAAAATGAATGCGTGTAGCCTTTAGCAGGTTGGCTCCTGCTGCTTTCTTCCTGGAGGTAAAAGGCAAGAAACAAAGTGAATGCCCACAGACAGAGGGCCTGGCTGAGGACGTTATGGCACAGCCGCACCTTAAAACCTTAAGCAACCATTAAAAAAGGGGATTTGTGTTATCCTGGGATCTGGATGGATTTCTTTGTGGTTTTGCTGAATAGAGGAGCAGCAGAAGTGTGCTTATTAACAGGATCCTTCTTTTGGTAAAAACTATGACCTGCAGCCCCTGCTAATGAAACATGGGATTATATGCACCTGTAAAGAGTTATGAGCATGATAAAAATATAGAAGGATGTATACTAAGTTACATATGAAGAATGTACCAAGTTACACAGATGGATTACAGAGCGGAGAGGACCAGTACAACTGGAGAAGGCAGGGAAGCAGAAAGAGCCAATGAGATAAGAAGGCAGTAGGCTGAACTGAAAACAGCATGTTTGAGATTATTACACTTGGGAATCTACGTAAATATACATGACAGATGAATGCACCTCATATATTCAGGTGTCAGTCAAAAAATCCATAAAGAAACTGACTCAAGTTTTTGTTAGAAAAAAATGCACTGTGAAGAAAGCAGAAGAAAATTTTAAACAGCATGAAACTCTGGTATTAAATCAAAGGACTATCCTGACTATGGTACCCGTTTCATTTGTTTGGCTATGCAGACTGAGTCATTCCAGCAACATGACAAAGCACAGTAAGAATCACACAGTGTGTGCACAATAAGCCACTTTAGTCATGTCCAACTCTTTGCGAACCCATGGACTGTACCCTGCCAGGCTCCTCTGTGCATGGGATTTTCCAGGCAAGAATACTGGAGTGGGTTGCTATGCCCTTCTCCAGGGGATCTTCCCGACCCAGTGATCGAACTCTCATCTCTTATGTCTCCTGCACTGTCAGGCAGATTCATTACCACTAACATCACCTGGAGAAAATGCCTATTAGCCACTCTTGTGAAACAACACCTTAATTTTCTAAAGCTCACTACAAATCTTCTACAGCAGGAGTTTTAACAATCTTTTAAAACTATCAAGCCTAAGAAGTAATGAAATAAAGTTCATACTGGAGTTTATTTTTTACCCTAGGAGAGTACAAATCAAGAACTACATCATGTGTGATAAGGGGCTGACTGCTTATTTTAAATTGAGATAGTTACCTTCCTTGATCTCTTTTCATTAACTTTAGAGCACACAAGAGGAAAAGCTATACGATTTCTTTGAAGTTCAATTTGAGAACTGTTGACTTAAAGGCAAAACACAGAAGTAAATCTAAATACTGGAATTTCTATACACACAATAAGCAATGAGGAAGGCAACAGGTGAATTCAACCTTTGCCCACTGTCCCAAACCAGTTGTAGGGGCCTGAACACTGCATGGGAGGCATTACCCCAGTCAGGTAGTAGGCGCTACAGCATTCAGAAGAGATAAAAAAAAAACTCCCTCTTCTGGTCAGACATAAGACCACAGCTAAACAGGGCCAACACAGCAGGTGTGTGCATATCTCAACTAGTCAACACTAGTCACAAAATGGCCTTGTGAAACAATGACTGTCAGGAGAAATATCTTTTAGCAAATAGAACTAAAATATGGATTTATATCCTGAAATGTCCTCTTCAAAATCTGAAGCACAGCCATCCTAATGATTTCTAGGTGCAGCAGACAAGTCAAGAGTGGCACTGCTGAATATTAATAATTTATTGATTGATTTATGCTGCTGGACACTCACATTTCATTGCCTCATTCTGGTGCCACAAATCAGAACTGTTGACGTTGTTCGTTAAATCAGAGTAGCACTAACCTGGAGGGCAGCTCTGATCAGCCTCCAGGTGGAAAATCAATCCACTGAGATATTGACAGACATTCTCAAAGAAGAATGCATGTGATAATGTAGCACTAACAATCTGAATGTCTACCAACAGGGGACAGGTGAAGTTAAATACATTAAGGAAGTGAAATAACAGGCAATCTTTTTTAAAAAAGGAAGTAATGTGCACTAACATGGAAAAATAAGCTAGATCACTAAGTTTAAAAAAGTGAACTTGTAATAAATCTAATCTTTCACGGGTGTGAGGGAACAAGAATCATACAGCCAAATATTGCTTTGTCCAGGGTCTAGACACATTCCAAGTGTTTATGTCAACCTGCGCCCCTGGAAAGTAAGATGGAAGAGATTTATTTACTTATTCTTGCTGCATATGTGTCCTCTGTTGTTGGTTCATGTTTTTCTTATATGATGTGCATTACCATGTTAATAATGGAAAAAAAAAAACCCTCAAATACATGTGTTTTTCCTTTTTAATTAGAAAGTTTCTACTACCCAAACGAGAGGATCCTTTTGTTTCCAGGTTTACATGACTAAATTACTGTTCCACTTTAAAAAGGCAACAAAAACCCAAAAAGAATAAATGACTCCCAAGTTTTGCATCACTGCAATAACTATTTTCTATCTCTACAATCTTTGGAAAATGTCTGAAGATTTAATGCATATAATACATCATGACTTTTTGCTCAGGTCATTATACTTCATTGAAAAACAACAACAACAACAACAAAAGCCCATATACAAATTGAAATAACAACTCCATGATCCACAAGCTAAGTAAACCCATCCAGCTGCTTGTGAGCCATTCTCTGTCTCTTCTTTTCCAGTTCATCAGCCGGCCCTGCTGGCCTCCTACTTCTGTGCTGATTCCTATTCCAGCCGCACCTCTCAGCCTCTGCTGCTGCTGCTGCCCTGTTAGCCCAAGCATTCTCTCCAGATCCTGCCCTCACCTAGTCTACTGCAGTGGAGCCCACTAACCCTCCCCCTGCTTCTGCTCTTGTCCTCTGTTTCACTGAGCAACCACAAATCAGGTCAAGACCCTTTCTGACTCAAGAACCTCCAGTGACTTTGTACAGTCTGCACTGGCCAATCCAGATTCCTTTCATTTGGCCCCAGCACCCCCTTCTCCAACTTCAACCTGGCCCCCTCTCCTCCCCGCGCATTACTTTTCCGCCTCCTCTCTGGCCTTCCTGCAGGATCTCTGCACCTGCCAGTTTCTCTGTTTGGAACACTGCTCCTCCAGATCTTCACACGGCTGGCTCTTTTTCATCACACACCTTCCACATCAACTCCTCCGAATGGCTTTCTTTGACTAAGCCTTACCTAAAGTGTCTTGCCCCATTTTTTCCCTGACATTAACCCAAGCCTTTATCACTATCTGAAATCATCTTATTTTACTTGATTTCATTCTATTCACTCCATCCTCCTTAAACAGAATATAAGCTGCATGAAATCAAAGACTGCTTTCCTAGTTCACTGGAGAGAAATGCCTAGACAGGATGTACTCAATAAATATTTGCTTAATGAGTGAACAGTATCCTTGCCAATTTATGGCTTTTTTAAAAAGTCCCAAAGGCACAGATATTAATAAAGGCAAAGATTTCAGTATAAAGAAAAATCAATGTATCTTATAACTAGAAGTTAAAATGTAGCTCCTACAAATGGCATAAACAATACCATTTAAAATATACATGCTGATTATATAACCAAGGAAAAAAAAAAGATAAACTTATATTAGTTAGGGATAAAGTGATCCTTTATCTGATGCTACTGAAGTTACTTGAAAATTTTAACTTGCACTGTTTGGCTGGTGGTAGAGAAAAATTGAATTCACTGCATTAATTTTACATCATGCTCTTCAGTGACAAGAAGCTTAGATCAAACAGTCAACTTGGAATTTCCTTCGAGAATTAAAGTAACATCTACCCTGACATTGCTCATGTTTTGATGTGCCTGCTCTGGTTTGCTCCCTTCCCTGGTTCAGCCCTTGGCTGCTGGAGAAACGCCCAGCATACGTCTTTGAAGCAAAAGAGTGAAGTATTTTTGGCTCTGCAACAAATTTCAGTCTTTATACTGACTGCAAAAATATGCCAACCAATTCGCCAGAGAAGCTACAAAATGTCATAAGGCTGGAACAAAAAGAGAAGGAGCTTCGCTTTGGATATTTACTATGATTTAGGGTTAAATAAAGTGGAACAGGCCGAAGAGAAATCCAATGACTGTGCTAAATCAAGTATCTACCTATGACCATTACATCTTCAAATTACTAAATGTTCTCTCTGAGGTAACGGGTTTACACTGCTGACCCAGTCACTCTAGGCAAACTTTCAATTCCACCTGAGCTACAACCTCTGTCATTAATGACAGTTTTGTGACATGTGGAATTCATTACATCTTCTCTAGATTCTCCTTTAACTCTATACATCCTTATTATATGCAAAAGAAACAGATGATCAGTTCAGTTCAGTTGCTCAGTCGTGTCTGACTCTTTGCAACGCCATGGATGCAGCACATCAGGCCTCCCTGTCCATCACCAACTCCCAGAGTCTACCCAAACCCATGTCCACTGAGTCGGTGATGCCATCCAACCATCTCATCCTCTGTCGTCCCCTTCTCCTCTTGCCTTCAATCCTTCCCAGCATCACAGTCTTTTCAAATGAGTCAACTCTTCGCATCAGGTGGACAAAGTATTGGAGTTTCAGCTTCAACATCAGTCCTTCCAATAAGTATTTAGGACTGATTTCCTTTAGGACGGACTGGCTGGATCTCCTTGCAGTCCAAGGGACTCTCAAGAGTCTTCTCCAACACCACAGTTCAAAAGTATCAATTCTTCGACACTCAACTTTCTTTATAGAAACAGATGTTAGGTAGACAGAAAATAAAGCCTGAGACATTTTATCTATGTGAATGACACTGAATTTAGGAGTTTGATCTGTAAACTGGTAATAAAAACATCAATTCAGTGGGTCTCTAAGAAGAGGAAATAAGATAATGCAAAAACACTTTGTGAATCGTCAAGTCCTACTACAAATTATCATGACTCTGTGGACTTTTAAATTACTATCAATCCTAAAAAGATTAAATTATCACTGAAAGTTTCAGAGTAGAATAAGACCCAAACAACTGAAGAGAAAAAAAGAAACATTTTTTTCTTTATCCAAAAACAAAGTTACTTAATAGCCAAATGAAACAACTCATTCAAAATTCCTGAATCCGTTACTTTCTACACCTAACTCCATCAGATCACAAGAGGGAGAAAGTGTTTATTGAACAGCAAAACCTTTGCTCTGTGAAGCAGAGCCACTTAATTACACAACAGCAATCACTGGTCACAACTATGTTAAATTATTGTCAACAGTGGGATTGGCATTTTTGCAGAGACAGCCCGTGAGATGTCATACAGTAATATTTGTTTTACTCACACAGTCATGTTCTTTGAATCCAATTCACTAGCTCAAAAAACTGAGTAATTCCTATTTATTCATCTTCTGATGAAAATGACTTTTCAGAAAAATATAATTTATGCTAGCACCTAAAAAAATCCACCACCTTAGTGCATTAAGTCCCAACTATGCACGTGGCTGTTAACATTACAGGGTTTGTAATACCTACAAGTGGAGAAAGCTCTAAGATTGCAGAGGAGTGTCGGCGAAAGATACTTTCATCAAAAAGCCAGATTTATGACATCCCCATCTGTGAAGAGAGGCTGAGGGGCACATGTTCTACCCCAAGCCCAGACTTGCATGTCACTTACAGCAATGGGGAGGCACACGACACATAGTGTCAATGGATAAATGGCAAAGGGTACTTATCTGGGATCCTTATGCAGATCAACATGAGATCTGAGAATTCTGCTCCCGAGGTAAGGCATTTCCTAGACTAGGACTGGCCTCGGGAGACAGCTCCCTGAATAGCAGAGGAAACCAAATCCCACAGCTTCAACTGATGTTTCCCCAAACATGGAGTAGTTATTGCTCTCCAGCATTAACAACACTAAATCTCAAGTGAAAACGTATTCCCTTCCTAAATCTCCTTTACTTTTTGTGATAACATCACGCCACTCTGTGGATGACACTTGCCTAAAACGTAGTAGTCTCCCTCTAACTAAGGCAGCAGGCCTCGGGGCTCAGTGCTGGTCCTGGCAAGAGTAGCAACAAAGAACTGAATCTTTTCACACACAGCACCTATGGCAAAGGACATCAGTTTTCCCACTGATGACTCTAGTGAGGTTTTCTTTGTGAGAGATTTAAATAGAAGTGGTTTGATTTTAAGAAAAAAAAATTAAATGGAAGTAAATAAATCATAAAGAGGGAACAACTGGGGAAAAGGTGGCCACAGTCCATGTACTCGGACTCGGGGCCGAGCCACAAGGTGAAAAAGTGGGTCAGCCTAACTCATATGAGGCAAAATACTTCGGCAGCTGACATTCGAGCAGGGCTTCCATTAATTACAGAGATGCTAAACAGACAACCTGTCCAAGCTGAATTAACATCACTCATGTATTTCACCTAGGTAGGATCAGCCCATGTCTGCCTAAGACATGTTGACAGAAGTTATGGTATTCTTCACAAGCAAATTCAAATAGAAGCGGCAGGGTGCAAAGCAGTGCAGCACACAGCCTCTCAGAATCACCTACAAAGCTCCTTCAGCACAGAACCCCAGAGGCCCCCTGCAAGTCATCAGCTGACCCTACCTGTTCAGATCCATAGTAAATGTATATAAATGGGAATACACAGTTTATGCTATTCAGGAGCCAATTTAGGGCCAACACACTTACTATGAACGGAAGTATCTACTCAGATCCCCAACCTGGCTAACACAACCTCAAAAGAAAGGTGTTTCTGGCCACAGGGAATGTCATCATCTTAGTCCTCTTTCATACTTAAGGTTTCAGAGGCAATTACTGCAAGATTTCCAGGACATGATACAAAAAGTTAAAAATCAGTTTAAAAAAAGCAGGGGCCTCCTCTCATGCCATCCTTGCTAGACTCAACAAATCTCTGAGCGCCGATCTGCGTCAGTCCCTATGCCAAGCACAGGAATACAAAGCAGCAGCCCCATGGAGGGAGGGGATTGGCTGTGAACACAACACATCCTGGCCAGCCCTTGGGTCACAATCAGCCGAGGGAGCCGTGTGGAATGCAGACCCCTAGGTCCTCTCTCTGGCTCCTCCCAGACCACCAGTCTGCAGTGGGTAGGAGGAAGGGGCCACTTAGGCAGCTCCCCTTTGATTTGGAAGCCCAAGAGGTTTTGGATCCACTGATTCAACTGTATGTTGAAAATCTGAAATTAGCAGTAAGAAACATCTCACTCCTAAAAATACTGAATAACTAAATAGAAGTACGAGGCAGCTGGGACTATTTCAAAACATTAAAACAACAACTAGAAAGCATGGTATTACTATACAGTTTCCAAGAGAGTCATCTATACGACAAGAGTGATCAGACTACAAAATGGAAATGCTAGAATGACACTACAGTCACTCACCATCACAGACCCAGTAGAAATCCTGGTGAATGGCAGCTCGGCTAGCAAAAAAGTACAGACACAACATTGCGGGTGTGGCTCCAGACCAGTGCAATATAGTGAACACTTAGTAGAGCAAGTGACACAAATCCTTTGGTTTCCCAATACTTAAAGTTACGTTTTGTGTCATACTGTAGCTTATTAAGTGTGCAAAAACATTATGACTTAAAAGAACTGGAGTGGGTTGCCATTTCCTTCTTCAGGGGATCTTCCCGACCCAGGGATTGAACCCAGGTTTCCTGCATCGCAGACAGATTCTTTACCAGCTGAGTTACCAGGGAAGAACATACATACTTTAGTTAAAAAAAAAACAAAAAAAAAAACAACTGTTTCTAAAGAGCTTCCCTCATAGCTCAGCTGGTGAAGAATCTGCCTGCAATGCAGGAAACCTGGGTTTGATCCCTGGGTTGGGAAGATCCTCTGGAGAAGGGAAAGGCTACCCACTCCAGTATTCGGGCCTGGAGAATTCCATGGAATGTATAGTTCATAGGGTCACAAAGAGTCGGACACCACTGAGCGACTTCCACTTTGTTTCTAAAAACGCTAACCATCATATGAGACTTTAGCAAGTTGAAGCAGCAACAAAAATCACTGATCAAAAATCACAATAACGCAGTAACAATAAAAAAGTCTGAAATGTTTCAAGAATTCACAAAATGTGACAGAGACATGAAGCCAGTAGATGCTGTTGGAAAAATGGGAGTCAAGGAGTTTGCTTGACACAGAGTTGCTCCCAACTTTCAGTCTGTAAAAGACACACTCTCTGTGAAGAACAATAAATCAAAATGCAAGAAGTGAGGTATGTCTGCAGGTCTCTCACTATTTTGGATAACAACCTGCTCACAAATTCAGAATAACATTATCAACATGAACTGAGTGATAAGCCGTGCTGCTACTGTAGCTTCCTCCCTGTCACTGCCAGACAGCAGTGGTTTTAAAGGAACTGTCTGCTGAATTTTATAGCAACTGCTCATTTGTTCATAAAAGTCACAGATGAGTATCAGTAAGACATGAATTCACAGAAGACTGCCCAAACATCTTCACCTAGTTCATCAGAAGATAAGACAGTAGAATCTCTCTTTTGGCAGGTGCCAGTTCTTCCCAATACAGTGATAAACAGCTTGCAATGGCTACTTAGAAATTTCTTGAATTTCAAAAACAGGTTTTGCTTTTAACTCTGGAAAATAAACATGTAGCAATAGGCCTTCTAGAATTACAGCAAAGGAGAATGGGTTGCAAATACTTCTTTCTGCTAAAACCCCTCACCCCAAAGACAGAAGACACAGTGGCAACACTGGGAATGGTTCTTGGTCCTGGCCCCCTGACCACCTCTCTTTTTCCAGATGAGTGAGCTATCACCCCTGAACTAGGCCAGGGACATCACATGGTGCCTTCCTCCACTTGATGAAGTTTCCCCCAGGCCCATACACCTAACCATCTCCAAACCTCCTGTTTATTCCATCAGCCTTCCCTTGGCTGCTGACCCCAAAGAGGAACCTCCTTCTACATTTCCCAACTGAATCCCTCTGTCAGCACCTGGCCCTCTTCTTTCCACCAGAGACCCTCTTGCCTCTTACAGCTTGAATAGCTCCCTTGCCACTAGAGGGACCAAAGCCCCCACCCAGTGGCCTGTGTCAGCTGCACTTCCTGCCTGCCTTCAGAAGGCACTGGAATATGTACTGAGTCTTACATTCACACCACCCCTTCTTCTACTTTGGAAGTCAGCACAATTCCTTTGTCACTGAACACGTATCTTATTAGAAGATGCTATGTATGCTACAGACGGATAGAGAAAAAGAGAAGAAATATGATTTCAAGACACTCTCCCCTCCCCTACCTCACCCCCAATATACAGACATTCATTCTATGAGACACAGAGGAAGATAAAGAAAATCATCTCCAAGAAACGTGCTGTAACTGAGTGAAGTGCTTCTGGAAGAGGGGACCAAGAGGGCCTCCTCCTGACTAGGGAAGGCCTGGAAGAAGGAACATCCCTAAGTGGGCTTGATGCAAACAGTAGCTGTTTTCACACTGCATCACTAAGCCAAATCACTTAGGTGTTAAAAACCCTGCAACAGGTTCCCACTGACATAGCAAGCCCGGGGTGTCTGATGGCACTGAATCTCTCTGAGCAGCCCCAGCCTTGCCCTGGCACACAGCTCTTCCCCACGGGGTACATCAGCTCCGGCCAATGGAGACTCTGTGGAATACATTCCAGACAGCCTGGAATTTCCTGCCTCCGCGTTTGCTCCCATCAGCCCTGTGGCCAACCTGGCGCCACCAAATATGGCTGTGCAGTGCACAAACTGTGCTACTGTGAAGGCCCTGTCCATCCCCATCAAAACACACCCCATTTTAGAGGATCGTAGGTGATTTTTTAAATATTTTCTGCATTTTCCACAATGGACATGTATTCCACACCTAAAAACTGACGGGGACAAGTTGCACATGGGAAAAACAATGCATCCTACTCTTCGGAATAGCCTGATGTGAAGAAGGCTATTTCCTTTAAGAAGCCTACCCCGAGTTATAGCGGAAGGAGCAATCTGCGCTCCTTCTTCTTAAGGTTTTGGACTGCTCTGTGAGTTCCGACACACATCTTTCTGTACCCACAGCGGCACCTCCCCTCTCTCGCAGACCTGTCAAGTGTCAGGTATGCACAAGGGGCTACACGACACTGCTGCACTTCATCCTCTCTGGGAACCAATGAGGTTGCTATCACTGTCCCGACATTATAAACAAGAAGCTCAGGTTGGAAAACTTGCTCAAAGCGAACAACTAACCTATGGTTCTTGCAAGTTTAGATGTAAATCCAGTCTGGTCTGGCTTCAAAACCCATAACTCCAAAGCACTGGGCAACTGGCTAACTGTCTTTTCCAATACCAGCCACTTGCGGAGTCTTAAGCAGGGAGACCATATCTTATTCAGCTTGGTGCTCACTCTGGTGCCTACTCTGGGGCCTCATCCAGAAGAGAAAACTCAAAGGACCTTTTTATGATTACAGAAAAGATTCCTTGGGGGAAAATGGTGGGATTTGTGACCGTGAAGGTGTGACTTCGAACAACGGCAGCCCAGCCCAACAGAAAGCCCTGCAGGTTCCAAGCTGGCCTGTGTCTCCGGCCCTGCTGCTCCCACAGCCTTACTCTGGGGTCATCTTCACCTCTGAACTCTCTCCTGCTTGCACCCTCTTCCCACAGTCTGCCCTAGCGAGAGAGATGGTCCTGGGTTCTTCCCTTACAGAAGCCTTCCAGTGCCCCCAGGCAGCTTCCTCCTCGGGCCTACAAGCCTGTACAAGAACAAGGGCCCCACCCAGAAGGCTGACTCCCGTGTCTCTACCTCCCTCACTAACTTTACGAGCCTTCTGCAGGTCTGCGCACTGGCGCTCCCCTCTGTCGCACACTTTTATTCCAGATCCCTGCATGGGTGACCCCCTCTCATCACTTAGGGCTCGGGTCACCAGGATCACCGCCTTAGAGGCCTTGCTTAAACAGAAAGACCCTGTTGCTATTCTCTGTCTCAAGTCTATGTTTGTAGCTGTGAGGACAACAATGAAACAACTTGCAGTTATTAAAAAAAAAAAAAATACGTCCAGTTTTGCCTTTCTCTCCAGCGAGATTTTGAACCCCATGGAGGTAGAAATGATAACCACATCCCCATGCCTGAAACAAGGTGAGCACTCAAATACTTGTGAGTTGCTACTGACTCTAACTGGGTATAAAATTAAACTTTATGATCAGAATTTTTTTTTTTTTTACCAGTATGACAATGCAAAACAACCTTATTTGGAGTCTCCCATGATTGACACCCAGTTAACAACAGGCCTGGAGTCTCACAGCCCAGGGAAGGCTCAGAGGTTCGTGAAACCCCTGAAGTCACAATGCCTCATTTTAAGTACATGCACATTTTGATGGGGGAAGACAGCATAGTTCCACCATATTCACAAATTAGAACATCAGACAGATTTAGAACTACTGAACTTGGACATTTCAAAATCACATTTCTTTTAAAAAGAGCCATGTCTCTATACTCTGTATCTATATATAATTTTACCACCCACTAAATTCACAACCATGGTATCTAGAAGAAAACAAATATTTTACTCCACTGATGCAGTATTTCAATAAAGATTTTATGAAATATGTTTTTCCCCTAATTTTAATAAAAATCAGAAAAATGCACATTCCTTTCAAGAAAATTCAGAAAACACCTAACATCTGATAGGCATTAACCCATTCAATGAATTAAAAACCTACTTCCTGACAGAGGGGAGGAGTAGTATACCCCACCCTTGCTGTCACAGCTTAATCCTGCTCTACCTTTTTACCCTCTAATAATGATTTTTAAATGGTTAAGCACTTACCGTAATGTGATTGAAATGCCTGTGGTTTGACAACCTGATTACAGTCGTTACACACCACCAAGTAGAAATCATCGTGGGCTGGACAGAGACCAAATATTGGCATGTCTGCAATAAAGACAGAGAGCATCACTCACTCACGTGGTTCTCATTAATAGGAAACCATCTGGGGTGGTGATATTCCTAAAAAAGCTGCCTTATGATAAAGTGCACAGGATAAAAGTTATTCCAGTTTAAAAGTAACTGATGTGATGCACCATGACTATGAAGAGAGAAATCAAATCAGGCTTACAGAAACACCATTATAAAGGGTTAAAATAAAATGCACAAGAAATCATTAGTATGAGGTAAAACAGACCAATGTATTAAAATACGATCCATGAATCCCCTCACACAATAAAGCAACTTCAGGAGAAGTCTAATAAGGGTTATGAGGAAGACTCTGTAACCACAGAAAATGTCTAGGAATTCACAAAGCAGTACCATCTAATGGTTTTATTTAACTATGCATTCTATTCCAGCCATCAAGTCTCCAAGTTCTATGGAACAGTTAATAAAGGAAGCAGAGGTTTCTCTTAGAGGAAAATTGCTGGTTTCGTCAATATGTAATACAAAGAAAACTATTTTCATACTTTTTTTTTCTGGTCACAACTAACCTCCAGTCCTTTTGTTTACATACTGATGCCACTGGAGAGAAAGAACTTCAGTACAAGCATAACACTGCAAACATTAATCTCAGTTCAATTACTGGAACAGGGCAAAATACAAGTTGGATTTTTTTATAGTGAGAACTTAAACATAAAACTAGTCTACCTGCATATATGTGTAAATTGAAAGTACACTAATTGATACTTGATAACACACGGTTAACCAAAAAATCCTAACTGCAGACAATTAATAAAAATTGCAACAACCAAGGGAACAGAGCGAACATTTCAAATCCAGAATCTTAACTCTTTTAAATATTGCAGAATTGGTATTTTACACTAGATGCACTACTTAGAATATCTGCAATGAATGGATAATTAGCACATTTCAATTGGGCAAATTTTTTAGTAAACCAAATACCAAGTTTAAAGGGAGGGAAAAGATCTAAAAAGCTGATTAGCATCTGCTTTCTTTCCTGTAAGATTTAATTTCAGCCTTTTCCACCCTGGGTGAACTGGGTGGTTTTAAAGGAAACAGAAAATGCCCTGAGGTGATGTAAAGTGATGATAATCTCTAAAATATCAAATTCCTGATCTAATATCTTCACCTGGCTATAGCTCAGATTTTTAGACAGTTTCTATTTGCGCTGAACTACACAGATAGCCTTTGAATCTGAAACATACCAGGGAGGGACACGATTCTGGGATGCAGGAGCAGCACCAAACACGTTCTTCGTGCTATGATCTCATTTTACCCTTGCAATTACTAAGGCAGATACCATTATAACCCTGCTGTGGAGAGGAGGACACTGATTCATAGAAAGGTGAATACTTTGTCTAAGTCAATACCTGAGATTTCATTCTGACTCATAACAGTGGCTTGAATTTGGTCCCTTTAAGACCAGAGGAATACGATTTCTAGAAATTCTTTCCAGATGCCAACTCCAATAAGTTGACTGTCAGGGCTGAACACCTTTGACCGTATAAACTGAGAGAAGAACATAAGAAGGTTCTAACAGATTGCTGATTTCTGTGACTAAGCTTAACAATTTCATGACAAGAGCCAAACGGTGTGCTATTTTCCTCGAAAGCAAGCCCACACTGAGTTAAAAATAGCGCACGTGGGAGAGGGGAGAGGTGAAATCCACGCAGTGATCCACATGTAATAGCTACTTTCCATGGCTACATTTGACATGACATTTCATTGAAAAAAAAAATTAGACTAGTAGTTTACCTTAGGTTCCATATACCCCTAGGTTAAATGACTCTGATTCAGGACCATTAAGATGGAAAAGCTGAATTACAGAAATGGCATAACATTCATAACTTACAGCTAAGAAATATGAAATGTCTATAAATATAAAATCAATAGTTTCATTAATGAAATCAACTTAATTAGTTTTATTAATTAAACAGTAGCTAAAGCATTAAATTAAGTGATCTCGCCCACACTGGCGCTCTGTGATGACCTAAAGGGATGAGATGGTGGGGGTGGGGGGTGGAAGGGAGGCTCTAGAGGGAGGGGATATATACATATATATATATATATATATATAAAAAATTATGGCTGATTTGCACTGTTGCATGGCAGAAACCAACACAGCAATGTAAAGCAATTATCCTCCAATTAAAAAAAATAAGTGATTTCAGTTGAGACTGAATTCAGTTTAGACTTGGGCCTCTGCGATGTGCCTGGTTTGCGTGGTGTCTCACAGCACTCTATGTCAAGCTATGTGTATACGATAATGTCACTTTGCCAGAGAAGCAGATACTGCTGGGAATTAGCCCCCACCTCTTTATAAATAAGGCAATTGTAAAAAAAACAAAAACAAAAACAAAAACAAAAACTGTATCCATCCTTTCAAATAATAAGAATGTGACTGGCCACAATGAGGCTTATGTAGAAAACTGCTCTTTTTCTGTTCTGATTCCTTTCATCCTTTTGTGAGACTCGGAAACACTAATAAAACTAAGAGAGTAAGGGGTCATCCTGTGAGCACCAGGAATCTATACTTCTGCAAATAGTTCAATTTCTTCAATAACTTACAATTTTTTGCAACTGATGATGACAATAATGATGATAACCATATGGAATTTACTGAGAGACTACTATGTGGTAAGTTCTGAACTAAGCACTTTTTATAAGGTGTATCCTACAATAGGAGCCTAATTTTACTAATGGAGACAAGAACATGTGTAGTGTCACCCAGCAAGAAAGTACAACCAGGACTCAAACTTAGGTTTGCACCATCTCTGAAATCAGTTCTTCAGCTCTTAGTAGCACGTCACATCTCCCTAAAAAGCCAGCATGTGTACGCATGTGCACTCACACAATCCCCGTGGAAATGATAGTACACTGAAGTACACTTCATGCTACCCTATGAAACCAAGTTCCTGTGAGAAGAACCCAAAGCAACTTGACTTTTGAACCTAAAGCAACTTGAATTTTAGCTTTCTAAATTCTTCCAGATATCCATATTTAGACGTAAACTAGGAGATACAAAATAATTTAAATGTCTTCTTCAGGGGGAAAAAAAGGAGTTCTATATCCTTTTTCTGCACTGAGACATTCCAGAGGCCTTAGCAACAGGAACAGCGTGTGGAATGTTGTGGTAACAGAGAAAATGAAATAATTTTTGTGAGAAACAGTTTCCCAATACTTTTAAAGTGTAAGTTCACAATCAGCCATCTATAAGTTAACATATGGAACTTGCCCAAATGCAAGAAGGAAAAAAAAAAAAAAAGCTTCATTTATGACAGAAATCTAGAAAGAGTTCCTATCAAGCTAAACTGAGTTCCTATTGAGTTAAAAAAAAAAAAGTTTACAAAACAGTCTTTAAATACACAAGTTAAATCATTATATGAAATACAATAAAAAGTTTTAAAACCGTACTTGATCCCATGGACTCTGACCTAATTTGAAAGAATGGATTTTATTGTGTGTAGGTCCGAAATTTTTCTCAGAATTCAGGTCATCCCAACCTTCCAATTAGTGAGTGGCCCGGCACCCACATCTAGGCCATCATGTATCAACCCTTGGAGACCCCAGGCCAGCAAAGCAGGAAGGACTGGGTCCAGTTCCACGGACGCGTGAGCAGAGCCTCCCCAGTCCTGTGCAGAATAACGGCCCTCTGCCCAAAGCCAGTCCTGACCAGTTACTTCGGTGCTGCCGCCCTCCCTGGAGGACTGCGCTCAACGACCAAATGGACGCTGCAGCCAAACACTGCACCTTTGCAGTCCCCTGCGCGCCTCCCCTCTCCCACGCACCCGGACTTCCACATGCCAACAACGCCCACATTTCTGTCTCTAGCCCAGACGGCTCCTGAGCTCTGTCTAGACTCACATATATCCAACTGCCTCCCAGACACCGCCATCTGGATGCCTTTCATACATCTCCGATCAAACGAGCACGTCCAAGAGAGCAGTGCTTCCCACCCTGCCTGTCTCCCACCCCCCACCCCAAGATCATCCCCGTTTTGTGTCAATGACCCTTCTCATCTTCGGAAGCTACACCCCGGACATTGCCCCTGACGCCTCTTTCCCTCATATCACCAGCAGGTCCGGTCACTCTACTGCCGCTGGCCACTTCTCTCCCTTGTTTAGGCCCCACTGTAAAGCCTGCCCCCAGCACCTTTCCTGAGCACCGTGGAAGACATCTCCCATACGGCTGACAATCCCTTCCACATGGGTGCCTGAGTAAATCTGACACTCTCCAACAGATCATGTGACGACTGTTAAAATTTCCCAAGAAACTTCCACTCCTACGGAATAAAATCCCAGCCTTTACCATAACCCTCAAGGCATGGCCAGAGGTTTATCCTCCCCGCTCTCCACTCCCTGTCCCCTCAGCCCCTGGCCCTCTCTGCTCCAGGCACACTGACCTCCATTCTCTCCTTCTAAAGCTTTTTCTCTGCCAGGCGCTGCCCTTGCTCTTCACATGATGCCTGGTGCATTCTCACACATCAGAGCTCAGCCCAGCTGTCATCTCTTTACAGGGCTATCTCCAGCCCCTCCCCAACCACGCTCAGTCACAGGCCTTGTAAGCAGAGTGGCTAACAGTGTGGGCCACTCCCCAGCACTCTGAATCCAATGTGATCTTGGGAAAGTTCCCTAACCTCTCTGAACTTCAGTCTCTTCGTATGTCAAACAGTGATGATCATATTACCTATCACACCAGGTGCCTCCGAGGGTAGAAAGGCTTTAGAAGACCCCAGGAAGTGCTCACTCATGTCCCCCGCAGCCTGGGAGGTAGGAGTCATGCATCCTCACCATACTGCTCAGCCAACTAAGGCACCCAGACACTGAGATTTCACAAGCCAGTAAGTGGCAGAGTCAAGATGTGAACCCGGGTCTGCTGGACCCCAAAGTCCAGACAGTTCCCAGTGTTCTCCCAGAAACAGCCAGAAGCTGCCTTCCCCATGTGCGCCCACTGTCGGTGCCCAAGGCCAGAGCCCTGTGACCTCTGCACACCAGTACAGAGCTCCAGACGGAGTTCCTGAGTTTCTACCCTCTTCAGCCTCCTCCACTCTGCCACCAAAGCCACCGACCTACAGAGTAATAAAGTTACTCCTCTCCTTGAACGCCTCTGCTGCCTCCCAAGTGGCCAAGTGGCACTGGAACCCTGACCTACTTCTCTATAAGCACGGGCCTCGCACCCTGAGTCCTCACAGCTCTCCAGGTGGAGTCAGCCTGCTCTAGACTCAAGGCTGTGCAGGTCTTCTCAGAACCTTCTTGTTCTCTGCAGTCCTATGTGGACACAACTGTGCCTGCAGCAAAGAAAGCTTTCCTCTCTTCTTTCTGGAATCCCCACTATTCAACAAGAGCTATGCTCATACTCACATCCCTCACGGTCTGTCACTCACTGATGAGGACTTTGAGTATAACGTGTACGTGGATGACTGTGTAGCTCTGTGTGACAGCAGACCCCTTGCCTTGCTTAGCAGATTCTGAGAAGTGCACTCTCGCTGTGTGATGGTGAAGCAATGTCTGGCATCTGGAAATTTCCCACAGCTTCCAGTTGTTCTTTGGATAAAAACTAAGGTCCCTGACAAGGCTGGCGCCCTGCTCACGGCCTTTGTTCTGTCCCTGATGCACACCACGCTGTCTCCTGTCACAGCAGCATGGTGCCGGCTGTTCCCCCTGCTTGGACCCTGTTCCTCCAGATCCTCACCTGGCTGGTTGCTTCACTTCATTTGGTCTCAGCCTCAATGTCACATCCGTGGAGACTTGGCTGGTCAGGCCCCTGTCTGCTCTCACAGCCCTGCCTTTGCCTTGCCACACAGCACCGAGCCCCGTTTGTAACTACTCATCTAACTGTGAGAGCCTTAACCTCCTCCCACTAGACTAAGCTCCACATTTGTCTTGTTTTCTGCTCCAGTGACAGTGCTTAACAATGCCTAACCTGAAGGATGAGGGGTGAGGGTGTTAGTCTCTTAGTTGTGTCCAACTCTTTGCAACCCCATGGACTACAGTCCACCAGGCTCCTCTGTCCATGGAATTTTCCAGGCAAGAATACTGGAGTGGGTAGCCATTCCCTTCTCCAAGGGATCTTCCCAACGCAGGGACTAAACCCGGGTCTCCTACATTGCAGGTAGATTCTTTAACATCTGAGCCATGAATTCCAAACAACTAATGCATGCACTAACATTATGGGTGGACAGTAACTAAGTATTAGATGAAGTCTCTGTGGTGCCACCGAAGTCCAGGATATAACTGCCCCTTTATGTCACATAATGTCACACAGTCACCCACTAGAACGGGGTGTCCACTCAGTAAGACAAAAGTTCAAGGGTGAGAAAGCTTCCCGTGAACACATGATCCTATTTCTAGGGCTACTTTCTGGTAGAATTTTGTGTTTCAGGGTCTGATTCTCAAATATGCACACTGGCAAATTCTCTTTTGCTAGCGTGTGCAGCGCAGTAACTCCAAGCAGTTCTGGAGTCAGACAACTGAGATCAAACCCCTATTCTTTCTCTTAGTAGCTATGTGAACACCATTAAATTATTAACCTCTCTGAACTTCACTTTCCTTATCTGTAAAACAGAGTTAACAGGACCTACATTTCACAGTATTATGGTGAGGATGAAATGAACTAATCCGTGGAGAGCATTCCGTGCTGAACACATAGTGAACACTCAGCAAAATAAACAAAAACTCACAACATCACACACACTAAAGGAGATTGATATACACACCAAATGGCAACTATTTTACAATGTGAGCTTAACTCTCCAGGGGTCTCAGCCCCTGCTGCTCCACCTTATAAGCAATGAGAGGCAGGGGAGAGGTGGAAGAGACTTGCGGGTGCATCCCATGAAGAAGATCCAAGTCCAAGTCTTGGAGCTTAAGCTCTACCCTGAAAGCAGGGAAGAAGCCACAGTTTTAAGGAGGGAAGCCACATGATACAAAAGATCATTCTGGCATAAGTGTGGATCTACCAAGGTAAGTATGTAGGAGGGCGATCCCCAAGGGCTGATGTAAAAATCAGAGCAAGACAGGAAGTAGTGATGAAGATGGGAGAGAGGAGACTGAAGACATGCTCTGGAGAACTCTACGAAGAGCCGGGGAGGGAGACCAGGCCATCCAAGGGGTAAGGCAGAGTGGAAGAAACCAAAGATGGGCTGCAGTCTGTTCCCTGCTCACTGCAGCTACTGTGGCTGCACGGATGGTGGGAGACACAGATGGGAAAACTCAGCCTGCTAAGGGAACAGAGCCTGGCAGTTAAAGGCACAGCTGTTAGAACCACACTGACTGCATTCAAATTCCAGCCTCGTCACACGGTAGCCTTTACCTCCATTTCCGCATCTATAAATGGGAAAAGAAAGAGCACCTATCTAACAGGTTGTAGGAAGAACTAATGAACAGATGTAAGATGCTTGGAACAACGCAAAGTACTTTGTAAACATGAGCCATTTTTTATCATCTTCCAATAACTGTCTCTGGTCTTTGATCTAAATAGTGGCTGTTCTCCCCTCTGCCTATTCCAACTCCCCACCCATACACATACAGTAAGCAGTGATGCTTTTAAATCACAAATATCACCTACTCAGACTAAACCCTTTAATAGTTTACTATGTAAACTACTCCAACGTAGTCAGAAGGAAAATCAATACGTAGAAGGCCCAGCCTGATCTCTGCAACCATAAGACACGGTCACTCCTCATCCACACCAGAATTCTATCTCCTCGACAGTTATACCCAAAGGCCAAGTACTTTCCCACCTCATGGCCTTGGCTAATTCTGTTCCCTCTGTACAGAATGCTTTGCCTGGCTGGCTTATATTCCATTAAGAGACATTCCCTGACCACCCAATTTAAAGCAGGACCCTATCTCTTCAGACATTTCTCTCTCTTCACTCATTAGTGATTTATAATTTGTGTTTTGGCTATAACCCTAAGATATAAATCCCCAGAGGCAGTGGCCGCGTCTGCATGTCACAATGCCTGGCACACACTAGGTTCTCAGCTAAAGAATTTCAGAAAAGCCTTTGGATCGAACTTCCTGGGTTCAAACTCCCATGCTATTACTCGCTAGGAGTATGAACTTGGGCAAGTCCTCGGCTTCAGGACCCTCATTTGTAAAATGGGGATGACAGTAGTAGCTACCTTAATGGGTAGTTGCGAGGATGAAATGAGTTAGCATACACAAGGTTCTGAGAACCATGTCTGGCACACAGCATGTGCTGTGCTGTGTGCTTAGATGCTCAGTCATGTCTGACTCTTTGTGACCCTATGAACTGTAGCCTGCCAGGCTCCTCTGTCCATGGGGATTCTCCAAGCAAGAATATTGGAGTGGGTAGCCTATCCCTTCTCCAGGGAATCTTCCTAACCCAGGAATCAAACCGGGGTCTCCTGCATTGCAGGTGGATTCTTTACCATCTTACCTCTTATGATTATGAATATTTCCATTTTTACTGTCAGTGGGTTACATTGGCCATGGTTTCTAAACTTTGCTGGTCTACGGCTACCATCTTTTGTACACTCATTGTATTAAGTACTCACTGGATGTTAGGTATCATGGCAAATACTCTACATACATCATTCATTCATGTACCGAATGTCTACTATGCTTAGACGTGATTCAAGGTTCTGGGTACACATCAGTGAACAAAAAATCACAACAGCAACGGCACCTGAGAAGCAGTACGTACAACAAAAATAACAAGAGTCTAATTACCAAGCACTTCCTATGTTCCAGATACAGTGCTGAGTATTATTAGCTCACTTCCTCTTCACAATACCACCCACCTTACAGGGTCACTATCTGCACTTTACAGATGAAGCAAGTGAGGAACAAGATTATCCGCCTTAAGTCACAGAGCCAGTATTTGGAGGAGCTGAGAGCTGAAGGTAGGCTACTTTCAAGTACGTGCTCTCCACCACCTCACAAGATCCTCAGCACTGCCCAGGGCCATCCCCGTCTCCCACCTTGTCCAATCAGAGTCAACAAGACATCCTATCGCACATCAGACTTCTCATGTTACCTCTGAACTGTCTGATTCTCTGCTACGCAATGGTTTCCTTAGATACTAGGATTTTCAGCTCCATTAGTGTCTGAAACACTTCTAAGTAACCTGATGGATTGACTTGGAAGGCTGGTCTGCACATAATTGAGCTTTTATTATGTTCAATTTCAAATTTATTTCAAATGGTAACTATCAATTCTGGATAATCAAAAGGAATGTCAGTGATATGATAAAAAAGTTTTTAATTGCTGTGACATGAGCTTTAACATCTTAACTGCACACAAATAAAACAGAATTTTATTTCTACCTTCTATACAAACTTCTCCCAAATTCATATTCTCTGTTCTGAGAGGGGATCTGCACCTTCTTTTGACCATAAGACATTAAATGACAGAACCAATCAGACACACACACACAAAAAGGTCAGTTGACAACCTGCCAAAATGTAAAGCAACCAACCAAAGACCAAAAGACCAAAAAGCTAGGAGAAAACAGTTCTAATAGTTATTAATCCCTGGCTAAAAGTGGCCAACCTTATAGTGACCTTCCATAGGTAAGCTGTAAGTGCTACTTTTGTCACTACTTGTACTGCAAATGAGATACAGGACCTGGCAAAGAAGAGAGGAAGCAAATATCAAAATCCTAGGGGATCTGGGTTAGGGAAGGCCAGGCAGGGCTATAGAGGGGACATACATGACAGGTCGCCTCATGGGTACCTTTAGCTCCTCAAAATGTTGCCAACAAATTCTAACTTTTCAATCAGAAACCAAACCTGAAATGTGTCCTAAATCTAGAAGCACCTTCCAAAACCCTTAGGGAATCTTTACTGCATGACTATCCTTCAGCTAAGCTTGTAGACTATAAAAAAATATGGGCTGTAAGAGAGTTTTCCACTTAGTTGGTATAACCTCAAGAGAGGTACTTACCTCTAGAATGCACTTCCTGTATTTGAAAATCAGTGAAAACAATGATATCTATGTCAGGAGATTTTTGGATTGAATGAGATAACCCATGTATAATGCTTAGTTCTAAATCTGTCTCAACATAGTAAGCAGAGTGTATGTAAGGACTTAATAAAGAGTAGTGTCAATATCATCATTATTATTACTGTTAACGTTACAGTTATAAACTCATGATTTCTTTTCTTCAAAAGGCAGTCAATATAGCAACGCAACATCTGCCAAATATCTTCTATGCAGAAAACCCAAACCCACAACTCTTCACATAACTAAAAACAGCATTAACTATGGAATGCTATTACCTACTGACCTAGCTGCCTGTTTTCAAGTGGTTAGCTTTATATAGACCATAGCCTAACCCGGAAAACCAA
The DNA here is from genome assembly GCF_032452875.1 of Bos javanicus. NCBI lineage: Eukaryota > Metazoa > Chordata > Mammalia > Artiodactyla > Bovidae > Bos > Bos javanicus. Next base: position 37,567,426 of record NC_083889.1, read on the forward strand.
CCTCAACAAATTTAAAAGAAATTGAAATCATACAAAGTATGTTCTCTGACCACATGGAATTGAATTAGAAGCCAGTAACAGAAAGATACTAGAAAATTTACAGAAATAAGACACTTCAAATAATCCATAACCAAACAATGTAACCTGTGATATTAACAGGCTAAAGAAGAAAAACAAACAAACCATACTATCATAATAGTTGATGCAGAAAAAATACGCATGATTTAAAAAAAAAAAATCAGAGACCCAAGAATAGAGGAAGTTTCCTTAACTTGATAATGAACATTTACAAAAACCCCTACAACTAACTAACATCACACTTAAAGGAGAAAGGCTGCATGCTTTCCTCCTAAGGTCAGAAACAAGGCAAGGATACCCTCTCTCTCAACAAAGCACTTAAGTTTTTGCCAGAGCAATCAGCCAAGAAAAGGAAACAAAAGTCATCCAGATTCAAAAGGCAGAAATATAACTTTCTGCATATGCAGAAGACTTGACGGTCTTATGCAGAAAACCACAAAAGTCTACCAAAAAACCTCCCAGAATTTACCAGTTTAGCAACATCAGAGGACACAAAATTTCTTAGTCTATTTGGGCTGCTTTAATAAAATAACGTAGTTTGGGTGGCTTACAAACAACAAACATTTATTTCTCAACAGTCCTGGGAGCTGGGAAATCTAAGATGAAGGCACCAGTGCATTGAGTGTCTGGTGAAAGCCTGCTTTCTGGTTCTGAGTCCTCTGTTCACTGTGTCCTCCACATAGAGGAAGAGGCGCTGGAGCTCTCTGAAGCCTCCTTTACAAGGGCACTAATGTCATTCATGAGAGCTCTACCCTCATGACCTAACTACTTCCCCAAAGGCCTCATCCCTCCAAAAATCATCACACTGGGGGTTAGATTTCAACACATGATTTTGTGTGTGGAGGCGGGGTAGAAGGGGGAACGGGACTCAGACATTCAATCTGCGCACAAGATCAACATAAAAAAACAACTTTATTTCTATATATTTGCAATGAACACATGAAAACCAAAATCAAATGGCTAGCCTTCAGCTGGCATGTTAAGCAAGTTATTTGCTTTATGGCATAGCTGAGTGTTATCCAACAGCCATGTGGCTATGATGAAATCTATATCTTTCATAACTTCCTTAAAAGGGATGTTATAATTATCTCATATTTGTAAAGTCTCTAAATATCTTACCAAAAGCATGCCTCAGAAGATGCAGAACTCTATGCAGAATAGAAAGCTAAAACGTTAATAACTGTCTTGAGTTTGTTTCAGGTTCTTCAAGTCAGAGGGAAGACGCTCCTCAGATCTTCTATACTAATGGTCACAATGAAAAGAAAGGTACACTCAACTCTATATTCCTCCTCAATATAAAACCTCACTACTTAAAATACAACTGTTTCTGTATCATTGAGAACCTGGTTAGAATTAGAGAATTTCAGGACCCAATCCAGACCCAGAAAATCAGAATTCGCATTTTATCAAGATTCCCAAGTGACTTACATACATGTTTGACAAGTGTAGAAAACAAAACATCATTTAATCTGGACTGAAACTTGAAAACTGTGACCAAACTGGAGAAATTATTCATATATTATCCAGACTCTTTCCAAGTCATCCATCTATTAAAGGCATATTGAACATTTTTGCTTAACTATAATTAGTATTTGCACATTACAGAATATAATAAATACACACTGTATAATGTATGGGCTTCCCTGGTAGCTCAGCTGGTAAAGAATCTGCCTGCAAAGCAGGAGACCCCGGTTCAATTCCTGGGTTGGGAAGATCCGCTGGAGAAGGGATAGGCTACCCACTCCAGTATTCTTGGGCTTCCCAAGTGTAATGTATACTGAGTTAATCAGTCTGTAGTTTCCAGTTACTGTGATGTCTTTGGTTTTGGTACTGGCCTTATAGAATGAATTGAGAAGAGTTCTCTTTTCAAACATTTCTATAGGAAAATGTGTGCAGAGTGAGTGCTAATGGTTTTATCAAAATTCACCAGTGAAGCCATCTGGGCCTGAGCTTGTGTGCACAGGCGGGCAGGGGGTGGGGAAATCTTACACTTACTAATGCAAATTCATGTACTAGGTCTATTCAAATTTTCTAATACTTCTTGAGTCATTTTTGATAGTTTGACCGTATTTTCTACAAATTTATCTGTTTCACCTAGTAAATTCAATGTGCTGGCATAGAGTCATTCACAGTATCCCTTTATAACTGTATCTGTGTCAGGTGGGTAGTGACATTACATATTTAATTCCTGATTTTAATAATATGAGTAATATGGTGAGATCTACCTACAAGTTTGTCAATTTTATCATAATCAAAGTACTCTAATCTTGCCAAAATACTAACCTTTGGTTTCAGTGCTTTTTATCCTTTTTTTCCTATTGTCTAGTTCACATATAATAATTCATTGTCTTCTTTGCTCTGCTTGCTTTGTGCTTATTCTTTTTCTAGTTTCTTAGGAAGGAAGGTTCTTATTTCTTAATACAGAAAAAAAAAATTTATACAGCTATAAATTTTCCCTTAAGTAATGCTTCAATCACAGTATGTCAGTTCTGGTAGGCTGTGTTTCATTTTCATTAATTTCGAAGTACAATTTCTCTTGTGATTTCTTCCTCGACCCACTTTATTTAAGAATGTGGTGTTTAATTTTCACATGCTTGTGAATTTACCAAATTTCCTTTGGTTTTTAATTTCTGATTTTCTCCATTGTGGTTAGAGAATGCTGTACGATTTCAGTTCTTTTACAATTATTTAGGTTTATTCTATTGTGGCCTAACATATGATCCTGAGAATATTCCATTTGCACTTGAAAAGAATGCTAATGGACTACTTCCAAAAGAATGCTGGTTGTGTCTAACTGGTTTATGTTTTTCAAACCTTTCACATCCATATTGCTCTTCTGCCTAGCTGTTGTATCCAGGCTTTAAAGTGAGTTACTGAAATCTCCAATTATTACTATTAAATTGTCCTTTTTTTCCTTTCACAGTGTAAGTTTTTTGCTTCATATATTTCAAAGCTTTGCTAGGCATATGCATCTCTGTAATTGCTATTTCTTCCAGATGAATTGACTCATTCATGATTATAAGATATCCTATTTTTAATGACTTTATTAAAAAACATCTATTTTGTCTAATATTTGTAGAGCGAGGCTAGCTCTCTTTGACTACTATTTCTTTGTATATTTTCTACTTACAATATATTTCCAACTTTGAATCTGAACTATGCCTCCTGTTCATAGCGTATCACCAAATCATGATTTTTTTAAATCCATCTGACAGTTTCTGCCTGCTGAGTAGTGTTCAGTCTATTCACATTTAATGCAATTACTGATAAGGTAGGATTTAAGTCTATGACTTTGCTATTTGTTTAATACATGTCTTTTTTTGTTGTTGTTCCCCTATTTGTCACTACATCCTTTTGTTTGAATTGATAGATTCTAATATAAATGCTGAGCTGGAAGAAGCACAAGCTGGAATCAAGATTGCAGGGAGAAATACCAATCACCTCAGATATGCAGATGACACCACCCTTATGGCAGAAAGTGAAGAGGAACTCAAAAGCCTCTTGATGAAAGTCAAAGAGGAGAGTGAAAAAGTTGGCTTAAAGCTCAACATTCAGAAAACGAAGATCATGGCATCTGGTCCCATCACTTCATGGGAAATAGATGGGGAACAGTGGAAACAGTGTCAGACTTTATTTTTCTGGGCTCCAAAATCACAGCAGATGGTGATTGCAGCCATGAAATTAAAAGATGCTTACTCCTTGAAAGGAAAGTTATAACCAACCTAGATAGCATATTCGAAAGCAGAGACATTACTTTGCCAACAAAGATTCGTCTAGTCAAGGCTATGGTTTTTCCAGTAGTCATGTATGGATGTGAGAGTTGGACTGTGAAGAAGGCCGAGCGCCAAAGAACTGATGCTTTTGAACTGTGGTGATGGAGAAGACTCTTGAGAGTCCCTTGGACTGCAAGGAGATCCAACCAGTCCATCCTAAAGGAGATCAGTCCTGGGTGTTCTTTGGAAAGACTGATGCTGAAGCTGAAACTCCAGTACTTTGGCCACCTCATGCGAAGAGTTGACTCACTCGAAAAGACTCCGATGCTGGGAGGGATTGGGGGCAGGAGGAGAAGGGGACAACCGAGGATGACATGGCTGGATGGCATCACCGACTCGATGGACGTGAGTTTGAGTGAACTCCGGGAGTTGGTGATGGACAGGGAGGCCTGGCGTGCTGCGATTCATGGGGTCACAAAGAGTCGGACACAACTGAGTGACTGAACTGAACTGAATATACTTTTTTAACTTCCCTTCTTCTCTTTTACTATCTTCTACCTAAGTTATTTTCTTAGTAGTTCTCCTGGGGATTACAATTAACATCTTAACTTCAGATAATGTACTTTGAATAAAATCAACTTAATTTCAACAGAATTTTATTAATACTCTGCTTAGACAGGGCTCCACTTTGTGCTCCCCCAAAACCGTCCCCAACATATAGGAAGTATTTTGCCATTTCTCGGACTATCTTGTAATTTTTGGTTGAAAACTAGACAATATAGATAATATAATGTGGCATTCCACAAATAAGATCCACCTTCCTTTTTGGTTTGTTTATTGATTTACCTGGTCTAATTGTGTAAAGTCTGTATTCTTTGTTATGTGTGAGCTTAGTTAGCTAAGTATTGCACAGGGAGTTCCTTAAATATTTTGAACCAGTGAGTCTCCCAGGCTTTGCCAAGTGGCTCTGGGCATATGCTGGGACATCTTCAATGCTCTAGCAATAATGTAGACCTCTACCTTAGGCTTCATTTCCTGCTTGTATAGAAACTCAAAATCAGCCAGAGTTGAGAGATTAAGGTTTTCTCAGGTCATTCCTGGACATGCAGATAACCCTATACATGCATGCTGTTTTCTTCTCTTTTTTAAATTGAAGCATAGTTGATTTAATACACATGGTTTTCTAGATTCTCAGGAATCTTGAAAATGTTGGGGCCCTTCAAAACCCTCAGTTGACATCTCATTTAGTTTTTTGGTCAGACTCAACTTATATCACTGCCTTAGACAACTGCAATGTACAATGATTGCTACTTTAAACAACAACAACAAATGCCCTAGGGATAGGGTACAGAATGAGCTCTGATACAGACAAATTGTGAGAATGGAGCTTTTTAGGGACCCACTAGAAAGTTCAAACAGTGACAATTTTCTGGGCACAAAGCTTTAGGGAAGCTCCAAACCTATTTTTTCCAGTCTAATAGGTTCTAAACTACTGGTTTTCACAGCTACCACAGTTGTGAGGTTTACAGGTTTTCAAAGTTACTGTGGAGCTCGGCATGGTATGGTGTGTGGCAGCATTAAAATAGAGTTAGGTAAAATACCTCAGAGTTTGCCTGTATTTACAGAGATTTAGTTCTTTGTTTTGTATAAATGCTCAATAGATCCTGCAAGCCTTTAATTTTTAGAGTTCTGAAAAAGTTAATTTTGTCAATTCTTGCCAGTGTTCCCACTATTTTTATAGAAGAAAAGATTTTGGGAAGTCCTGGAAATATTCTCTGGAATGGAGGATAACATTATCAGACTTATTATTTTCAACCCTACTCAAAGACTGCAGAACAGAAGGGAAGTTCAGGCTTCAAAAGTGAGAGGGCCAGTCATTTGCATTTGCAATAGTACAGGTAAGAGATCTGGGCACCTTGGACCTGGAGATCACAGTAAGATGGCACAGAAATGATTCACAGATATTTAGAAGGAACTGCTGACATGACTTGGTAATGACCTGGATACAAGGGTGGTGCAGTGAATGATGCCAAGCTTCCTGTCTTGTAGAACAGGATGGATGGGTGGGACCAGTCTCTGAGACTGGAAGAGGGCCAGGTTTGAGAATGAGGAACATACACTGGCAACATTTGAAATCCAGGGGCCTCTGAGATTTCCAAGAAGATAACAAGGAAGCCATCATCTTAAAGACTCTCCCCCAGTTTTAGAGAAATGTTTTATAAATCAACTCCTAAAACATTATTTCCTCTATATGAAGTGTGGGGGGGAAGGCAAGGCTTGTATACTAAATGCCAATAATTCAACGTCACCAAGGAATTAAAAATATGGCTCCAAGAATGGTAAGAGCCATGCACAAATGTCTGAAACTATTCATTGCTTATGTGCAAAGAAATTAAAGCTTCCCCAAAGGCAGCTTTATTTAAAGAGAAGCTACAATAAAAGTAAAGATAAATCTTGCCTGTGATTAAAAAGATTCTGTTGCCCTCTTGCACACATCATTTTACCGTTTTCATTGATGCCTGTGAAAACAAATCAATCAGATTCATTCATGCCTCCGCTCATTCCATAAATACTCAACTGCTTCCTATTTGACAGCACTTGGTCAGACCTAGGAGACAGCTGGGAATAGGTCAGACCAGGTCCCTGCAGTGTGAATTGCTGTTGGTCTCAACACCAACTTGTCAGAGTATCACAGTTTTTTTGTTCTGTAATCCTTTCTGTTAGGCCTCTCTTTCATGCGCGAAATTCACTTGTACAGCTGCTTTTTCTGGTCAGAATTGGGCAGGGTTAGATGTGTAAGGGAACCCTAGGGGAGGAAAGGGAAGGGTTGACTGCTGGTTAATTACTTCTACTCCTAATATCTGTTAATGTTACAACGGTCTGTTCTGTTTAAAACAGATGAGGTGCAGTTTGTTCCCACTGGGAAACATTAAAGTATTTCAAGTTTGTTTTGACTGTTAGCTCGTTTCTGACCTAATGGGCAACACTTTCACAGGAAAGTTTTATGCATTCTCTTATCTCAGTTTTGCTTCTTCAGACTTCATAGTTTCACTCCTTGTCCTTCCAGAGGAAACTGGTCAACATACCTGAACAACGAACTCAAAGCTCACCTACCAAAACCATATGCAAACAGATGTGGTTGGCAGATAACACCCTGCGCGCAGCCACAGTTCAGAGTGATGCCTCGAGTTCAAAACCCATGTCTCCCCAGTTGTTTGTGTGTTTGGTTTCTAGAGCGCTTCCAAAGTAAAAGGTCAGGCAAATGTTCAGAATACAACATAATAACAATAGCCATCTTGTCACACGATTATGGAGAACTCACTAGACCAGACAGTGTGCCGAGGCTCTGCATGCTGTACACTGCATAATCCCCACAACAACCCAGGGGTACAGGTGCTATTATTAGCCCAAGTCTACACAGGAGGAAACATTTGTGTGGAAGGATTAAGTAACTGGCCCAAGATCACACAGTTGGCAAGAGGTGGGGCTGGGGTTAAAGGTTAAATCCAGTTGACTCCAGAGCACAGTCCCTAACCAGCAGGCAACGACATGTCACTGGTCACAGAGCTTCAGTTCTTGCTCCAACAGCTATGAACTGGGGGTCCTAGTAGAGTCACCTCTGAGGAAGACTAAATAAGAAACAAACAGAATCAGTCCTTACAGAACTGCTTATACCACGAGAACTGTTTCCTTTAAGACATTTGTCTGGGTTGTTCACATACAAATACATACTTTATACACACTACTACTTAAAATTCACCACTGGCTTATCAAATTCCAATTACTCTAAACTATGGTGAATTAAAGTTATAATGGAAATAATTTTAGTGGGCTGGGGGTGGAATTCAAATATGTTCAACTGAGGTAAAGTACATTCAACTGTATTTTTAAAAGACTAACATGACAATCCATGCTTTCTCCCTGCATTCAGCACATTAGGAAGCACTTTAGAAAACAAGGGGAAAGAAATATATGTGCTTATAAATGGAAACTCACAGAAAGTATAGTTTCCCACCCCCCAACTAAGCATCTGGTCTATTTTATTTGAGGTAACATATTTTTGTCCTCCCACATTTTAGAAAAACAGCCGACACACTGCCTTACTTACATCTACACTTATCAGTAATGACATGGCCGTATCTCTCCAAACAGTTGGTTAATTAATTTGTACCCCTATCTCTGGCAGCCTGCCTGTGCAACTGAACAGCAAAAATAATTACAGGAGCTAAAGAGGGAAAATTTCCACTCTTCCTGTGATTTCTTATCATAGGGTCTGTTGCCTTTCTTTACATGGGTTTGAGTTGCAAAACATGCACAAATCAGATTAAGGTCACTACAAAATGATGCTGTTTCCATTCTTCACTACTTCAGCATGAACCATCAATTGGGAATGAAAGGGGCAGAAGAGAAAACTGACCCACCAGTCAAGGGCACAAATTATGGGCTGAGCAGAATTGTGAATGAAGAAATAGACGCTCTATTCCAGAGAGACCTTCATCTCTTTCATCATGTGAAATCTGACATCATGTGAAATCTGACATATCAACAAATATTTACCCAGAACCTACCACAGGCAGTCTCCTTCTTTCCTACCCAAAACCATACATGAGAAAGTCAAACAGAAAAGATCAATGGAATCCACTACTGATCACCAAAAGCCACAAAATTTCTAATTAGGGATCACCATTGAAAGACTGTCTACAAGGGTAGAGTTCTGGCTCTTCTAAGGTAAACACAACAGTCTTTGATCTGCTGAAGCCCACCTGAGTTGTCGCTTTTTGCATGCCTAGTGATCTTCATCTGTCTCAACTGTGATGGTGGAGAGTTCCATTTTAAGAGAGGAATCTGTTGGTTAGTCTCTAAAGTCACTTAAAAATCATCCCTGAAAATTTCTCAGACACCACATGGAGCCCGACCAGTAAGTCCTACACAGTCAGTTATGTCACTGATGTCAGAACAGATGGCTGTTTCTACCAGATTAAATAGTTGGCTAGTGTTTAGGGACCTTCTTGTATGGAAAAATCCAAGTAATTAAACACCACAATCACAGGACAATGAGATGCTTACACTGTGAGACACTTGCAGGAACTGTGACCAAATAAAGGAAAGCAATCAATATTCCATAATTCTCTCCGTGTTTACTATATTCAAAGCATTCTTTCAGGATGCTGAAGATACAGCAGTGAGCAAAACTCTGTTCTCATGGAACTTATGTCTGTGCTGATTCACACCTCCTACTTCAAACACATTTCAGGTTAATATGCACTGAATGACTAGTGAAATTCACCACGCCATTATTCTCTTTTGTACCATCACATAGTAGAATTCACATAACTTAGAAAGCACTTATGATGCAACCCTCCTATAAAAGTTTGAGACATCTGTTTCTTACTACCAGTGTTGGAAAACTAGTTCTTTCTGTATACTCATCCTTACAGTAAGCAAAATACAGTAAAGCCTCAACCACTCAAGACTGCTGCAAGGACACAACAGCGGCTACTGAAAAAAAAAATAAATAAATAATACTCTTGGTACCGAGGCTGCAATGGTTTTTGTCCTAAGTTGTGTAAAGGTCCAAAACCACATGAAAGGCAGTCTAAGAGCATCATCACAGAAAAGTGGAAAGTGCAGGCTGTTCAAACGTTGGAGACTATATGAGGCACTGCACTGCACACTGGAAGAAATGGCAAGTAAGACAGCCTCTACCCATAAAGAGGTTCCAATCTAGTTGCAAAGCCCATACACACACAGAAATACCCCATTCCTTAATTTCAAAGCTGCCATCAAGTGTGTGTGAATGCCAGCCTTTGGGGAAGAATAAAACAATATACCCTATGACTTCATAATCCATTCTGATTTCAGGAATAATGAAACACAAGAAAAACAGGCATCTTGGAATCAAGCATATACATTAAGAGCTACTCTGGCACTTCGTGGGGGCCACTGTGCAACACGAGTGAAACTCAGGATGAGGAAGGAGGGCTCCTCTTGGTAGCCGGCCCCAAAGAACTCAGTTACCCTAGTGCCACAAGAATCACCTAGGAACCTCCTCCACGTGACTTCTATAGAAGGAGCTAGCACTCTTCCAATTCCATAACACCAGCAACACCAACATGCATTCACACATTCACACATTTATCACACACCTCCTATGCATTAACACTGAGGAACATTTCTATATGCCAAGCACTGAATGAGGGCTTTACAGCAATGGTTCTTGGGGACCCTGGCAAAGTTTGGAGACGTTCTTTGTGACAACTGGAGGGAGCAGTGGTACTGGCACCCAGTGGCAGAAGCCACACGCTCCTAAACGTCCTATAGGCACGGGACATCCCCCTATAACAAAGAACGACCTGACCCCAAATGTCAGCGGAGAAACCCTGCACCTTCAAAACGACCCTATGGGAGAAACACTATTCTGATCCATACCCACCTGTGAGGCAACTGAGTCAGGAGGTGTTACAGAGCTTTCCCAAGGTCACCAGAGATGCTACAGAACAGGGACTGTTCTGTAAAACGAAATGCGATGCTGTGCAACAAGCATTAGCACCCTGCAAAATTCTTGATGTGATCACAGAAACCCAGAGAAGAAGTACTTAAAACAGACTCACAGGGCATAATACTCATTCACCCTCTCTTCCCGCAGTTCCCATCCAAAAGTACTCCCTTTCTGCCCCTCACGCAGGCTGTCTCTCACCCAGTGCTCCCTTACCTCATCTTGATCTTTAGACAGAGGTGTGTGAGTACATGACTGTCTGATCCCTCATTTCTCCACTGTTCAGTGTGCTTCCCTTTAGCATAAACAAAAACATTCCCTGGCCCAAGAACCGAGGGAACCAGGTGATTCTTTCTCTCTGTGAACCCTCTTCCCAAAAGGGTGAGAGCCAAGAAAGCCAGACTCAATCGTAGCCTCGGAGTAGGCAGGAAGGAAGAGGCTATGGGAGGTGGGAAGCCACCACCTGGCAGGCCAATATGAAAGGACAGGATATAAGAAGGTGGTTTTCGGGCTTTCCTAGCTCCTAGAGGAATTAGTCTTTGGCATCTCAATATGAATTTAGTGTTGACCACCGGCTGCAAAGGAGTTAGGGCAATTGATGATTCTGAAAATATGGATGAGTATCAGTAACTTTTTAAGCACTAAATCTATGAAAGAATTCTGAACATTTTTTTTTAATGAAAAACTTTTTTAAAACATTGTTTTAGGAAAACTGATGGTAATATGTCAAATACTGGGAAAAACAAAAGTCACCTAGGCACCAGGCACCTGTGAGGCACTGACATCGTCATCCCTCAGCAGCAAGCACCACCCTCTCCCTGCAAAGGCCATCTAACCAACTGCTTTGTGTAAATTTATTTCAATACCCAATAAAGAATATCACCTTATCAAGAGGGAGAACAAGGAAGATTATCAATCACAGGGAAATTATAGTTTCTCTTTTTCTGCGAAAGAAAAATAGTTTAGACTGCAGTCACTTAACATTCTGTTCTGAATTCAACCCCAAACCCTGTTATGAGATGTTCACTCATCATGGACTTTCTTAAGGGAGGTAGAAAGCAGCTTTTGCCTTTGTTTGAGACTGCAGAGGCCAGGGCTTAAAGAGCAGATGAACAAAGTCAACAGTAATGTGGCAAAATCTGTACCCTGGATTTTGTGTAGAATAAAGAGTGAATACCTTAGGTAGTACTTCGTGAATCTCAGATGATGAACCTTTCTGTTAACTGGAAGCCTACAATTGATTCTTCCTTTAACAACACTTTGAATGTCACACTGCATTTTCAAATCACAGAGCTCTAAATGTCTACAGGACAGAAGAATGCAATTTCAACAGCCCAAAACACGGGGAGTAGCAACACAGGGAAAACAGCTGCATCCTACCAGTTCCTTAAGGAGAGACAAACTTTGAAAGAAGAAACTGCACCCCCAAGCCATCAACATACTTTCTCACCTAGATGGACTGACAATTGAAAAGCTTTCTCGGAGGGCACTTCGGCAGTAGCTACTTAAACATACTCTCCGTTTGTCTATTTATTAAAAAAAAAAAAACAAGCAAATAAAAACTTGACCAGTGCTAAGAAGCTTGTAGAAGTACTTCAAATGTGGCACTGTTGGTAAAGACAGCAAAACTGTCAACAGAAGTGTCCATCCAGAAAGGTTGGATTTACATAACCATTCTATTGTTTTCCTCTATTTCTCTGCACTGATGGCTGAGGAAGGCTTTCTTATCTCTCCTTGCTGTTCTTTGGAACTCTGCATTTAAATGGGTATTATCTTTCCTCTTCTCCTTTGCCTTTAGGTTCTCTTCTTTTCTCAGCTATTTGTAAGGCCTCCTCAGACAACCATTTTGCCTTTTTGATTTGTTTTCCTTGGGGATGGTCTTGATCACTGCCTCCTGTACAATGTCACAGACTTCTGACCATAGTTCTTCAGGCACTCTATCAGATCTAATCCCTTGAATCTATTTCTCACTTCCACTGTATAATCATAAGGGATTTGATTTAGATCACACCTGGATGGTCTAGTGGTTTTCCATACTTTCTTCAATTTAAGTCTGAATTTGGCAATAAGGAGTTCATGATTTGAGCCACAGTCAGCTTCCGGTCTTGTTTTTGCTGACTGTGTAGAGCTTTTCCATCTTTGGCTCCAAAGAATATAATCAATCTGATTTCAGTATTGACCATCTGGTGATGTCCGTGTGCAGGGTCTTCTCTTGTGTTGCTGGAAGAGGGTCTTTGCTACGACCAGTGTGTTCTCTTGGCAAAACTGTTAGGCTTTGCCCTGATTTGTTTTGTACTCCAAGGCCAAATTTGCCTGTTACTCCAGGTATCTCTTGACTTCCTACTTTTGCATGGCAGTGCCCTATAATGAAGAGGACATCTTTTTTGGGTGTTAGTTCTAGAAGGTCTTGTAGGTCTTCATAGAACCATTCAACTTCAGCTTCTTCAGCATTACCGGTTGGGGTAGATTTGGATTACTATGATACTGAATGGTTTGCCTTGGAAATGAACAGAGATCATTCTGTCATTTTTGAGACTGAACCCAAGAACTGCATTTTGGACTATTTCGTTGACTTCTTCAAAGGAATTCTTGCCCACAGTAGTAGATATAATGGTTATCTGAGTTAAATTTGCCCATTCCAGTCTACTGTAGTTCACTGATTCCTAAAATGTCGATGTTCATGCTTGCCATCTCCTGTTTGACCACTTTCAATTTACCTTGATTCATGGACCTAACATTACAGGTTCCTATGCAACACTGTTCTTTATAGCATCGGACTTTACTTCCATCACCAGTCACATCCACAAATGGGTGTTGTTTTTGCTTTGGCTCCATCTCTTCATTCTTTCTGGAGTTATTTCTCCACTCTTCTCCAGTAGCATATTGGGCACCTATCAACCTGGGGAGTTCATCTTTCAGTGTCATATCTTTTTGCCTTTTCATACTACTCATGAGAGTTTCAAAAAAACATCTACTTCTGCTTTATTGACTATGCCAAAGCCTTTGACTGTGTGGATCACAACAAACTGTGGCAAATTCTGAAAGAGATGGGAACATAAGACCACCTTACCTGCCTCATGAGAAATCTGTATGCAGGTCAAGAAGCAACAGTTAAAACCAGACATGGAACAACAGACCGATTCCAAATAGGGAAAGGAGTACATCAAGCCTGTACACTGTCACCTTGCTTATTTAACTTATATGCAGAATACATCATGTTAAATGCTGGGCTGGATGAATCACAAGCTGGGATCAAGATTGCCAGGAGAAATATCAATAACCTCAGATACACAGATGACACCAACTTTATGGCAGAAAGTGAAGAACTAAAGAGCCTCTTGATGCAAGTGAAACAGGAGTGAAAAACATGGCCTAAAACTCAACATTCAGAAAACCAAGATCATGGCATCTGGTCCCATCACTATCTGGTCCCATCACTTCATGGCAAATAGATGGAGAAACAATGGAAACAGTGAGAGACTTTATTTTTGGGGGGTTCCAAAACCACTGCAGATGGTGACTACAGCCATGAAATTAAAAGACACTTTCTTGTTGGAAGAAAAGCTATGACCAATCTACACAGCATATTAAGAAGCAGAGACATTACTCTGACAACAAAGGTCTGTCTAGTCAAAGCTATTGTTTTTACAGTAGTCATGTATGGATGTGAGAGTTGGACTATAAAGAAAGCTGAGCGCCGAAGAATTGATGCTTTTGAACTGTGGTGTTGGAGAAGACTCTTGAGAGGCCCTTGGACTGCAAGATCCATCCAGTCCATCCTAAAGGAGATGAGTCCTGAATATTTATTGGAAAGACTCATGCTAAAGCTCAAACTCCAATACTTTGGCCACCTGATGCAAAGAATGGACTCATTTGAAAAGACCCTGATGCTGGGAAAGATTGAAGGCAGGAGGAGAAGGGGATGACAGAGGATGAGACGGTTGGACAGCATCAACTCGATGGACATGAGTTTGAGCAAGCTCTGAGAGCTGGTGACGAACAGGGAAGCCTGGCGTGCTGCAGTCCATGGGGTCGCAGAGAGTCAGACACGACTGAGCGACTGAACTGACTGACTGACTACACACCATAGTATATTCGTAATACAAAATACTATGCACTAGTTTAAAGAAACCCAGGCAGAATTATATGCAATGACATGGGGAGATGTCCTTGTGGATGAACCCAAAAAGCACACGGCAAACATAAAGCCAGCCCAGGGGTCCAGGAAGTTTGCCTGGAAGACCTGATGCTGAAGCTTGAACCTGAGAGATGAAGGTCAGTTTTTCTTCTATTGGGGAAGAGGGTTAGGGGAGACAAGGAAGAAGGAGAGGCGAGGGTGTCCGGGCACAGGTAGCAGTGTCCCCGCAGGGGAACAGCACAGAATCTGGAGGGAGGAGCCGGGGGGCGGGGTGCTGGGCTGGCCCCAGGCAAACAGAACCTTACTCAGCAGCCGTCACAGCGTTAGCTTCATGCTGACAGCAAGAGCAATCAGTGAAGTCAGTTACTCAAGAGCCCATCATCTAAGTCATAATGAACACTATTAGGTGTGAATTTCACACACATCACTGTGGCTGCCACTTCATGTTCAAGTCTGTCCCACACTTATCCTTGATTTATAAACAGGTTCAGGAATAAGACTTCAGTCAGGATTTGCATCACTCTTTCTATCTGAAACAAAGCACCTCCACATGGCCATCTTCTCAGGCTGGCCCACTTATGACTCTTCACCTTTAATGGAGCCAGAATACTACAAGCTTCTAAGGAAAATTATATTAATAGAAAATAATATTGCTGTGAAAAGATTAAGCAAAACATTTAGAGACTGAATGGGAAATTTTAAAAAATTATGTATCTTGAATATTGGAACTGGAATACAAAACCTGCTTTAACTACAAAGAAAATAATACTGGAGACATTCTAAGATCTTATAAAATAAGCTTGGGTACTTTCATTGGTGATGCTGAACACTACTGGATCATGAAGGTCTTTGAACATCTGCTGACATGTATATCGTGTCTCTAGAAAACCATACTTACACAACTATAGACGATATTCTGCACAAACCTATGAAGGGGTTCAAGGACTGTACACTGCTCAAATAAGCCCTGTTTGAGAACCTCTAACTCCAAAGACCAGAAATTAGTTCTGCGTGTGTCTATTTCCACTTCTACACTCAAGGCTTTTCTTTCTTGACATTGGCTTATCACAGTCACTATTTACATCCAGCACCCACGTCATGATGTAAGATGAGAGACATTAAAAGAAAGCAAGATATAATGTGAATTATTTTCCTAAAGTAAGTCTTAAAGGGGTACGAGGTCATTTCAAAGAAGGTATGGATATACAAAGGGCTTCTCTGGTGGCTCAGATGGTAAGGAGTCTGCTTGCAATGTGGCAGACCTGGGTTCAATTACTGGGTCAGGAAGATCTCCTGGAGAAGGGAATGGCAACCCACTCCAGTATTCTTGCCAGGAGAATTCTATGGACAGAGGAGCCTGGCAGGCTACATATTGTCCATGGGGTTGCAAAGAGTTGCACATGACTGAGTGACTAA
Organism: Bos javanicus; assembly: GCF_032452875.1. Lineage (NCBI taxonomy): Eukaryota > Metazoa > Chordata > Mammalia > Artiodactyla > Bovidae > Bos > Bos javanicus. Next base: position 37,583,267 of record NC_083889.1, read on the forward strand.
CACTTTCACAAAGGAGACTACCTAAACTGAAGATATACAGCCAAGAGCATTGGAAACAAAGCAAAAAAAAAAAAAAAAAAGGCATCGATGTATATTCTTTCTGAAGAGCAGGAAAAAAGGCTTCAAGGAAGAAGGAACCCTGACCAGGTCTGTCACTGGCCTCACAGGCAAGGGAGGAGGCTTGTTTTCAGCAGCAGGAGAAAGTCCATGAGTGCCCTCTCTGATCTTCAGGGACTTTCTATCAAGGCCAGACACCCAATAAAAACTGATCCTACACATGAGTATCCACAGGTACCACTCACCAAACCTTTGTCAGAGCTCAGTTACGACTATTCCTTCCTTTTGCAGAGGTTGCTCATAAGGAAGATCAACAGTTGAAACAAGAAGTTAGAACTTCCACCATGCATTCCATTGATTCCCGAGCTCTCTAGACCCCTGCTTCACTTTAACGCCTCACAGTTCTTTGCAACAGCACCACTGTACTGTCTGAGCCTCATAAGACACTCAACAGCCAGACTGAACAAAATCTACAAGCAAGCCTTTACTATATCTCCACAGAAGCAGCCTTAGAAGTTGGTACAAAGGTTTTAAAGCAACAGGGGCATGTTTGAACCACCCCTAATTTTAAATTGTGGGTTTGATAAAGATTCAGCGGCTATTCTTCTACCCTGGCTCCTTTCTTCATTTGACAGTGCCCACAAACAGACGTAACTACGGCCAAGGACTTCCAGGGAAAGCTGTAGAGGGGCTGCGCGCACAGGGATCTTATTAGAAGACATTTTCATCAGGCAACTAAGAACCTGAGTGATGATGCCAAACCAACTGCTTGCAAGACATATTCCCCACTCACTCCTTAATTACCTTTTCATAAAGCTGACAGCATTTAAACATTTCTTGGGGATTTGAGAGTAAAAAGAAAAACTTGTTATCTTTTTAAATGGAAGGAAAGGCTGTCTCTGAACAGGGGACTGCTGAATTTTACCAAAATGAGGCACTGAAGTCTGACCTCTCCAATGTGACCCATACTCCTCAAAAACCATTGAAATATACATTAAGACCTATTTTTTTCTGTAGAAAAAAAAAAAAAAAAAAGAAACCTAAATTACATTCAATTTAGGTCATAACCATTTCAAATGATTCCTGCCAGATGCTCTTGAGCCAGGAATTCCCAGTCGCCATGGATGGATGGGATGCCTCTCAGTCATCTCTCCACGACGTTTCAGGCACTTCACCGACAGCAGGCTGCATGAACCCACTGTGTGCAGAGAGGCCAGCATGCTGTGAGAGGCTCCACAGCCAAGAAGAGCAGGCTGGCTGGCCTTTGAGCCAACTCCCATTTGCCTTGTGCCAATTGTGCACACACGGAGGCAAGGCCTCAGTAATGCAATACGACCAGAGCAGAGAAAAATAAGTGACGCAAAGTTTTGTTGTTGAAACCTATTTCCCTTTTTGGGGAAGTACCACCATCCAGACAAACAGAGATGGGGAGAAAAAGAAAGAATTCAGACCAATCAACTGAGCGACTTAATGTCAAGCAGGACATTGTCTGGTGAGAGAGAGAATAAAAATTAGTGACTCAAATTTTCAAGCGTTTTTCAAGTTCTCTTAACACTTTCTAAAAATCCCATTCAAATTAAATTGGTATGCAAACCCCATTGCTATCAGGATTCAACATATTTTCTTAAATCTTAAGCGCCATCTATCGAATTCTTATTTTTACGGAAGTTGTTTTTATTTCAGAATTACTAGTGAAAAGAAACAAGAATCTCTGAAATTTCTATAAGATCTTGATAAATACTAGTATTTCCTAACTTTACCCAGCACTTAATGAATACTAGAGCTTACCAACTTTACTGATCTATCTGGAGGGTTTGATTTTTAGATGATAAAAAAAAAAAAAAATCAGTTGTTTTACTTGTTACCCTGCCATAATTCTGTTCAATGAGAGGATTATGATTCATGGATAGATTATACACTCACACAACACAGATTATTATCAGCAACAGCCACCAGCTTTTAAGAAAACATCTACCAAACACAAGATCTTTTAAAGGAACAGTCACTGCAGCTGCCAGTTAACAATGAAAAGCTCATGAGACATGGGCTTAGTGAGATAAGAGGAATAGAAAGTGTAGCACACAAAGTCTACAGTAAACTCTGAGCCTGTCCCCAGTACAGTGGTGCTTCAGAGAGACAGAAAAAGGCCTAGAAACAGGAATAAAGGGAAGGCAGAAAATAAATTTCCTATTCAGAGGCTGAAAAAAGCACAGAGTTTATCTTGGGAAAGAAAACCCCAGTGATGTAACAGGAGGATTCGGGCACGTTGTCATTTCTTCGTACACAACCAGTCATTCTAAAACCAAAACCATTTCTCTCTTCACAGCATATTGTTACTCAACCAAAAAGTGGGTGCTGGGATACTGGGAATAAAGATGGACAATGGTCTATCGGACTTTATTATCAATAGGGGAAGGAAATGTTATTGCAGCGAACACTACCAACCAGAGGCTGAAGAACATCATTAGTGGTTATTCTATACTGTTTTTCCCCTTAAGGTCAAATTTGCAAATTTAGCCGAGACTTATGTAAAAACTGGCCATAATTCCTTCTTCCCAGCATTCATACCCCAAATCTAACAGTAATGACTCATCTTCATAGTAATGATGGCTTACTTTCTATCAATGTAAGATACTAACAGGTAGTTTTTGAGAAGGGTCACAAAGCAACAGTGACGTAGAGGATTCCTTCATGATGATGATACCTGACTTAAGGAAGGGGTGAGGGCTAAAGGAGAGGAAAGAGGCCATGCAAAGGTTCAGAAGCTGCGAAGAGCCCAGGGTGCAAGAACTGGAAGGAAGCCCTGCGCCTAGGGCCCAGGGGATAGCAGAAGTTGGTACTGGCCAGCCTGGCAGAGGCCAGACCCAGCAGGGCCGGTGGGCCGAAGCAAAGGGGTCTGGATTTTCAATGTGCTATGAGGCCCTTGAGTGATCTGCCTCCCCAACTCCCTCCCAAGCCCTCAGCTGCTGACTTCTGTGGCCTCACTCCCTTGGCTCACGCTCCTCCAGCGACCCTGCCCCCTGCTGTTTGTTCTTCAGCCTTTCAGCACCCTCTGCCACCACAGCCCTTGGATTCGCTGTTCCTTCTCTTCTGCCCTAGGCTCACCCACCATGTTCACGTGACTCAAGCCTTCATGCCCTGAAAGTCTTGTTCAGAAAACTCCTTCTCACCCTATTTTTTCCCCCAACCTATTTTAAATTGTACACCTCTAACATAATCCTCTAGACCACCCATCACCAACTAGCATATATATACACACACACACTTGACATTTTAAAAAAAATTGTCTATCTCCTGCACTAAAGTAGAAACTCTGTGAGGGCAGTTATACAATGTTTACTATTTTTCTGAAAATTAGAACCATACCTAGCTCAATGTAGGTGCTCAACAAATACACACTGACTCAATGAATGAATGAATACAAAGAGAAACCACTGAAGAGTTTCATGATGGAGAAATGATCCACTTTACATTTAAAAGCTACATTTTAAAATCTCATTTCCTACCTAGAACCTTGAGGCGGAGAAGGCAATGGCACCCCACTCCAGTACTCTTGCCTGGAAAATCCCATGGACAAAGGAGCCTGATGGGCTGCAGTCCATGGGGTTGCTAAGAGTCGGACACGACTGAGCGACTTCACTTTCACTTTTCACTTTCATGCATTGGAGAAGGAAATGGCAACCCACTCCAGTGTTCTTGCCTGGAGAATCCTAGGGACGGTGGAGCCTGGTAGGCTGCTGTCTATGGGGTTGCACAGAGTTGGACACGACTGAAGGGACCTAGCAGCAGCAAACCCTTGAGGATTTCACGTTAAGGAGGGATGCTATAGGTCCCATGGCCCCCAACTTATACTTCAGCCACTGCCAACTCACCATCCATACTATGACCATGACATTGTTTCTGGGCTCACCCTCTGGACAAAGTGCAAAGCTCTTTTCTTCTAAATGCAGTGTGTGTGTGTTGTGTGTGTGCACATGAATGCTCAGCCATTCAGTTGTGTCCAACTCTTTGTTACCCTATGGACTGTAGCCCACCAGGGTCCTCTGTCCATGGGATTTTCCTGGCAAGAATACTGGACTGGGTTGCCATTTCTTCCCCCCAGGGGATGTTCCTGACCCAGGGATGGAACCTGTATCTCCTGTGTCTCCTGCATTGGAAGGTGGATTCTTTACCGCTGAACCACCTGGGAAGCCCAAAGAAAGAGGCTTCTAAAGGTTATGTAACTGCCCGTTTACTTGGCTAACACCTCCCCACCAGCCCAGTCTGGATACTTTGAAAACAAGACATACAAAATGCTTCTTTCTACCCGTCTTCTTCTCTTTTACTCCATAAAATGGCAGGAAAGAATTCTCTACCTTATCTTCCCAACTTTCCACATTCTTACCCACAATTGATCCACATGCTCCTTCTCTCATTACAACAGGAACAAGTCTGTGATTCGACCCAGAACTGAATCACTTAGGCTGTGATCCCGTTCATTGCCTTTTCCCATCTGAAGGTATTATCTTCATGATGATCCATTTTTTTCACACGTCATCAATCATCGTTCACTCCTGGATAATTTCCAGTGGCAGACAAATGTGCCCTAATACTATCCAAAATAAATAACATGAAACAAAATAAAACAAACTTTCCCTTTTCTGCCTTTATCTATGTCTCCATCCTGCTATTAACTTATTCTTCCATTCTCTTTAAAGCAAAACCATCTGAAGACCTGCGCACCCTTGCCCTCCCAACTCCTCCAGCTCTGGTCATCTAACCCCACTCCAAAAAGGCATGTGGCTCCCCGACTCTCCTGATTAGGGGCACTAACCTCCACACTGCCCCAGCCAGAGATCAATTCCCTGGCCTGCCTTTACTTCGCAACAGCAGGGGACCCAGGCCATCACTCCTCACTTACCTGTTTCTTCTCTGGAACCCTACACACTTCACATTCACCTGGCTTCCCTCCCAGCCTCACTGGAGATTCCTCACCACTCCTGCTGACTCCTCCTTACCCTCACATCCCCTTATTGAGGGCTGAGCCGCTGGCCTTCTTCCGTACTTTACTGACCCTCGAACCCAAGAGAACTCGCCTGTCGCCCAGCTCTCCCTGTCCTCTGCACAATGATGACAAATTCACCCAGCGGCTTCAGCCCAGGCTGCTCCTCCAGCTCTGGGATGTATACTCAACTTTTGCACGGATGCCCACGACCTCACACATTGTGGCCAAAACCAGCTCCTGACCCTGAATCTCCCCATTTTTCACCGTTCCTCCGCTCATTAGATGGTACCACGCAGCTGCTCGCATCTCAGATCCCCATCTTCATTTCCCTCCCTCACCCACTTTTGATTCTTCACTAAATCATCAACTCCACCTCCAAAACAAGTCCGTAAGAGGACAACCTTTCTGCCTTGCCAGCACCATCACCAGGATCTAAGCCCCTATCACCTCTCACCTAGTTGACTGGTCCCTACACCCTTCCCCCAATCCACTCACCAACCAACCAGATCCACCCACTACCCGGATGAAGCTACTGCCCCGCCCCCCAGTAGTCTCTCACTAAAGTTCAGATAAATTCAAATTTCTGAACTTGGCCTCTGTGTTCTGGCCTTTGTTAGCCTCTTTTCCCTCCACTGTGCTCCATGCTCATCTCAGAGAGGCCACATACCCGCTTTTTCTTGCTCCTCCTTCCAGATAACTCAGTGCCTACTTGCTTCTCACCATTCCCACCTCAGCTCCAATGTTAAAGCTCAGAGAAGCTGTTCCTGATCATGTTAGCCTGAACCCCCTCCTCCGCCATCAACTCACTAGCCTACTTTATTGATGTTACAGCACTCAATCTTCTTGTGAAACATCTGTGTATTGACTGGGTCTCACTTCACTCAAGGTTAGGGGCTGTTTCTGATGTGTGTCACTCTATCCCAATACCCAGGAGAGAACCTACCACTTAGCAGGTTAATTCTATCACCACTTGCTAAGCAACCGCCTGCCAGTCAGGACTGTGCCTTCACTCCACCGAGCTATACCCTCGGACTCTAACCCCATTAAGAAGCACAGAGAACGTGCCTGTCAAATGTCTGAGGGATAAAGCAAATGAACGAAGGCAAAACAGCCAGAGGAGTCTCAAGGCAGGAATCACTGCTGGACAAGATATCCTGAGGCCTGCCCACTCTGACAGGAATTGGGACGACTAGGCTGGCAAAGAGGAGCCCTGCCTGTTACCAAGAGCCCTAAGCAGTTACATGGATGTCCTTGATCAGGTATGAATTGTCCCAAGTCCAAATCCTATAACTAAAGATTTAAAAATTGGCCTAGAATGAGATTACAGAGAATGATGGCTTTCATATTTCATACTATCATTAGTATGGAAAAAAATTAGTAAAATTATTAGTAAAATCTGTACAATGAATATGTATTAACTTCAATAATACTCCCCTCCTCCATTAAAATGTATCTGCAGATACAGTTTCCAAAGAGAATAAGGTGATTTATATGGAGAACTGCTTCAAATTTAAATGGAAATTTCCAAGCATTGAAAAGGCAATTTTAAAATTCCCTCATCAGACAGAAAACCCCATGACTACCACTAAGCATACACAAAATCTTAAAAGTAGCAGCCTCAGTTATCTCTGACCCATTTCCCAACCTAGGAGGGCTTTATTCTGGTGGCTGTAACTCACCTTTCTTGCCTACCTTTCTTGTAGAAAGAACTCTGCAAAGCATTCCAAGAAGAGACAGCAACTACGGGCTTCCAGGAAAGAAGCAAGCACGGTTTTATACAACAGAACAAAGTCAAACCCCACACCGGGCTTCTCTCCACAAGTCCAAAAAGAGACGACTAACAGCAGAAATAAGCAGTGTCAGTGTCCACTTCTCATTTTCACTCACATTCATGAAAGCTGGGAGCTGGGGTTCACTTGCTACGCTCACGCTGTTGTCCTGAGCACTCTGAGGTTTCTTCTCATGCCTACAGACTGCCTGCAAATGAAAACCTGGCATTTTGCTTCCTGCTGCTCTCCTGAGAGTCCTGGCTAACCACTTGATTTGAGGCATGCTCCCAACACTGCGCTTTCATGATTGATAAAATTAACAACACTAGCAAGTAATGCTTATTGAACAGTTACTCTGCCAGATAACATACAAAAGGCTGAAACGCTATTACATCATTTCATCTTCCCAGTCACTATAAAGTGCTGCTACGATTCCCATTTCACAGGTAGGTCAACTGAGGCTGAGCAAAGCTATGTAAGTTTTTCTCAAGTGACTCCTCTAGTGGAGCTGAGATTTGAACCCAGGTTGGTTTAACTCTCGACTGGAGTTCTCAGTATAGCCTCTACTTAAAGCTACCATTTGCAAGTTTACCACATGGAATCCTATTTTCTCCATAACACCTTCTAATAACAGCACACAGAAGCAGGGCTACAAGACAGACATTTTGGGAAGCTAATTTAAAGCAGTGATTATCAAATATCAAAATACACAGCGATCTTCAAAAAGTCCACAAGGAAACGTGAAAAAGAAAGAAAATGCAATGAGTTTTTCCTAAACCTAAATTTTCTTCAAATTTAAAGAACTGTCCTTTATTCCAGAATAACAGCCCTCACGCTTTTATGATGGTAAGAATTATATATATTAAAATGTCTAATTTTATATATTCTAAAATGCTAGCAACCCTTTGTTTGAGCCCCAATATATTTTAGAAACTTTCTGGTTTGATATATAAAAGCCTGGGACCACTGGTTAAAAGCATTCCTTTTTTCTAATTGCATTACTGGAATTCAGGACTATAGAAGACATCAGTATCACCTGGGATGGGAATATTTTGTATGTTTAAGATTACGACTCTAAATGAACTATTACTTTCTCCCTGCCATAAATTTATATATAAGAGAAAAAGTATTTCATGTTAGCAGGGTCTTTATTACAAAGAGGAACAAGAATATTTAATCTAGTTTTGTTATGAATGCCTGAAATGCAAAAATCATTCTTCAGCTCATTTATATGATCCCTGCTGTACACGATGAATACAAATGTAATCCTCTGCCTTCCTCTCAAAAGTACAGTAACTCCAACTGTTAGGTCTACTAACGGGCTTCTTTTTCTTCTTAGAACTTCAATCAAAAATATTTTAATAATCAGATGGGTACATTTATTAGAAATACCATCATAAACTGTGAATATCAATGTGACTAAAAGCAATCTTGCACTGAAATGCTAAACAGTAAAATTTCACTTCTCCTTTTTTTAAAGGATTTTTAAAAAATGGTACAAATCCCAGATGATTGTGTATGCTATCTGCTGCAACTTTAGCTTTTACCTAATCTTTTTTTAAATCCAATTATTTCTAATGCAAACTGTGCATACTTTCCCTCCCCCTCAAAGAAAAGATTTTTAAAAAGAACTGCTAAACACAACATAGAGAGTGCTGTAAAACACACCAAAGCAAGGGCTCCTGATAGCTTTACTTACCAAAAAAAAAAAAGGTCTCCCCCTTTGAGATAAAAGTCAGTATTTCTAGCCAAAGATAAGGAAAACAAAGGTCACAGCAGCCTGTGCTGTGGATGCACATCCTGGAATGGGCTCAGCACAGCAACCCTTTGCGATTCCATGGGCTGTAGCTTACCAGGCTCCTCTGTCCATGGAATTTTTCAGGCAAGAGTACTGGAGTGGGTTGCCATTTCCTTCTCCAGGGGATCTTTCCAACAACACAGCAGAGGGTTAAGCAGGTGAGCTTTGGAGTTAGACATATGTGAGTCCCAAGGTCTCTTGCATGTTTTGGGGTCTTGGTGAAGTATTTCACTTCCCTGGGCCTCAGTTTCCTCATCTGTGAAATGGGGATAATGGTAATACCTGCATCACTGAACAGATGTAAAAAATACATAAGGTAAAACCTGTACTGGCACTGAGTAAAAGTTCTCACTGAACTTGAATTGCCATCATACATGTCGGAACATTGTCAGATGTGGATAGGAGGAAGCAACATGCTGTTATAAGGGAAACATGTGACCACATAACAAATAGGTCATACTCAATAATGAGGCATAAATTTCCTATGCTTCCCTCCTGAGATCAGAGTTCACAAGAACTAATCAAAACTTTAAAAGGAGTACATTCAGCTTGGAGGCCGCATCCTATATAGGAAACATGCATGGTTTCCTTTACTGTGAAGTCTTCTGGGTTGAGGAACTCAACATGGACTGTGCCAGGTGTGACACTTCTCAACAAGCACAAAATCAAAGCTGTGAGATGGAAGGATGTGGGATGCCCTCCTCATTAATCAAAATGTAGATGTGTTTCCTGGTAAATCTGCCTTATGAGCCAAGTTCCAAGGCTTCTCACGGGGCTTCAGCTGCCCAAAGTCAACTCAAGGGCAGAAATTGTCAAGAATCTGTGCCAGGTCCCTTTTTGAAAATCCCATGAAAGTTCCAGATCCCTTCTCCCAAGGATGTATATACAATACAGGAGCTTAACAGAAGCCAGGCCCCATCCTCACACCCAAAGCTCTGCAAAGCTGAGACAGTACCAGCTCTGTTGATGTCCTATATTTGCATCGCCCAGACACAGGTCTATGCCTAGAACAGTGGCAGCGAGTGACAAAAGTGACACAAATAGGAGCCTTCTCACACAAAACCTTACACCTTCACGTGTATCTCTCTTTCTGCCTCAACGTATTTCTTCAGTGTTGAAATAACTTTTGGGTGAATGGTGTTTTTGCCTTTTTTTTTTTTTTTTACTACTTTTAAGATTTTCCCCCTCAAAACAGAATGTTCAAGGAGTAATGGAATCACATTCTGCAGAAAAGGTTTCCCTTCATTAACCAAGAAACCCATTAGAACAAGGATGGCAAACTTTTTCTGTAAAGAGCCAGAGGGTTAATTTTGGCCTTGGTGGGCTATATGGCCTCAGTCACACCTCAACTCCACAGGTCACTGCATAGAGAAAAAAGCTGCACAGAAAAAAATTAAGTGCATGAACGGCTGTGGCTATGTTCCAGTGAAACTTTACTCATGGACTCTGACATCTGAATTTCACATATTTTCCCACAAATCAGGAACTAAACATCTCCTTTTTACAGTTTTTGTGTCAACCACTCAACAATGTAAAAAGCATTCTCAGAGGCTTCCCTTGTGGCTCAGTAATAAAGAATTCACGTGCCAGCGCAGGAGACACAGGTTCCCTGATCCAGGAAGATCCCACATGCCACGGAGCACCTAAGCCTGTGTGCCACATTTATTGAGCCTACACTCTAGAGCCCGGGAGCTGCAGCTACTGACACCTGCATGCCTTAGAGCCCATGCTCCACAGCAGGAGATACCATCGTACCGAGTAGCCCACATTACCGCAACTAGAGTAGCCTCCACTCGACACAACTAGAGAAAAGCCTGCACAGCAACGAAGACCCAGCAGAGCAAAAATAAATATAAGTAACAAAACTTCTTTAAAAAGAAAAAAAAAAAGCATTCTTAGCTAGGCCGCGATCTGCAGTGACGTAGCTAAGGAGCCATGCTCAGGTCAGGGGAAAGACTGCTTCTTTAGGAGTGTCTCTAGGTCTACCCAGGCCCTCTCACTCCTGGGTTAGTGCAGACTTCATAGGCAGAGAGTTACAAGCAGGAACTGTGAGCAAGGACACTGCCTCCTGGAGCCACAGTGCTCATTCACGGAGCGTCAAGTGTGGGCGTTCCAACGCCACCATCCGCCCTCCTTGAATGTGTGTGAGTGCAATTTGGAGGCAGTGAACCCAGATCACACTGATTCCTGTCTGAGGCTTACTTTGGGTCTTTACTTAAGGTGTCAGCAGACTGCAAGCCCTGCTGCCTGCAGAACCCTTACAGGCTCATGGAAGCGTGCTTTGCCTCAAAAGAAGACACGGAGTGCAGGAAGGCTCCATTTTGCCAGGAGACAAGCTGAAGTCCATGCAAGCATTAAAAAGAAAACCAAAAGAAATATGGTGTCTGAGACATGTTGCAGTGTGGGGAGTGTGGCAGAGATGAAACAAGATTGGGCAGGGACTCATGAGCTGTGGGAAAGACATCAGGAGGCTCATTAAAATACTATCTTTACTTCTGTGTATTTGAAATTGTGCATCAGAAAAGTTGGGGCGGGGCAGGGGGTGGACATTAAGAGAAATCCTAGAGAAAAACAGAGATGCTCTTTATTTCAGAGAGGCTTTATGTCCATAATACAGTTATTTTAATAGCCCTTCCCACCAATACCTGTTTGTTTTCAGTTAGCTGACTATGAACAATTTTTACCCCCAGGAAAGAAAAGGTGGTACGTTGACTCAATCTGTTGTTGATTAAGGCTACCTACCTTCCTAGTTTCTCTTTTTCCTTTGGTACCTAGCTCCCTGCAGGTGTCAACCAACCCCTCTTCCATCTTGACCTAGGCTCAATTAGGTCCCTGTTATTTTGACAGGGAGGTCACCTGTCATCAACTGTGGATATCACTCGAGGTCACCCTCCTACTCACTCGCTTAAATATCAGTGATAAAAAAGGTGGTGTCTTGCCTGCACTCTTTCTGGAAAAGTGCTAAACTCAGGTCAGAGACACAGGAAATGCTCAGCAACAGTCCCTGGCCAGAAAGCACATCCCCCCACAGAATAGGTACCTGTTTTTAAGTCACAACACAATGGAAAGTTGGTCACTTGAACTCTTCAATCTTCCTAGTAGCCCAGTTCATTTATTTTGGGGGCAAATCTTCACTGAACACAAGCAATGTGCAAGAGCTAAATATTTCTTGGTCAATAACAACCCTGTCCTCTAGCAGCGTGCACTCTAATAAAAGAGCCATCACATACCACACATCTTCATATGGTGATAGGAAGAGAGTTTAGACAAAGGAAAAATATGGGGCACTTTGATAGTGCACAAGAGGAGGGCTTAAGAAAAGTTAGGAATGACTTTCCAAAGAAAACATCCTATTTTCACTGTCGACTCCTACAATGTTTTATTTGTGATTTGCTGTCAAGTGAAGGCATGTCATGTTTTTACACTTAAGGACTTAGGTACCAAGCTTAGGTACCAATATGAAAACCTTAATCAGTTACTCATACCAATTAATTCCATCTAAACATAATTAATGTTATTTATACAATTTCAAAAATCACGTTTAAGAAAAAGATAATTTTCTGCGTTTAGTCTTTTGAAAGTTAAAAATGTATTATCCATCTTTTCCCAGTAAAACCAACTGTGCCATAAAATTACATATTACAGAACAAAACAAGCAAGGCAATAAAAATTTGATGATATAAATGAAAAACAGGCTGATCTCTGAAAGATAAGGGATATTTTATCCTAACATTTATCTAACTGTGCTAAAAGGAAAACAGGGGGATGATATAGTTGCTAAACCACAGATAATCTCAGTTCCACCTAAGTCAAAGGTTCCAATCTCTCCCACAGCATTAACTCTTGGGCAGTCTTATCATGAAGGAATTAGACAAAATAAAGTACAAGAGCAAAAAGAGAGGAAAAGAAAAAAAAAAGAGATTCTAACTTAGAAATTTTGAAGGTAAAGATAAGCGAACAATCCTTGAGAACCCAAGAAAAGCTGGGGACACCTGCCCTCATAAGTGGACATAACATACTATTTTGCATACAATTTCAGGACAACCATAATCCCCTGAAGCCAATTCAAGCCCCAGGTTAAAAATTTCTGACCTAGATAAATACCAAATTAGGAGATCAGGCCTAAGATTATCAGCAGTTGAAAGGGTTGAAAAGAAGTAATGCGTATAGAGTCATTTTCCATTATCTAATTTAATTTCAACCCTTACAACCTCCATGGGAAGTAGGTATTATCATCTCCTTTGACAAAGAGGAATTTAGATTCTGAAAGGTAAAATGCAATGTTTACCAACTTCAAACCTAGGTTTCTAACTCTTAGGTGCACAATCATAAACTGGAGAATTCAAAAAGTCTGGTCAATATTCCTAAATATCTTCCAAGACAAGGAGTTTCTGACTTAGTGCTTCATTCATAGTATCAATTTACCTACATATTTCTTTTCAATTTAACTTTGTTGACAAGAAGAATTAGTAAGAATTTAACTCCAAAACACTTTTTCCTTGGTAGGAGATAATCTCAATCAAAGACAAAGGATAAGTGTCTGATAATTTTAAAATGTATTTTCATGCTTAAACAGCCTGACATGAACTATTTGTTAGAAAAACAAAGGCCCACTGTCTAAAGTGCTGGACATCCTTATACTTATCCCAGAAAATCCACAAAGTCACATATGAATCAAGAACTGACTGAATTAGAAATTTCAGTCTCTACTTAAAACTGGGAGGCAGAAATTCAGCCATCCTGGCTGCTTTAGCATCTTCTGAATAGTTAGAGAAGCTTAGGGGAAAAAATGGTATCGCTAACAGCCACTAATAATTTGATAGGTCAGAAGCACAGAAAACCAAATTTATGATCCCTTTGTGCCTCAAGACAGGAATTAAGAGGTCCTAGATCTTTTTTGGTAAAATACACTAATGACTATGCCCGAAGGGAAAATAATAAATACAGCAAAAAGTGGGTCCAGACAACTACATTAGGTTGGGTCTCTATCCAGACCAAGTAGTGCAATGAAATACAAACATACTTATTCAACCTCTATAGGGGAATTACCAATAATTAGCACCCTGTTTTCACACAGATTTAGAAACTCTTTATGGGAAATATATCCACACCCAGAGAAGAAAAACTAAGAACAGGAGCAGGTCAGGTCCTCTAAAGCTCTACTCCAACTGCTTCCAAGGAGAGTTACCACCTAGTGATTTTAAATTTTTTAAGCCCAGGCAGGCTGCCAATTCAACACTAAAACCGGACTAACAACTGATTTTTCCTATTGCAACATCGCCAGCAAGTCCTGTGCTTTCCCTCTCTTTCCTTTGCTCTCAAACAGCAATTCTCCTTTGCAAAATCAACTAATTTGCTCTCTAATCTGTTACAATTGTAAGCTCTCAGAAAGTTGCCACTGGTATTACTCTTCCTCCTAGTGCCAAGAGCCAACAAAAAGCTAGTTCAAAAAAACCAAAACTGTGAACATGAAAACAAGACAGGTACTAAAAACAAGAAGTGTGGAGACAGAGTAACAATGGGCCAACTCTGGACTTTAAAATGTTTCACTTGCCAAAGCTGTACCTATTCTTGGGCGCTTGACAATAACAATGCCAAAATAAATGGCCACACTGAGAAATAAAGTTCTGCTGGGAATATAAACTCAATATTTTGGATACCAAACCTCACTCAAGTCCTTGTCCATACTACTATTGAAGGAACAGCTTGAACTCAGTCTAGAGATGACTGGACTCCTTTAGACCTTTCTGACCACCATGTGCCCAGGACCGACACAGGCCTTAGAGACAGCAAAGGGAACTATTTAAAGAAAAAGAAAACCTGAAGTAAAAGTCTGACAGTTCCTAGATATCTTTCATTTAGAGATACACGTTTAGTTACAGTTATTTCCTTCTACCAAACAGTTTTTATTAAAAACTGACCAATAATTAGACTCTGATTTCACTACCTAAGCGCACCAAAAGCTTTTTTCACCAGATAAAATTCTGTGACCCCTCCACCCCCGCTGATTTTGACACTTTCATAAAAATACAAAAAAGAAAAAAAATCCGATCAACAGCTCCTTGGTTGTGATGATCCTTTTGATGAACCTTTGTAACATAAATCCTATGGAAATAGGCTGTACAGGTAAAGTGCTGTCTTTTTTAAAATTCATTTTTATTGCTGGCAGACAATTACAGGTGGCAAGGTGTCCTTTCCAGACCCCCTAAGCCGTTCGTGGAGACGCTTTTGGAAGCTGAATTCCTCCCTCCACTCCTCGCGTTTCTCCATAAGGGGTCAGACCTGAAGAGATTTGGGTTAAACTCACTACTGGTCCCAGAGTGCATCACTGAGCAATGCGCTTAAACTGCACCCAGCCAGGCCTCCACTGAAGGGCTCCCGATGCTCCCGGATATACGAAGCCCCCGGAAACCGGATTTTCCTAACGCTCCATCCTCCCCTTTCTTCTTTATCAGACAGCATCCTCGCGTGGGAGGAGCGGAGTGGTTCAGGTGGGCTCAAGCTACCGCCCTGGCCAGCCGGCCAGGATACTTTCCCTGGACTTGTACAAACTCCATCAGAGGGCTGGACTCACCTTCGCGACAGAGCCCCATGACTTCGCGGTTTTTCCCAAACTCCTTGAAACTTTCGTCCAATTCCGTCCCTAGGAGATACACACAGGAGGAGGGGAGAGGCAGGTCAGTTGCGGAGAGTGTGACGCACGCTCACGCACGCACGGAGTAGGTGCGGGCACCTCCGCGTTCCCCAACCCGGCCGATAGCATCTCTGACCCCCGAGGGGGCGGGCCACGGGACGGGGGAGGGGAGACGGGTCTGAGGATGGGGGAATGGGGGCTGCGCGGGGAAGAGGAGGGCGTGGACACTCACCGTCCTTCCCAGGAAGTTTGGAAGCTTCGACCCACAGATTCCACGACTGTCCCAGCATCGCTTCGGGACTCGGCAGGGGCCGGCGTTCCCCGACGGTCGCCATTGCGGCGGCGGCCGAGGTGGAGGCGGCGCCAGGGCCACCGTCCTCCGGCCGTAGGCGCCGCGGCGGCGGCGGCTGCCGCTGGGGCTGCGGAGGCTGCTGCTGCTGCTGCCGGGCGGCCGCGGCCGCTGCTCCGCCCGCCGCCGCCGCCGCTCGGCGCGGCTCCCCCCTGACGTCATCCGCGGCCCGCTCCGACATTCTTTCCGCTCCTACAATGTAACAAAAAAAGGGGGAAAAGAGTCGCGCGGGGGCTGCTTTTAAGGAGGCGCCGGGGAGTTCCGGCGGCGTGCGCGGCCCGCGGGCCGGGTGGGGCGCGCTGACAGCGCCCCCGGCCGCCCAGACCCCCAGCTCTCCTCCTCCAACCACCCCCATCCCCCGCCTTGGGCGCAAAGTCCGCGGCGCGGGCTCGCTTTCGCTTTCGACTCCAGTGCCCCTCGGGGGAGGGGACGAGAGCCGGCGGGCCGCCACCGCGGCGTAGGGTCCCCAGCCAGCCTCCGCCGCGGAGACCCGGCGCGGAGGCCGGCGCCCAGAGCTGCCCCCACCTCAGCCCCGCGCCTCGCCGCGGCGGCCCACGGCGGGGAGGCCCGAGACGCACCCCCGGCCCCCAGGCTGCCCACCCTGAGGCCGCTCGCATCCCTGGGCCGGGCCCGGCGGCCCCGCTCCTTCCTTCCGTCCGCGCGTCCGTCCGAGCGGCGGCGCCCGGCCGGCTCCCTTAAGCGGAGGCGCCTCCCGCCGCCTCCTCCCCCTTGCCGGTCCCTCCCTCTCAGCTCGCTCGGGCGAAGTTTGCACGTCAAGCCCCCGGAGTGGAGCCAGGGCGAAGTCGGAAACGCAGCCACCTATGGAGGAACCAGCCGGCCGGCCGGCCCCGGGGCACCAGCGGGCGGCGTAGCTGTCGGGCCTTCCCGCCCGGGTCCGATCCGGAGAGCAGGGGCGGGTTCAAGGAGCTCTTCGCTCTCAGCTCGCGAGCGGCCGCGCGGCTGTCAAAAGCATGAATGGGAAGCCGCCGCTGAGCGGACGCCTAGCGCGGAGGAAACCACTGGCAGGCGAGAAAATGCAGCCCAGGTGCTGTCCCAGGTGTCGGCCCGAAGCCCACCACGGGAGATCAGCGCGTGCTCCCGGGTTACTTGAGCTCGTTCAGCAAAGAGGAGACCATGAAACCAGTGTAAGATGCAGTGGAGGAGAGAGAGACCGAGGCGAATCCGTTTACATGTTTTAGAGACACGACTCCAAATTTCTATATTTCCCTTTCCAATGCTCCTGGAAGTGATTCATTTACTACCACCCCCATCCCCTCCTCACCACCCCACCACCCCCAAGTCTAATTAGTTTTAATTCAAGCTGTTGGTCTCTCCCTCCCTCTTTATAATTTCTTTGCCTGGGCAGGGCGAGAAGCTAGGGCTTAGGTGAATGTACAGCATTCCTAGAAAATACTGTTTTCTGTTAGATATTGTTCACTCAAGCACTGGCCCACAAAACTTAGCACCCTTCCGCAATACACACATTGCGCGTAAAGCTTTTGCTCAAGTGATGGGTAAAGATGGTAAAATAAAGGGCTATTTAATGAACTAAAGCACCTGAAGTACTTGAAACAGTAGCAGACCACATCAAGCGCTTTTAATTAAGTGTTCTTAGCATTACTGTTCCTTCAAACTGATGTGAAAAATCTGCAGCCTGAGACAGAAACAATGATTTTAATCAGCATGTTTCACATAGCAGTAATATCCGCACTCCTGAGGCACGCGTGTCATAGCTGCTTAGAGAGGCTTTCTTTAGATGGGGAAAAAGCAGGCTTATTCATTTTTTAAAATTATTGTTCATGTTTTTTTTCTTAATCTGGATCATCTGATGTTACAGAGGTGGCCAACTTATCTGGAAAAGAAACAAAGTTCAACCCTCAGAAGTATAAAGATATTTAAAGAAGAGTAAAAAATAATGAAACTTATTGCATCCTAAACTTAACCCAGGGCTCCTGCGGAAAGTGCTTATTTTAGGTTCAAAATTTAAGGGCTTTAGTGGAAAAAATTTTTTTAATTACATATGTATGTGAATTTATTTTTTAAATGTTTAGAAATAAGTCTAAATTTTTTCCTGGATGACATGCAAACAAAAGTTCCCAAAAGTGAAGTTATGGATGCTTCCTGTCCTTATCTAAGAAGCAGAGGAAAAAAAAAAAAAAGAATAACCAAAAATAGTAGAAATGATTGGTAGGATAAAAAATCATTTCTAAAGTTTTAATTTCCAACAGAAGAAGATCAGTGAGAAAAAATGCATAGGTAAAACATAATTTCCTTAGTAGTTCAGTACCTAACTTGTAACAAAGGCCCTCAATCTTCATGTCACCAATGTAGACCTTCAGTTTTTCATTCATCCAAATGACTGAAAAATCTGTAGAATTACAGAAATACATTTAAAAAACACCTAACTTAATGATTTTATGCGACTAAAGCACACAATTTATGGATTATTTTGTATTTTGCAATATTCTACATTTAAGAAAAACAAAAATTTGAATTTTATGGCATTTGGAGATGCCATTAAAAAGAAAAGCTTAGGGCCACCCAGGTATGTAGGTTCCAAAGAGAGTTTGCCTATTGAGTTCAGCCCTTCTGATCTCTGAGAGTACAGGATGAAAATAAAAATAAGGGGAAGAGTGAAGGACAGCCCTGCTTCAAGATACTGCTCGCTTTCCCCCTTTTTACATGTGAAAATACTTCAAGATTCACTAATATGACTTCAAGGTAATGAGGGTCAATATGGCAATTTGTAATACTTCAACTTCCTTCCTTATTCCAGTTTCATACCTCCCCCTCTTTTTGACTGGTTCAATAAAGAAAACACAACAGGGCTTAAAATAAAAAAATACTAAATATCCTCTTAGCATTATGATAGTTATTAAGAGAAATGGTTACTAATAGCAGCTATCAATTATTGGGTACCTACTAGGTGCCAAGCATTGTTGGAGGTTTGCATTATCTCTATTAATATTCACAACTGTGTAAGGCAGGAGTTGTATTACTGTTTACAGATGAGGAAAATGAGGGAGGGCTCTGGAGCCAGTCCCTATGAATTTTTTCTGAGTTCATATAGTGGCTCTTCACTTACAAACTATGTAATGTAAGCCAGTCGCCTAACTTACTTGGACCATCAGTTTCCTAACCTGTAAAACAGAGATAAAGCCAGGTTCCTTCTGAGCACTGCATGAAAAGATACATGGAAAGCACAAAAAAAGACAAAACAAATACTATAAACAGGTATCTTATATCACATTGAGCAATTCAGATAAATTCTTATCTGAGAACTGCATTACCAAGTTGAAGATGTGAGCACCAAGAGAATGACAGGCAATTTCTAGCCATCTCTCTTTCCCTGCAGCCAGTGCCTTTTACCAGATCCTCTTCACCCATGAAAAGTCCTAACTCCTTCTAGAACACGCAGTTTCTGATATCCAGAGTTGGTTTGGGTTTCCCAATAGTTTGAATGAGTAACCAACAAAAGCCAAAAGTGCTAGCTGAGAAAAGTACAGTGTTCTGAAACTCAAATTTAGGCAACATTTAACAAGTGTTCTTATATCAAAGATACTCCCTATAACCAAGATTACAACAGAAATTCAAAAACTTGGTTTGATAATAAGGATGACCTGATGACTTCTTACCTAAACACCCCTCTTCTGCACCCAAAAAAATATGTAAAACCATAAGCAGTACAATTTACATTCATTTATTATTATTTCCATATAACAGTGTTCCTTGTATGCTATCAATCAGTTCTACCAGTATACTTCTGATGCTCTTTCAGTTCTGAAGATCTTCAGTATCTGTCTGCACAGATAAATGATAGGTTTTATAAGGTTTGAGTAATGAAGATTCAACTCATCAAACAGGTTCTGCTTACCTACCACGTATCAGGCGCTCTGTTAGGCACCGGGTTGAACACAACACAGTAATTTCACTGAGGACATGAGAAGTAGGAGAAGTTTTTTTAATTCATCAAAATGCTCTTATGGAAAAAGCTGTCACCACCAATTAGACTGTATGTGGCTTAAGAACTAGGCCGTCAGAAGTGAAATGCTGCCAAGTTTTGAGCATTTCATCCCTTCCAGGGATGTATTTAAAAGGTGGCCTTACTTCACCATCCAAATTTAGGGACGTTCCCAGTAGGTGCCAAGGGTAACAAGGTCTCTCTTTACAAAAACGATTCTCTGCACAGCAGATTCACTTGTAAAATGCTTTGTTCAAAGGCCAAAGGCATCACTAAATGCAAAACGAAACAACAGAACAATCTTTAAATCCAGTTTAACGTAAAATGGCTGAAACTGTCTACAACTTTTCTAAGATGCAAGACCCCACATGACCAATCTTTTTGTTTGGAAAGAACCACTAGTCCCAATACAACATTTTAATAAACCTGAAAACTAGCAACTACAGTATATTTATGTGTGCAAATTACAGGGTTGATAACAGAGATTCTCCATCATCAACCCCAAAGGACTGCAATCATTTGAGTAACAAGAAACTCGGAACTACTGAATTAGGAATGTGTTGCCATGGGTTTCTTTCCTCCTAAAATTGGCTGTGCCTTTGTTTACAGCCTTTCTCCCTTCTCTGACCACCTTTCTTTCCTTTTTTCTTCTCCAGACAGAGCCAGGGCTCTCTTCTGCATAAGGGGTATGTCCAGGCCAGGCCTCTCCTTAACTGTGCTCCCTCTAATGAAATACCTTCTGGCCTGTTATGGATACATGAGTATTCCAGTAGGGGGAGAACAGTGGAAAAAATTGAATTCATCAGCTCAGTGGCTGGAACTGCTGAAAATCAAGTGCAAAATTAGGAATAATAAAGACAGTTGAAAAAGTGGAGACTTAAAGATGAAGGTAATTATCTTTTTAAAGACGTAACCTTGGCTTCTCCAGCGGTCTAGTGATTGGAAATCTGCCTCTCAACGCAGGTGACACTGGTTCCATCCCTGGTCTGTGAAGATCCCACATGCTGCAGAATACCTAAGCCTACGCCCCACAATTACAGAACCCATGCTCTCGAGCCACAACTGCTGAAGCCCATGTGCCCTACAGCCCAAGCTCCACAACAAGGGAGTAGCCCCAGCTCGTCACAACTAGAGAAAGCCTGCCCGCAGCAACAAAACTCAGCACAGCCAAAAATAACCAACTCAAAATTATATATAAAAGACTTAACCTGTATGTGTAGTCATTCTATAGACTATGTCATTTGCCCAAAAGTGCAAAGCTTTAAATTTTTGGTCTGTTTTCTTAATCATACGAGTGTAGCTCGTACAAGTTCTCCCAAAGAATAATTCATCAATAATAGTGCTTTGAAAGAGAGAAAATTTAACAATACACATAGAGAAGGTATTAACACATAACTTTAAACTGAATAACACCCAAATGTTTCTAGGAATTTGATACTAGCCTGTAATTTTAAATGATTCACAAATTTCATTTAAAATCTTTATTTAGAGCCTTAAGGTTAAAGAGTTCTTTTAAAAATAGAGGAAAAGGATTAAGTTATAGAAATGGAATGGAAAAACTGGACTAATGTTTAGCTATAAAAAGAGGCTGACTGTATAGTCATAGTCCTAGCACACTGCCTCAGATGCAATAAAATGCAAAGAGTAAACCCACTGTTAAAAATAATTCCCCATGTCACCTTTGTACCAATCAGCTGTCACTGAAGACGGTCAACTATCACCATCTTTTGGGCCCAGCAGTTAAGAGGATGTGTTCTACAGCCAACACGCCCAAGCTGAATCCCAGCTCTACCACTTATTTACTGTATAACCCTGGGGAAAGTTGAACTTCTCTTGGCCTGTTTCCTCATTTATAAAATGATGTAAAACAAGAGTATCTACTTTATGAGGAGTATTAAGAAAGTTATCAGTACAAAAGTACCCTACCCTACAGTCTTCCCAGATGGCACAGAGGTAAAGAATCTGCCTGCCAATGCTAAAGACATGAGTTGGATCCTGAAGAAGGAAATGGCAACCCACTCCAGTATTCTTGCCTAGAAAATTCCAAGGACAGAGGAACCTGGCGGCTGCAATCCATAGGGTCACAAAGAGTCAGACACGACTGAGCACACATACACCACACCCTACTCTACAGCTATTATTGCTAGCACCTCGTCTGTCACATAGAAAGCCCCAATTCTACTCTAGCCATGCTATGCTGTCATCATTCTTGCAGGGTAAAGCATGGCGTCAGTTATGTCAGTCTTTGCTTCAACACTTTCAGGGGCTCAGCACCGATTCCTCAACTCATAACCACTCCTTTCATAGCACTTCAGGTCCTTCACAGTTGGCCCCAGGCCCAGCTCTGCCACATCTACAGCGTTCCCTCTTGCAGGTACCCTACAGTCTGGCCAAAATGACCAAATCATAGTATTGAGTATGCTCCCCCTCCACATCCCAGCTCTCAAGTCTTTGTTCACATGGATCACACCATCTATAAAACTACTCTCCTTTGGCTAAAATCCTACAGTCACATCCCCCCTTCACGTTCTGTTTCCTTAACAAAATCTTTCCTGATCTCTCACACTAAGCTCACAGGATCTCATACACCTCTAAATCTAAACTGGACCTCCTGGACCGAGGTTAAGGGTAGTATATGTCCTGAAATCATGGTGGCAATGAAATATGTTTAGTCTCCCATGGATTAACAGTTTGCATTCCCAACATAAGAGTGTCATTTGGAACATGGAAACCACCTCCTCACAAACTGTAAGATGTATGGTGGCCAGGTCCCCAAGCTGGTCAGCAAAATGCCTTAGGGCTGAACTCTAGGACTAACTGAAAGTGTAATAGCACAAGCAGGAAGGAATAACACAGCTCTTTTCTCCCTTTCTCTGCAGCAAAGTTCCAGCCCTAAGCAAAGACATAGATCCAGCAAACACAACTCCCCTAACTGCCACACCCTTCGTATACATGGATTCAGGAACCCATCTGGGTTCCCCAAAGACAGACTGTTCCACAAAGGTCCTTTGTGGAACCTTTCCACCTCTAACATAAAACCTTCTTTTCCTTGGTAGAGAGAGAGAGCATGCAGATTTAACTACATTTCACTAACATGTGAATGAATGGCTGCAAATGAATACAGGTCCCTATCTTCAATCCCCAACCCACACAAATATTTTCTTATACAAAGGGAGAGACCTGAACCCAAATGACTCTCTAGATTTCATGGTCCCTAAACCCTTTTTCCCAGAAAGACACAATTACTTCATTCTCATGGCAACTTTGATTTTAAATGGCACCATCTATGACTTAAGGCAAAGTTTCAACCTTTTATTTTAACCAGTTTTATGCTTCTGACCAGCATAATATCTGCAGGACACATAGACCTTGATCCTGCTCTCCACTTTCTATTGCATCCTCCTCTCCACCCAACTGCTCAAAGTGAAGGAACCTCAGGAGCAGAAAAGGTAAACCAGAACAAAACCACCACTGGTGAGACTCGACTTTGCCGCTTTCCAGAGCTTCTTGTCTTCACTCCAGAGAACAGGTATTTTCACAGAACATTTTTCCCCATCGGTTTCTGGGGAAAGGGGCAGCGCAGCTGCAGTCACAAGTGGATGGTTAGAAGGCTGCAATCCAACTTACTAAGTATTTCTTACAAAACAAGGCCAAATAGATAAACTGGACTTCATTGAAATCATGAAACTTTTGTGCTTCAAAGGACACCTTGAAGGAACTGAAAAGAACCCAGAGAATGGAGAAAATTTTTGTAAATCCTTTACCTGATAAGGGACTTTTATGTAGAATGTATAAAGAACTCTTACATCTAAAACTAAAAAGGACAGATAATCCAATTTTCACAATTCAAAAAGTTCTCAATAGACATTTCTCCACACAAGATAATACAAATGACCAATAAGCACGTGAAAAGATGCTCAACATCTTTTGTCGTAAGATAAATACAAACGAAAGTTACAATGAGATATCACACCACACCCTCTAGGATAGCCACTAAGGAAATAAAAACAAACAAAACAGCAAATGACAAGTGTTGGTGAGGATGTGGAGGAATCAGCGTAGATTGTGGATGGGAAAGTAAAACGGTGCAGCCCCTGTGGAAAACAGTTTGACAGTCCTTTAAAAGGTTAAACGAAGGATTACAATATGATCCAGCAATTCCACTTCTAGATGTTCACTCAAAGAACTGAAAGCAGGGACTCAAAGAGATACCTGTACACCAACGTTCATAAGGGCATTTTTCACAAAGCCAAAAGGTGGAAGCAACCAGGTGTCCACCAACTGCAGAATGCCTAAATACATGCGGTATAGCCACACAATAGAGTAGTATTCACCCATTAAAAGGAATGAGATACTGATAAATGCTGCAATACAGATAAACCTCAAAAACATGCAAAGTAAAAGAAGCCAGACACAAAAAGTCACATATTGCATGATTTCATTCATGTGAAATATCCAAAACAGGTAAATCCACAGAAACAAAGCAGATGAGCGGCTTCCAGGATCTGGTTAGAGAGAAGAGAGAAGGATGGAAAGTGACTGCTTTATGGAAACAATGTCTCCTTTGGGACTGATGAAATAATTTTAGACCTATATAGAGGTGCTGTCTGTGCAACACTGTCAATGTATTAAAAACTATTCAAATGGTAAATCTGCAGCATTTAAATTACATCTCAATAAAGCTATTTTTTAAAGCCAACCTTAAAATTTGGAAAATTTCACACAAAATTTCAGATTGACTTCTCTTGAAAAATCTCTATGATCTCATACCATTGACCACAAGGTCCTCATAACAAGATGGAGTTGAACAAGTTGGAGCTGAGGCTGGTCTTGGAGCCCGTTTCTGCCACTGACAATCCATTGACCTGTTACCAAAATGTAATAGGACACATTTTGTCTGTGCCTCAGTTAACTTCTCTGCAAAAGGAGGATCAAACCATATCTACATCATCAGGTTGTTACAAGGAGTTAGCAAATTAATATGGTTAGAAGAATGCCTGGCAAATAGTAAGAGCTCATCATGTTGGTCACTTTTACATTTTATGACACTGCATTTTCTTTGTAATAAGAGGTAAATGGCATTTGCTTTTCATTTTTTTGTTGTTGTCTTTACAAATGGAGGTCTAGCATGTAATATAGCAATCCAAAAGAAAGAAGTAGAAAGACAGCCAAGATATATTTTTAAGGGATATACAAAATACTATGCATAATATGTGCCACTTTTGTGAAAATAAATATAACAACAACAAATCTATGTATAGAAAACAGTAGATAACTCTAGACTTACAGGTAGTAGAGAGGGAAGGAATGTAATTAAAGGGGCTTTTTATTGGGGTTTATATAATGTTTACATTTTTCCCAGCTTTACTGAAATATAATTGACACAAAGGATTATGTATGTTTAAGGTGTACAATGTGAAGATTTGAGATACTTGAGAAAGATCCACAGATATGGATACATAGAGCTTCACTGAGGGTGCCAGTGGTAAAGAATTCACCTGCCTGCCAAAGTAGGAGACACAGAAACGCAGGTTCTATCCCTGGGTTGGGAAGATCCCTTGGAGTAGGAGGTAGCCCCCGACTCCAGTGTCCTTGCCTGGGAAATGACGTGGGCAGAGGAGCCTGGCGGGCTACAGTCTAGGGGGGCCACGAAGAGTTGGACACAACAGTGACTAAGCATGCACACATATATCTCCAAACAATTACCACAATCAAGGTTAGCTGACATATCAGTCGCCTCACATAGTTACCTAATATTTTTTAATAGCAAACATTCATAATCAGGAACTATAATAAGAATGCTTTTTTTAAAGATTAGGAAATTCTAAATTAATTTTGTTTAAGACTTCCATGAGAGTATCATAAAATTCCATGAGGTGAGCAGAAATATCCTAGACTGATAAAGCCAGGGACTGCTTGCTTTACTTTGCAACCCAGAGGCTGCAATTCCCAAAGCACCAACCTTGCTTCAGTTTCTTTCTTAACAACTTGTGGAGCGGACCCTGCTGGGTTTTACAGCTGCCAACAGAAGAGAATCTAAACTGCCTGCCTGGCAGTCAACAACTTTCACTATCTGACTCAACATCCTTTTTTTTTCTTCTAGCTTTATCATCTGTCACACCCCCTTACAAAGACTCCACTCTAGCTAGACAAGATGTAAAACACATATCCTTCAAATACTTTTCCACATGCCATCCTTTTTTTAAAAAAATTGAGGTAATATTCACATAACATAAAATTCACCATTTTAACCATTTTAAATGTACAACTTAGTGACACTGAGTGCACTCACAATGTGATGCAATCATACTCACAGCCTTGTCTAGAACATGTCATCACCCTGGAAGGAAACCCTGTACCCATTAAGCAGTCACTCCCCCTCTCCCATCCCTCCCCCAGCCCCTAGAAACCGCATGTTTTCTTTCTCAATAGATATGCCTATTTTGGATATTTCACAATGTTGAAACAATGCGGTGTGTGACCTCTTGTGTCTGACTTCTTTCAGTTAGCATACGGTTCAAGGTTCACCCAGGTTGGAGCACATATCTGTAACTTCTACTTTATGGCTGAATAAAATTTCACTGTGTGTGGATATATCATCATTTACTGATCCATTCATCAGTTGACAGATGTTCAGGTTCTTTCCACCTTTTTACTTCTGTGACTAGTTGCACGCCATTATTTTTTCCCTTTGTTCAGCTTCATGCGATAATCAAAATCAAGCTTTCATGTGAAGTTCAAATCCACTCTAACCTTTCCCAAGCTAGCCTTGTCCCGAAGTCCTCACCTTTCTCTTACTTCCTTTATCACTTCTATACCCAAAGCAGCAAGTGTCAGCACATGGCAGAATCCCACAGACTTATTTAGGCTGACTCAAATTCTTTTCTTACATTGCTGACTTTGAAAACAATCAAAAAAATTCATTAAGGTTAGCTTTTCCATTTTCTTAACATTTTGATGGGTCTGGGTTATTTCAGTAACCACAGTTTTAACTGCTCTCACTGTTTTTACCCTTGCTCTCTATACCCTAACTGAATACATAGAGTGGCCAGAGTGGTTTTATTAAAATAGAAGGCAGATCACTGTATTTACTTATTATATTTGCTACCTGTTATCTGTTCCAGTGGCACAATGGCAGAGGCCTGTGTTCCTTTTATTTACTAATTAATACTCGGTGCCCAGAAGAGCACTGCATGTAAGCAGGCACTCCATTAATACTTGCTGAATGGATTTTGGGGCCTACAGTCAGCTGGTACTGAAAAGGTAAGCCCTTTGCGACTGGTCATGAATCTAATAGTTTCTCATAGTTTTACCTGGTACATTTCATTCCTCCACACATCTGACCCCTGCAGACTCGAGTCTGATACTTCTTTAACCCCTTGTCATTGGCTTCCTGGTGCCCTATTGTATGTACCACTCTGATGGCAGAAAGCAAGAAGGAGCTAAAGAGCCTTTTAATGAGGGTCAAAGAGGAGAGTGAAAAAGCTTGAAACTCAACATTACAAATAAGGTCATGGCATCTGGTCCCATCACCTCATGGCAAACAGAAGGGGAAAAAGTGGAAGCAGTGAGATTTTATTTTCTTGGGCTCCAAAACCACTGCAGACAGTGACTGCAGCCAAAAACTAAAACACACTTGCTCCTTGGAAGAAAAGCTATGACAAACCTAGACTGAATTAAAAAGCAGAGACATTACTTTGCCAACACAGTTCAGTATAGAGAGTTGGGCCATAAAGAAGGTTGAGCACCAAAGAATTAATGCTTTTCAATTGTGGTGCTGGAGAAGACTCTTGAGAGTCCCTTGGACTGCAAGAAGATCAAACAAGTCAACCCTAAAGGAAATCAACCCTGAATATTCATTGTAAGAGCTGATGCTGAAGCTAAAGCTCCAATACTTTGGCCACCAAATGCAAAGAGTTGATTCATTAGAAAAGACCCTGATGCTGAGAAAGACTGAAGGCAAAAGGAGAAGAGCACGGCAGAGAATGAGATGGTTGGATGGCATCACC
The DNA here is from genome assembly GCF_032452875.1 of Bos javanicus. Lineage (NCBI taxonomy): Eukaryota > Metazoa > Chordata > Mammalia > Artiodactyla > Bovidae > Bos > Bos javanicus. The sequence goes on from NC_083889.1 coordinate 37,610,828, forward strand.
AACTCAATGGACACGAATTTGAGAAAACTCCGGGAGACAGTGGAGGACAGAGGAGCCTGGCGTGCTGCAGTCCATGGGGTTGCAGAGAGTCAGACATGACTTAGCAACTGAACAGTAACAATCCTATTGTATTGTATTCTTCATCAGAATAGTAGTCTGTGAAAATCACCTCCTATTGCTCTCTTTTCCTCCTCAGGGACAATCCTGCACACAGTAGAAGCTCAATAAACAATTATGGACTAACGAGCTCCTTTAGCATTTCTGTCAGATATGTTTTCTCTCTACTTTCTCCTCTCACCTCCTCATATCCCACCCCTGCCAGCTGCTGATCACCATCTAGGAAAGTCCTGCTTCTCTCTTCTCTGGCACTTTTCAGACATTCCACAGAGAATACCATCCTCGGTGATGACTGTGATGATCACTGAAAGATACCTCTGCACTACTGGCCTTTCAGTTTGGGGCCGGAAAAATTTTAAGGGCCTGTTTTGAAGGTTGAGACTGCATAGCTATCCAGTCTTATGTTCTTCTAAACACCTTAACACAACTACCACATCCTTCTAGAAGCTCCCGTTTCTGCTTCGCCATGGTCAAGACACATGTTCATGTTGTCCACAGTGGTTCTATCTTTGCTACAGATGCCTATAACCTGATGGAAGCACTGCAATTTGTCATCTAAATATGTAAGCTGATCAGTTTCAGATGCTGAAACTCCTTTGGTCTTTCCTGTTTGGATTCTTTTCAGGTTTATTCTTCAGTGACTCATCTTAAACTGCATCTTAACTTGGAAGCCCCCTCATTTCTTTTAAGAGTAGACGGGAGCATAGATCTTTTATTATTTTTTTTTAATAATAAAAATTCCTCCGGCAATTTTTCTCCTTTTTCACATTATTTGAAACTTACCACCTTCCTCCCCAGATAGTAAGAGGAAAATCACAATCGTGTAGTGAGAAACTCAATCAACGGTGGCTGCTATCTCTGTGAAGATCTGGGACTGCTCACGAGCAGAGAGCTTTCTGGCAGGCTGGGCAAAGGCCCTGGGCCCAGGAAGTGCGCCTGAAGTCCTCCTGCCTATTTTACAATTTCCTTAAACTCTCCCCTGCCCTGGGCAGCTGGGTCTACATTGCTTGTAGAGAGAAGAAAACAGGAGTTTGGCAAAGTGAAACAGGACAAAATACAAGAGCACATCTTTAGACAGCTTCACAGGAAAAGGTGGCTATAGATGGGGGTGGGGGGGGGGTGGATTTCCTATCTCCAAAGTATTCCAAAAATTTCACTGAATCTGGGGGAGGGAGGGTTATTTTGAAGATTTTAATCTGACAAACATCTAAAAATACTGTACTCTAAAATTCACTATCATTTCACATTAATATGATCATATTTGTGGTTATGCTTAAAATTGAAGATCTTACTCAGATACCTTAAATTTTAAAAATTACCATCCTTTGGTAGAACTAAAACTCTTATAATCAGACGCACTGCAGTATTCAGCCCTGCTATGGTGAGTTTCAGTGAACTCCGGGAGTTGGTGATGGACAGGGAGGCCTGGCGTGCTGCAATTCATGGGGTCACAGAGTCTGACACGACTGAGCGACTGATCTGATCTGATGGTGAAAGAGCAAGTTACCTTTTCTTTGGAGGGCTGGCCAAAAATCTTGATCAATTTACTAGTGGATCTTCATCTGCTGTGATTGTAGCAGCTCTTTCTTCTTAATTTTGTTCAGACCTACAAAAAAAAAAAAAAAAGAAAGAAAGAAAACAGGCAAAGCGATGAAACAAAGGATAAAATGAATCAGAAATCTAGTCTCATTAGCTGCCAGTGTCCCCAAATTATGATATGTGCTTTAAAATGTCAAAGTGTTAAAATGCGAGGCACTGTACCAGTTTTACAACAAACTCAATTCAATTTTTTTTTACAAAGAATTTAATTGGCTATATTTACACAATAAACTAAGAACAAATGACTACTCAATATGTACATAGAGTCAGCCTCCTGGGGCTTAAAATCATTGTGTGTAATTTGCCACTAATGAGTTTTCACTTAATTTTTAAAATGGCTATTCAGGAAGCCTGCTCCTATGAAACCTGTCAGAATCACAGATTTAAACACACACACACACACAACATACTGAGTGAGAATATTATTTGGAGAGCTCTCTCTGTCCTTTATCATTCAGCAGTTTATAAAAGCAATTTATAATAGTACAGACAGGAAACAAAAGCTCAGTTAAACCATCTTTCTAAAAAGCACACACACACACAAACCCACTCCCTTATCTATGTATTTTTGTACTTGCATACATGCACATTTAAAGTAGAATGTGGATACTATTCAAATTAATTTGGGAGCGCGGGGTGGGGGGGGGGGGGCATTGAGGTACAGAATCAAGGGACCGGAGATTAACAAGCCAGAGTTAGAAATTAAGCTGGTGTCAAGACTGACAGGCAGCAGGAGAGAAGGAACAGCAAACATGGGCAACGACACAACTACAGCACAGATGCTGCTCAAGTATAAAGCACAAGGCAGGCTGCTTTCATGTGAAAAATTCACTAGCGAATACACTTCTCTTCCTATAATCCTCACTGGCTATTCATCAAGGTCGGGAGGCAGGAATACTGCTTTCCTCAACTCATATTTATTATCATACATTCGAAGATGGCAAGCCAAGTATTTCTAAGGTTTGAGGTGCTAATAAAGCTTCTGCAAAACTCAGTGGCTGAAATTCTACGCCATGTTTGAACATTTATTCGTAATTACCTTTATTGGCTTTTAAGTTGCTCCTGGATCATATCCCTCCCCTCTCCCTTTTTAAACTGTTTGTTTTATTCACTCACAGAATATTATTCAGCAATGTAATCATTCCTACAATCTTTATAAGCCAGCTGTTTCTCAGATTTCTAATTGCATCCCAGTCTCATACCTTTTAAAAATTTTTCTCTGATTTCTATTTTAGTGTTTCTTTTCTGCCTTATTTCCAATAAAAGCCACTATCCTGTTTAACATGTGTGTCCTGAGCCAAAATTCATTTCTTTGCATCCTAAACAGCTATGCCAAATTTTACAGCTATGCCAAATCACTCCAAGGGAACCTACAAATTCCCAGGACAGAAGCAGCCACTAGCCACCTCCCCAGTGGTTATTCCCTCAAGGTAGGCTGGAGACGCAGACAGAGTAACAGTGGCATCGTATGTGCTTGACCTTACTTCTCCAGGTCAAGCTAGCTTTCAATTTTCCATCAGGATACTTCATCTAGATCTCCAAGTATTCAAGGAAGTCATCAGATCTTGAGTGCTGTAAAATCTCCCCCAAGATAGTGTTTGCCTTTAAAAGAATTCACCATTTACTAGCCTGAATACTGTAAAAATGCTTTAAGAGAAACCCTATTCTTGGAGAAAAAATGGTAGTGGCAGCTACTAAAAATAAGCATTTAAAAATAGTAACTTTTCTCAGAATAGGGGTCAGAAATCTTTCTTCAATAGGAAAAAAGAAAAAAAAAAAAAACTATCACGTTTGTATATGTTCTTTCACTTTATCTTCACAATAACACTGTGTTCAAAAGAGCTGTTATTATGATCTCCATTTTACTACTGAGGAAACAAATGGAGAGGTCATAATTTGCTCAAGATTACCCAGCAAATAAATGGTTTGAAACTGGAACCAGAACGGAGGCCTTTGGTGCTATTTAGTTCCCTTTTCAGTACACCAAACTGTCTAAACAGCCGCTTTATTTTGTTTTGCAAAGAGAAAGAGAGATAATTTAAAAGGAAGACTGGAGAATATTTCCGAACAATAGAAACATAAAACTTGATAGCTTTTACTCATTCACCACCTATTACATAACAAGCATTCAATAAATATAATTTTTAAAGATTTTCTAAAAGTGACAGCCCATTACAGGTGGGAGAGGAGATGAAACAAGAAGAAAAGACATAATTTGAATGTTCTCCAAAGTCCTGAGAGGCATATATTTACTTTCTTTTTCTTTTGGTTGGAGGGTGGGGATGGAGATTGTAGACGATGCCTTTTGTCTAGAGTGGCTGTTGAGCCCATGGTGATTCTGTAAGCACCATATTTCCCAATGCCAAGTCATGTTCGTACTATGGGACTCCAAACTCCTCTTGTTTTGGCCAAAGTTGGACACATGATCCAAACTAAGACATTCAATTCGTTCTCCTGAGAACTAGAAACTGGGATGAACAGGGTCTATTCTGGTTTATGCTGCAAGCTCCCCCATGTGCTCTCAGTGTTTAGGAAAAGACCAGTGAGCAGACTGATGTGTGAAGATGCTGCTCAGAGTAAACCAGCCCCAGGAGGCCCTGGAACCCCCGAGGACAAAAAAGGAACTGGTTTCTGCCCAAGGGGTTCCAGGGCTTTCTTGTCCCACATATAGTCTCCCAGAGGATCCAAGCACATCCTCTGTAGCGTTCTAAGAATCCCCTGGACCTGCAGGGTAAATGGCCCCCTAACCTGAGCTTAAATTTTTGGAATTGATTTCTGATAACTGCAACAAAAATAATCTTGCAGAAAAGACAGTAATATGTTTGTACTATGAAATCAATAAATGGGCAGATATCCAGCAGAATTTTATATAAAAGAGGATCCTGTGGAATGCCCAAGGGTTCAGAAAAGTCTTCTCATTAACTTTAAACAGCAAAAAGCCCACACTGTTACATGGGCAGCATCTTATCAGTTTTAAAGAAAAGAACTCATTTTCTAGGAGTAACATTTCTATGTCCTTTTAAGACTCTGAGAGCCTTGTTGCAATTTAAGGCATAATCTGGATCACTTCTTGTTATATAATTGAGTCTATCAAAATTAAGCAAAACTGCACTAACCTTGATAGAGGAAAGGAAATACACGCTACACTGAGTTGGACCTGTTTTTAAGCATGACAGTATACACTTTCTTTTTATTTCTTAAATTTTCTTCACTTCCAGGCAAACTCTGGAGCTTTAGAGGAAGAATGTGCCCCAGGTGCTTGCAGAGAGGCTGTGAAAGAGAAGAGAAGGGGCTGAAAAGCAGGCCCACAAGGAGGACCACAAAGGTTCTGATTTGACTCTCTCTTCTAAGCTGGGGGTGAGGGAAGGCCGACTCCTCACTCTCCGTGTCTCAGCAGAGGGCTACCCCAGCAGGTTTATTTATTCAGTGAAAACGTGTGGAGCATGTGCCCTGTGCCCAGTGATGTGCCCCGAAAGCACAGGATCCAGGAGTGTATGAATCTGAGCTGCCTGCTAGGTTACACGTTCTTCTCTCCATTCTTCAACTCTCACTCCAAAGACCATGGGCCTAAAATAGTTCACTGTTTTGTCTGTCTGTTTAGTGATCTTACAGGAAAAGGGTGGGGAGGGATTTGTTGATAATATTTAAAAAGTGGGGAAATCCACTTAAAATTCCATATTTCTACTTTCTCTTCCAAAAACGTGGCTACTAAGGCTAGCTCTCCTGCATGGGGCGATGCCACGTCATGGGCTGCCTCTTGTCACTGAGCATCTACCTCCCAAAGTACGCAGCTTGGCTACATCACTGATTTTCCTTCCAGGCTTGTCCCCTGTCAGAAGCCAAGCTTGTGACTCTGAGCGTTTGTTGCTTTCCTGTCTCCCAATTGAAAAACCATAAACCAAAAATTTTAAAGCTGTTTGTCAACTGTGGGCATATTCTCCAAAAACATGATTTAAATGGGGTCCTTAGTTTACTTACTCGGAGAAGGCAATGGCACCCCACTCCAGTACTCTTGCCTAGAAAATCCCATGGACGGAGGAGCCTGGGAGGCTGCAGTCCATGGGGTCTCGAAGAGTCGGACACGACTGAGCGACTTCACTTTCACCTTTCACTTTCATGCATTGGAGAAGGAAATGGCAACCCACTCCAGTATTCTTGTCTGGAGAATCCCAGGGATGGGGGAGCCTGGTGGGCTGCCGTCTACGGGGTCACACAGAGTCGGACACGACTGAAGCGACTTAGCAGCAGCAGCAGCTGTCCTCCGACCCAAGCTCCACCTCGCTTTCACCCTGACCAGTTTTCTCCCTGGCAAAACAAATTTAAGAATGAAACTCTACACAGTTGACTGTCTCATCCGCAGGTTCCTCATCCATGGATTCCACCATCACTGATCTGATCCGACACTGTGTTTACAATCTGCAGCTGAAATTGTGGATGCAGAGCCAGTGGATACCTTGGGACTGGATGGTCCACAATGCAATCCTGGACCCAATCCCCCATGGACACCGTCAAGTTTCTGTAACTCCTGAGCCACAGGGACTCACTAAGGCTCACTCCAGTGAACACCAAAACAGCCTGAAAACAGAACTGGTAAAGGAGGAGCTGAAGCCACTTGCTAGGAAGAACTGCAGCACCTCTGCCTAGGTTTCAAGGACACATCTTAGTGCCCTGCAGTCAGTTGTGGGCTTTCCTGACCTTCCATGAAACTCTTTATGTGGAGTCTTAACATTTTTAAAAGACCCTCTGTTTTCTGACAGCTTCTATCTGTACACCCACATTCAGCCTCTTTCTTCCCCAAAGGGTTCAACATAGTCATTCCTCATTCCCTTTGCCCTTTCAGGTCTCATGGCTCTTCCATCTCAAGTCCCAACTCTCCCAGACCTCTCTGAGATATACTGGATTCTCTATCCTTTTAGCTCAGGCGTCAGCAGGCCATTTTTCCATCAATGGTGACTACAGTACACTATTTTACCAGAACCCTAAGAGAGAACCAAAAGTGTAATAGAATTCCCAGTGCCCTAATTTGTCTGTGAAAAATCCTTGGTCAAGTCAGTGGATTTATAGGTTGATTTACAGAAGCACACAAAAACAGTAACAATAGTAGCAGCTGTCATGTACTAAGCACTTACCATGTGCCCAGTACTATTAACACATCATTAACTTCCCTGGTAGCTCAGATGGTAAAGAATCTGCCTGTAATGCGGGAGGACCTGGGTTCAATCCCTGGGTTGGGAAGATTCCCCTGTGGAAGGAAATGGCTACTCACCCCAGTATTCTTGCCTGGAGAATTTCATGGACAGAGGACTCTGGCAGGCAAGAACTGGACATGACTGAGCAAGTAACACTTATGTGTGTCATCTAACTTGATCCTCCTAGGTCTATGATGTTGGAACTTTTACTCTACTCCTTTAACAGAGAGAAAACTGAGGCTTGTGAGGAGAGGCCAACAAGGGGCAGACCTGAGGCAGGTGCATCCATGAGGTGAGCCTGTGTCATCCCTTCCCACCTCTATTCTTCCAGACCTGCTCTTCCCGCCACCTAGAATTCCTTTCTTCTTACCTTTCAAGAAACTCACCTCCCTAAGGGGGTTTCTTAGAGGCAAGGTCTGCAACATTTCAATCTTGTTTCCCCAGGGCTATTAATAAATACCTGCTGAATAGAACTGGGTTAAATGGAACCACAAGCTCTGACAATTATCCCTCCACTGAAAGTAACACGGACCTGGGAGGGATGTTCTTCTCTTGCTAAGAACTTGCCATCAGGCCTGAGCAAAAAGTAGCTCTTCTGACATTAACCTCACTCTTCCCAGACAAATTCACAATAGAGCTGAGGAAGATCTGGGAAGGAGGCAGGAGGAATAAATTACAGCCCAATACTCCTGTTATCCTCTTCTGAGAGGAATAAAAAGTCTGTGAAGTCAAATGGAAGGATGCAAGCCTGGGGAGACAGAGAGGGTTTCTCCTCTAATATTCTGCCAGGGGAACATTAATCTCCTATTACCAAACTGGGGTTCCAGAATTCTAAACTTCATGTAAATAAACTCAGTCAAGTCATTCTTTGCTACTCGAGGTGGTCCTTTAGGAAAGATAAATGAACAGCTAGCAGCTATTTAGTTCTGGGGTCATACATATTAACATTATCAATAATAACTTTCATTGAGTGTTTACTCTGGGCTAGACTCAGTGCTAAGTATCTGCCAGGCCCAGTCTTATTTGATTTTCACTGCAGTCCTATGGACAATATTAATATGGAAGGAAATAGGAGTCTAAAATGGTTAGATGGCTTGTCCAAGGTCACTACAAAATGGCCTACAATAAAGGCAGTGGCTAATGGGACAAAAGCGTAATTTTTATGAACAATGCTTGCAGGCTTTTTAAGTTCTATCCTTCCTCTTGAAATAATGCTACCTAAAGGCAGGCTGAATAGTCTATTACAAATCTCTCTTTAAAAGATCCAGAAAAAAAATCCCTCCTCTTCTATTAAGCTACTCTAATTATTATCTATGATAGATTGCCAATGCTCACCTATACTCACATTCTCCTCCTCCTGAGCACACAGTTAGACTAAATTTCCCAATACGCGTTGTAGTAAGGTATAACCATATGATTGAGTCCTAAAACGTGAACAGAAATGTTGGATGCCACTTCTAGGCTTGGCCCACAGAAACCTCCTTTTCTTAATCCTCAATCTCTCATACCCTCTGCTGGTCAAATGGAGAGGGTTCCAAGCACCAAGAAGTGAGCAAAGCCACAAAATCTCACCCCTGAGTGACCGGGAAAGTGACAGCCTCCTTGCCAACACACACAGAACTGTGACTTGGGTGAGAAATAAACATGGGTCGTGTTAAACTACCGAGGTCTTGGGTAGTGACAGCAGTCAACCTACACTGATACAGTATTATTGTTGTCACTACATCATCAGCATTTTCCTTGCCAATGGCACAGCTACAATTTATTTAAAGTACACTAAGTAATGGGCTTTCTTGGTGGCTCAGATGGTAAAGAATATGCCTGCAATGCAGGAGACCCAGGTTTGATTTCTGGGTGGGGAAGATCCCCTGGAGTGGAATGGCTACCCACTCTAGTACTCCAGCCTGGAGAATTCCATGGACAGAGGAGCCTGGCAGACTATAGTCCACGGGGTCGCAAAGAGTCAGATAAAACAGCAATGACCACTTTCACACATTAAGTAATGAGCAATACATGCCTGTTTTATTTATTTCTCACTATGACATAGGTATTATATGCATGTTACAGGTAACAAAATCAAGGGTCAGAGATGAATAATCATTACCTCTGAACAATTACAGCACTTACAATCTGAAAGATTTATTAAGTAATTAATTATAGATTGCCTTATTATACACATTGTATTGATAGGTTAAGTAATTTTCACTCCTGTACTTAGTTGGTTTTTCTTGTACTTATAATTTATTTTCCTCACCTGGATAGAAAACTGCTAACAGGAAGGTGAGATCTTACATCTTTAAATTCTGTATTACTTCATACTTTGTATAAATATTTAAGTTAATTAATAGATATATATTCTTTAAATTATCTCTCTATACAATGTGTGTGAAAGTGAAAAAGTCAAAGTGTTAGTTGTGTCTGATTCTTTGTGACCCATGGAATGTAGCTCGCGAGACTCCTCTATCCATGCTCCAGGCAAGAATACTGGAGTGGATATATATTTTATATATATATATATATATGAAGTTATATATATATATGAAGTTTCATATATATATATATGACATTTTTTATATATTTATATATATAGTATTTCAGGCCACTGCCTCTTAAATGTACCTGACCAAGAAAACAGGCCTATATGCTCTGAAGAGTTACCTAGTACGCTGCTTATTTCAGACCCGTCACTTACTGAGTGTCATGAATGCAGTTTCTCCATACTGTAATTCCATATGTGACTGTACATACATAGCACAGTGGCTGGCATATATTCAATGGTCAAGAAATGATTGTTCCCTTCTCTTCCATCCTAACAGCTACTTTAAGTAGGGTCATATGCTGCTTGAAGGAAAAAAGAAAAAAAGAAAAACGTCAGTAAATAGAGGCTGATTTTAATTACAAAGGATATTTTCCTATCTGGGAGGAAGACTGTCTAATATGCCAGGAGCTATAGTCAAATGGAGACCAAATGCCAGTTACATGAGTATCCCATTTGTAAATATCTGTCCAGGAGCAGGACCTCTATGCAAGCCGAGGAGCAAGGCTCACTCCTTCACCAAGGGTGAGCTCAGAATGGTGCCCTGGGACCCACCTTCTATTTGCTCAATTACAGTTCTGTAAGTCCCCACGTTGGGCTCCTTACAGCCATGGTATGGTTAGCTGTAGCCAAACACTAAGCTGTCCTCCTACAGCTCCCAGAGGAGTTTTTTTTTTTTTTTTACATTTTGTTAGAAAACACCACACTGGCATCTGAGGAAGATTTCTTCCTTCTGAGGCTGTTTGTTCCCACCTTCACTCACCCATAGGAGTCCATTTCCAAAAAATCTTATTAACATCATGCAGACACAGACTTTCTTATGATGACGTCTCACATTAACCACATACAGTAAAATCCTGTACAACAATCTTTACATTAGTTAATTAATGTGAAGAGTTCAACTGTTGTTTATTTAAATACCCTGTTCCAAAAAATCTCTCTCCTTTAAAGAGTTCTTTCAGGATCAAATGGAATACAGATGCGGGTCACTTACTTTATTTGGTACAATTAAAGTATATATTTGGGCTTCTTACTCTCGCTCAGTAATCAACTGTAGTATTTACTTTGTCAATGGAATTGGCTTTTCCCAGGGTAATTTTCCCTTTAACTTCACGGTATCGTCCTTAACAGTAGGCAATAAGGTTAATGCTATAATCAGCTATTAGGTCGGCACATGCGACTTTAGCCGCTGTTCAAATATAGCAACACAGAGCAAAGAACATCCAAGCTAGAAAAACACAGGTTTGAAAATTCATGAATCAAACTCTGGATAACAAGTTGTTTTATTTTATTTTTGTCAATTTTTTTGTCTGACTCTTTGTGACCCCATGAACTATACAGTTCATGGAATTCTCCAGGCCAGAATACTAGAGTGGGTAGCCTTTCCCTTCTCCAGGAGATCTTCCCAATCCAGGGATTGAACTCAGGTCTCTCGCATTGCACGCAGATTCTCAGCTGAGCCACGAGGGAAGCCCACAAGTTGTTTTAAAAATAAATATTTCTTTAAGACGTTTAACTGCTGCTGCTGCTGCTAAGTCGCTTCAGTCACGTCGGACTCTGTGCGACTCCATAGACAGCAGCCCACCAGGCTCCTCCGTCCCTAGGATTCTCCAGGCAAGAACACTGGAGTGGGTTGCCCTTTCCTTCTCCAATGCATGAAAGTGAAAAGTGAAAGTGAAGTCGCTCAGACGTTTAACATATATATTCTTTTTAAAATAAAATTATTTTTAAAATACTGACCTACAGAAAGAAAAACACCAATACAGTATATTAACACATATATATGGAATTTAGAAAGATGGTAACGATGACCCTATATGCGAGACAGCAAAAGAGATACAGATATAAAGAACAGACTTTTGGACTCTGGGAGAAGGCGAGGGTGGGATGATTTGAGTGAATAGCATTGAAACATGTATATTACTATATGTGAAATAGATCACCAGTCCAGGTTTGACGTATGAAAACAGGGCACTCAAAGCTGGTGCACAGGGACAACCCAGAGGGATGGGATGGGGAGGGAGGTGGGAGGGGGTTCAGGATGGGGGACACATGTACACCCTGGCTGACTCATGTCAATGTATGGCAAAAACTACCACAATATTGTAAAGTAATTAGTCTCCAATTAAAATAAATAAATTAACCAAAAAAAAAAAAAAGAAACCATAAAAGTTATAAGCATAAAAAAAAAAAAACTGACCAAAAAAAAAAAAAACAGTCTCAAAAGATCATATATATGTAACATTCCCAAAATGACAAAATTATAGAGTTGAAGAACAGATTAGTGGTTGCTAGGAGTTAGTGATTGTGAGGATAACAGGAATGACTGTGACTGTAAAGAAGTAGAACAGGGAGATTTCTGCAGTGATGGGACAGTTTCATACCTTGATCACTACAGTGGTTACATGCTTCTGCACGGGATAAACCAGCATAGAACTATACCCATACTTTATACACCAATGTCAATTTCCTGGTTTTGCTACCATACTATAGTTAGATAAGATGTAATCAATGGGAGAAATTGGGTGGAGAGCAACCAGGACCTCTCTGTACTACCTTCACAGTTTCCTGTGAATCTTGAATTATTTCAAAGTTACAAGTTAAAACAAACAAGAAAAATAGCTAGAGCTTCCTTGGTGGTTCAGCAATAAAGAACCCACCTGCCAATGCAGGGGACATGGGTTTGATCCCAGATCCAGGAAGATCCCCCATACTGCTAAGCCCGTGAGCCACAACTATCAAGTCTGTGCTCTACAGCCAGGAGCCGCAACTACTGAAGCCCAAAAGCCCTAGAGTCCGTGGTCCGCAACAAGAGAAGCCCCCACAGTGAGAAGTCTGTGCACTGCAACAAAGAGTAGCCCCCGCTCATCCCAACTGAAGCAAAGTCCTCACAGCAATGAAGACCCAGCACAGTGAAAAAATAAATAAAAGTTGTTTAAAAAAAAAGTTAAATGTCGGAGTTAAATCTATTTCATAGAGCAATTTATTCATCTTAAAAGATTAAATAACGCCCAAGCCTATGCAAATATATTTCATCATTTAATTTTCCATTCTATATACAAATGAACTACCGATTATCTTGACAAAACCTAGGAAAGAGTGACAATAGAGTAGGTTTTAGAATTGATGTTGCTGTCAGGATGCTTATTGTTCAGGTCAATGTCAGTAACATGAACCACGCTGACAGTCAACATCCAGATATCTTACAATATAGGTGGTATACAATATATAAAAAATAAGGACATGTATTTAAAGACTTTTTTAAAAATCTGTAAGATTCTGCCACCAAAAAAAAAAAAGAGAGAGAGAGAGCGCCATCAAATATAATACTTCAAATATAACTTATTAACCTATTTTGTGATTTCTGTATGCTAATCAAGATCCTATTGAGCATATGATTATATGTAATTTGCAAAATGTATTCTTAGACGTATGTGATTATCAAATATGAAATTTATTTTTTATGTACACAAGGCAATCATTTCTACAATTCAAACATCTCTCTGGCTAAATTAATATAAATTGCTGCAATATGCTGATAATAAATAAGAGACAAAAAGAATTTCAGAAGGTGGGAGATGCAAATTAAACGAAGCCACTGTCAGTTATTTTCACTAGGGCTTTAGACAGGGATCTTTTTATCACCGATTAAAATGTAACATTCTGGGACTACATCAAAAACACGACTCCCTGATTCCCTGTATCTCACACCTAAGCTGGCTCAACACTGGTTCATCATGACTCGGAATCTAAAGAGAGGTTGGCAGCGCTTCATAAATACCTTCCTGTTCGCTCCTTCCTACAGTGATGCAATTTGACCTACATTTCCAGTGCCCATTGAAACTTCGTAGGAGGGGGAAGAGGAGAGTTTTTCATTTCTCCTACCCTCTGATTAACTAGGACAGCAAATGCCACTCAAGGGACTGCTACTGGGCAGAAGCAAAGGGGGAAAAAAGTCATGTCGGTAGGAAATTCCACAAGAGAACATTTAGAAATATTTCATTCTCTGATTCTGCAAACAAACTGTCATGGCTTCACACGACAACAGCAAGGAAGTTGCTCCACTTTCCACTCTAATCAGCCTAGGACACTATAGGCTGTTTCATTTACTTCAGGGTCCCAGCATGATGAAAATTAAACTTGAACCATAGATACATCTTTGCAACACCCTTTTTTTAAAAAAAGAAACTATTAATTTTAGAGTGATTTTAAATTTACAGAGAAGTTGTAAAGACTAAACAGAGAATCCCTATATACCCCCACAGCCTGTTTCCCCATCGTTCATCTCTTACCGTCACATTTGTCACAACGAATGCATCAATATTGACACATTATTATTAACTGAAGTCCATATTTCATTCAGATTCCCTTAGTTCTCGCCTAATGCCCTTTACCTGCTCCAGGATCCCATCCATATGACATTACATTCAGTTGTCCCGTTTCCTGTACTCCTCTAGACTGTGACAGTTTCTCAGACTTTCCGTTTCTGATAACCTTGACAAAAGTCTTGAGGACTATTGGTAAAGTACTTTGGAGAAAGAGTTGAATTGCTTGTCCAGTGTTTTTCTCACAATTATAATGAGATTATTGAATTGGGGGAGGCAGACCACAGAGCTGAAGTGCAACCCTCATTACTTCACATCAAGTGTTCATTTGTCACTGGTTGTGTTAACTTCATCATTTGCCAGATGTAATATCTGTCAGGTTTCTCTACTGTAAAGGTTCCCCCCCTCTTTTCCATACTGTATTCTGGGGAAGGAAGTCACTGTGCAAAGCCCACATTTACGGGATGGGCAGTTATGCTTCACTTCCTTTCTGGAGATTATTGACAAAAATTGTTTGGAACTCTTCCATATCGAAAATTTAGTCTCTCTCATTTGCTTATTATTCAGTCATTTATTTGTATCAGTATAGACTTAAAGGTATGTGTTTTATATTATTATTTTGCTATATTACTTATTATTTATATATTTTACTAGAATGTAGTATATGTATATTGTATATCTTATTTATATTTATTTTATATCTTGAGTTACAATTTAAAACTATTATTTAGTTCAATCATCCCAGCTGTGACCACCGGCAGCCCTTTTAGGCTCCTGTGTCCCTTTGACATACCCCATCAATGTGTGTTATGCATCTGTGTGGGTTTTTTTGTTACTCCTTGCTTTCTGGCATTAAAATATGCTCCAGGCTCATCTTGCTTATTACCTTCCCCAGCTGTAGAATTATGTCTGGTTCCTTTTATTGGAAAATGGTATTAGAAATCAAGATCGGGGAATTGGGGCTTATCAAACTCTGTTCAAGTTTGACACTTCTAAATTTCTACATGAACTACTTGTACAGTAAATCAACACAATTATCTCATTAAATATTAATACCTTCATTTTGCGGCATAACATGCTAAATCATGAAGAGGATGCTTAGTAATCAAACTGCCTTCTGACGGGCCAAACTTTCAGGTTTGATATGACAATAAATGACTTATTATAATGAAGTTTCTGGGGGCTGGGAGAAGTGGAGAAAGAAAGAGAATAGAGTTGTTTGTTTTCCATGGTTGGGGGCAGGGAACAAAAATCTAGAATTAAATGTGGCATGCTTTCTGTTCTATGCAAGGTCTCCTCCTTTTCGCCCTTATTACCATTAAATGCTACTTCCTTCATGTGAGCTCTTAATTACCTAAGCTAAAGGAAAACACAAATATCATATCTAGCTATGAAATACATTGATGATGACCTATGACAGCAGCTACACCTTCCTATTTATGGTCTGAATACTTTAATGTTACACTTAGTTTATCTTCGTTGAGACTAATCAGTGGAACACAAGGACAGAGCCAGAACTCTGCAGTGGGGACGCCTAGTGGGAAACAAACATATATCCATTGAAAACTGAACCACGCAAACTGGAGTTAATCCCATGCAACACACACAGAAAAATTCTTCACCTCTGACTCCAACCATCAGTCTGTGTAAACAGACTATGTGAATAAAATCTTTGGTGACCTCACTCCCCCTCCTCCTCTTTTTTAAATAGAAAATAGATTGGTACCAGGACCTAATACTGATTTTTCTCTGTCATTGTTTTCTCACTCTATCTGATTAAGATTTATATTCAGTAAACATTTCTTTAGCCTCTTCTGTGCACTACACAGCCTAATATGCCTAGTGCTTCCAATTAATCCAATGGATTAAAAAAAAAATTAAGAGCTCTGTTCCCACTATTCCCTCTCAGCTGCGCTGCTGAAGCTGTTGAAAAATAAGTCAGGCCTTGACAATACTGAAGGTGCAAAATGGTTTGGAGGGCACATGGCTTAGCGTCTACTTCTGCAGTTGTCTGATAACATCTTAGAAAAGATTACAACTTCCCATCTGTAAAACAGATATAATCAAACCTACTTCTCAAGGAGAATGCATGGGAAGCACAGCCCAAGCTCACACGATAGATTCTGGAAGAACTGGCTCGTGTTCACGCTTCACGTTTCATCATACTCGCGTCTAAGAAACACAGTAGGCCTGCCCAGCTGAAGTATTCCATTACCTGTTTTCATTGCCGATTTTACTATCTTTGTAAACCCTAAAATCGTAATCTTAAAAAAAAAAAGTCAATTCCCTATTCCCCAGTTAACCTGTCTTTGATAAATAAACAATGCCCATTCATCCAAGAGGCATGGACCAGAATGACAGGAAATATTAACAACAATCACAGCTAACATTTCCTGAAAGCTTATTTTGTGCCAGATGCTATGTAGATGTAGCACAACAGGCCTATGAAATAGTTATTTTAACTGTCCCTAATTCCAAAAAGTCAGATACTACTTAGCAACAGAACAATTTCCAAATGAGAAACTGAGGCTAGAGAGGTGAAGGAACTCATGTATGGGTGCCATGCATCTGGGCTAGGCAACCTACTCTTACAAAAAACAACAGAACAAACAACAACAGTGTGATAACAAACACCTGAACGTAAACGTCTGACCCTTACCCTTTTCAAACACTGTTGCGCTGGGTGCTACAGTGGAATGAAAGAATCAGCTAAAATGTATCTTTGCTACAGAGATCCAAAGTGAGAGGGCTTCCAACACTTCTACCCTCAAAAGAACTCCAAACTGAGACTTGCTGCTTCCAAAATGTAGTTAATAAGAAAAACCCAGTGAAGTCTCCCTGCAGCATTTTACAGAAAGCCGCTCCCCCGCCCAGCTTGCAAGGCTATTCACTCTTCAGTCCCAGAGATGGCCTCAGAGCGTTCACACTGCAGGCCTGCTTCTGAATCCAGCTAGCTTCTTTGGGGCTCAGTTCAGAAGTCACTACCTCTTCATCCAAATGGAGCTAATCCCACTACTGATTCCCTAAACTGGTGTAAAAGCACTCCAGCTGGCTTCCTCACTGATGTCAGCATCCCAGCTACTTAGTATCCAGGGCTCCTGCCTCCTGGAATTACTGCTAGGACAGTCATAGGCATGGAGAAGAGCAATCAGTTTTAGAAATCAGACCAGGATTTAAATCCGGTTTCTACTTACAAACTGTGTGACCTCAAGCAAGTGAGTTCACCTCTCCCGACTGGGGATTAATGGAGATGAGAGCAGTAACGTGCAGTGCCTGGCACAGACAAAGTGCCACCATCACCACTGTTCCCGTGCTACAGATCAGCAATCGAGGCTCCGAGTTGTGAAACACCAAAGGTCAGAAAGCTGGTGAATGGTAGGGGGCAGGCTTGAAACCAGTTCTTTTTCCTTCCAACTCTGCTGAGCATCAATTTGAAGCACCATGGCTGGCGATAAGAGCATAACTGTGAAACAGACGGACAGGTACCTGCTCTTGATGCTTACCTCCTGGTAGGGAAGACAGCCACCGAACCTTTACACAAGTGGAAAGGTGCTTGAAGGAGTAAGAGCAGGGGGCCTGAATACAAATGGGTTTGACCCCATGTAATAAGATCCCTGGAATTCGTCTGGAAGGTCAGAGAAAGCTTCCATGAAATGAAGAGGTGGCAAGAGACAAGATTCTAAAGCATATTTGAGGAACTAAGATGCCAGAGCACCTGCAAAGGCTGGTGAGGCAGGCGGGGCGAGATCAGAGGACCACAGCAGAACATGGTAAGGATACTGGATGTCATCCATCACTGAAGCAATGGGAAGGCACCAAAAGATTGGCTGCCTGTAATGAAACAGTAGTAAAATGTTTATTCTAACCCCAGCTCCTTGATGTCAGGGTCATTTGGTATCTCTTTATGGTCTGTACTTCTAGGTCACAGCAAATATACTTCTGATAAACATTTGTGAGCCATATGAGAGAATCTTTGGTAAAGACAAACCATTTCTCCCTCTTTCTAATTTCACAGCTGATGCTTCTATTAAAGTTCTTATCGCTGATTATCATAAATGGGTATGGATCTCTTTTCATTGTCTGGCCATAAGTTTCTGGAAAGCAGAATAAATATCTTATTTATTTTTCTATCTCTCAAAGCCATATGATCAACAGTTATGGATTGAAACAGATCCTCTTTTAACAGCCAAAAATTTCCTCTGACATTTCTCGATTGCCTGAGTAAGAATCTTCATCCTACCTTAGGGAAATAGACCTGAAGGGATAATTGCCAAGGACTTAAAAAAAGAAAAAAAAAAGTTATGCTTTCCTTTTGAAGCATAATTTTAATATAAAAAATCCATTCTGTTACTGTGTGATTAAAAGTACAATTCTTATATTTCAGGATAAATCACTTGTACAGTTCACATGCATTAAAAAAAAAAATCTTAGTTTAATTTTAACCAAGAACAAAATGCCCCAACAGAAGGTCTTTCAGTGATTTTCCAGTTCTTCTGAAAATTGTTCAGATTCTCTCTCTGAATATTTAATTACTCTAATAAGGGTAGGGTAACTGTTTAGGCTATTTATATTAAAAGACAGAACTGAGTCATAATCAATAGTCCATATACTTGAGGGTTTATTTTGGGATTTCGGGGGATGAGGATGATACGATAAAATGATGAAACTGGGATTATGAATATGCTACTAGAGTGTGCTAGTAATTTTCTCTTTGATCCTTTTTCCTTCCCCAGACAAATTTTCCACCATTCTGACCTTGCTCTGTGCCCCAAAGGCTGACCTCTAAGGGTAGCATCACTGGGTTCACGCAGACAGGCTTCCAGGTGGGTTTGGCCAATAGAAGGCACTGGAAGGAGATCAAAGGAGGAGGAAAGAATGTGGGGGAGGGGAGTATTGCTTCTCGCTTCCCTCCCTAGTCTGGGATGCATTTTCTGGCAGTGACTAAATCCCTCCGGGACTATAGCTCCTGTCAGACAGCCCCTCCTCTTTGGCTCCAGCTCCCTCACTGGACTCCAGGAATGAAAGCTATGTCTTCTCTTTGCTCCTCTGGACCTAGCAGTGATAAAGGCTTCCCATTGCTGTTATCATTTCTGGGTGATGGGAACCTCTTGTCACCCTTAACTCTTTCCGCTCTCTGAAAATAACCCCTTCATTCAAGTCCTGAACCATTAGAGTTGGACTACTTCCTGCCAGAACTAAGAATTCAAACCACAGAATTGTAAAACCAGCAATCTCCCTCCTCTGCATGTGAGCAGTTATCACAAAGGTTATTCATTTTCCAGAGCAATTCCTTCACACCAGGCACTACCTGTAAGCTCTTATGTTTCTCAGGCAGAAATGACACCTTTTAAACTGGTCAGTGCAGGAGAACACGGAAGGGTGCTCTTGGAAAACAGCTGGCAGAATGGAGTGGTGACACTTACCATTCTCTAGGTAGGACTGTGCTGCATGTCAAAAATAATATGTTTACAAAGAGATGCTGCTTCCTCCTATTTCTCCCTGGGTTTCCTCTCGATGAGGGTGTGGAATCAAAGTCAGCACTGCATTTTCACGCCAAATACCTAGAAGCTGTATCACTGCCTGGGGAAGTTGACCTGTGTGTCACTTCACTTTGCTAGTTTCTCAGACCAAAGGATCTGCTTTACCACTAGCCAAGGCACACAGAAAGCAAGCCAACCACCTTGTAATACTAGCCACTGCCTGTGACCTTTCCTTCTTTCATAGGATAAATCTTTCTTCTGCACTAGGCAAAAGACAAGCCGAATGAGAACATTCTGCTTTGCTCAGCCTCGCCTGTCTCTTTAACAGATCTGACCAGATTAGCACTTTTCTTTTCCAATGGAGAGGACAGGCATAGGTTTATACCATAATCTGCTCTGAGCTCCTTCAGATTTTTCTTTTACCAAGGCGACTGGATTTGAGGTTAGATGTTAATTGAAATCACCTAGGAGCCTCTAAACATGCCACCTTGCTTTCACTTGGCATGAGTAGCCTGGAGGTTACTGTATTTCTAAACACTGGGGCGTTCTTTTGATCAATCAAGAGTTGAAGAGACACGTGTACCCCAATGTTCATCGCAGCACTGTTTATAATAGCCAGGACATGGAAGCAACCTAGATGTCCATCAGCAGATGAATGGATAAGAAAGCTGTGGTACATATACACAGTGGAGTATTACTCAGCCATTAAAAAGAATTCATTTGAATCAGTTCTAATGAGGTGGATGAAACTGGAGCCGATTATACAGAGTGAAGTAAGCCAGAAGGAAAAACACCAATACAGTATACTAATGCATATATATGGAATTTAGAAAGATGATAACAATAACCCTGTGTACGAGACAGCAAAAGAGACACTGATGTATAGAACAGTCTTATGGACTCTGCGGGAGAGGGAGAGGGTGGGAAGATTTGGGAGAATGGCATTGAAACATGTAAAATATCATGTATGAAACGAGATGCCAGTCCAGGTTCAATGCACAATACTGGATGCTTGGGGCTAGTGCACTGGGACGACCCAGAGGGATGGTATGGGGAGGCAGGAGGGAGGAGGGGTCAGGATGGGGAGCACATGTATACCTGTGATGGATTCATTTTGATATTTGGCAAAACTAATACAATTATATAAAGTTTAAAAACAAAATAAAATTAAAAAAAAAAATAAAGAATTGTTCTAAGAGGTTGATAAGAACCCATGTGGCTTATGTCAACAAGGCACTCCAACAGACTCCAAACATCTCCCTCTGCAACCAGCAGGCATTCAGAACTGGTGGCAAGAATTACTAAGATAAAGACAGGCAGATACACTACAGACTGTGGAAAAGATGCTCTGGTACCCCTCAAGACAGGCTGGCCAAAGAGCAAGATAGTTCTCATGGCCCATCCCAGCGGGAAAGCCCCTCTCTTCAGCCTGAGAGTAACACTGAAATGCAGTGGGATGAACAAAACTTGGTTCTCACTACGTATATCCATTTCTAATATTTGTTACTCTTGGGTGTTCATGTCAGAGAACATTTTATTGGAAAACTCTCTATGCAGCTATGTGACTACACATCAAATGGTATCTCTAGGTAGTAGAAATGTGAGTAATTTCTATGTCCTTCTGTGTATTTGAGAAATTCCCCAAATTTCTACAAACACCTATGATTCCTGCGATCTTGAAAAAAATTATTAAACAAAAACCCTATATGGATTCTGGAATTTTAGTTTTCCATAAGAATCAAGTTTATGTAATTATTGAAACTCAAAATCCAAATGACATTTCTGGGCTTTTGTGTATTTTAAGACTTTCAATAGTACAATCATTTTATGAACCATGTTTTCAAATGAAGAACTGGTTCACAACATAAACACCAGCACATGAAATTGCATTTAACACGCAAATTTTTTTCTGGGACGCATCACAACCTGAGATAATTTAGATTCAAGTTCAAAATTCACTGTTTTCATACTCTGTGGTGCTCCTAATACAGATGAAAAATGGAACTGTTTCTTTTTTAAGAATACCATACAGACGATATCATATGCAATGATATGGCTAAGAGACTACAGATAAAAAACAGACTGGTGTTTCTTCCACCACAAATGCTAGCCAATAAAAACTTTCCAGTCTACAGCTGATTAATACTTGACACCAGAGCTCTGGAAAAGAAAGCTGATCATTGCTGGCAGTTAGCTAAAGCAACAGACACACTCAGAAACCTGCCTGCTACTGCATCATGACTGCTGTTCACTGTGACAACTGATTTTTCAATTCAGTGGCACTTACATTGTAAACAGAAACCTAGAGTGTGTACTAGCTTTTCGAGGAGCTACCTTTCTCATGATCTATAATGGCTAAACATGTGTTATTCAGTGTCTTGTAGGGTTGAAATTAACAAGGAATCTTAGAAACCATAAACATCTTTACTAGCTTCAGGAAGCTAGTAAATTTGAACAAGTGATTCCTTTTAAACTGTCCTGATGTTATGGTAAATGGTCTCTTTTCTAACTTCAATTTCCAAATGATTTATAGTTATAACTACCAGGACAACAATAATCAACAGGATGAGGAGTGGAGGGAGGAGAGAATAGAGTTTTAAATATTTCCTCTTAGAGCAACTAAGAGTAGCTAAGAGGGGATATTTAATCTCCTTTTGTGTTCAGTATATTAAAACTTTTTTTTTAAGAGAATAAAATACAAAGAAATGAAAAAATATACATTTTTTCAATGCATTACTCTGCTAGCACTCTTTACAATTAAGTTCAAGGATTCTAAAGGTTCAAAATGTTTGCAAAAATGAAACCATGAGACAAATTACATTTTTGACTAGCGCTAACAGAGTATGTTTAGAAGTTGTAGAAATCAGTATCTGAACAAACTGGAAAAAGAGAGACAATTTAAAAACTAGTGTTAAATGCTAAAATGAGATTCTAAAGCCACGAAGAGTCTTGTGATTTATCAGTTTACAAGATCCGGCCAAACAAAAAGCACCATATTGCCATTATGATCATGTTAATGGTTCAGATGACAATGAAACTTTAATGCTGAGGGGAAAGGGCCTAACATACAGCCGGACTGTTAACAGAACACAGTCTGGAGACCTTAATTAAATGAAAGGGTCAAGGGCTCCTCTCAAAATTTCACGTAGTGCTGGACCTGAATAGCAGAAAACAGAGCAGATCACTTAAAAGAAGAGTCCAGGGGTTGGGAGGAGGACAAGTGACTACACCAAAGGTGGTAATTACACCCTGAGGAAGGAAAAAAGGCCAGACTGAAGGGCTCCAAGAGGTACTTCAAAACCAGCTAATCATGGGAAGAAGAGCTGGGGTAAATCGGCTCCTCGACTGGTTATCTATGGGGAAATAAAAAGATGCTGGGACTCCAAAGCAAGAGTAAACAAAAACAGCCGCAAGGGAGCAAGGTGACTATTAGGTACCTTCACCACACACCAGTGTCCCCACAGTAAAACGGTGGGCACTCATAGGTTCACCGTCTCCAGGTCAGCCTGGGACCTTGGAGAACCAGAAAAAGGGCTGCTGCAGTTGGTAAACCACCATTCTAGCACCACCCTCCACAAAGGCAAAGTAGTCAAAGCATACAGGGGTCCTCTTGCCCAAACTGTCATATACAGCAGGGGTAACTGTATACCTTTTCTAAACCATATTCTCATAAAAAATTGGGGGACATATGCTCTTCTCTGCTTTCAAAATATTACAGTACAAAACAGGAAAATATGTGAAAATGCTCTGAATAAAATCACCTTGTATTGCACATTTTACTGATTGAAGCATGGTGTAACTCATATTCTAAAGGCTATATAACTGTAGGGTGAGCCTTCAACTTATCTGGAAGGTCTAAAATGTTTAAGGTATTAGCAAGGATGCAGTAAAAGCAGCTAGACACTTCAAGAAGAGAAACAAACACAGGGCAGTGTGAAACATTTAGTGCAGAGGCGAATAACAGTACATATCTCACTGTGTCCTAAAGGGATCGCTGTGCGCTGGGTAAAAACGTTCTTAACAGGGACTCTGTTACCAAAGAAGGGTTCAGTGACAGTCCATGTGCTTTCCTTCTAAAACACAAGTGAAATGTATGTTTTATAGAAGATCACCACATAAGAAATGGATAGATACATTTACTGCTGCACTTATAGAGAGAGGTAAGTGCTGATTAGCTGAAGCAGAAACTGGTGGTGTGCAGCCACAAGACTGGGTCTCAAACTGAGGTTTAAGAGGCATATGCGGTTGGGAGGGAGAGAAGTGTTGCACATATGAAATGTGATAGATAATGCACAAAGTAACCCCCAGAGAGACCCACAAATGTTTGGACTGTCCCCAGTGACAACTGGCCCAACAGGCACTTTCTTGGTGAGGCAGGAACCAAGGCACCCGCCAGCACCCAGTCTGAGCCTGAGCAATACAGTAGGGAGACGGGTTAAAAACAACTGGAGAAGTTATGAAGCCTGGCACCCTGCGGACATTCTCCACTGAGTCCTTCTGCTACCTAACTCCCGGAGGCTGCCCTGGATCTGATCCATTCTAAGGCCTGGTTCTTCAGCTCTACTGTCAATGCTGGGAGCTACACCGCATCCTCCAGCAACCTCCTTTTTTTCTTAAAGTGGCCAGATTTAGTTTCTGTTGCTTACAGCCAAGGATTTTAAGCTGATTAGTTATTACTCTGAGTTGAGAAGAATCAATTTTCTTAAAGATTTGGAAGAGAAAATTTGACTGGCAAGTAATTTAGACTATTAATGTTATGGTAAAACAAAGGCATAATCATGGAGTAGAATACAAAATTCATGCAGAATTTAGCAGCACCATATAGAGATTAACTTGCTTTAACTTTCAGGATCTGACCTCAGGCCAGGCAAGACCTGTGGAAGAAGCCCTGCCCTAACTGTGAGCAAAACAATGATCACTGTTTTAAGCCACCAAGTTTTGGAGTAGGTTGTTATTACTCACCAATAGATAAATCATAGTATGTCTACATTCTTTTATTCCATGCACAGCTTAAAGTTTCCTAGGAAGGAACTCAACGCTCCAGTGTTTCCAAATAACTGCGTCACAGTTAGATGTGGTTTTACACTTCTTACATATTTTGCAGTCAGGTCCGTGTTTCTGATTACACAGAAACAATGAAATGCACCTCAGCCGGAACACAGAGGTTCAGGCAGGAGGCAGAATGTACCCATGGCCAAGCTGACTCCAGTGAAAATAAAGCGAAAATTTTCTCAAATTATCATAGCTACACCACAAGGACACAGCAACTGAAGGTGACTAAGAGAAGAAAGATGAAGCAAAATGGCTACGTTCAAAACTAGAGAACTCAAGACGTATTCTCCCTTTACCAGTGTTAGTGCCTGGATCTGCCTTCCACATACTTGAAAGGTACCTTCATCACACACATACTTCAAAACCTTTCTTTAAAAGTTCACCACACACTATCTAGAGAAAATGCTTGCTTTAGGTCACCTTCTGTTCAACAACTACTGATATTTAAACAGTACCGACTCTATGCCCGTGAGCCTCTGAGCACTCTTTTTTTTTCCCTTCCTTTTTTGATAGTGATATGAGGATAGAGGGAGCATGAATGGATGAAACTAGACCACATACCTGTCTTGGTCAAGGCACCTGGTCTGGTTAGAGGGTTTAGGCTGCTGAATGTGGCAAACAAGGCTCTGCCCTCATGCAAACCTATATTCAGAAGGGGGAAACACCAGCAGCTAATACTGTCCTTATCAGCAGCACTATTATCACTATCATCCTGTGATTGTTACACCTTCCACCACTTCTTCCTCCTCAGTTACTGCCAGGTATCTGGCACTCTGCTAAGCACTTACCTCTTTTAACCTTCACAACAGCTTATCAAAGTATTAGCACAGTTTACAGATGAGGAGACTGAGGTCTAACTGGACAAAGGCAACACACTAAGCACTGAGGCTCATGCTTGTAACCACCAGCCTATATTCCCTCCATACACGGCTTACTTATGAAATTGATATTTATTTAGTCCTGTACAGAATTTTTTTTCTTTCCTATTGGAAGAGTCTGGAAAATATTCTTGCTTATTACTAATATAGAAAACATTTTTAACGACATATGAGAAAGCCTAGTTCACTTCTCATTTAATACAACAGGTCATCTTGGGGAGTGAGGCCTTAATCAGCCACAAGTACGAGATGTTTTTAATCTGCATGTTTATTCTTTAATAATAATGTTATCATTTTTTCCTAATTATAAAAGCAGCACATGGTAGCCAGAAAAAAAAAAAAATGACAAAACATAAAGGAAAGAGATCATCACAATTATTACTCCCTAGAGATAATCAACTCCTATTAGTATTTGGTGTTTCCAGATCCTTTTAGATTTCTATACACAGGGCTTTTGTCCACCTTAAAAATTACACATCACACATATTTTCACGCTATTCTCTGTTTTCTTAAACATCATTCCCACGTCAATAAATATCAACCCGCACATCCTGTTTAAAGACTGCTCAGTATCTTACTGTATGGGTAGGCTCTAACTGACTTAATCAAGCCTTTATTAATAAGCACTCAGATCGCTTTCTATGCTTTGCTATTACAAAAGCATCTATGCACCTTTGTTTTAAGATAAATCCCTACACTTCAGCTTCCCACTCCATGACTCTGGATTTACACTGCCCCAAGTGTCATCCAGAAAATACGTACCAAATTAACCTTTTTTTTTTTTTTTAAAGAAGGAAACCCTTAAATGTTAAGAATAATAATGTAAAAATTCTAATATTCAGATTGAATGGCCAAGAAACTTTAAAACTGCAATTTATCTCTAAATGTCTAAAATGTCAATTCTGATCAAATTGCATTAGGTTTACATCTGGAGGGGGAAAACACTAAAATAACCAATATGTGTGTTTTATTTTCAGTATAGTGTTGTTTTGAAAAGTTAAACTCTGAAAATAACGTATTTGCTGTAAAAGAAGCAATTAGTAGAGAATCCTAAAAAAGGCAGGAAGAGAAGCAAAAATAATAATAATAATAATTACAGCAGCCACCAATTCACCAATTCTGCATCCTATACAAAGGCCCAGGGAAAAGGGTCAAGAGAGAGAAAAGGCAAAAACTAGAAGAAGCAACTCTCGGAGCTTCAGGGCCAGCCAGATGAAATTACACACAGACATATGCATCTAAACGCGCAGAACACACCAATCCTGGAGCTATCTCCAGGGGCTAGAACACAAGAGGAATCTTTGTGTGCTTGATTTAACCAGACATCACGCAGAGGAGGGTGGGGCAGGCCGCCTACAGGTAAGGGTGTCACCTAAGCAGCCTGAGGGCCTCGTATCAATTACTTCCCCTCCAGGGCACAGTCTGCTCTTTTCCGGAGAAAGCCGACTCATTGGAAAAGACCCTGATACTGGGGAAAGATTGAGGGCAGGGAAAGTGGGTGACAGAGGAAGAAATGGTTGGATAGTGTCACAGACTCAAAAGACATGAGGTTGAGCCAATTCCAGGAGATGGCGAGCAACAGGGAAACCTGGCATGCTGCAGTTCATGGGGTGGCAGAGTCAGACAAAACTTAGCGACTAAACAACAACCAGGGCACAGAGAGGGTGACAGGAACTTGAGGCTTAAGACAGCTCCAGAAGCACTGATTCCCGTCAAAACCATCACACAAGACAGGGCTCAACCATCAATTTCTACTGGGCAACGTGAGAACATTTTTAGCAATAAATAATTTACTGATGAATACAAGGTGTGTGCTAAGGCGGGAAGGCCACACATGGTAACTAACACCAACCAACCAACCTACCGGAGTCTCTTGCTAATGAGGCCAATGGGGGCAGGAGATAAAGCCTCCATGTCAAAAGTACTAAATTCTTGAGAAAGTAAATGGCAGGGGGGAGGGCTGCTTGGTGACGCCACAGAACTACAGGACTTACAGGTCTAACATTCTTCTAGGCAAGGGGTCAGGAGACTGTGGCCCTTGTACAGGTCAAATCCAGCCTCTGCCTGAACATGCCATGAGCCACTGCCAGTACACAACATATTTAAGCGGTTGAAAAATTTTAAAAATATTTCATGGCATGTAAAAATTATACGAAATTCAAACATCAGAGTCCACAAAGTTTTACCAGAACACAGTCATGCCCACTCCTTTTTTTCTATGGCTGCTTTCTCCATGAACTGATGGAGGTGGTAGGTGTGACAGGCACCCAGGTGGCCAGCAACATCTTCTGTCTCATCCTTTACAGAAAGTTTGTTGATCTCTGTTCTAGGCCATAAAGTCCAGTCGCTTTTGAATGGTTCACAGCTCTAAACATTGGTGCATGCCTATTAGTTTGGCTGTGACATACCCAGGATTTAGACATAACCTGCCAGCCTAACAGACAATGCAACCCCATTGTTAAGAACAGCAGACAGGTCTAATAGGTCCTATGGATGCAGAGGTAACTGCCCACGGTAACCAGAAAGATGTGCAAGGCTTTCTGGTTGAAAGCCAGAAAGTAGGATGGTCCCAGGTTTATGTGGGAATGAGTATGATTAAAGATTTTCTCTTTGAACAAATGTATTAGCTATCTCTTACAGATGAGAAGAAAACCATCCTCAAAATGGCTACCACCTTTGAGCACTTACTAGGAGCCTAGGACTGAGCAAAGCCTTTTGCTTTTATTATCGCACTGAATGGTCATCTTCTCTAGACTCAGAGAGGCTGGTTGGCTCAGGAAATGGGAATCAAATCCAGGTTCCATATATGGGGAGGGAGGAGAGAGCAGGGTTCAGGATGGGGAACACATGTATACCTGTGGAGGATTCATTTCGATATTTGGCAAAACTAATACAATATTGTAAAGTTTAAAAATAAAATAAAATTTTTTAAAAAAAGGAAAAAAAAAAATCCAGATTCCACTCTAAAGCCTGTGTTTCCAACCACTCTCCAACTTGAAAGCACAGGACAAAAATGCTCACCAGGACTAAATGAGAGGAAAGAGGAAAGACCACAGGACAGTGGAAGCAAGTTCCTTTTTATGTCATTGAGCATTTTATTCACCCGCCCCCATAATACTCTCTTCCATCAATGTTTAAAGAAAAAATACAATTCATTTCTTCCAAAATCTTTGCTTGAGAGCAGTAAGAGAGAGGGGCTGAATGAACCACTCTCCCCAGGAGCTGGTTGTCGAGCTCAAGCCTCTGCTTATCCACCATTCATCTATTCGGTCTAAACGTTTAAACATAATTTAAAAACAGCCACAACGCACCCAGGACTAGCACTGTCAAGCCCTTTCTGCGGTGCATGGTTTATCAATTGACAGACAACACTTTGCTGTGGGAACAAAATGGCAGAGCTTTTGTACCTCTAAGACCACATGACTAGGTTAAAGACAGCTTAAAAGGCAAGTATTAAGCAGAAAGATCTACGTTTTTATTTTTTCTCTTTTGTTCTAACTCCCACTTTATTTAATAAAAAAACATATCTATAATTAGGGGGCTCAAGATCTCTCTTATAAAACAACTCTAGCCCCCTCCTCAGAAAAATACACACACACACACAGTTTAGGTCACAACTCTAGGGGGTTCAGGAATATCTTCAACGCCATCCATGACCCCTTGAGAGTCACAGACCCCAGGATAATCCTTGCTCTGAAAGCAAAACACAGAAATCCCTATTTTACAGGATCAGGGTAGAGACCACATAGCTAGCTCTCTCATCATCTTTTAGAGTTTCAGAGGCTAATATTAAATAAATACTCGAAGAAACTTTCTTAACTAGACTCTCATACTCTCAAAAAAACCAACCTAATAACTCAAGTAAAGCCCCAAACCTAAAGCCATATATGTTCAAAGTCTACGTCAGTTTTGTTAGAGTTTAAAATCTACAACTTCTTTCTGTTCATAGAGATTTTGGAAAGGAAGAAATGTATGGACTAGAGCTTGAGTGTCTTCGACTTTAGCACTCGTGAATATGTTAATTTACAATAAATTGTATTAAAGAAGACCACTTGTAAGATTTATTAAAAGATGTTCTCTCACTATATATGAGATGAAGAAAAGTTGGTTAAAATAATTCTTACACGTTCAACACAAAAGATCTGTGTCAATGCAATTGCCAGTTAAGTTAAAAAATCTGCCTGGTCAGCCTCATGAAGTTCAAAAAGGCTTAAGTACCACCACCTGAGATAAGAATGTTCAGGAATGTTTAGTTTCAGGTATACCTCAAACTAAAGTCCTTCCATCTTTCTTGGTCTGATTGATTCAGAAAATGTCTAACACTGCCCAACAAAATACAAAACAAACTTAATAAGTGTTTGGTCAGGACTCCATCTATGACTGAAGGATACACTGACTCCTGAAAACTTAAGTTAGGACTCCATCTATGACTGAAGGATACACTGACTCCTGAAAACTTAAGTTACAGGGGGCAGAGATACTTTCCCATAAACAACAGTTAAGATTACTTCAAGTCACTAGATACTGTTTCCAAATCAGTGTTATCATGATAAGGCCAAATAATAAGTAACTCAAAAAGAACATCATTTCACCACTTGACAGTTACTTTTTAAACAATGATTACTGCCAAAATGCCACCGGAGACAGACAAGTAACTGATGCCTGAAATTTACAATCTGTAGCACTTAAGATTTAAAGTGATTCCTCTTGTGGTTAGTGTCTTCTCTCCCGCTAAACCAAGAAAATGAACCAACTCATGCACAGTCAGAATTTATGCCAGTATTAAAGCCTGGAGATATTTCGCACTGTGGGGGAGAGCAAGTTATACATCAAAATATTCACTCAAGGTAACTTGCTTCCTTTTTTTTATTTTTTTGGCCTTTGTGTTAAAAGTCACAGGTGTTAACTCTTTAGAGCACTGTTGAAGAGCATTACTGAAGTTTTTTACTTCATATATGCGAATAAAATTTTATGCACACTGACTTCCAGCTAGAGGTGATACACCCTTCACTGTCACATATTTGCATGTACAGCTCTTCCTCTCAGAAACACAGAAAACCAGGAGAAAGAACTCAATTTGACTAAGGAAACTGAAACAAAATCCGTCTTCCATAAGAGCTTCATCCCGAAGAAGCAAGGTACTTGGGGCGGGGGTGTGGGTGGGCAGAAATATTGGAAAATAATATCAAACCTGGATTGAAAACTCAGACCCGCTTCTTGGGGCTCACTGAATCCACCCCACTGGAGATCAAATCAGCCGGACTGCTGCCCGTTTCCTCTCGCCCATCACCATCGAAATGTTGCCATTTGCGAGAAACTCATAGAAGTTGAATCAAAGTGACTTTTGGAAAGAGATGCCAGTATCTCCGGCAGTGTGCTCCGGAAATTACACGCTAGTCAACGTTTCTTATTGAGCACCTCCCTCTCCCCTCACTTTCGACTTCCCCTTAAGATGGGGACAGTTTTTGAAAATCTGAGAGAGAGAAATAAATAAGAGCATCCCGTCCCGGTCGCCGACGGGGATTCCGGCGCCCGGGGAGGAAGGCGGGCACCCCGCACCCTGGCGCTAAGCGAACTCTGCCCGCAGGTCGCTAAGTTTCTCCGTCCCCGTTTTCCAGCACCCGCCCGAGCCCAGAGGGGAAGGGGGCGACCGCCCGGGCCGGATCCGCGCCACCTGGAACCCGGGGCCTTTTTCGCTCGAGGACCGCGCCCCGCGCGAGTGCCCGCGTGCCAGACCCGCCCAAGCGCGCGTGGGTGCTAAAGTTCGCGGGGACCCCCCGCGAGGCGCCCCTTCTGTGCCCCGGGTCCCTCGACTCTCGGGCTCAACCCGGGCCGGGCGCCCCCTCTCCCCGCGCCTCCCCCGAGGAGAGCGAGCCCACCCCCAGCGGCGACAGAGGGAATGGGGCGGCGGGGGCCGCGGTCGCCGTCCCCCAGGAAGCGCTGGGGGTTCGGACCCCGCGTGGCTCCAGCCGCCCCGGCGGCGCCCGGGCGAGCTCACCTGGCGTCTGGCGGCCTCCGGGGCGGCCTCTGGGCGTGGGCCGGGCGGGGGCGGCAGGGGGCGGGGGGCAGGCTGCGGGGGCCGGGGTTGCACCGGGGCCGCCGCCGCCCGCCTGGCCTGGCCCCACACGCGCTGGCCGTGGCCGCCCCCGGGGAGTGCGGGGAGCGCGGGTCCCGCGGCGGCGGCGGCGCAGCGCGGCTCAGGCGGTGGAGCGGGCGGCCGCGGGCGCCGCCGCCTCCTCCTCCATGGCTGTTTACCCGGCTGCATTGTGGGAGTTTGACCTCCGCCGCCGCCAAC
This sequence comes from Bos javanicus, assembly GCF_032452875.1. Lineage (NCBI taxonomy): Eukaryota > Metazoa > Chordata > Mammalia > Artiodactyla > Bovidae > Bos > Bos javanicus. Next base: position 37,642,299 of record NC_083889.1, read on the forward strand.
CGCCGCCTCTGCTTGCGCCGCCGCCGCCGCCGCGCACGCCATGGGAGCCGTGACTGACGGTGAGGCCCGCTCGCCGCCGCCCCGGCCCGCTCCCTGGAGCCGCGCGGCTTCCCCGGCCCCCGCCGCCGCCTCCCTCGAGACCCCCGGCCTCCCCCGCCGCTTCCGGGAGCCCCTCGGCTTCCCCGACCGGGTCCCTCGGAGACCCGGGCTTTCCCGGCCGCTTCCCCCGAGCTCTTCAACCTCTCCCCGGAGCCCTCCCTGTCCCCCCACAGCGCCCCTCGGGCTCCCCGTCCGGCTCTCCCGAGATCGCGCGGGGCGTGGGGCGGGTGCGCCGGGAGGATCGTCTGGGGGCCGCGAGCACACGTGGGGGCCTGAGCAGGCTGGCAGCCAGCGATGCGCGGGAGGGTGGTACCCGGAAGGGGTCCAGGCTGTCGGAGGATGTGGTGAGGGAGCACTGGGTGGGGGCGCTGGGGTCCGAGGGGCGGCGAAGGGGAAGAAGGGCTGGAGGCCTTGCCGATGGGGGTCCGGAGGACCTAAGGAGGGGTTAGAAGAGTGCGAACTCCGAAGAGGTGGCCGGGGGGTGGGGTGGAGATCGCGCCAGGTTGGAAAGTTGGGAGAGGTCTCCGGACAGTATTGCAGGGGTGTCGGTGTACAGAGGGTGAAACCTGGAAAGTGTCTGGGAAGGTCCCCTAGACAGTGGATCGCACGGAGGCCTGGGAGCTAGCCCTGGATTGGGGGTAGGGAGAGGGAAGTGGGGATAATATCAAAAAAGAGTGGATGTGGACGGAGTGTTTGGAAGACTGCCAGGGACTGTGCCTAGGAGATAAAGAAGAGCCAGTATAGGGATGGGGCCACCTCGGGTGGAAGACTCATTTGTGTGTGCATGTCTTGGGGAGGGTGGTTTGTCCCCTGAAATGGAGTGGGGAGGGAGAGGTAGGGGCTGAGTTTCTGGCAAGTTGTGAGGTCAGTTTAGGAAGGTGGACCCATGTAAGGAGGGGAGCAGAATTAGAATGACACCTTGGGGAAGGTGGACAGGCATAAGCATGATGGGCAACTGGAGGGAAAACCTAAGAAGCTATCCAGTTACAGAGTAAAGAAGTCCGTTGACATTTGGGAAGGGGAGATCTAGGGGCACTGAGTCTGTGTGAAGAGTGGCCAGTAGATGCCTATAGAGGCCATTTCTGAAAAATTGGAGGTAGGCAAGGTCTCCACATGAAAGGACCAGGCCATGGGCAGAAGACTAACAGGCCCAGATTTGTGATCATGACAGGAAGTAGTTAGATGGAGGCTCTTCAAGGTCCAGTTAAAGCTTAGCTTCACTCCAGTTAATTTTTTTCAGTAGGTGTGTATCCCATCTGGGCTAAATCTTGGGATTATAACCCCGAGCTAACAGGCAAGACCTCTTCCTTCTCTGAGATCACAGTCTGGTGGGAAAGACACATGAGATAATAAGTTTTCATGGTGGAAAATGTTACTACAGAGGAAGTAGAAGGTTGGGAATTGTAGAAACACATAACAGAAATTGTTCATCCATCCTCAGAGATCGGAAAACCTCCCTGAAACAGTTACTGTTAATCTCACTTTTGAAGGATAAGTAGGTGTATTAATTGTTGCATTAGTATTCCAGGTGGAGAACCACTTGTGCAAAGGTCACAAGGTTTTGGAAAACTCAAAGATAACAAGTATTGGCTAGAAGTTAGAAAGTTACGAGCCAGACGTTTTTGATGGTTATGGGACACCGTTGAAAGATTTTAGCATTGGTGTGATGTTATCAGATGCCATTAAAAACAACAATCACACTCTACTCTGAATAATAATGAAGGGAAGGGAAAGTGAGGCGTTAATTGGCCTCTCTCCTTTCTAACATCTATAGCATATTGATAGTATGCCAAGCATGTTCTGATTACCATCCCCACTTTTCAGATGACACTGGAACACAAGGAGGTTAACTCAACCCTGGGTTGCACAGGTAGCAAGTTATAGAACCTGAGCTCAAAGCCAAAGGACCAGCTGCCATGATTCCTAGAGAGAAAGGATGGGGACTGAGACCAAGAGGAATGGCAGAGAAGCAGACAGGTGGAAAAGAAACTGATGAGGTTGAATGTCAGGAGATTGAGTGGATATGAGAGGAAGGGCCAAGGATTAGTCCAGGTTTCTGACTGGAGTGACTTTGTGCTAATTAGTGCTAGGGCTCTATTCATCGAGGTAGAGAATGGCGAAGGAGAGAGATGTTTTTGTCAGAGGGAGGTGAAGGGGAAGATGAGTTCTAATGCACTGATGCAGTCAGGTGCCCACTATATCCAAAGAGACCATCAGAATCCCCACTCTTCCATTCATAAGCAGTCTGACCTTGTGCAGGTTAATTAACCTCTTTGAGCCTCGGTTTCATTCCTTGTAAATGTGGATAATAAAATCTACTTCACAGGCTGGTTTTGAGAGTTAGATGCAGCAGAATTTGTGAAGTGCTTTGCACTGAGGCCGATACACAGTAATGTCCAGTAAATGCTGTTAAATGTCAGAGTTGGTTTACTTGCCTCTCCTCTACTTTCCCTTGATGAGGACTGTGCCTTCTCCCATTCTTTATCTGTGTAGATTTCCCCTTCCTGCCTTTTCTGCCTGGTGACTGGCCATTTATTCTTCAGGACCCATATCAAATAGTCTTCTCTGCTCTTTTCAAAAACCAGTTGATCTTTCACCTGTTAACCACATTATCTTATTATATTTCTGCTATATCCCTCAATATACTTAATTTACTTACATGGTGTGTTCCAGAAAATATTTAAAGCAGTTAATTATAATGAGACAACATTAAAATAAATGGATGATAGGGTCTTCCCTGATAGTCAGGTGGTTAAGATTCCACACTTCCAATGCAGGGGGCACAGGTTCGATCCCTGGTTGGGGAACTAACATCCCACATGCCTCACAAGGTGGGCCTTAGAAGTGATCAGAGAGTTTCAAGTGGTCATCTTTTGGATCATTCCAGGTTTCTGTGTAGAGAATGAGTTGTAGGAAGGCAAGAATGGAAGCAGGGAGGCCAAGGAGAGGTGGTCCAAGTGAGAAACCAGGTGGGCTCTGATTAGGATGATGGCAGTGGGGACGACTGAGAGTGGTGGCCTCCACATCCTCAGCCTCCTGAAGGGTTCTTGGAGAAGTTCCAGTACCTGTTTCTGGAGACTTGAGGAGGGCGGATGTCCTCTCGCCAATCTGAGTGCCTGGTCAGGTGCTGTGCCTTCATGTAATCCTTACATCCGGGTTTGCCTATCCAAGTGGACTGGGAGCTCTTGGAAGAGAAAGTCTTTATATCCTGTGCAAGGACACAATGGTTAATTGGAGGAATAATCTGCCCTCCTCTAAGGGAAGGAAAGAGATACTATATTGTTATCTATAGATACTGAACTTAGATGGCATCACCAACTCAATGAACATGAATTGGAGCGAGCTCTGGGAGACTGAAGACCAGGGAAGCCTGGCGTGCTGCTGCCACCAGGTTGCAAAGGTTTGGACATGACTTAGTGACCTTAGTGACTGAACAGCAACAACTGAACTATAAGTGTTATCCCTAGAAGCATCATCTGTGCATGGACAAGTGGAGGTCCCGGGAAGTTAATGGCTTATCGTCACAAAGCCATTCTCTCTCCTTCCTTGTTGCCACCCCAGCATTTTGGCTAACAGGAAAAACAGTTTAGATGTTGTCACTGTTAATGTAAACTATGTTCACAGTTTGTATTTTGTATGTTAATTTAAAGGGTGTTAAACAGTGTTAGAACCTAATAGAAGGCATTTCAGAAGCACTTTTTGCAGTACAGAGAACATTAGGTATATGTCTTGATCTGCCAGAGCAACAGATGGATGATAAGAAGGGCAGTGGGGAGCGGGATGTGGCTGTACACTCCGTTTAATAGAGCTTGTTGGTTTTGACAAGTGTTGCTTTTTTTTTTTTTAATTAGAAAGTATAATGCATGGATAATATGCCTGTTAAAACTTGAAATAATGGTTTTTAACATGCCCGTGAACAACATGACAGAATAACGGAATGCCACTGTGACTTTCTAATAATGTAGTTGTGTATATTTTCCTCTAACTACAGAGATGACACTTTTCATCTGTAAAAGGAAGATAATAATACATACTTCATTAGGTTTTTCCATGGATGAAGTGTGATTAATATATGTAAAGCACTTCAAAGTTGAGTGGCCATTTAATTGATTGTCCAAACCAGGACACTTTTCAGAGTGAAAGGAAGCAGGAGGTATGGTCATCAAATAGGAGTGTACAAACACTGTGTCTGCTGCTGTTCCGATTTCAGTTGTTGATCCAATGTTAATTAAACATTTGTAGCCAAAGGGTTTGTTTGACTTTTTTTTTTTTTCCACAAGTACCAATGGATTTGCCCACTTTGTTCTCTCTTCTGTGGTCCCAGCACAGGGGTTACTGAAGCAGTTCAAATATTAAATAATATTTCTTTAGCCAAGATAAAAGGCATCTCAAAGTGGGATTGGAGTTTCAACCGTGATTTGATTAGGGTCATATTCTAAACATTTAAATATATTTAGAGAAAAACCAGAAATGGTGAGGGACAGGGAAGCCTGGCACGTTGCAGTCCATGGGGTCGCAAAGAGGCGGACACGACTTGGCGACAGAATAGCGACAACAGAGAAAAACAAAGGACCTCAGCATTGATTTTTCTGCTTTTCTTTTTTCATTTTTAATGTAATTGTGGCTTTTGTCATTTACTTTGGTATCAGGAATTTATTTAGACTGGGCCTAAGTGTCTCTGGAGAGATCCCTGTTTTCATGGATGAATCAAAGCACCTTACTCTATCCACTTGACTTTTTTGTGTCTTAACATTGGTGGCATAGTTGTTTTAATGATTTTAAGCTTCTTGAAAAGAGGGGCTCGGTATTATTTCACCAGGAGGAATCCAGTGCAGTGGGATATACGTAATGCAGCTTAATAATCCATAAGGCGTGGTGATCTAGTGATGAACATAACAGGAATCTGCACACATGTTGTTTTGATATGGCTTAGTCCCTCCTCTTGTTAATAGGTCAGATCAAACCAGTTTCTTTTTTGTTGTTAACATGTCACAGATTTACTAAAGAACACTGATGAGAATTTTCAATACAGAAAAAATGAAGAAAAACACCTCAAAATGACCAGTAAGTTCTCTATCAAATAACGACTCTTAATACTGTGAGGAAGAAAAGTGGTACATGTCAGGAAATCCAGGAAGAAATGCCCCAAGGGACAGTGAAAACCTTCCCCTCTTCACCTTCCACAGCTCAGCCCAGCCCCCAGTGGCAGTTACTGTAAGGTGTTTCTTGTGTACCCTTCCAGAATGATTATTAAATGCCATCAAAGGTAAAAAGCATCTTCTCTGGTGTCAAACTCCTGAGTGTGAGTCCCAGCTCCACTCCTACTTCTTGTGGCATTTAATTTGCACAAGTAACTTCCAGTCCCTTCGGGCTCTTGTGAAACTAAATGAGCATATTGTAAGCATTAGTTAGTTGGTGAACCAGTATGCATATGTAAAGTTTTACACAAATATTTGCATGCTGTTCTGAACTATACTTCCATAATTAATGATACATCTTTGAGTTCTTTCTAATACCTTTTGGGGCTCCTCCTACCTTATTCTTTTGTGATATTCTACTAGTTTTTTAATCAATCCCCTTCTAAATGTTTTTTGTTATTTTCCTTTTTTTTTTTTTAACTTTTATAAATAGTATGACAGTGGAGATATTTGCATAGTTGTCTTTGTACACAGTGGGAATCACTTCTAGAAGACAGGTTTCAAAAGTATCTGTATTTTTAATACAAATTGCTACATTGGTTTCCTAGTAGCCAGCTGTTTTTTCCTCTGTAATCTTATCTCCAGTTATCCCTTCCTGTGGTTTTCAGTTTGTATCCAGAGTGTTTAGGAACACTAAGAAAAAGCCAGCGGTTCATTTGTGTACTTTCAGAATATCTTGCTAAAGAGCCTTTAGAAAGGAAATGCTGATCCTCACTGAGAGATCACAGAATTGCTATTTCTGAAAACCAGGTGAGATTGGGAGCTGTGAGGTCTAGCAGACTGGGAGGCACATTTGACAGTAGCTTCCCTGGTGGCTCAGAGGTTAAAGCGTCTGCCTGCATTGCAGGAGACCTGGGTTCAATCCCTGGGTTGGAAAGATCCCCTGGAGAAGGAAATGGCAACCCACTCCAGTATTCTTCCCTGGAGAATCCCATGGACGTAGGAACCTGGCAGGCTACAGTCCATCAGGTGCAATGAGTCGGACACGACTGAGTGACTTCACTTAACCCTAGGGGGAAGTTAATGACAGGCTCTTACCTGTTGTCAAGCCTTGACCTGTCCCTAAAGCAAGAGTTGTGGAACTTAGCCCACTATTATCTTCCAAATTGTCCTTTTCTTTCCTTTTTTGAACATCTGCTCCAAGAGGCTATGAAAACTTGTTCTGTAATCAAGGTTTTAATAGCCACTTTGAGGGAATAACAATTAGTTTGTGAAAGCAGTGTTAGTATGGGTTTATGAGAGATTGTCCTTTCCACACTAAAATGAGAAAACAACTGCGATGGCTGTGTCAGTCAGCCAGAGGCTTGGAAATGGAGAGCGGGTTTAATAACTGTAAAGGAGTCATTGCTTCCAGCCTGTTTATGAAGACTTAGGTATTAAAATCTAACCCTGTAAAATGGCTTTCTTGAGACCTATTTAGCATGTTAAGCAGCTTTGTATTCTAGTTAGAGGATGGGATATAAGACAGAAAAGGGTCTAAAAAAATCCATCCCAGTTTTTCAAATAAATATTTGCTTATCATCATGCTTGTGTCATAACTGATTTGAAAGTGATTTTGAATGGCAGACATTTTACAGGGTATACTTATGGTACCCATATAACTGAATCCAATAAGAAGTCTTCACACAAGCCTAAAATCTAGTGGAAGGCCACCGTTCTCGGAGCAGACATTAGGTGTTTGGAGTTAAAAGCTTTTCCGAGGTGGTTTTGATCCTTGTACTCAATAAAGAAAGTGATCGTGACAACTAAGGAATGACGTTGATAACACCACTGAAATAATTTCTAAACCAACTTCACTGTTCTTACAGGTACACCAAGGGCCTCCTGATTTAATATTACTATTCAGATTGATTACAGAGAGCTTCAGGCATGATGATAATTTATGAAGTCAATGCATATAGTAAACAGAACATGTTTAGTTTAGTTAGCTCTAGACTGGACACATGTTTAGTGTGTCCAGTCTAGAGCTAACTGATGAGGTACAATTAAACAATGCTCATGTCATACATGCCAGGAACCATCAGCAGCTGGCCATCCTTAAATTTAAAAAGAGCAGAGAAATTTCAGACAGGCAACTTACCCTTTTAATTTGTTGCTGTTGGAGCTATGCTCTGTACTTTTTATATATATTTATATATATAATTTCAGTCCTCCTCATCCCCACAGACTTTCCTAGGCAGCAACTACTTATGCTGTTTAAGCTAGAAATACAGTGACCTTACAGCATGAAGCTTGAGACAAGCGAATTTGTGACAAGTCATAACTGTGCAGAACTTTCTATGCATCTTATGTATCAGTACATAGGTGTATCTATAGATACAGCTCCAGCATTTATTCACTGTTTCACATTACTTTGGGAATTAAATTTAACATGAAGATAAGAATAACTGCTTTTTTTCTTTTTTGTTTTCCTATAGTGAACAGGCCCTTGTATACTTTATTTCCATAAGGTTTCACAGCAGTCCTATGAAGTGGATCGTTTTATTCCCATTTTTACAGATGAAGTTAAAAGTTGGTCACTCACACAAACTAAACACTGTGGACTAACCAGAACACTGGCCCCAGTTTTGGACTTGGGGTCTGGCTGTGAAGAAATGTTCTGTAGACGAAAGAGGGATCAGGCTCCAGCAGGAGAGAGACCTTGAGGGCCTGGACAGCACGTCCCCTGTGCTACAGAACTGATCAGCCTGCACTGCTCGTGCCAGCCAGTTGGTCCTGGCTCCTGCCTTTTCCTAACCAAGTCTCTGTTGAGCCCTCGTCTGCCTTCCAGGACCCGTGACTCTGATCTCTGCTTTAATTCACACCCTTTTAGCTCCTTCGGTGGGCATATGCTTTGGGAGCCTCCTAACTAGCCTCCCTGCCTGTGGGCGCTTCACAGCTGCACCCCATTTTGTACACTTGATCCTCCTAGCTTTCTAGCTTTCCCTTCCCTAGCTCCTAGCTTTCCCTTCACAAATCTCCAGCAACTCCAACTTGTTGCCTGCCAATAGGATCTGAGTCTACCAGTGTGTCACTCACTACTGTGGACTTCCACAATCTGACCCAGAGGTCAGCGCATACTGCCTGTATGCACTTGGGTCTTGACATCAGTCTCCAGGCCCCCAGACTTCTTAGTGTCCTAGAAGAGTGCTCACATCCCAGACCCAGCCTTGCAATCCCCACCTCTGCCTTAGCTCACAGCTTTCTCCCTGCCTGTTGTAGGTGAGGTGGAGAAAGACATGATTTTAGGTTGCTTGCTTTCTTTTCCTTCCTTCCACTTTAGTTGAAGTATAATTGATACACTAAGAACTACATGTGTTGTGTATAATTTGATGCAGTCGTGTGCTGTGCTTAGCCACTCAGGCGTGTCCGACTCTTTGCAACACTATGGACTATAGCCCGCTAGGCTCCTCTGTCCATGGGGATTCTCCAGGCAAGAATACTGGAGTGGGTTGCCATGCCCTCCTCCAGGGGATCTTCCTGACCCAGGAATCGAACTGGGGTCTCTTGCATTGCAGGCGATTCTTTACCAGCTGAGCTATCAGATACAAACACCTATGATACCATCACCACAGTCATAGCTTTCTTTATTTTGCAAACATCAACTAACAAATTTTGAGTACTATATGGTTCAAAAATGAATATAAGACATATTTTCAAAAATATAAGACCTGGTTCAAAAATCAAGTAATATAAGACATCTTCCAGCCTGTCCTCCAGCTACCCAACTTACACTGCTCGATTCTTTGGTAACTCCTTATAGCAGTTTCCTGTATATCATTCCAGTATATCTATGTGAACATCAGCACATATGAATATACTTATTTCCCTACTTTTATATGAAAAGAAACATGCCATAAACAGGATTCTTCACCTTGCTCTTTTAACAGGTTGTATTAAGTGGTCTTCCTTTCAGTATACACAGTTTTCCTCATTCTTTGTTTTTTATAACTTTATATTATTTTATCATATTCTTATACCAAAATTTATATACTTAATCTGCTGCCGATGAGCATGTCATATTGCATATGGGCAAGTATATCTAGGATTTTGGGGGTCAAAGAATAGATACTGTTAAAATGCCTTTTAGCTTTTTCTTTTTTTGACCAATGATGGTCATGTATCAGAAGAGCAGCTTTAGGGACTTCCCTGGCAGTCTAGTGGTTAAGTCTCCATGCTTCCAGGGAATGGGTTCAGTCCCTGGTCAGGGAACTAAGATCCCACAAGCCAAGGGGGAGGGCCAAAAAAAGGGGGGGAAAAGCAGCTTAAAATCCTCTTTCCCTGTTCCCCCCGAGCTAAAGGAAGCTCTCCTAATCTCCTGCCATGTGTCGGTATCACTTAACTATCTCAGCCTCCTCTGCGTGCGTGTGCATTCATTTTGTGTGTTATGTCTCCAGCTAGAGTGAAGGAACGCTTGTCTTTACTTCATGTCCTCAAGAGGTTAGGCTGGCACCTATGGACACTGCTGCTCATTGATCAGATATTCATGTCTTTTGTCTAGGAAGGGAAATCTCTGCTATGGACCTGAAGATAGGATGGTTCCATGTTTGTCCTTGTTAGTGTTTTATTGAGACAAAGCTATTTGGAGGGCAGATGTTCCCAGGCAGGCACCACAAATCCAATTTTAAAATATTTATTGAGCATCAGAAATGTAAAGATACAGTGTGAGAGACTGAAGAGGAAACAGAATGAACAGGACATAGGATGGGTCCCAGTGAACCTTTTCCCCAAGTTTATTTGGCCTGTATAATGCTTTAAACATTTTTCAAAAATTTTTGTAATTGGGATATTACATACATATGTAAAACAAGTGCACAGATCTTAAGTATACAGCTGAAAAGATCACAAAATGTTCTGGAAACATTTTCAGTTAGTCACCAAACTTTAAAAATCCCTTGAAAAACCAGATCTGGTCATAACCTCTCACTTTAGGTACTCAATCCTCAATTTCCCTACTTCATGTTTCCTACATTCATTTACATTTGACATCCATTGTCCTCCATAAAGGAGGGTTCCTAGTTATCTGGGAGGAAGATGGGGTTTCTTGGGGGCTTGAAAGAGTAGAGGTAGGAAGATCAAAAATAAACTAAATAGCATCAATTGACCACTGGACTGCTCACCCACTGAACGTTTACTTTTAACAAAGTTAAAACACAATTGTGACTTTATAAAAAAATCAATTTCATTTTCTGAATTTTAATCTCTGCCAGGACTGTGTTTTGCCTCAGTCTCCTCAAATAACATTGCTGCTGCTGCTGCTAAGTCACTTCAGTCATGTCTGACTCTGTGTGACCCCATAGACGGCAGCCCACCAGGCTCCCCCGTCCCTGGGATTCTCCAGGCAAGAACGCTGGAGTGGGTTGCCATTTCCTTCTCCAATGCATGAAAGTGAAAAGTGAAAGTGAAGTCCCTCAGTCGCGTCCGACTCTCAGCGACCCCGTGGACTACAGCCCACCAGGCTCCTCCATCCATGGGATTTTCCAGGCAAGAGTACTGGAGTGGGGTGCCATTGCCTTCTCCTCAAATAACATTATTGGTGGTTAAAAGAGGAAACCATTAGTTTATATCTTTCAGTGTAAAATTAAAACACTTGATGAATCCATAGCTTGAGCCGTCTGTCACAGCCATGACTCTGAGAACAAAACCCAATTCTAAACATGTTTATCTGATGTTGTCACAGAATAGATTTTAAAACTAGGGAAAAAAAAAAAAAACTGGACCCATCTGCCTTCCAAAGTTTATCTCCACTGCACCTGCACTCAAAAATACTTCCACCTACACACAGGAACTATTGTTTCAAGATTTTGCTGTTGATTCATCATGCAGGTTCTCTAGGAATTATTCACACTTTAAAAATTATTTTTTAAATGCCTGCATATGGTTAAAAAAAAAAAAAGACAATCCTATAAAATCATAAAAATTAAATCTCATCCTCTGTAATACCTCTTAGCAGAAATAGCCACTATTACCAGTTTCTTATGAATCCTTCCAAAGATATTTGCTGAATACATAGACACGTGTGTGATGGGCGCATCACACAGCGTGTGTGATGGGCGATACACAGCTGGCCTCCTTGTTTTCTACACAAATGGCAGCAAACTACGTGCTTCTCTGCACCTGTGTTATTTTCATTTTACTTAACATAGCTAAGGAGATTTTTATGATATTAATATATACATCCACACTATTTTTTTTTTTGGCTGAATCTTACTACCTCTTTTTAAAAACATGTGATTCAGCAATTATCTATGTATGTATGTATGTCTGTTTCTTTATTGGCCCCCTTGCGAGGCATGTGGGATCTTAGTTCCCCAACCAGGAATCAAACCCATGCCCCCTGCAATGGTAGCATGGAATCTTAACCACTGGACTGCTGGGGAAGTCCCTGCATATTATTACACTTAACAACTGTTTTATATTTAGCCAGTCTCTTCCTGGTGAATGTTTAGGTTTGCCGTCTTCCTACTACAAGCAGCACTCTTAAGAACAATCCTTTTACATTTATCTTGGTGCATGGGTGCACATGCATCTACAGGATGATTTCCTAGAACTGGACTAATGGGGTCAAAAAGCTATATGTATTTGGAAGATTATCTGATTGTCCAGCTGCTTTGCAAAGAGCACACCACTTACATTCTATCAGTGTATGTAAGTTTGATTTCTCAACACACTTACCATCACTTATTATCAGGTCTTTTGATCTTTACCAATCTGAAAGATGAAAATGATATCTTACTGTGGTTTCAACTTGCACATCTCTTGTTATGATCCAGCATTATCTTGTCCAGGAGGAACACTAGCTCAGGGCTGCCAAGCAAGCCCACTGCGGCCCTACTTTTTACTCAGCATTGTCATCTGCACTGCTTTTCTATTCTTTTTTCTCTTTTTCTTTTCCTTGTAGCAAAAGGGAGACAGACATTAAAAAAAAAAAAAAGTCCTCACGAGGAAAGAAACGTTACAATTACTAAATTACAACCCCCCCAAAATTTCTTTTTCTCTGACACACCTCATTCTCTTTTTCCAGTCTCCCACTATGTCTTTCGATCTTTTCTCTCTGTTCCTTTTACTAGTACCTTACAGTACTCAACGACATGAATGCTTCAGGCTTTCTTCTGTCTGAACAGGTTTTGCCCAAAAAGTTTCTCCAAGAATTATTGACTTATTTCTTTGGTAGTACCTGAAAATTATTTTTACTCTACAGCCTGACAATAAAATGTCCGTTCTGTGAGGGCAAGGCTTTTCCCTGCTATAACCGCAGCCCCTAAAACAGTGCCTAACATGAGACACTTAATAACTTCCCATATATATATATGGAAATTATATTAAAACCTACCTAACGTAAAATTGACCATTTTAATTCTTTTAAGAACAGTCTTTTATGTACAGTTCAGTGGCATCAAGTACACTTACATTTCAGTAGTTTTCTTCTAGATAAATGAATGTGTAGTGGTGTTGCTTATTTGTCCCTGAAAGTGAACAGGAACCAGATAGTCATTTTAATTCACATTATTCTGTCCTCCAGACGAAGTCATACGGAAGCGTCTCCTAATCGATGGAGATGGTGCTGGAGATGATCGGAGAATTAATCTGCTGGTGAAAAGTTTCATTAAATGGTGCAACTCAGGATCTCAGGAAGAGGGGTATTTCATGTTGCTGCCGTTTCTATACTAATGTCCTGCTGTGATTTTTTTTTTAGACCATACATATAGTGCTGTCAGTTTTTCATATTTTCACTCATTAACAGAGTCCAGAGTAGGTTTTTCTGGCCTTCCCTTCAGAGGCTACTTTTGTGTTTATTAAAATGTGCAGAAGGTGCAGTGATAAGAATTGAGGGTTAAATTCAGACTTATTACTTTGGTCCCTTTTAAAAGCAGATAAATGTGTAGTAAGACAAAATACTTAAATGAAATTTTCTCTATTTTTTAAAAATGTACTAATAAAGTTGCTGCAAGCTTTTATATATTTGATAAATTTCTAACTTAAAGAGTTTTTTCATCATTTGAATTAGCTTTTCACATAGATAAATAGAGTGAAAAAATTGAGAACAGAATTGTGATAATAAAAACTATCTTAAAACATTTTAAAAAGGCTATTAAGCAAAATTCAACAAATAGTTGTTTGAATTAAACTTATATTGCTAACAACTACAGTCCCATCTTTACATTTGTAACTAATACAGTTTATAAATTCAAGTAAACCACATTTGGAAAAAGAAAACCTAAGGGACAGATATTTCAAATTATTTTAAATAAAGCATATTCTCTCAGAACCTGGCATAATTAACTTAACAAAGGTGTGCCTGCATTGTAATGATTCAGCTGGAAATCCACAAAATGTTTATTCTCTTTCTCTCTCTTTTATGTTAGATACAGCCAGTACCAACGTATGCTGAGCACGCTGTCCCAGTGTGAATTTTCAATGGGCAAAACTTTGCTGGTATATGATATGAATCTCAGAGAAATGGAAAATTATGAAAAAATTTACAAAGAGATAGGTAAGGAAACAAAGTAATTGTTTCTGTCTGTAATTTTAATTTTTATGGGCTAAGGGAAACAATATTTACTAACATTTTTCTCTGGTTAGTGGTCGAATAATAACATTAATAGAAAGACTATGTTCTAATATGATATTATTCTTTGAGTTACAGCTGTGTATTAATGCCAGCATCTGTTTTATTAGCAAGGAAACTAAATTTAAAAACGCATTTTAAAACTGAAAATGGAGATTATTCATGTTGTTATAAAGTATCTTAAAAAAAACCTTTTTATATAGAATGTAGCATTGCTGGAGCCCATGAAAAAATTGCTGAGTGCAAAAAGCAAATTCTTCAAGCAAAACGAATACGAAAAAATCGGCAAGGTAAGGGTTTTGTGGGATGTAGTGTGCAAATACTTCATTACTGACTAGTATTTTCATGCAGCTTTTAATGTGGTGAGATGAAACCTTCAGCTAGAATCGACCTAAATTATAAAAAAGAATTAGGAGACAAACTTAATTCTTTAAAACTATATTATTGTTTAAAATAGCAGAGAAGAAAGGCCATGGTAAAAAAAAAAAAAAGTTGGACTGTGTTGATTAAAGAAGTATGTTTTTAAGTATTCAATTTTTTTTTTTTTTACTGCCCTCATACCCCTTTGCCTAAATAATGTTATACAAGTACATTAGATTTAGGACTTTGTGTTTTGTGTGTGTTTAATGGAACTACATAAAAAAAAAAGAAATAATATAAGCCCAGTGACTTTTTTTTATTAAGGACTGTGCAAGCAAACATTTACAGTCTGCCTGGATTTTATTAGAATAGGAAGATTAAAGTTGTTTTCTTCCAATCTCTTTTGTTCTTAATTAAGGTCTGCCTTATTTTAGTTCATATCAACTAGTTCAAAATAATTTTAATGGCAGAGGCATTGCTCCTCCTATAGTGTAATTTGAAAGGAAGATTAAAAATATAATGTAAAGTCACAACTGTGACATATACATGAAAGATGTAGAAAATGTTAATGATTATTTTGGAGTTGTGGAGTTTTATCATTTAGGTTTTGTTGTTGTTATTTATATTGAACATGTATTATTTTGTAGTCCAAAAATATTTTATTAAAAATCACACTTATATTGAATTAATACACTGTCAACAAACAATTTTACTTTTTAATGAGTTAATTAAGATGATGTTCAATTCCTTATTTTTAAAAGATGGTTTTTTAATTCAGTCTAAAATGCATGTGGTCAGGTTGCAGTGGCCAATTTAGAGCAGGATATACCAACTTATTTAAGAACTAATATCAATTGTAAAAAAAATTTTACAGTGTTTTGGTAGATTAATGAGGCTTTTAAGTAAATGCTGCCATATATCATTTCATAGGAAAAGTTAACAAGAGATACATGACTTACCTTGGAGGTCTTAGTGGAGCAGAAACAAAGTTCCTGAATTATAAATCATTTCTAAGTTTATGAGATCTTTACCTTTGAAATGAGTGAGAAGTATAATTTCCCCTTGTCTAAGATTTGAAACTAATTGTAGGATACCTTGTTAATTAATTATAGATCACCTTGTTGGACTTCCCTGGTGGCTCAGACAGTAAAGTGTCTGCCCGCAGTGCGGGAGACCTGGGTTCGATCCCTAGGTCGGGAAGATCCTGTGGAGAAGGAAATGGTAACCCACTCTAGTACTCTTGCCTGGAAAATTCCGTGAACTGAGGAGCCTGGTAGGCTACAGTCCATGGGGCCACAAAGAGTCGGACACAACTGAGCGACTTCACTTTCACTTTCTTGGTCTTCTATTTGCTGGGCAAATAATAAGATTCTCTTATGTTCAGACTCAGTCTAGTTGATGATCAATAATGACTTAAGTTCACTTTCTCTTATGCCAGCCCCTGTATTCTACCCAGGAATGCGTAAATGGAAACAGAGTAGGAGCTAAAATCCTTGTTTGGAACATACTTTTGAAGTCATGAATTGTTGCAGTTATAATTGAATGAGAGGAAGCTGGCAATACTCCGCATATCCTTCAATGTTTCCACTTCTTTATCTACTAGGAAAATAATTAGGAGAGATTTGTGATGTTAGACATTTTGTTTTGATATCCAGGTTTGACATATCTTATTTTGGTAAATATTTTTGTATCTTTCAGAATATGATGCACTGGCAAAAGTGATCCAGCATCATCCAGACAGGCATGAGACATTAAAGTAAGTCTAGAGCTTTACTCCGAAAAGAACTAATCTTTATACATAAATGTTTACATACTAGTCTACACGTTCCGTTTCTATGGGAATATATCATATGTTTCAAAAAATAGGGGTCAACCTTAAAAATTACAGATTCTAATACCACTTGATGAGATTTTTCCTTCTGCTAACCTTGCTGCCTATAGTTCTAAAATAAATGCATGTAATATGTATCAATACAAAAACAGATAAGAGAAGGTAATGGCACCCCTACTCCAGTACTCTTGCCTGGAAAATCCCATGGACGGAAGAGCCTGGTGGGCTGCAGTCCATGGGGTCGCTAAGAGTCGGACACAACTGAGCGACTTCCCTTTCACTTTTCACTTTCATGCATTGGAGAAGAAAATGGCAACCCACTCCAGTGTTCTTGCCTGGAGAATCCCAGGGACGGGGGAGCCTGGTGGGCTGCCGTCTATGGGGTCGCACAGAGTCGGACATGACTGAAGCAACTTAGCAGCAGCAGCAGCAACAGAATATGGTCTACTTATCACTAAGTCGCTAAGTCGCTTCAGTCGTGTCCGACTCTGTGCGATCCCATAGACAGCAGCCCACCAGGCTCCCCTGTCCCTGGGATTCTCCAGGCAAGAACACTGGAGTGGGTTGCCATTTTCCTCTCCAATGCATGAAAGTGAAAAGTGAAAGTGAAGTCGCTCAGTTGTGTCCGACTCCTAGCAACCTCATGGACTGCAGCCTTCCAGGCTCCTCTGTCCATGGGATTTTCCAGGCAAGAGTACTGGAGTGGGGTGCCATTGCCTTCTCCGTGGTCTACTTATATAGAATACTAAATAGGAGTTATAGAGAATTTGGAAATAAACACTTTCCAAACACCAATTTAAAAAACAATCAGTGAAAAGGAAAACAGAAGATATATATAATGAACTTTAAATTATTACTAAGTTTCTGAAATATATACAGAATAATAATCATTTATAAAACTTAGAGCCCTCCAAATATTCTATACTGATCCTGTATATTATTGAGATACAAATATATGCATAAAAAAGGATTGGTATAATATAAGGATTGCCTGAATGGAAAGTAGAGGAGGGAAAAAGGCCTGGTTCAGAGGAAAATGAAAGTGAAAGTGAAAGTGAATTCGATCAGTGGTGTCCGACTCTTGTGACCCCATGGACTGTAGCCTACCAGGCTCCTCCACCCATGAGATTCTCCAGGCAAGAGTACTGGAGTGGGTTGCCATTTCCTTCTCCAGGGGATCTTCCCGACCCTGGGATCGAACCTGGGTCTTCCACATTCCAGGCAGACGCTTTAACCTCTGCAATTTAGCACATTTACCCACCCCCCCACACACAAAAAAAAGTTTGAATTATGACAAAATGTTAAAAGGGTTTGATATCCTATTGTCAAGTTATCCTATACTTTAAAAATTATCTAAAATTTAATTTTAATGAAAATTAGTACATATTTAGAAGCTAAGGAATCACCCTTAGTTTTAAAAGTCTCATCATAATGGACGTTAGAACTCCTTATCCTTTATAATAAATACTATTATTTAGTAACTAAAAAGTTAGATATTAATTATGAATTCTTTTCTCCCAATTAGCAAAATATAACACTTTCACTTTTTTTTTCAGAGAACTAGAGGCTCTGGGAAAAGAATTAGAACATCTTTCACATATTAAAGAAAGTGTTGAAGATAAGGTATTTGCATGTGATATGTATTAGTCTTTGTGTTCTGTATTGGTTTATAGGTCATTTGTGTATTAATTTTTTTTCTTACTAACACAGCTGGAATTGAGACGGAAACAGTTTCATGTTCTTCTTAGTACCATCCATGAACTTCAGCAAACACTGGAAAGTAAGTAGCATGACCGTAAAATGAATGTTCATGTCGATTTTATTTTTTAAAGATGAACTTATTTTACTGCATCAGGTCTTAGTTGCAGCATGCCAACTCTTAGTTGCATCTTGAGGGATCTAGTTCCCTAACCAAGGATCAAACCCAGTTCCTGTGCTTTGGGAGCACAGAGTCTTAGCCACTGGACCACCAGGGAAGTCCCTATGTAGATATTTTAATGACCAAGGGAACTTCTTTTTAAATTGAAGTCTCTTACATAAATTTTGCATTTTGATTCAACTAATGTGTGCTTAGTCACTCAGTCATGTCCGACTCTTTGCGATCCCATAGACTGTAGCCCACCAGCCTCCCCTGTCCATGGGACCCTCCAGGCAAGAACACTGAAGTGGGCCGCCATTCCCTCCTCCAGGAATTCAACTAATAACAACAACCAAAGCAGAACTTTTAAAAACCAAACCCCCTTGTGTGGGTCAGTTGCAATCATAGGCTGCCATTTTGCCATTTTTGCTTTAAATATATTCACTTATAAAGGACAAAAATGTTTTCATATA
The DNA here is from genome assembly GCF_032452875.1 of Bos javanicus. Classification (NCBI taxonomy): domain Eukaryota; kingdom Metazoa; phylum Chordata; class Mammalia; order Artiodactyla; family Bovidae; genus Bos; species Bos javanicus. The sequence goes on from NC_083889.1 coordinate 37,660,666, forward strand.
TTCATCAGACATATAGTTTAAGCAAATTTGATTAGAGTTTTATGTTTCTTTTTCAACTGCAGATGATGAAAAGCTCTCAGAGGTAGAAGAAGCTCAAGAAGCAAGCATGGAAACTGATCCTAAACCATAGACCAGTAATCACTGTCCATTCCCAAGAGTGGTGAATTAGCAGTGTGATCTCAGTGTGCTTAGAATTTGTTGCGCTCTAGAGATATGTAAAGTTTTGGCAATGAACTGTTTTGCTTTTAAATGTTAATGTAGAGTTCATTCATATTTCTTCACACAGAGGAAGATGACTTCATTATATATTTGCTTTTACTGAAATGTCTTTTTTGTATTTAAAAGGTGGGAAGCAACATCCAAAATAAATGTTGAATAAAATGTTTTTAAGTCAAATATATTTGTGCTCATTGGCATTCTAGATAGTTTTTAATTGGTAACATTGACTTGCTCACAAAATAAATGGAAGATAGTGAGAAGGTGACATTTCTGGAGTGTACATGAGAAAATGAGTCAACTTTTGGAAATTGTTACCACTTTTGAAAATGAAGACCATGAACAGGCTCTCAGGAGAGCTGTACACTTGTTAAATTATGTACAGAATGTTTGTGGTGTATAAGATGCAAAGTCAATCAGTGTGTATTACTTTCTAGATCTCTGTCCTTAACACTTGAGATATATGGTTGGTAAATGTTTTGGTAAAACATTTTCTCTCTATTGTTTTCTTCTGTTGGAGTAATTTTCAAGAGTCTTGCAAGAAAGGATTTCATGATCTTTTTATAAATTTAAGTCTGAATCACATGTACTTTTTTTAAGGATTGAATTATATGTCTAATACTTGCTAGGTTCCATCCTTATCCATTCATTTTAGTTCAGAAACATGACTCTTTGCATGAATCATATCTTAATAATGTTATGTTTTTGTAATTTTAATAAGAACTCTTCTCTTTAAAAACAAAGGTTTAAAGTTAGCTCAATAGTAGTCACAGTGAAAGTGTCAAAATACCTTTAAGTGCTTCCTATAATTTCATCTGGCAAATCATGGAAGAAATTTCTTTGTAGAATTGGTATGCCCTGGTAAATATTTCTATTTTCCATTATTAGTAAAAATTATGAAGCAAAAAATTGCTTATATTGACTCAGAATTAAAAATCAATTTTTGTAAAAAGACTGTTGGGCAAAATATTTTTATAAGGACTGTTGGGCAGAATATTTTTAAACTCACCCCCCCAATTGATTAAGAGAAATTTATTCAGGATTATGTACCAAAAGATAAGAAGCCCTATGTACATAACTTTTATGCCATCAGAAACAGAATCAGAAGCAGCACCAGGTACATGGGAAACACACATTTTTCAGTTTATACTTTCTCATGGTTCGTTTGGACATCCTCTGGAACTGCTTGGAAGACTTAAGAACTTCATCCCCTAGAAACTCACAGTGTTGAAGTTCAGCATGTCTTTGGGCCAATAACTTCATGGATTTATCTGTCACTGTTTCTATGAGGTCATCCACCTATAACAGCCCAGAACAAAGAAACGAAGCCATGTGTTAGAAAGCCTTGTCCACACCGAAGGGAGAGCTGTTTTTCCTGAGGGATGAGTTCAGGAACTGGTGGATGTCTGCAAGTCCCAAAGTATTATTCTAATTCAAGTCACAGCAAACAGAGCTTGAAAACATGCCTTTACCACCCAGTGCTAAAGACAGTCTCATTTCTTCTCAAACCCTTGTGTGTGTGCGCCTTCATTTTAATTGAATTCACTTTAACATTTAGTAGGCACACAGCATCATCCTCAGCGCCCTCAGCGATCCTGTAGCCACTCTCAAATGCCCCCCACTAACAGGATGCCTTCATGCTAATCATTAGTTCGTCCCACAGCCACGCTGTCTAGCAGGGCTGTGCGTTCAGTTGAGCCCAGGCCTCTGATGCTTTTGAAACACAAAGTAAAAACCTTTGTCCACTACCTGCATTTGAAGCTTTCCCACTGTCAAATCTGGTTTCTGGAGAATGTTTTCCATGCTGTGCTTCTTTCTTTTAAATACCGGAAAGTGTGGTCTCTTTTTTGATGAATATGGAACCTATCATAAAAATGTAAAAAACACATCAGATTAAGAAGTGCCACCATTATTTCTGTGACGGTGCTTCAGTGAACACTCTTACCCTTGCGACATCCTCTTTTAAACTGAATATTTGCCACATAACAACATTGGACTGGAGGCTGTATTCATATTATTCTCCACGCCCCATGCATCTCCTTTGTGCCCAGAGCTCTCTTTGAAGAGATCTATAGGGTGCAGAGAAATGAGATTGTCTGGTTCTGAAAGAATATACAGTGTCAGGAAAAAAAGCAGGTCATTTGTAAGGGGAAGAAGAAGAAATTGCCTCTGTAGCCGCTGAGCACAGCCAGAGTGTGGAGCTGTTGTAGACGAGTGCCCCAGAAAGCTCATTATCACTGGATCCAGTTGCTAATCTGGTCTTTTCTGCAGGTTTCCTTATTTTCATGGCAGACATGTTTCCAAACATAAAAAAGAAAGCTCTGGGTTCTTTTCATTGCATGCCTGATACCCTTCCCATGGTCCCTGGCTTGCTGGTTACAAGTACCTGTGCTATTAAAACTCATTCCTAGGTCGTGGCTCCTGGCTAATATGGCCTTTTTAGTCTTACTAGGTTCACTCTTCCTTCCCCTGTGTTTAGTAATTACCATGAGGACTACTGTGAGACCTACACAAAGTGGGATGTGCAGTCACATTTGGGTCTTGCCCTTTGCCCGAGTTTACAAATGAGTCTGTGGAAACTCTGCCCTGCTGGCTCCTGCATGCATGCTCAGTCACTCAATTATGTCTGACTCTTTTGTGACCCCGTGGGCTATAGCCCGCCAGGCTCCTCTGTCCTTGGGATTTCCCAGGCAAAAATACTGGAGTGGGTTGCTGTTCCTCCTCCAGGGGTTCTTCCCGACCCAGGGATGGAACTTGCATCTCCTGCATTGGCAGGCAGATTCTTTATCTGGGAAGCCCTGCCAGCTCACCCCGGCTCCAGTGTCAGTTGCAGAACCTTCCCCAATCTAACCAAAGCACAACTCCTTTTGTTTCTCTCTCATAAAACCCAGTGTTTTGTTTTTTTTTTTCCTACTAAGCACTAGCTTGGTAATTACTTAAGTTATTTCTGTGTATTGAATACCATTATTAAAAAGTCAAATGTCTTGAAGGGTCAGGCAGGTTTTGAGAAACAGGCTCAGTTGGTCTGGCATGGACTGGAGAGAACGGGCCTCCCGCAAAGGGGGTGGCCTCTGTGTAGCTCTGCTGTTGCTGGAGGAGCTGCAGGCTCCATGTTGCCAAATCCTCTTATTTTTCAAAAGGAAGTTGAAAATCCAGACTTTTGTTTGAACGATTCTAATTTCGAAACGTGGACAACTGATTCAAATATATGAGAATGTTCTGAGAGCTAACAGTGCCATGGTTTAATGTCCGTCTCCTCCATCAAACTATAAGTTCCATGGAAACAGGACAAGGGCCATTGGGTCACCTTTATAGCCCCCAAACGTAGAAACTGCCCAGCACATATTAGGAATATGATAAATATGAACCTAGCACTCAAGAGGCAAAATTCAAAACTAATACTGGTACACTCTGGCAGTGCACTAGAGCAGCGCTGTTTAATAGAACTTCCCACAAAAATGAAAGTGTTCTTTATCTGTGCTGTCAAATACCATAGCCACTGGCCATATGTGTTAACTGAACACATGAAATGTAGCTAGTGCAGTGAAGGGAATGGACTGTTCTTTTTATTTAGTTTTAATTAATGTAAATAGTCACATGTGACTATTGGCTACCATAATGCTGCTAAGTCGCTTCAGTCGTGTCCGACTCTGTGCGACCCCATGGACTGCAGCCCACCAGGCTCCCCCGTCCCTGGGATTCTCCAGGCAAGAACACTGGAGTGGGCTGCCATTTCCTTCTCCAATGCATGAAAGTGAAAAGTGAAAGTGAAGTCACTTAGTCGTGTCCAACTCTTCGAGACCCCATGAACTGCAGCCCACCAGGCTCCTCTGTCCATGGGATTTTCCAGGCAAGAGTACTGGAGTGGAGTGCCATTGCCTTCTCTGTGGCTACCATAATAGACAGTACAATTAGAACCTAGCATAGTAATTAGTGGGCTTCCCAGGGCTTTACTCTTCTCAGCAGTAAAGAGTCTGCCTTCAATGCAGAAACACAGGAGACCTGGGTTCAATCCCTGGGTTGAGAAGAGTACCTGAAGAAGGAAATGACAACCCACTCCAGTATTCTTGCCTGGAGAATTCCATGGACCAAAGAGCCTGGCGGGCTATAGTCCAAGGGGTCGGAAAAAGTCAACACGACTGAGCACAGCAGGAACAGCATAGTAATTAGGAGTAAGCACTGGTAGAGTCAAATCTTCCTGGGTTTGAAGCCCGGCTCTTCTGATTATCTGGGCCAATTACTTAACCTCTCATTGCCATCCCTAAAATCATATCCTACTTATTGTAGTAACCTATTGCTATCTACTTTACGGGGCTGTTGTAAGGAATATCTGAGTTGATATTTTTAAAGCACTTAGAAGAGGGTTTGGAACATAGTCAGCTTTAATAAATGCTTATTATGTCAGAAGAAACAATACTTCAGATTCTATTAAAAAATAGCATGGGCAATTTAGGCACAAACTTGATCTAAATACAGATAAGTACAAGCTTTGGGCTGGAGTGTCCTGGATCATCAAGTGTTGCACTGTCATACTATACACACGTTCTATTTGTATTTTAATTTCAATTATAATGAAATGTAAAATTCACTTCCTCAGTTATACTGCCACATTAGCTGGGAAAGACTGAAGGCAAAAGGAGAGGGAGTAACACAGGATGAGATGGTTATGCAGCATCATGGACTCAATGGACATAAATTTGAGCAATCTCCCAGAGACAGTGAAGGACAGAGGAGCCTGGCATGCTGCAGTCCATAGGCTTGTGAAGAGTCGGACATGACTGAGGGACTGAACAACAACCAGCCACATGCAAAGGCTTAAAAGTCACATGCTAATGGCTACTGTTGTGGACAAATGTTTGCATCCTTGTGGAAATTCTGTGGGGTTGGTCTGGAGAATATCTTTCCACAGAGCATGCATGATATGCCAGATGCTAATATACCGACTTGATATTTGAACAGCTGACCAAGTCAATCTAAAGCTGCAACCCCTACTGTTGCCCAGATTATAGCAGAAGCTGAACCATTCGAGCTCAGAAGTAGAGGAATCAGACCTGGCAAGTCCACGTCTTGTGCCCTGAATGCTAGGAGTGGAGACACAAAGGGCAGCTTTAAACGGGAGAGAACTTGGTTTTTACAACAGCCCTGAACGTTGACTTCCGTGTAAGTCTTTAGACGCAAGTTTGTTTTAGCATTTTACCTTTTGCATTCCTGAAGGAATGATGTCACAGATAAACGCTAGGTGGTTCTCCTGGCTCGGAGGAGTGTACTTCCTTGGGTTATCGCCTCTGTCTCTGCTTCAACAGCGTCAAGTTGTGTAGTTGCTTAGAGGGAATGAGGGGGAAAAAAACAGACAGTCGTGAAGGATCACAATAATAAACATATGCTTTCTATTAGAAAGTCTCCTGAAAAGCAAGCATCACATGCGATTTCAGTGGCTTTTTTTCTTCGGGGTTAAAATTGAAAATGGACTTGCTTTGCTGAATCTCACACTTTCTCTTGAACACTTGGCTTTTTCTTGTGGTCATGACCTCCATAGTCACAACCCATCTTGACAAGGTGGTTGATAACTGTCTTTGAGACTTCACTTTTGCCCTCTGTTGTTTTTCCCTGTAACTTGTGGAATTAGAAAATGTACCCTCTAACATAGAAAACAATCCAACGACTACTTGCTGTTGACTGAAGACAAGTTTAAGCGTACTCTGCAGCAAAGTGGCTCAAGGCTCAGTCATTCATATACCTTCTTAACAGTTTTTCCCACATACTAGGAGCCCTGTGAATCCTAGAGTCCTTAATATTTTTCTCTGTCAGCTCAGTTCTTGGGACTTCTCTGGTGGTCCAGTGTTATGAGCCCTCGCTGCCAATGCAGGCGGTTCGGGTTCTATCCCTGGTCAGGGAACTAAGATCCCACAGGCTATGTGGCACAGCCAAAAGATAAGGGAAAAAAGCATCTTCATTAAAAAAAAAAAAATCAGTTCTTAACACAATAAACATAAAGGAAACTTAAAACACTGTCATAAATCAAAAACCAGTATCATAGACACTGAGACTAGTATGGTAAAACCAAAATCATGTTATTGCCAACGGAAGGCAGCAAACTTGAGGCTACTCCCTTTTTTATTAAGATAGAAAAAGGGAAGGAGATGAGACTTTTTCCTTGATGTAGTGAAAGGGGTCAAAAAGGCACTGGGAAAAGCGAGGTGTGCAGCATGGTCTATGTTTCAGTGTTTTCATGCTATGCACAGCACCTAAAATCAATTTAATCTGCTTCAGGCCACTTGATAACTGCATTGAGGAACCATGGCTCCTCAGCTCAGGGACTGGTGGCTTTAAATTCAAAGTGGATGCTCAACCTAGGGGGACGCTCCTTTCTCCCCCACCCTCCACTGTCAGCTCTTGCCCAAATCTTGCACCTCCTGCCACTGAACATCCTCTTCAACCTCACCACCCGCACTGCCACGACTAGCCCCAGCTAAAATTATCCCTTGCCTTGGATGAATGCAAGAGCCTGTTTATTCCTCCTGCATCAGATCTTACCCTCCTCCAATCCAGTCTCTACGCTGCAGTCTGAGCTACCTTTAAAAAATGCCCTTCAAATCATATACATCCCCAGCTTGAAAGTATCTCACCACCCTTAGGAAGAGTTAAAATTTCTTAACATGGTTTACAAACACCCTCATCACCTTATTCAGCAGACTCTCCCTGGCTGGATTACTTTCATTCCTTAATTATGCCCAGTGCTGTCTTGACGTTGGAACTTGAACATGCTCTACCCTCTTCCTGGAAAACTGTTCTCACCACTTTTTCCTTATCTAACTCTAGTTGTCCTTCGGTCTCTTCTGAGTTGTTCGTTCGTTAGGGAGGCTTTCTCGAGCCCCCTCCCCTAAAGTCAGCATCGATGACGTGTACCCACCCTAGCCTGTGCTTTTTCTTTGCATCAGAGGTAAATATCTGCAGCCCCTCCATGCCCTCTGTAACTCAAGGAGGGCAGAGACCATGCCTATACTGTCTGCTGCTCTATCCCTTACAGCGTGGCTGCCGCATAGTAAGTATTTACTACATATTTGTTTTAAAGTCTAATGAGGATCAACAGGGACGAGCAACTGTCTTTCGGCCACAGTTGAGAATCAGAATGTTTGAGCTGCAGCCTGAAAGCTGGGTGAGTTTCTTGGAGAAATCTTAGTGTAGAGATTTGTTATTTCAGCTATGATAAAAATAAGCCAACGCGTGGGACGTGGTAGCAGGTTCTGGTCCTCTGTTTTCCACTGGACTCTCCAACTCCAGCCCCGTCCGTAGAGGACTGTGCCCTCTTTGCTGTTTTCAACAGAAACAGGCAGGTCAGTCTATGCCAGGTAATTGCTAGATGCTTGGATGCTTGTATTAGTTGTCTTTTTTCCAGAAGATAGACTTTGTTTGAAAGGGCAATGCGTCAGCTGGAGGCCATCAGTTTTTGTTTTTCCTGGAACAAGTATCTACCAGGTGTGCAGCCTTATCATGATGTGAAATTTGAAGATACGTATGAATCACCTACATATACGTAAGTATTCTATATATTTCTGAATGCTGTACTGTAAAGGGCACTAGGAACATACAAAGGGTATTTATGGCACTGAAGCTCTGCTGTATGGTATTGTAACGAGAGACACGTTACATGGTGGGTTTTTCAAACCCACGGAACTGTGGGGGGCAAAGAGTGAATCCTAATGTGAACCATGGTGGCTGTGTACTCGCTAAGTTGTGTCCAACTCTTGTGACCCCATGGACTGTAGCCTGCCAGACTCCTCTGTCCATGGGATTCTCCAGGCAAGAATATTGGAGTGGATTGCCATTTCTTCTCCAAGTTAGGGATCACACCTGGGTCTCCTGCACCGCAGGTGGATTCTTTACCAACTTAGCCACCAGGGAAGCCCAGCGTAAACTATCAGTTCAGTTCAGTTCAGCCGCTCAGTCATGTCTGACTCTTTGCGACCCCATGAATCGCAGCACGCCAGGCCTCCCTGTCCATCACCAACTCCCGGAGTTCACTCAGACTCACGGCCATCGAGTCGGTGATACGTAATCTATGGACTAGTGTTAATAATAATATGTTAATATTGGCTCATCGACTAACAAGTGTACTGTACTAAGGCAAGAAGTTCATAATAGAGGAAATTGTGTGGGTGGGGTAAGGAGAGGGAGGCATAGAGGAAATTTCTGTATTTTCCACTCAATTTTTCCAGTTTACCTAAAACGGCTCTACAAAAAAGTCTATCAATTTTAAAAAGGAGAATGCAAATAGTAGTCGTCACTCACAAGACCCCCCACCAAACGTCATTACCATGTCACAGAAGAAACTGTCAACAGTTCAAACGCCAATTCTTCACAAAGTATGTGGGAAGTAGATATAATAAAATAAAATTTCCTTTACGACTTACCAATCATACATTTTTAAAATAGAATTCTCCCCACACCTTCGTCTTTTGGAAGCAGCCATTTGAAAATCTGCCTCACTTCTTTCTCCAGAAACAAAACCAGAAAATTCCACTTTGGTTTGATTTTCTAAGATATGTGTATATGTATGTGTGTATATATATACACACACACCTATGTACACATTTAATATTTAAATGAAAAGTAGTTTTAGACTGATGAGACCACTGATTAATTGGACTGGGAGTGACCTCAAATGTAATCTAATTCAGAGTTTTTGAAGATGTATACACACACACACACACACACACACACACATCACCTGGGGATCTTTCTAAAAGGCAGATTCTGACTCAGTAGCCCTGCGTGGGGGCCTTAACTTCTGCATTTCAGACAAGCTCCCCAGAAATGCTATTCTGTGGGTAGCAACAAAAGCTGTCCTATTTCATTTTCTCTCTTGGCCTTGACATTGGACCATATGTTGACTTGGATTACCATTCTGGGAGACCTTTCTCATTCTTGGTTTGGTAAATAACTTGGGCGATGGAAGCTCCTTGACAATTCTAAGAAGAAGGCTCTGTGTATTTGGAAGGAGGGTTTCCTTGTGGTTAGGGGCACCCTCTTCGTTGACACTTGCTGGCTTGCTTCTGTACGTGTGTGACAGCATCCTCCCCCAAACACTCTTCACTTTCCTCACCAAATTTTTCTTCTGATTTTGCTGGCTCTTGTGAAATTCCATGTCACTAACACTGGATGACTCCTCTCTGGGGACCAATACATTTTGTTTACTAAGTTGGTAGACACAGCTTCATGCCATCTGAACAAAGGAAAAATAATTTGTGTTAAGGAAATTGAAGAGTTAAAAATGAAACATTGGAATCATGAAAATCAACTGCAAATGTGAACAAATTATACAGTTCCAAAAAAGAAAACTGAAGACCAAGCATCACATCCAAAGCCAAAGCAAATACTTGATATTTTGTTGCTGAACTCTAGAAGTGCATTCTGGCCACTATCTCATTTAATCCTCAGAGATGGTAGTTTATATTATTATCTTCAGTTTACTAATGAGTAAGCTGGGACACAGAGAGATTAATTTAATTGATGGAGTATAGAATGCAGATTTTAATCTTGGTTTGTGACTGTTAGAATATATTACCTCATATTGGCAAATTGGTGATCTCATTTCAATCACAGTTTGAGATTTCTTTTTTGCTGGACTTCAAAATATGGTTCCAAATGTGATGAGACATGAGAGTGCCTGCTAAGGTAGATAATACAAAATATATTCTCCAAGGTCCTATAAATGCTGCATTTTATGCAGAATACTGATTTAGAGAAAGTAATTATAAATGCATATTTCAAAAATTCCAAATAAATAATATCTTCATCATTTTAGTAATAAAATAGGTAATATTTCTTAGTAGACTTTTATGTGCTAAACACTCATCTAAGTTCTTTCATATGTATTACATATTTTAATCCTCTTACTATTATCTCCATTTTACAAATGAGGAAATTAAAACTTGGAAAGCTTAAATAACTTATGCCCAGATAATCTGACCCCAAAGTCTATTCTGTTAGCTTCTGTGCTAAGTGAGTATCACCTGTTCCATGATACCCTTATTTACCTAATATTCTTCCTTGATTAACTATTTTGATGTTAGTTTCATCCAAAGCAATAATATCCATAAAATTCCAGGGATTTTTAAAAACCAGTCTTCTATTTCGAGATAAAAAATCATTTATGGGCTAGGATTAATCTCCCATGGACTCTTAGGAGAACTTTTAATAAAACCATCAGTTTCTACTACCATAAATGCACACACACACGAGAATACAATGTAGGAGGCTCAGGAACCCCCAAGGTCATCCATGCAACCCCCATCAAGTAAAAAGCCCAGCTCTAAGCAGTTTCTGAATCTCCAAAATGTATCTCCTAGTTCCATCCCCTCACCCTCATTCCCAATCTATTTATAACATAATTAATAAGATGATTTGCTGTTATGAAAAGAATCTTTTCTTTCCTAACCTTTTAAGTATCTTGGTTGGTTATGAATTTATTTGGTTGTATTGCCTCTCCTTTTAACCCCTATTTTTTATTGGAAGTGGAAATCTCTGCAAAATTTCATTTTGCCCATGGAAGTTCAGAAGTCTGGTCTTTGATACTTCAGGCCTCATGAAAACGACTCTTTTCTACCTATCTGAGCTATTGCTCATAAATCTGGTAAAAAAGAATACTCCCCAAATTGGAAAACAATCATCTCACTGCCTTTCCAAATTAAAATGTATTACATTTGGAGTATTCCATGCTTGTCTTCATGGTTTTGCCACTAACAAGAAATAAGAGGTATAAGACAGTTTTTAGGTTACATTAAAGAGCATGCACATGGGTAAAATATAATTAGTACACATTACAACAGCCCAAATTGCTGGAAAAGGGAATGGAAAGAGCACTGATCATGGACTTATTTTGAAAAATGCACTATTGATTTTTCAAAATAATAGTATTTGCTGTCTAAAACTGTGAGACTGAAATATCAACTTAGTATCTACTAATTTTAATATCATATGTGACATTAAATCTCAAGTTCAGGTAGAAAGGAAAGGTTTTCCCATTACAATGAAGACTTTTTTGATCACAAAACGAGGCTTCCATCATGGTACTAGATTCCCTGAGCCAATGTATATATGCTGTCTATATATGCTGTCTCTGCTCCCTCTAATCCACACGGAGCCTTCATTTCTAAATGCAGTGCTTGAAAACATGCTACTTTTTTCTAATCAGCACAGTGAATATTGTTTAATGCAAAATCCAAAGCATCTCACTGAAGAGAGAAGAAAATGAGTCCCAGTTTCCTACCTTTCAATCCCTTTCCTTTTGAATGAGTCGTTTCTCTTTCTGGGCTGCTGAAATCTTCGGTACTGGCCAGCTCTTTCGTAAGCAACCTTAAAGCGCTCTGGAGTACATAGGTGAGGGCGATCCATTGCTGTCAACCTCACCTGCAGTAGCTGTTGTTAATTTCTTTAGCTCTTAGGCTCACAAACTACAAAACAAAATCATCCAGTGACCGAGGCGCTTTTAACTCCTGGGCTCTTTGGGGGTAAAGTATGTAGGAAAATTTTTGGAAGTGCTTCCTTATTCCCTTCCAGGTGTTACAGACATCATTTGTGGGACCAGCCTTGTTTACCACTTTACAGAGGTCATCAATGATGCAGTTGACAGAGCAGTGGGAAATTCCCAGTCGTGTTGCGGACTCCAGGGCAAAGCAGATGTGAATAGGTGACCTGCTTGTCTAACCACTGCCATTTGGGTTGGTAATAAAATAATCACACACCAACTGATTATCACATTCAAATGTGCATGTCTGCATTCCAAAGAGGGAAGAACTGAGACCACCAACACTAATTCCAATGATCCCAGCTTTTGTTAGATCTTTCATGTGGAACTGATGAATGCTCTCTGTCCAGTTTTTATTTGGCTTTCTCACAGTACACCCCTTGGGCTATTTTGTAGTGATCTCTCAAAACACATGGCTGAGAAAGTTGAGCCCACCCCTCCCTTTTGACATTTGGTTTATTTCCTGGCACCCCACTCCAGTACTCTTGCCTAGAAAATCCCATGGCCAGAGGAGCCTGGTAGGCTGCTGTCCATGGGGTCGCTAAGAGTCGGACATGACTGAGCGACTTCACTTTATTTCCTGGAGGAGAGCAAATTCTCGCTGGGTTGGAACTTCTCACCACAAGGTGGCAGCAGACACTAGGGTTTATTCCCATCCTCTTCTGGCCCTTTGAGTTTTTCAGTCTGAACTAACTAGAAGCTAAGAAGGAAAACTCCTGAAAAGTGTTGGGGGATATAATGATTATTGTTTTCTGTGTTTGTACTCATCAGTCATCTGGAGCTGGACTCTCAAACTTTCATGTGTACACAAATTACCTGGGGATCTTGTTAAAATGCAGATTTTGTTGCAGCAGTTCTGCCTGATGAGGTCATCGGGCCAGCTGCTGCTGGGGCTGCTGCTAAGTCGCTTCAGTCATGTCCGACTCTGTGCGACCCCATAGACGGCAGCCCGCCAGGCTCTGCCGTCCCTGGGATTCTCCAGGCAAGAACACTGGAGTGGGTTGCCATTTCCTTCTCCAAAGCATGAACGTGAAAAGTGAAAGTGAAGTCGCTCAGTCGTGTCCAACTCTTAGTGACCCCATGGACTGCAGCCCACCAGGCTCCTCTGTCCATGGGATTTTCCAGGCAAGAGTACTGGAGTGGGATGCCATTGCCTTCTCTGCAGTGGGCCAGAGAGCTCAACAAAATAAAAAAGGGTTACTTGCATGAGGATTTGTCTGCTCCTGGCAGATTAATCAGCAGGCACCAGAGCCCTGAGGTGGAAGGAGTCTGATGTCTTTGAAAACTTAGTCAGGGTGGCTACATCGAAGAGGCAATGTATGTGATAAGCTGAAGAGACAGGCAGGGCCAAGCCGGCTGGATCCTACAGAACAACTGAAAGTTGTAACATTATTTTGGATCTTCAGAATAATGGAAAGTTATGAGGGTTGAACTCCAGTACTTTGGCCACCTCATGTGAAGAGTTGACTCATTGGAAAAGACTCTGATGCTGGGAGGGATTGGGGGCAAGAGGAGAAGGGGACGACAGAGGATGAGATGGCTGGATGGCATCACTGACTCGATGGACGTGAGTCTGAGTGAACTCCGGGAGTTGGTGATGGACAGGGAGGCCTGGCATGCTGCGATTCATGGGGTTGCAAACAGTCGGACACAACTGAGCGACTGATCTGATCTGATGAGGGTTTTTTAATCATTAAAATTAAAGACAAATTAAAAATTTTTAATTGTGGTAAAATATATATTATATGCTGCTAAGTCGCTTCAGTCATGCTCAATTCTGTGTGATCCCATAGACAGCAGCCCACCAGGCTCCTCCATCCCTGGGATTCTCCAGGTAAGAATACTGGAGTGGGTTGCCATTTCATTTTCCAATGCATTCGTGAATGCTAAGTTGCTTCAATCGTGTCTAACTCTGTGCAATTCCATGGACAGCAGCCCACCAGGATCCTCTGTCCACAGGATTCTCCAGGCAAGAATAGTGGAGTGGGTTGCCATTTCCTTCTCCAATACATTATATAAAATTTACCATTTTTAAGTGTGTTCATATTGTTGTGCAACCATCACCACCAGCATCTTCAGAACTTTATCTTGCAAAACTGAAATTGAAAACCCATTAAACAATAACTCCTAATAACTTCTCTGTCTCCATGAATTTTTCTTAATTGGAAAAAAGTATCTTGGAAGAAGTCACTACATAAGGTGACAAAATTCCAAAAATGAATTACCATGAAAATATATATCCCAATTTCTTTGTACAATAGGGACACAAGTCTGCAGTACAGAAGAAGAGCGCATAAGAAATAGGAAGGGCTAAGGAGAAGGGTATGAGGGTGAACAGCATTTTAATGCAAGCCCAGAAGGTAAGTAGAAAGCCTATAGCTGTGTATGCTTTATTCATCCAACCCGTACATTAGATAACTGAAGGGCAAAAATAAAGCCAAATGATAATTCTGTTTTGTTTGGGGGTAAATTTCAAAACTTTTGATTTCTGAATTGAATTCAGAACCAACTCTTTTTAGTTCTTGGGATAATGACTGAATTCAACAGCTCTCAACAATGAAAAAAATGTTATTGCTACATCCAGTCCAAGAGATGGCTGCACTCTGTCTGTATGAATTTGATGACACTTTTTGAGGAGTGATGCTGAAACCCAGCCTCTGTGTACCAGTGCTGAATTGAATCTCAGAGACAGAATTTTGAACTGGGAGAGAAGGGCTCTCTATTGCTTTGCCCAGCAAAGGAGGCCACAGCAAGCTAGCACTCATAAGACTGTCCCACCCTGGAGTGGGCAGAGAGGGGTCTTACAGTGTTAAAGTGACAGGGCATGATCAGCTCCTGGACATTCTTCTGAATGGTTGGTGGTGAGGTAACCGGGAGTCAGCATCATCAGCCTTCTGGTTCCAATCAGTCTGGGGTCTACATGCTTGTGGGCAGTATACAATTACCTTCTTCACCTCGGTGGAGGTTTCTGTACCTGCAAAACAGTTCAAAAGATTGAGCTGAGAATATTATCGATAGTTCCTGGGGAAGAAATAAAGTTTCCTGACCTGTTTAATGGCTAAAGTATTATTATTTTGTCTGGCTTGACTGTTTTCATTTCTTTCTGCATTTTTCTCACTTCTGTGATTGAACTTACTCTTTGACTAAAGCTTTTCTACAGACAAAAGGCAGGTGGAGGATGTGGCTTGGGGACTATTCTGGGAAGGCCTCAGAGGGTCCTGCTGGGTTACAGGAGCTAGGCAATATGTATTTCTTCTGTGCAATGAGAATCCAGCGTTGAACAAAACAACTGGAACCCCTGCCTAAGATTTACACTCTAGCGGAGGGCACAGATGCCAGACTTGTTAGTAAACTGATACAGCGTTCAGACACCGACAAGGAATGCTAGGAAAAAACTAGGAAAACAGTGTAGCAAGTGACTGCTTCTACCAGGGTGATCAAAAAAGACCTCTCAAGGCAGTGGTAGTTGAGGTGAGACATTTCACCTTGGAAAGGACATAAACTAGGGTCGGATCTGTGTTCTAAAGCAAAGTATTCCAAAGATGAAAAATGACCAGAGCAAAAGTTCTGAGGTGGGTGGGCACTAGGTCAGATTGGAGGGCAGGAAGGAGACCACGGTGGTGGGAATTCAGATGACAAAGGAAGGCAACCTTATGTTTCTGCTTTTAAAAAGATTGCTGGGGCTTCCCTGGCCGTCCAGTGTTTAAGACTCGGCACTTTCAAGACAAGGGTGTGGATTTGATCCCTTGTTGGGAAACTGAGATTCTGCCTGCCATGTAGCATGGTCAGGAAGTTAAAGAAAAAAGAAGAAGAAAGAAAAGATTGCTGCGTGCCACTTGCAATGTGCACTGGAAAATAGTATGATGGCTGAAGAGGCAATTGATCCAGGATGGAGATGCTGGTGGTTAGGCATAGAGTGAGACAGATGTGCAGAGATTCAAGGAATATTTAGGAAGTATCATACTGAAATGAACTCGATGTCAAGTGGTGGTGAGTAGACAGCAGGAAAAACTAGACTGGGAAGTTAGCTTGTTGCAGTAGCTCAAGTCTGAGACTGGAGCGGCTTAAAAAAATTTTTTTGGCCGTGCTGTGCAGCTTGTGGGATCTACAGTTCCCCAACCAGGGATCAAACCTGTGTCCCCTGCCTTGGAAACATGGGGTCTGAACCACTAGACTGCCAGGTAAGTTCCTGGAGTGGTTTAACTTAATAGGGGTAATGGAGGTAGAGAGAAGTGCACTGATTTAAGAGTCCCCCATAAGTCTACTTTTCTTTCCAACCGTCCTTGGGATATGGCTTGGCATCAAACCCATAGGATCACTCCCTGCTGCTGCTGCTAAGTCGCTTCAGTCATGTCCGACTCTGTGCGACCCCATAGATGGCAGCCCACCAGGCTCCCCGTCCCTGGGATTCTCCAGGCAGGAACACTGGAGTGGGTTGTCATTTCCTTCTCCAATGCATGAAAGTGAAAAGTGAAAGTGAAGTCGCTTAGTCGTGTCCAACTCTTCGAGACCCCATGGACTGCAGCCCACCAGGCTCCTCCGCCCATGGGATTTTCCAGGCAAGAGAACTGGAGTGGGTTGCCATTGCCTTCTCCCAGGATCACTCCCTAGACATTGGTAAACGTCCCTTTCAAAAGCCAGAGCAGGGCAAAGCCTGGTCGAAACACAATCTCCCTGTTCTTAACATTATCCTTCTATTCTATCCTTCTAACAGATCTGAGATCACATGATCCTATTTAGGTAACCATAACAACAGTTGCAAAAGAGAAGCTTGTGTGGTCAGGCAGGTAAATGTGAGAAGCTGCAGGGTGTAGCAAGGAGGGGAAGCACCTTTGGTAAAGTGTGGAATGCTGGACCAATCAAATGCTAATGAACTTCAAATTGTTAAGGCTCTTCCAGCATTTAAAAATGTGGTCTGCAAGTCCTATTTAGCTTGTGGGTCACCTATTTGCTAACTCCAAAGGTCTTTTTATGTAGACTCTCCATTCAGTCAGGCAGATCTTTCCTATCTGTGGTCCCAAAGCTGATTCCCATCCTCCTCCAAGTTTTTTTCCCCCACTCCAAGTTTTAACTTAAATGTATTAACTTGCATTCTATTGCCTTTGGGCTAGTTATTGCATTGTTTTTGCATCTCATCTCTATCTGGTTTCGTACTAAACTTACCTATGAATGTGTAAATTCTCAAAAACTTGGTAAGCAGAGATTCCAGGTCTTACTTCAAATTTGGGTGTGATAAACACAGAGACTTTTGAGAGTCTCTTGGACAGTAAGGAGATCAAACCAGTCAATCCTAAAGCAAATCAGTCCTGAATATTCATTGGAAGGACTGATGCTGAAGCTGGAGCTCCAGTACTTTGGCCACCTGATGAGAGGGACTGACTCATTTGAAAAGACCCTGATGCTGGGAAAGATTGAAGATGGAGGAGAAGGGGACGACAGAGGATGAGATGGTTGGATGGCATCACTGACTCTATGGACATGAGTTTGAGCAAGCTCCGGGAGTTGGTGATGGACAGGGAAGTCTGGTGTGCTGCAGTCCATGGGGTCACAAGAGTCGGACACGACTGAGTGACTGAAGTGAATTGAACTGAAACGCATAGAACAGGCAGGATGATGTACTTAGTGGTGCTGTGGTTTAGTCGCTAAGTCGTGTTCCACTTGCAACCCCATGGACTGTAGCCCAGCAGGCTCCTCTGTCCACAGGATTTCCCCCCGGCAAGAGTACTGGAGTGGGTTGCCACGCCCTCCTCTAGGGGATCATCATGCCCAGGGATTGAACCTGGGTCTCCTGCATTGCAGGTAGATTCTTTACTGACTGAGGTATGAGGGAAGCCTTTATCTTAGTGGAGTCATTTAAAAATGGAATCCCTTTGAAAATGAATGCTCTAATAAGGTGAAGAGTCCTCACTCACTCAACTCACCCAAGACTGACCAGGGCTTAGGAGGTCTTTCATGTAGAGAAATATGAATTGGGGACATTTTCCTTTTTGCTTGAGCACATCTCCTTACTGGAGCTTTTGCCCACTTGAGAGAAGAAGGTAACATTTTACAGGTCACTTAGCAAGTACTGTTCCACAAGGAAGTGTATACTGGGCACCTAGAGACAGAATGCTTCACCCAAGGACTCCTTACCTAGAGGCTGCCACTTCCTAGCGGTCTGGGAAGGCTGGGGCTGGGGCATAGTGTCTCTGAAGTGGTAAGAGGCTTTTCAAGGAAGGATGTCTTTTTTTCAGGTGCTTTTTGTATTGATTTCTGCCCCAGGTAAGTATCTGTAACTTTAGACTCATCGTGTACCTCTGAGGATAAACATTTGGTTTGCTTTGACAGTCTTTAATAACTTGAACTCTTGCGAAGTTGTCAAGTACTCTAGGCTGTGCCCCATTAGAAAGTCAGTTTCAGTTCAAATGTCCTCTCAGATGCAGCTGAGATCAGTGTAGACTGGTACAAGTCCTTTGGAGGGCAGTTTGGCAACATCTACCAGCATGTGATGTCTGTATTGTCTCAGAGCCAGTGTGTTACTTCTGGGAATTTATTCTACAGAAATACTCATAGAATGATGGAAAGATATATGTAGGTTTATTTGTAAGAGCAAAAACTAGAGGCAGCCTATATGGCCATCAATAGGAGAGTAAACACTGTGTCTGTAGACACAGACATAATATGGCCATTGGAGCCATGAAAAGGAGGAGGCAGATCTGTTCTGATGTGCAAATAAAAAGATAATTCAGTGTACTATGGAGTGGAGACAGGATGTTCTAAAACTGTGACTACAAGAAGATTCTTTAAAAAAAAAAACAACTATATTCACATGCAAGCTGGCATAGGATGTACTGGAAGAATATACACCAAAGAGTTAACAGTATGTGTTTTTGGAGATTGGGACTGAAAATGGTGATAGAGCAGCAGACATGAGGAGGAATAACTAGAAGGTTTAAAGATGCTCATTTTATATACTTTATATTGTTTTATTTTTTTTTTAAGTGAGCATGTATTACATTAAACTAAGAAATCAAACTCAAGAATTTAAAATTTAATTATCCAAATTTTAAATCATTTTCTTCATACATTTATTCACTTATTCATTCAGCAAATATTTCTTAAGTGCCTACCATGGCCAGACACTGTTCTTCTTCCTGGTGACATAGCAGGGATCTAACAGATGAAAATCCCCAAATTCATGCAGCCTGTATTTGACGTGGCGGGAGAGGAAGCTGAAAGTAAATGTATAATATGACAAAAAATAAGGAAATAATATATATAAAATTTAAAACTTTTCACCTGCAGGGGTAGGACATAATGCTATTTTTGTGCAAGGCTGGCCTGGGAAGACCTCTCTGATACGAGGACATTATATCAGGGTCCTAAAAGGAAATGAGTCCACAGGAGCTGTGTTGATCCAGGGAAGATGCATTTGGACAGGGAGTGCAGTCAAGGCAAAGGCCCGAGGCAGGACCTGCTTGATGTGTTTAGGGAACAGAAAGGTTTATGTGGATCAAGCAGAGGGAGTAAGGGCAAGAGTGGAGGAATATGAAGCCAGATAAATGAAGGAAGACTCATCTATCCTGTGGGGCTTGGAGGCCAGCATATAAACTTGGCTTTCACTCTGTGTGAGATGAAAAGCTGTCATAGGATTTTGAGAAAAAGCATGGTGTTACCTGACTTCAGTTTTATCATGTTGTCACCTCCACTTCGAGTTGCTCAATCCTGTAAAAGGTACATGTTGGTATTTTCTAACATAACCCAAAGAACCCCTGAATTAGCATGACTGCTGTAACAAATTATCACAAACTTGGAAGTGCCTTAAGACAGCATAGATATATGACTTTACAGTTCTCCAGTTAGAAGTCTGGCATGGGTCTCACTGGGCTAAAATTAAAGTATTGGCAGGACTGGATTTTCCTCTGGACTCTCAAGGGCTGTACTCATTTCCTTACCTCTTCTAGTTTCTAGAGGCCACCCCCTTCCTCCGCTGGTCACCCCCTTCCTCCACGTTAAAGCCAGCAACTTACGTCTTTCTGACCTTTCGTCCTATCTCCTGATTCTCTTTTTCTGTCTCCCTCTGCTACTTTCAAGGATCCTTTTGCCTACATGGATCTGAGCCAGATAACCCAGGTCCATCTCTCTATTTCAAGATCCCTAACTTAATCTTGTTGGCAATGTAACCACTTTTGCTATGTAACGTAACATATTCAAAGGTTCTGGGGATCAGGAAATGGGTATCCGTGGGGTGGGGTCATTATTCTATCCCAGACCCCAAGCATTGTATTTTGCTAAGCAACCACAGTCCCCACCCCAGGATACACATACATCCCTTGTGGAGTGCAAATTTCAGCTATAGAGAAAAAATTGAGTAAGACTTTGACATGCTGTTCCAGAGGGAAATCAATGAGCAGAAATTAAAATTTTCCATCGACGAATTTCAGGGTTCAGAAACTTTCAGATAATTTCTTAGACGGGAGGCCTATATTGTGGCCTGAAGGACACCTTTGAAAGCAGAAGAGAATTTGTCAATATAGGAAAGAGGATAGTGGAGTATCAATGACTGGAGGGAAGCCTGCAAACATATTTAGAAACAGGTTCATGAAATAACTGAGTCAAGAAAGTCTCCTTGGATGGAGATTAAAAGAAAAAAGAAAGCAAAAGAAAGAAACACTAATTCTCCAGCACTTTGGCGCTAGAGGGCACCATCAGACAAGGTGCAGGGGCTGACGGAAGGAATTAGGCTTGCGTGCACTGAAATGGTGAGAAGCAACCAAGAAACGGGCAGGGCATTGAAACCGCCTCCTTCCTCCTCCTGGAAACAGCAAACCTTCTATCTGGCTGAGAGAGCCCGGGGTGATAGTGAAGAACCGTTAAAAGGCCCTATTCATCACTGTGTAGGGGCATATATATATATACATATATGTTATCTTACTGTGAATGGCCACTGGAATGTCCTTTAAGTTTTATTGCTCATTGCAAAAGATGACACTACAACAGTACCTGGCCTGCCTCCTTAGCACTTAATAATTGTGCTAAGCACTTAATAATTAATGACCAAGTAAACTGCAATAGAATTTTAATTTGAGAGTGGAGAAGCAACAGGACCTGAATTCAGGGCACTGTCTTTGCAAAGTGTTTGAGTCTATCCTTAGTCTGCATGCGTGCGTGCGTGCTCAGTCGTTTTGACTCTGTGTGACCCTATTAACTGTAGCCCACAGGCTCCTTTGTCTATGGGATTCTCCAGGCAAGAATACTGGAGTGGGTTGCCATGCCCTCCTCCAGGGGCTATCCTTAGTCCACCTTAGCTAAAATCTTCACCATTAAGAAGAGACTCAGCTGAAATTCAAGGGCAGCAGAAAACACACAGGACGGAGGAAAAGAAGGAAAGATAGGAAAACAGAGCTGAAGAAGGTCGGCCCAGTAGGGCGTATAATGACGTTTGTCTCTGAATGTACTGTGATTTCGAGCACTGAGTAATTTCCTGGCACTGAGGGGTTAGATAGAAGTCATGTGAAACAATGTCATTTAGGAAACTATTTTTGTTCACATTTCATGCATCATGTCTAATAAAACATTATGAATCAATGTGAAAGAAATCCTACATCTCTCATGAGTGAATGGCAAATCTTTGTCAATAATCTAACTTACTTATCTCTCTTTTTTTATCTTGTCCTTGTTTTTTATTGTTTTAAATTTATTTATTTATTATTGAAGGATACTTGCTTTACAGAATAAATGACTTATCTCTTAAATACAGTGATTTGCTCCCTGACTTGGTTTAGCCAAAGAAGCTTCTTATCAAACAGCTTGGTTTCCAGCTTCAGAGAAGCTGTTGGTTTCCACCTTCAGAGAAGATGAGTTGCTTGCCCAGGGTCACACGCCCAGTTAAGAGGCAGACCTGGGATGTGAGTCAAGGTCTGTCTGCTTGGTTTAAAAGTCCACTCCTGATGTGGTCCCTTCTCCTTTCTCCCTAGAACTAGAGCTTTTTGGTGAGGGCTTTCTCAAAATTTGAAATTTGAGGACATTTGTCTTTCCCAATTTCTACCCCAAAGAACTTTACTCTGAATCATGAACTCATCTCTATCATTTAAAAATATGTGATTTGGTTCCATCAAAATTTCAGGTTCCAATCTTTATACTCCTATTAGCTGTGTACTTTTAGGCCAGTTGGTCTCTCTGTGCCTTAGTTTTCTTATGTGCACAGGGACATGATGATAATCCTACCCCTTGTTCTAGCGCTGTTGTGAGGATTAAACAAAAAAATCATATGGGACTTCCCTGTGGTCCAGTGCATGAGACTTTGCCTTCCAATGCTGGGGGTGCAGTTTCAATCCCTGGTCGGACAGCTGAGATTCTGCATGCCTGGCAGCCAAAAATGCAGAACATACACAACAGAAGCAATATTGTAACAAACTCAAGAAAGACTTACAAAATTTCTATGAAGGAGTGTCCTATAAATGGTCATTAATATTATTTATTATTCATTCAGCAAATACTCTCAGGTATTCTTATTTAGTGTCCTGAATAGATACATTTCTTGTACTTTTCTGCAAACTTTAAGTGCAAGGGGAGTCACACGAGTGACAGGAAATTGGAACATAATGTGTCTAGTGTGGTGGGGTGGCATGGAAACACTGAGAATAAGCATCTAATCCAGCCTGGGTAGGTCAGGGCAGGCTTTCTGAAGGAAGTAATATTTAAGGGGCAACCAAAGGATGGGTAGAATTTGAGGGAATCAAAAAATGTTTCAGAAACAATTTATGTAATTGTCCAGAGATGGTCAAGAGAAATGGAAAGCAGGTCAGGATAACTGGAACAGAGAATGTAAGGAGAGTTGTTCAAATGTAATATGAGATCTGGTGACTCAGATGGTAAAGAAATTGCGAGGAATGCAGGAGACCTGGGTTTGATCCCTCAGTTGGCAAGATCCCCTGGAGAAGGGAATGGCTATCCATTCCAGTATTCTTGCCTGGGAAATCCCATGGACAGAGAAGCCTGGCAGGCTACAGTCCTTGGGGTTGCAAAGAGTCGGGCACAACGAAAGTGCCCGACTTAACACTTTTACTTTTCAATACAAGAACTGTGCAAGCACAGCATCCTCACAGGACCCTCTGTGTTGTGCCCTCATGCTCTTTTCTTACAGAAAACGACCATTGCAATAATCTTTACATTTTGATGTATGTTATAAAAAATGATTATATCATATGGTCTTAGTTTGGATTTTCCTGGAAGCAGTGCCCAACAGAAGGGTTCCAGTGCAAGCAGATTTACTTGGGAGATGATTCCAGAAAAACATCAATAAGGGGATATGGAAATGAGGAGTGGAGCCAGCCAGTAAAAGGCATGTGATCAAGCATGTGAGTGCTGAGGGCGACTGGAGCTCAACCCCCCTGGGACTCAGGTCTCCAACGGAGAGGTACAGTTTGAGTTACTGAGGATGGGGAGGTCGAGCTGTTTAACCACCAGGTCCCTGCTGGCCGTCGGTGGAGGGCTGCTTCCAGGAGCATGAACTCTCTGGCCCTCTGTGTCACCCTGAATTTGGGCCACGCTGACAACCTGGCAGAACTAGAAATGCTCTCAGTAAGTAGCCCTGTGCATGGAGAAGTGGGTATGGACCGAACGGAGGCAGGGCCCTTAGCATCTGTGAACATTTCTAAACAAGTTTGGAAGCAAAAAGAAAGAAACACAAATAGCAACCCTGCCTAGTAGATGATTCTCCACAACCCCTCTCCTTGTTGTACATCTTGTGAGTGAAGGTAATGGCTGCCCGTGTCTGCACTATGTTTTCAATGATGTTTATTTATTTTTAAGTTTTTTTGCAGCAATAAGCTGGACATGTTTATTCATTAAACTATCACTTAATTTAAAAAGTGCATAGAAAATAAACATGTTCAAAAATTCCTTTTTTAAAAACAACCATGTATGTTTTTACATTTACATTCAGTCTCTCATGGACAGCTTTCAGCGTTATTCTTTTAAATATTAAAGTATTTTCCTTCATCCCTGTCACAGGGAGTTAACACCAATGGACTTCAGATATATTCCCCCCTTTTTTTCTTCTTTTTCTCTAAGCAGAAGTTTGGAAGAACACAGGGGGTAAAAATAACAATAACAACAACAAAAAAGATCTGTTATACGTGGCAAAGTTGTCAATAAAGGCCTTATTTCTAGAAAAGAAGCTTGCCCTCTGTTGCACTTTGGAACAGTCATTCAGCTACCTGTATTTACTAAGGAGACTGTTAAAAGTTCAAGAAAAGAAACACCACAAGTCTGTTTTCCTGGTTGAAAGACAGAACTAGAGTACCTTGGAACAAGATACCAGGAAAGCATGGAACACAATTTTCTCCTAAATGCAGGTGGCAACCCCAACATTCGTAACCAAAAATAGAGCACAGGCAGTGATGGCAACATTCACAGGCACAAAAAATCCAGGGGACATCATTTCTTCATTTCTCTCTGATCCCAGGAATGCACTGTTTCACCATTCCACAAGGATGTTTAAACAGTGATACAGACAGTGTCTCTCTGTGGAGCAGAGAATGTTTGTTTATCATGGACTAAAATAAAGCTATTTTCTCCCTCTAGGGCAATGATCGGCAGGCTTATGCCTCATTTTAAAGATTAGGGTTCCCTGAGCACGGGGTTTCTCAACTGTGTCATAAGCCTCGTGCACACTCATGTCCACCTGGATCCCTCTTTGCTGCCCCTGGGGCTTCAGGAGCAAAGGAGATTGATGTGAACATTAAGTGCATGCTGCTTGTTGTACCATCAATAGCCAAGTCCTACGTCTTTGTATTAGTCAGCTCAGGCTGCCACCTCAAAGTACCAAAGAGTGGGTGGCTTCAATGACAGACATTGATTTTCTTACAGTTCTGGAGGCTGCAAATCTGAGATCAGGGTGTCAGCATGGTCAGGTTCTAGGGAAGGCTGTCTTCCTGGCCTCATGTGTCAGAGAAAGAGAGAGAGAGAGATCTCTTCCTCTTCTGATAAGCCCATGGTCTTATTGGATATGGGCCCCCACCCTCATGACCTCACTAACCTTAATTACATCCTAAAGATCCTGTATCCAGATGTAGTCACATTGGAGTTACAACATACAAATTTTGGGAGCACACAATTCAGTCCATTGCATTACGCCCTAATTCAAGATCCTTAATTCAAATGTTCATCTCACTCAGACACATCCGGATTAATGTTTGGTCAAATGTTGGGCACCTTATAGCCCAGTCAAGTTGACACATTACATTAACCATCACAGTCCCTGATGTAGGAGTCTTGAGTCCTCTGCCAGCATTTGTGAAACTATGGCAGACTTAACTTGCCATATGGGAACCTAGGGTTAAGTTCTCAGATTCTTCACGGCTCTTAGTGATCCTACCATGTCTACCTAACTGATATGAGACCTAACCAATATGCTACTGGGGAAGAGCAGAGGGCAATTACTAATAGCTCCATAAAGAATGAAGTGGCTGGGCCAAAGTGGAAATGATGCTAAGTTGCAGATGTGTCTGGTGATGAAAGTAAAGTCTGATGGATGCTATAAAGAGCAATATCGCATAGGAACTTGGAATGTTAGGTCCATGAATCAAGGAGGAGATGGCAAGAGTGAACATTGACACTGTAGGGATCAGTGAACTAAAATGAACGAGAACGGGTGAATTTAATTCGGATGACCATGAGATCTACTACGTGGGCAGGAATCCCTAAGAAGAAACGGAGTAGCCCTCACAGTCAACAAGAGTCCAAAATGCATTACTTGGGTGCAGTCTCAAAAATGACACAATGATCTCTGTTCATTTCCAAGGCAAACCATTCAACATCACCGTAATCCATGTCTATGCTCCAACCACTAATGCCAACGAAGCTGAAGTTAACTGGTTCTCTGAAGACCTACAAGACCTTCTAGAACTAACACCAAAAAAAAGATATATCCTTTTCAACATAGGAGATTGGAATGAAAAGCTGATTTTAGGACTTTTCACTAAAAAGGGAGCTGTACGTATTTATTTTTTTTCCTTTGTGGTTTTAAAATATGAAAGAAGTTGGGAAGCATTGCAGAAATCCTTATAAGAAAAAGTTCAATTTTGTGTTTTCTCTAAGGTGTTCTAGCCTTTCCAAATTTTGTCATCAAAAATGCCAGCCCTCTTCCCGAAAATGCTTCTGAACACACATGGGTTGCCATGATCACTGTCTGTCTCACCCCACACTTCTTTGATTGGAGATCCAGTAAACATCAACGCGTTTGTGCTGTCTTGCAGACTTACATATCAGTGGGAAGTAAGTACACAGGCAAACTCTCATCACTTGGTACCACAAGCGTTCTAAAAGGAACCCATCACCATTTCCGTTCTTACCTTCCACTGTATCTTATTAACCTCGCACCTACTCTCTGGGATTCCATTATGTGTCAGATGCTCTAAAAATCCTTGTGGACATCAAGATGCACTTATCTCACAGTTACCTATCGAGGACCTCCTGAGACACAGGGCAAGGCAGTGGGGCTCTCATGGAATATGGTCCTTGCCTTCATGGTGTTTACTGGTTTGTAGAGAGATACTGTTTAAGTCAATACACACGTGTAACATGGCGAGTATAATAGGAGTCATGGAGGACAGGCCCACAGGTCTGTGAGAGCACTTAAGTGGGACATTTGACTGAGTCAGGCTTCCCTGAGAAACATGAGAAGCATGAGAAACAATCTTCTAAATAGACGGAGAGAGAGAGAGAGAGGACTCCAGGTAGAGAGAACAACGCGTGCAAAGGCTCTGTGGCAAGAAAAAATACAGTGAAGAGAAGGGCCTGGGAGGTGGCTCAAGTGGCAGGAGCTGAATGGGGGAGTGGAGAGAGAGAGTAGATTATAAAGGAGGTGGGGGTAGGGGGCTAGATCCTGCAGGGTTTGTGAGCTGTCTTATCAAGTCTTACTTACCATCCAGTATAATAAAGCCAATATTCCCCTCTGGGGCAAAGTTCAAGCAGACTTACAAGATTATAAGAAAAGCTCAAGATTCCTCAAATATGATGCAAACCCACTGCACACACAACATTCACCTGCCCCCCCACCCCCACCCCGCATTGCTCCCATGGGACTTGAGAGCCCATAGGAAAGCATGAAGCACATGCTGTTTGCTGGGCTGGGGGTAATAAACACCTAAATAGCAATGTATGATTTCTACCAAACAGCCTTATGTTGGGGAAATCTGCATTGGCTCCAGGCTTTAAGAGATTCTGAAACCAAAAGAGAGAGTGCTGGGCTAAGTCACTTCAGTCGTGTCCAACTCTGTGTGACCCTATGGACTATAGCCCGCCAGGCTTCTCTGTCCATGGGATTCTCTAGGCAAGAATACTGGAGTGGGTTATCATGCCCTTCTCCAAGGGCTCTTCCAAACCCAGGGACTGAACCTGCAACTCTATGTCTTCTGCATTGGCAAGCAGGTTCCCTACCACCAGAGCCAGAAAACCAGTAGGGGGAAGACATGGCTAGATGGCAGCTGTGGTGAACCAGGAAAGGCAGGATGAGATAGGGTAAGACTGCAGACTGTGGAGCCAAACTGCATGTGTTCAAATCCTGGTTTTGTATCACTCTGAGCAAATGAATTAACTTGTCTGTTCTGATTTTTGTCATCTGTAAAATATGGATAAGAACAACAGCTGCCTCATGGGCAGTATTAAATCCATTAAGTGCTTGAACAGTGCCTGGTAGTCAGTCAGTTCTGTATCAGTATTAGTTATGCTTTTTATAATGGTGATCCAGGCTAGATAGAGGTTGACACAAAGAGCTACTGACATAGAAATCCAAACTGAGAAAGCAAGGAGGAGGCTCTGTTAAGGTGTTAACATTCCTCCCAAAGAACTCGAGGAAAAGGGCACTGCATCAGAGGAACCATAGCTGTTCTCCGCATAGGTTTTGTGATCTGAGAATGCTAGGTTTGCATTGCAGTACCTCCAGTTAATAGCAATATGACCTTGGGGAAGTTACTTGACTTTTCTGCACTTTTTCTATTCTGTACAAAGAGACTAATAATAATAACACCACCTCACTCAGGAGTTGGTAAGAAGATCGTACGAGATAATAAATGCAAAATGTTGTTTAGTGCTTGACCATAAGGAGCAATTTACACACTGGACGTGTTACTAAAATAAATATACTTCAACATTCAGCAACAGTGTGATTAAATTACAGAGAATAAAAAGCTATAAGAAAGGTGGTCATTTATCATAATTATGTCATAGACCAGCTCTAGATAGCTTTAGAAACATTTCAATCATGAAACAGTTTCATAGCATGAAAGTAAATCTACAGAGAAAGACACAACTAAATGAGTTAATATCTGTCTTGACAGTATCACTGTATAGGAAGGCATATACTGTTCTTTACAGGTTAAGCAAATCATTATCCTTTGTTGAACTTCCTTTCTTACAGAATATATACTTGTTTGGTTTGCAAAAGACTGAGCTTGGGAGGGGTAACTGGGCAGGCAGTCAAACCAAAAGAGAGGGGAAAAAAATCCAGTGCCAAACTAATCTCCTGAAGAAACAATAGCAAAGCTTGAAGTGATCCGATTATATAGATACATCAATGAAGTGAGACAAGGTGTTCTCCAGTTATGTAATCTTCAAATTGCTACCTGTCATTGAGTAATCTAAGTGGGGTCACATAGGCAGGATGGCAAAAGGAATTCAAGTTAGCCTTTGTGTGTGCACTTTCTGTTCTCTGGACAGGAGTAATCAACCAGAGGAACACTTAAACCATCTTCCTGTCTTCTTCCATTGTGAAGTGTAAAGAATACCATTTGCATTTTTAAAAATTCAGCGAGTATTTGTTAAAGAGCCTAACACTGTGGAAGGAGCTAAGGAGTAAGAAGGACACAGTTGATGCCTCCATAGGGCTTCCAAGGCAAAGTGTACCACCCCATGAGGGCCAGCCTGAGCCGAGGGCTATGTTTCTTGGTTAAGAGAGTCCTTGAGAACAAGACTGTGCTTAACTGCAGCTTGAAAATACTATGCATCTTCAAATCAGGATAAAGTATTAACTTACCAGGAAGCATCTGAGTGTGAGGAAAAGAAAACAGGTTTTAGAGTCAGGAAGACTTTATAGCTTTACATCTTAGCTCTTCCTAGCCATGTTCCCTTGGTCATCTAACTTCAGAGCCTCAGTTTCCTCTTTGGTAGAATAAGGATGTTAATAGCATTTGCTCCACAGAGTAACTGTGAGAACTGACAAGATAAAGTGTCCAGCCTGTGATAAGTGTTCAGCAGAGGAGTGGTGTCAAATAAGAATATATTACTGACGTCTCATGGTAGTCAGTAGCAGCAGCATGGTAGTGGGAGGAAAACATTCAGGTATTACTGCCAGAGGCGGAGTTGGTCAGTACAAGAGCTCCGGGGTACATTGGCAAGGGTCAGGTCCAAGTCCTGCCTCTTTCAGTAGCATGACTTTCCGAGCTGTATATTATATAGTCCAAACTTCAGTTGCCTCGTCTGTGAAATGGGGATAATGATATTATCTTCCTCCTGAGTTTGTTTTGATGTTTAAATTATGTAAGAAGCTAAGAGCATTAAAAGTGCTCAATAAATGTTAGCCCTTGTTAGCATGAGGCTGCCAGGATAGTATGATGATCCTTTCTTCTGAGGGTTGGTTATTCGCTTACTGGGAAGGCAGACCCACTGGAAGCATAACATTGTGGTTAAAGAGTACGGACTTTGGTGCAAAAAACCTGAGTTCACATCTTGCCTCTGTTCTTTGCTTGGTGACCTCTCTAAGCCTCAGTTACTTCATCTGTCCACTGGGTATACTAATAGTACCAATAACACTTTTTCTTCAGAGTTAAATGATTCAAATTAAATATTTGCAGCTGGTACAGAGTAAGTGCTCAGTACACTAAGCTATTAGTATTGCCTTAGAACCCATCATCATTACGGGTAAGGGGTTCATGGTTTAACACAGAATGTCCAAAGACACGTGGCCAACCTTTCCAGTGAGTTTTGCTACCCAAAAAAACCCCTTTTCCCCCTGTAACTTTACCAACAAGAAAAGCTTTTGAAACAAGAATTACCCAACCAACTCACACCATGCCAGACGTGGAAAGGACATGAACAACAGAACATACAAGGCTTTTATATGAGGGTGAAGGAACACAAGTTAGAGACCTAAAGGGTCGTGGTTGAAGTCTTGGGGCCATTTCTTACTGAACATGGATTTGAATCCAATTTTCTTGTTTTTCAACTTTAGGGGATCCCTAAAGAGAGCAGTTCAAAAACCAGCATGAAACAACCATGGAAAATACAATAGGAGGCTCGGGGTGACTGAATGGGGGATGAAAAAAGACTCTTATGCTCATTTTTCTTCCATTTTGAGGTGCTAGGCAGTTTGGGCTAATGGTTAAGAACAGGAATATGAGTGTGAAATCAGATGGGGTCTGTATTTCTCTCTGTGAAAATGTGGCCAATCTGTTTAACCTCTACAAGCCTCAATTTCTGCATGTGTAGGATGCACCCAATAATAGCACCCATAGCAAGGACAGAATGAGCTATTCGTAAAGTGCTTACCATATTAAAAAGCAGAGACATTACTTTGCTGACAAAGGTCTGTCTAGTCAAAGCATTGGTTTTTCCAGTAGTCATGTATGGTTGCGAGAGTTGGACTGTAGAGAAAGCTGAGCCCCCGAAGAATTGTTACTTTTAAACTGTGGTGTTGAAGAAGACTCTTAATAGTCCCTTGGACTGCAAGGAGATCCAATCAATCCATCCTAAAGGAAATCAGTCCTGAATATTCACTGGAAGGACTGATGTTGAAACTGAAACTCCAGTACTTTGGCTACCTGATATGAAGAATTGACTCATGGAAAACACCCTGATGCTGGGAAAGATTGAAGGCGGAAGGAGAAGGGGATGACAGAGGAGGAGATGGTTGGATGGCATCACCGACTTGATGGACATGAGTTTGAGCAAGCTCCAGGAGTTGGTGATGGACAGGGAAGCCAGCTGTGCTGCAGTCCATGGGTTCACAAAGAGTTGGATACAACTGAGCAACTTAACTAAACTGTAGGATAAACTATGACAAATTAGAGAAGGGATATGATCAACTTTGATGTTTGAAAGAATAATGTGGGAAAGCAGGCTGGATGAAGGGGAAATCATTTAATACTACATATGTGAATTGTCTGTTCATGTAGGTTTTTTAAGAAATCAGATCACCTTGCTTCCACTTTTTAAGTATGAGATTTTTTTCTGTCTTTTTTAAAAATGCTGATTCATATTGTGGATTATCAATATAAAACATGCTGTGTACATCCTTAGGATGCCAGTCATTCATTCCATTATTCTGCATTTTAAAAAATATTATTCACCACTGGAGTACCCAAGCTGGACTTTGAGATGGTGGCTCTGTACTCCCTGGTAATCTACGCCAAAGATAACAGACAGGCAACAGCATCACAAACCATTTTAATCCAGATTCAAGATGTGAATGAACCACCCATCTTCATGGGATCCCTTGCTCAGGGAGACCAAGGTACAGAGCTCTTCTTTTGGGAAAGGAAGGACCCTGTGGACACATGTATGTTGATGCCATGCCCTCTCATAGCATCATGGCTCTAAGAGTGATAGTGAGAATTATGATAACAAAAGTAATGATACCTTGCTGCAGGAAAGGATAGGCATTAATAATCAGATACTAGTAAGGTAATTAACTGTGTAATCTTGAGTTAGTTTCTCTTTCTAATCCTCAGTAAAATGGAAATACTAATTACCAATGATTTGGAGTGCTTAGCAATTAAAAGCACTCAGGAAATGTTCAATATCACTGTTGTCTAAATGTATCAACTCTACACCTGATACATGACAAACAGATAAATGGTGTCTACCATTATGATGATAATGATGAATGGGAATCACCCTATACAAACATCTGTACACAGTAAGCATAATGCATTCAGTTTTGTCTAAGATCTAGGATTGAATGAGGAGTTTCTGGCCTTATAATGGTGACACTCATTCAAGCACATCTATTTTACATTTTTTTGGCAGTTACTGAGATTTATATCCTAGAAGACACTGCCCCTGACACAGTCATTTACAGAGCGGTGGCTAAGGATCCAGAGGATGCTGTTTTGGAGGTAATTTATGGTTAGGGCAGAGACTGTCAGTGCCTGGTAGTTTTATGTGCAACTACATTCACAAATAAAGCCATGGAGATAATCAGGTCAATTATATCCACAATTCAGGTTCTGGATATACCTATTGCGTCAATTATAAGGACACTGCAGGTGAAGATGATTCAAAACTGGGTTGTCTGGGCAATTACTTCCTTTCTGGGACATTCCACTCTGTGCATGCAGGTCCAGCCTAATCCTTACGTAACTTTTGAAAAAAGATGCCAAGCATTTTAGTTCATTCTTGGGGATTTTGGCTACACATACTGTTGACAAACACAACAACTTCCTGGCAGAATTGATTTCAAATGCTGTTTGAAAATGCTAAGCCTGGTCCTCAGGGTTGATAACAGCCCTAAGAATGCATTTATGTAGAATAGGTATTCTCTAGAATATGTCTAGAGAGTGTGGGAGGGGGAGGAAACTGTGGATTTAGACCCTAGAGGCTTGGATTTAAGTCCCAGCTTTATTGCTGTAAGTCCTTTACCATGCTTGCTTCTATGTTTCAGCTGTAAAGTTGGAAAAAGGACATCTGCTTTGTTTTCTCTCATACTGCTTTCTCTCATATTGTAATGGACTTAAAAAGCAGTTTTTATATTGTGAAATATCTTGCAAATGACAGGATTTACATTTCAGTATGAATTTTTGATGCCATATAGACTGGTTATGGCAATCCACTGCAGTATTCTTGCCTGGAAAATCCCATGGACAGAGGAGCCTAGTGGGCTACAATCCATGGGGATCACAAAGAGTCAGACAGGACTGAAGTGACTAAACCACCACCACCACCAGACTGGTTATGACATTATTCAGCTTTATCGTTTTTAGCTAATGGATCGACAGACAAGAATGTCACGGCGTTGAACTTTCCTAGTGGTCTAGTGGTTGCAGGAGGCACGTGATTCCTGGTTGGGGACTAAAATCCTGCATGCCTTGGTGCACCGAGGGGAGAAAAAAAAGAATATCATGGCCTTTAATTTTGAATGTTGTATTAGTTCTCCAAATTGGTGAAAAATTAGAGAATTGTCCATACTGATGCTGTACTTTCAACATTTACAATGTACTAGTGATATTACTATAGCGATTCCCTATGGCTCAGACGGTAAAGCGTCTGCCCGCAATGCGGGAGACCTGGGTTCAATCCTTGGGTTGGGAAGATCCCCTGGAGAAGGAAATGGCAACCCACTCCAGTAGTCTTGCCTAGAAAATTCCATGGATGGAGGAGCCTGGTGGGCTACAGTCCATGGGGTCACGAAGAGTCAGACACGACTGAGTGACTCTACGACTTCACGAGTGATACTACGGGGTCTTTATCCAAGGTGACTTGACTTTCATAAAATTGTCTTTAAACAATGGATGGCCACTAGTATCTGAGGCCTTATCCGTGTGGTTTTTTAAGGTATTGAACACACACAAGTAATTACATGAATGAACACTGCTATTGTCAAGCACCCCCACACACGTTGTCTTCTCTTCCTCCCCAGAGCACAATACCACATCCAGGATGGGACTGGAAAGGTCACAGCTTCCTGTACAACATGCAATTAAGCCACCTAATCATGCATACTGCTCCAAATCAACATGTTCAAGATTATAGTATTGAATCCAGCACTGAGCTACTCCAACCACATGGGTATCAGATATCATATCACAATTGCTTC
This sequence comes from Bos javanicus, assembly GCF_032452875.1. NCBI lineage: Eukaryota > Metazoa > Chordata > Mammalia > Artiodactyla > Bovidae > Bos > Bos javanicus. The sequence goes on from NC_083889.1 coordinate 37,694,202, forward strand.
CTTGCTGTTCTCTATGACAGCTCACCCACCATGTTGACATTTTTAGGGTGGAAAACACATCACAGTTCCAATAGGGTTTAGCTGTGACTTTAATGTGCAACAACAATGACTTACTAGCCAATTAATGCAAGTAATTCATGTCAAAGGAAAGACTCCCAAAGGCTTGCTCATAGAGATTAAATGTTTCTGGTCCTGGCCCTATACTTTTCTCAGAAGAGAACTGGTTTCCTGGGCCATATTTGGAAGTCTCATGAAATGTTCTTTGTGAATTTTACCAAACATGGAATGACATTTCAGTATTGATACCGGCTGTGGAAACTTACATTTAGATCCACTCCTACACACATCCTTCTAACACAGGAGATCAGACCAGATGTGTTATTCAAGTATTCATGATTGGGCAACAACTTTCTTTTGTATTTGACTTCACGTTCATGCAGAGAAAAACTGGTTGCAATCTGGGAAAGACCTCACCACTGCTTTGGAGTCTGATGTAGGATGATGATAATGAAGACATGGATAACTGTTAAGGGACTTCCCTGGTGGTCCAGTGGCTAAGAATCCACCTGCCAATGCAGGGTATATGGGTTCAGTTCCTAGTCCAGGAAAACCCCACATGCCATGGAGCAACTAAACGTGTGCCCCAACTGCTGAGCAACTGGAGAGTAGCCCCGGCTCGCCACAACTAGAGCAAGCCTGTGGACAGCAATGAAAATCAACATAGCCAAAAATAAAAGAAGTAAATGCATTTTAAAAATTATGCTTAGAAAAACAACTGTTTTTACTGGATGATAGGCACACACCTATCATTGAATCCCTATATTAATCACTGAAGTAGAAGCTATTGCCTACAATGATATTAAGTAATGGATCAATAAACTAATGTATTATGCCTTTAATTTACAGATGAAGCCCATTAGGGTAATAGGATTAAGCAATTTGCCTGAATAACAATTAGTGTACTTGAAATTCAAACTCATGTTCCTTTTGCTCTAAAGCCAGGGTGTTTCTTCTCATACAACCAAAACCTGACCAAAGTGTATTCCATAAAATACAAGTCCCACCAGATGCTCCAAGAGAAACATAAAAAATTCTATGATTAAATGATTTGGGGAAATGATGTTTGCTTATCTCTTCTGAATTCACAACACCCAGCATATTAAATTCCCTTAGGAGTTCTCTAATAGAGAGATGTTTGTTTAATCAGATTTGTTATAATTGTTTGTTCATAGCACTTTTTATATGAAATGTAACACCTGTTAACATTTCATGTAATGCATAACTAGTATGCCACAGGGTAGAAAGATTATACTAGCTCCTGCTGGTATATTGATAAAACTGGACATATATCTCTGGCATTGTTACAATGATGAAAGATTAAATTTCAGATGAAGTCCTGGCCCATAATAAATAATATACCAAAAATTGATTTTATCCTTAAATAGCCCACTAATTTCCAGGACTAAGATTTTTCATGCTTGACCACGAATGTTACTGTACATGTTCAAAGATCCTGGAAACTCTGGTTCATGTGTTATTCTTAGAGAAAGAAAAAGTTAAATTTCTTATCCTGAACAAGCTGAAAATCAAAGACTTTACTTACCATGAGGACAAACCAGTCCTCCAAAATCCGGACAGATAGAGAGTCACAGCCAAGTTCTGCTTACTTGGAGCAGAAACTGCTAGAAGTCTAAGCAGGTATACAGACATACCATGGTAATTTTGATGAACTGCTGGAGGTTGAATGTGAAGTACTTTGAGACAAAGTGCTGGGTGCCACAGTCTTAGGGGAATCCCATATTTTCATAGCTTTTACCACCAGGAACTCACAAGTATTCACAGTGAAGATTCCAAAAAGATTGCCCTGTGTCTTGGGGAGAATGAGAGAAAGAAGAGAATCTTTGTGAAACAAACCCAGAACTTTCTCCTAACAAAGCCTATGCTCTTGGGGAAAAGACTTTTTCTGAACCTTACCTCATCTGGGATACAAACACCCACACACATGCTCCTATGTAAATCATATTCAAGGTTTAGAAACCTAAAGACAAAATCTTGAGAGATGCTTAGGGAAATAAACCATCATAGCTCTAGGGGAACAAGGATAAGAAATAAAGCAGGCTTCTCGTTAGAAACCATGCAAACAAAAAAGAGAGTAGAATAATTTTAAAATTGAAAGAAAAATATCAAGAAGTCTGCATTCTTTGAAATTATCCTTCCAAAACTAGGGAGGAATAAAGACTTTTTCAGCCTAACACAAACTGAGGAAATGAATCACCAGCATACCCGACCTGCAAGAAATGTTAAAGTTCATCAGCAAGAGGGTAAATAAGGTAGGTAAAAACTCAGATCTGCATCCCGAAAGGAAGAGCACAAGAGAAGAAACACTTAAAGTAGTTTTTACTTTTAATTGACATAAAAATAATTCTATTTAATAGTAACAATGTAGTAGAAGATTATAGTATATCGTTAAGTGAAATGAATATCAGTGATACCACAAGTAGGAAAAGAGAGGAATTGGGACTATTCTATTATACACTATCTATACTGTTACTGCTATACTCTCTAAAAAGCAACATAGTGTTATTTGAAGCTACCTTTAGATTAGTCAAAAATGTACACTGAAAACTCTTAGGCAACAACAAAAAAATTAAGAAGAAATAAAACTGATATGCTACTAGAGGAGACAAAATGGAATTATATAAAATATTCAATTCAATTAAAGAGGGGGAAAAAGGTTGCAATGAACAGAAAATAGTTACAAATGTGGGAGATATTAATTCAACTAAAACAAATGGTCTGAATGCATCAATTCAAAGACACAGATTGTGAGTAGATTAAAAAAAAAAGGTCCAGCTATTAATATATGATGTATGAAAGAAACATACTTTAAATATAAAAACTCAAAAATAGGCTAACAGTAAAAGGAATGGGAAAAAGATACCATATTGACATCAATCCCTGTAAAGCCGGAGTGAAAAAAAAGTGAAAGTGTTAGTCGCTCAGTTATGTCTGACTCTTTGCGACCCCATGGACTGTAGCCCGCAGGCTCCTCTGTCCATAGAGTTATCCAGGCAAGAATACTGGAGTGGGTTGCCATTCCTTCCTCCAGGGAATCTTCCTGATTCAGGGTTTGAATTCAGGTCTCCTGCGATGCAGGGCAGGCAGATTCTTTACCACCTGATCCACCAGGAAAGCTGGAGAAGCTATATTAATTTCAAACAGGAAATGGGGAGTAGGCATCTATGGAATGTCCATAAAGGGCAACTCAGCCATATTTAGGGTCTGTCTAGGGATGATTAAAAACATGACTGCAGATAGAAGATGCCCCTTCTTCCCCACCCCACAGTAATGAGATCCCTGGGTGACTTGAAGCTGACCTACTCCTCACCTCAGAGGTCTTTCCAATGCTTTCCTGGGTTTCAGGTCTACCCCAACTCTCCATGTCATCCCAGCCAAATTACCACTCCTCCATCTATCTTAACATTCCTGGTTCCATGGTGATGGGACTAGTGGTGGTAAGAGGGTTGCATGTGGCTTTCTCTATTGTTAATACACTGAAAGGCAGTTTTAGACATCTGTGTAGAGTATATCAGTTTAATTCTGCCTTAAGAATCCTACTTTCTGGGACAGTTGACTGTCATGAATAAGAAGCGTGTTGGGGAGGAAGAGTTATCTTGCTCAATATGTATTCAGTCTTTTCCTTTCTTCAAGAACGTACTCCCTCATAGTTGCTTTTCAAAGTAGCTTGTTATGCCTTGTCTATCAAAACAGTTAATTAGCACCTTGTAAAAATATGTCCTGGCTTTGAGGACAAGCAACCATGGGACCATAGGTAAGATGAGTGAAGGGTTAAGGGTGAGAAGGATGAAAGATAAAATGGGACTATTTTCATGACATAAGATTTAATCACTCTATGTGAATGTAAAATATATCATTCAAGATATGCCAGTGGTGAATGGAATTGATTCCTTAATTTCTCTTTCTGATTTTTCATTGTTAGTATATATAAATGCAAGTGATTTCTGGGTATTGAGTTTGTATCCTACAATTCTGTTAAATTCACTGATTAGCTCTAGTAATTTTCTGATACTATCTTTAGGGTTTTCTATGTACAGTATTATGTCACCTGCAAACAGTGAGAGCTTTACTTCTTCTTTTCTGAACTGGATTCCTTTTATTTCTTTTTCTTCCCTGATTGCTGTAGCTAGAACTTCCAGAACTATGTTGAATAATAGTGGTGAAAGTGGACACCCTTGTCTTGTTCCTAATCTTAGGAGGAATGCTTTCAGTTTCTCACCATGAGAATAATGTTTGCTGTAGGCTTATTATATATGGCCTCTACTATGTTCAGGTAGGTTCCTTCTACGCCCATTTTTTGAAGAGTTTTAATCGTAAAGGGGTGCTGAATTTTGTCAAAGGCTTTTTCTGCATCTATTGAGATTATTATACGGTTTTTCTCTTTCAGTTTGTTCATATGGTGTACCACATTGACTGATTTGTGTATATTGAAGAATTCTTTCATTCCTGGAATAAACCCAACTTGATCATGGTCTGTAAGCTTTTTGATGTGTTGCTGAATTCTGTTTGCTAAAATTTTGTTGAGCCCATTCACCATTGCAACAAAAAGAATTAAATATCTAGGAATAAACTTACCTAAGGAGACAAAAGAACTGTACACAGAAAATTATAAGACACTGATGAAATAAATCAAAGATGACATAAACAGATGGAGAGATATTCCATGTTCCTGGGTAGGAAGAATCAATATTGTGAAAATGACTATATTACCAAACACAATCTACACATTCAATGTGATCCCTATCACATTACCAGTGGCATTTTCCACAGAACTAGAACAAAAATTTTCACAATTCATATGGAAACACAAAAGACCCCAAATAGCCAAAGCACTCTTGAAAAAGAAGTATGGAGCTGGAGGAATCAACCTTCCTGATTTCAGATTATACTACAAAGCTACAGTCATCAAGATAGTACAGTACTGGCACAAAAACAGAAATATAGACCAATGGAACAAGATAGAAAGCCCAGAAATACACCCATGCACCTATGGGTACCTTATTTTTGACAAAGGAGGCAAGAATATACAATGGGGCAAAGACAGCATCTTCAATAAATGATGCTGGGAAAACTGGACAGCTACATGTAAAAGGCATCCCAAAGTTAATAACAACTCTTAGAATACAGACCTTAAATATATATTGTCATTTCATTAGTAAACTTTTATTTTCTTTTGGGCATTATGTAATAGAGTAAGAAAAGGATCAGCTAACATAAACCAGCATTCTGATAACTTGCTGGGAAGATTTTTAAAAAATTCCAATAAAGAATAATTTCTGGATGTTTGGTAACCCTTGAAAGATAAAATATATACCACTTAATGATAAATAGAAGTCTGTTTCTATGGTTTTGTTATTTTTCCCTCTTTGATAAAACATGTGCAATGAACCATTGTAAGCCACAGATTTTATCTGGAAATAAGCAATATTTTTCATTCAGTCAAGTGTATTGACTGAAAGCTGACGATGATCAGATTTTTATGATAGATATTTGGATATTCTAAGAGGCATAATTAGTGACGGAATTATCAAAAGATGCAACAATTATACTGCAGTCGAGTTTATAATTATGGACCTAAGGATTTTAATTATATACTCCTATTTTATAACTCAGCTGTAAAAACAAACATTCAAGAGGAGAAAAAGATGAGCCTATTGAGTGAGAAACCAGAATATGTAAATTTTGCTTTATAATTTGGGGTGGCAATTAGGCTTTTAATGGCTTGTTTTTAAGTATAATTATTTTAGGGAAAAGGCCCATGTTTCCTTTGAATGGCATCACTTTCAACTTTTTAAGTTTCATGTGTGTGGAAGGAGGGCACACATCTAATAGGTAGGGTAGCTCCTAAGGGGAGGAAAAGGGTGGCTGTAGTTTTGGAAGCAGGAGGAACTCTAAAACCTGCCGTGGTTCTTGTCAAAAGGTTGGGGAGGGGACACCATGGCAGGAGCCAGCACCTGAGAATCTCTAATTTACGACTATTGAAGGCAATGGCACCCCACTCTAGTACTCTTGCCTGGAAAATCCCATGGATGGAGGAGCCTGGTAGGCTGCAGTCCGTGGGGTCGCACAGAGTCGGACACGACTGAAGTGACTTAGCAGCAGTAGCAGTAGCACAGAACAAAAAGCTGCCATACTGAAATCCAACAAAACAAGATAAAACAACAACAACAAAAAACCCTCTTGCTGTTCATATTTGAAAAGTTAACCAGAAATTAACATCACTTTATCCGGATAATGGCTGTTCTATACAGATCTCAGCCCAAATTCATTAAAATGGAAATCCTTTTGCACCTAATAGAAAAACTAACTTTTTCTGGCTGCTCGAAGTCAATTATTAAGATAGCAAGGGAATGACTGACTTTTGCATAATTGGTTTGTGGTAGTATAGATGTATCAGTACTCATATTATCTGCATTTGTGTCTTTTTTATATATAAACAGGCAGTGGCTGTTCTTGATTCATGAGGACTCTCAAAAATTTTGCAGGATAACTTGACAAATTCATTTTATTGCTTTAAAATTTTCATTTCATTGTGCGAGAACACTTAATGTGAGATCTACTCTCTTAATGGACTTTCAAGTGTACAATACAATATCATTAACTATAGACACAAGGGTGTATAGCACCTTTCTAGAACTTATCTTGTATGACTGAAGTTTTAAAACTGTGGAATAACAACTCTTCATTTTCCCCTCCTGTCCATCTCTGGTAACCACCACCCCGCTCTCTGCTTTTATGAGTTTGATTAGATACCCAATAGGAATCATGCAGTGTTTTTCCTTCTGTGACTGGCTAATTTCACTTAGCATCATGCCTTTGGGTTATATCTATGTTGTTGTATACTGCCAGATTTTCTTCTTTTAAAAGATTAAATTATTTTCCTTTATATGTATATAGCACATTTTCTTTATCTGTTAGTGGACATTTAGCTTATTTCTATATCTCAGCTATTGTGAATAATGCTGCAGTCTGAGAGTGATGATATCTCTTTGATATCTTGATTTCAGTTTTACAGATTCAGTGGAATCACTATCAAAATCTCAGTGGTACTTTTTATAAAAAAAATAATTCTAAAATTTCATAGGGAACCGCAAAAGACCAGGAATTGCCAAAACAATCTTGAGAAGGAAGAATGAAGCTACAAGTATCTCACTTCTTCATTTCAAAATTCATTACAAAGAAAATTAAAATAACATGGTACTACATAAACATCAATGTGTAGACCAATAAAATAGAACAGACAGCCCAGAAGTAAATCTATTCATAGTCAGCTGAGATTCAACAGGAGTACCAAGAATACACAACAGGGAAAGAAAGGCTTCCTCAACAAATGATGCTGGGAAAAAATGAAACTGGACTCTTACAGCATACACAAAAATCAACTCAAAACTGATTGAAGACTTAAATGTAAACTGAAATGGTAAAACTCCTACAAGAGAACATAGTAGAAAAGTTTCATGACATTGATCTTAGCAATGATTTCATAGATGTGACACCAAAACATAAGCAACAAAAGCAAAAATAGACAGTGAGGACTACATCAAGCTATCAATAGAAATCTTCACAGATTTTTATTGATAAAAATAAAAATCTGCACAGCAAAGGAAACAAAGTGAAAAGGCAGCCTATGGAATGGGAGTAAACATTTGCAAACTACATACCTGATAAGTGGTTAATCTCCAAAACATATATGGAACTTCTACAACTCAATAGCAAAAACCCCCTAATAATGCAATTTAAAAATGGGCTAAGTACTTGAACAGACATCTCTCCAAAAAAGACATATAAATGGCCAAAAGATGTTTAACAAAATGCTCAATGTCACCAATGATCAGGGAAATGCAAATCAAAATCATAATCAATTATCACCTAATAATAGTCAAGGTGGCTATTTTTAAAACAAAACACCCAAGACAACAAGGGCTGGCAAGGATGCAGAGAAACTGAAAAGCTTGTACGCTGTGGATGGGAACGCACAATGATATGGTCATTATGCGAAACAGTTCAGGAGCTCCTCAAAATATTAAAAGTAAACTACCATATGATTTAGCCATCTCACTTCAGGGTATATATCCAAAACATTTATTTCTGAGTTGGTCTAATGACCTGGTCTTTAATCCTAACTTAAAATTCACTTCTTTGTGACACCAAGAGAAAGGGGGAAAAGAATTAAATCCTACATTATGAGATTCTTGTCAAGTTCTTGTATATGATGAAATATTTAGTTTAGGCGTATACTAAATGAATTTGAGGCAATTATCTGGGTTATTCAAGCTAAAGAATAATTTTACTTATATAATCGGGGAAAAGTGATTTTAAGAGAAGTTTTAATTACCTAGAAAAAGTCTGTAGTTCTCCACATTAAGGACAGATGTTTGGAGAAAACCACCATCATATCTTTAATAAATATTCTTTGGGAGTATTTTGTAATTATACCACTTGCACCATTCTCCAGAAGATGGCATGCAACTTTTTAACATACTTTAGCCAGTAGTTTTGGTTTTGCGAAATGATCTTGTAACAAGCAATAACAACGAATCACATTACAGAATAAGTTTTCTTTTTTTTTTTTTTCGCTTTACAAATTGCAAATATAAACATTCAAACAATGTTTTCTATAACTAAAGACCATTCCCTTTCAAAGATATGCATGAATAGAAATCAATATCTTAAGTCTATGGGCTTCCCTGGTGGCTCACTGGTAAAAAACCTGTCTGCCCACGTGGGAATCGTGGATTCAGTCCCTGGGTTGGGAAGATCCTCTGGAGAAGGAAATGGCAACCCACTCTAGTATTCTTTCCTGGGAAATCCCATGGACCTCTGAGGGGGTACATTCCATGGAGGCACAAACAGTCGAACACGACCGAGGCACCTTAGCTCGGAGCATGTGTAAAAGGCAAACGAAGTTCTGACTATGACTAGCCTATTCAAAGTTCACACTGTATTGAAGGTTCAAGACAAGAGAAAACAAACAAAAGTGTTCTGCTATTCATGTTGGAAAAGTAAGAAAGAAATTTTTATCAGAGTAAGAAAGGAATTATGAATAAAATATTTCATTTTTGGAGAATTTATTTGATTATTTTGAAGTATGCCTGGGACATTTCCTGGGACAACTGCGAAGCAGCATGTTGATTTATCTGAATATTACTGTGGTTCTTTACCTTTGTGGAAATCATATGGGCACTTGGGATGCCAGGTTCTCTTCTCAGATTAAATTAGAATCTCTGGAGGTGGGATCTAGGAATCAGCATTTTTTAAAAACCTACCCAGGCATTCCAGTGATACTTCAGACGTCAAAGTTCTCTGGCAGTTCCTACTGTGGAGGGACTTCCCTGCTGGCCCAGTGGCTGAGACTGTACTCCCAATGCAGGGGGCCTGGGTTTGATCCCTGGACAGGGAACTAGACCCCACAAGGGGCAACTAAGGGTTCACATGCCACAACTAAAACTCCTGTGTGCCACAGATGAGATGGGTACAGCACATGAAATAAAAATTTTAATATTTTTTAAAAGTAAGCAAAACCATTAAAACATTTTTTTAAGTAACTACTGTAATTGTGTACTCATTTGCTTGTGGCAGGCATCACTAATCAAATATGGCACTTTTCCAACCAGAGTTCACAGTCTTAAAAATGCTCTGGGAAGCTCTTGCCAATCAATTCAGAGTTGATATGAATCCTACTTGATATCACAGTTATCAAAGGATATGTGACAGAGTGAGTTGTTCCGTCGAAGGAGATGGGTTTCTTAATGTGGTAACTAACTCCACTGTCTAGCATGAGTCAGCCAAACAACTGTTTTCAGCTACTTGTAACAAAGGACATTTCAGAGACTGTAGGGCATAATATCCATACACTTAGCATATCTCCTTGGAAACCTTGTACCTCTTCTGCCTGATGCTCTACAGCTTCTGCCAACTTCAATGTGCTTTTGCTTCCTTCCACACGAGGAGGACTGTCCTTGGACTTTTCTTGCACTTCAAAGGGCTGAAAGTGCCTGGAAATTTCCATCTCCCTGGGGTAATCCTTAACCACAGAACGAGAGGGAGAGAGAGCAGGAAAACTCCATCTCCCTTTCTTGGAGAGGGTAAAGCTCAGGGGTGTGAGGTCCCCTCAGGAGCTCCCACTGGGGATCAGCCTGAGACTGCCTCTGTGGGCTTTGGAGGGAGCAATTTGCTTGGCTTCCTCGCCTTCTCTCTTCTGTTTCCCTCACTTCCACCTTAGTTTTCCTGGAGTACTTAGTTAATAAATCTCTGGCTCAGAAATCTTCATACTGAGTCAGTTTTGGGGGAATCCCTGCAACAGAGGCTGAAACCTAAGACCTCTAGGCTCTAAGAGCAGCTCTATAAACCAGGCTTTGCATCATGCAGAGTTAGCCCAGCTGGTGGAAACATGTGAAAGAGTTTGGTGGTAACTAACTCTGCTTTCTGGCACAAGTCAACCCAACAACTGTTTTCAGCTACTGTAACAAAGGAAGATTTAGAGACAAATACGAGATAATCCTAAAGGAAATCAACCCTGAATATTCACTGGAAGGACTGATGCTGAAGCTGAAGCTCCAATACTTTGGCTATCTGATGAGAAGAGCCAACTCATTGGAAAAAGACCCTGATGCTGGTAAAGATAGAGGGCAGGAAGAGAAGGGGGAGACTGAAGATGAGACGGTTGGATGGCATCATGGACTCAATTGACATGAGTTTGAGGAAACTCCAGGAGATAATGAAGAACAGGGGTGTTGTCTGGCATGATGCAGTTCATGGGGCTGCAGAGTCGGACATGACTTAGCAACTAGACAACAACAACGAGATAATATTCCTGATCTTCCCAGATCCCCTTGGAAAACTTTGTATCTTTCAGTCTATGAAAAATGTGGGACCTGAATAGACTACTGATGTGTGAGAAGAGGTAGGGTGTGCTGTATCAGTGTGTCGCACAGTGAAGTTATCCGAAGAGTTTTGTATAATGTAGATGCCAAGGTGACGCCCCTAGTGATCGTAATTTCATTAGTCTGGGATGTGGTCTGGACGTTGGCGTGTTTCAAGCTCCCCACGTGAATCTACTGTACAGCCTAAAAGAACCAGCTTCAGAGTACCAAAAATTCCCTCTGGTCAGCCTACTTTAAATTCACGTTTCCAGGCTTCCCTGCCCCAAGTATTCTGAAACAAGTACGTCTGTGTATCTAATAAACAATTATGGAAATTTCATCTGTATATAAAAGTAGAAAGAACAGTGTAATGAATACTCACTGAATCTTTGCTTCAATAATTGACTCATGGATGGAGGTTCTTAATGTCTAGGTGCTCTCTAAGCCACAGGTTGAGAAACATTGCAGATTGGTTGTCAAGTTAGCTTTTCAGATGCTGTGACTGCTACCAGGTATATAATAAATACCTAGCTAAGTCCACTGGGAATGTCTGACTTGGTCAGGGATGGCAGATCAGTTTCAACTTGCATACCCTCTCTGATGGATAAGAAGGATTCTGAGGCAGTCTAGGTTCAGCCGGCAAAGACACTATGATTAGTGCTTGATTAAAGGTCTTTAATCTTTAGCTAGCCACTGAGACAGTGTATTATACATGGTTAATAGGCTTTATTTTAAAAAGAATGAGGGTGCTAACTGCCAAATATAACTATATAGGTAGCAAACTATGCCCATTGTTTATAAGAGTGAATGTAGCAGAATGCTCTAATAGGATTAAAATGCAGGATCATCTCAGGTGACTAGGGGTAAAGAACCCACCTGCCAATGCAGGAGACGTAAGAGACGTGGGTTTGATACCTGGGTTGGGGAGATCCCCTGGAGGAGGGCATGGCAACCCACTCTAGTATTCTTGCCTGGAGAATCCCATGGGCAGAGGAGCCTGGTGGGCTACAGTCCACAGGGTTGCAAAGAGTCAGACACATCTGAAGCGACTAACACCATACTAACATAATTAATGTTTAGTCTAGATCCGTGTTTATAGTTTGAAAGTACTTTCCTGAAAATGTCTCTCTCATATAGAAAGGTTTCCCAGGTGATCTGTGATTAGCCAGGATTTGTGCTTTAAGAACATCGAGAATATCTTGTTATGTAGAAAATATTTATCACAGATCATACTTGTGTACTCATTTCATTCAAGAAAGTATCAGCTTAGGACAAACTACCAAATTAGTCTTTCAGCAAAGAGCTCAGATTCTAATGTCAGACAGCCTAGGTGGATGTTTAGGCTTTACTATGTTCTGGCTTTGTGACCTTTGGCAAATCTCACCCTCTCTGTGCCTCAGTTGATTTGTAATGAGGTTAATAATAGGACCTACCTCAGGGTGATTCTGAAGATTAGATAAGGTCATACATTATCTAATGTGGTGGCTCAGAGGTTAAAGCGTCTGCCTACAATGCAGGAGACCTGGGTTCGATCCCTGGGTTGGGAAGATCCCCTGGAGAAGGAAATGGCAACCCACTCCGGTATTCTTGCTTTGAGAATCCCATGGACAGAGGAGCCTGGTGGGCTATAGTCCACGGGGTCCCAAAGAGTTGGACACAACTGAGCGACTTCACTTTCACTGCTGGGTGATTCTGAAGATTAGATAAGGTCATACCTGCAAAGGCCTTAGAACAGTGCTTGACAGATAGTATTCAATAATAGATAATGTTAGAATTCTTCTTTGATAATAAACTCTTTGAGCTTTTCTCTTATCTTTCTGCCTACTCTGATTTTCTATCCCTGCTCATCTTCCTTCAGCCCACTCCAGTACTCTTGCCTGGAAAATCCCATGGACGGAGGAGCCTGGTAGGCTGCAGTCCATGGGGTCACTAAGAGTTGGACACGACTGAGCGACTTCACTTTCACTTTTCACTTTCCTGCATTGGAGAAGGAAATGGCAACCCACTCCAGTGTTCTCGCCTGGAGAATCCCAGGGACGGGGGAGCCTGTTGGGCTGCCGTCTATGGGGTCGCACAGAGTCGGACACGACTGAAGCGACTTAGCAGCAGCAGCATCTTCCTTCTGTTAGATCTTCCAATGTTTTTCTGGGCTTCATCTTAGTTTTCCCTTGCCCTTGTTCCTTTCCCTCCCTTATTTCCCTTTAAACAGTAACACTGAGCTGTTGCCATTCATTTGCTAAGTCGAGTTTAACTCTTTGTGACCCCATGGACTGCAGCATGCTAGGCTTCCCTGTCCTTCACTATCTCCCAGAGCTTGCTCAAACTCAGGTCCACTGAGTCGATGATGCCATCCAACCATCTCATCCTCTGTCGCCCCCTTCTTCTCCTGCCCGGAATCTATCCAACCTCAGGGTCTTTTCCAAAGAGGTGGCTCTTCATACCAGGTGGCCAAAGTATTGGAGTTTTGGCTTCAGCATCAGTCCTTCCAATGAATATTCAGGTTGATTTCCTTTAGGATTGACTGGTTTGATCTCTTCGCTGTCCAAGGTCTTTCAAGAGTCTTCTCCGGCAGCACAGTTTGAAAGCATCAATTCTTCTGGGTTCAGCTTTCTGGTCCAACTCTACTGTCACTGTATCTTCATCTGTGTAAACGCTCTAAATCCCCCCCCCCTAAATATTTAAAAACAAGTTTAAATATAATGTTTTAAAAAAGATTTTGTTGTTGTGGACCATTTTTAAAGTCTTCATTGAATTTTTTACCATACTGTTTACATACCATTTCATGTTTTGATTTTTTGGCCACAATGCATGTGGGATCTAAGCTCCCTGACCAGGGATAGCAAGTGCAACCCCTGCATTGGAAGGCAAAGCCTTAAGCACTGGACCACCAGGGAAGCCTCAATAGAAGACAGGCAGTATAAAATGATGGTCTGAAGTCAGAAAGATGTGGGCTTGAGGTTCAGGTTAACCATGGACTATGGTTATGTGTTCGTGGATCATTTCCTCGACATTTGTACGCCTCAGCTTCCTCATCTGTAAGATGGGGCTGAGAAGAGTACCAATCTCTTAGCATCATTTTAAGGATTAAATGAGACAGTCCACGGAAAAAGGCTAAGCACAGAATCTGAGTCAGAGTAGAGGGTAGCCCTCACTGTTGTTTCCATGAACACGGAGAAATCCAGAAGAACCCTGTCACTGCTCTTGAAGCATGGAAGCCCTAATTCTCCTTGCTGGGTTTGGCCTGAAGTCTGGGTTCTGACATTTCTGATTCCCAAGCATCTCTGAAAGCAAATAGTCATGAACAAGCCTTTCAGAGAAGAGAATAAAGTGGATTTGGAAGCTAAGTCCACCCAGAAAGACATAAAACTCCCCTTGCCACACTTCCCCCTGTGAGCTGTTGAAATAATTCTCAACTTAGGAGTGAGGCTACCATTGTTATTCTTATAGCCAAGATACTTCTTTACTAGTTGATGGTGTTATTACAGATAAAATGGGGAGAAATGAATCTAAGTTGCCTGGTCCCACAGAGAGTTAATTTCTCATCCCTTGGACTGCCTTCCTGTTCTGGGGATCATTCATTTAGGCGGTTTTCCCAGTGATGGCCCTGGCTGCTTAGCAACCATCAGCTCCAACCTTCTCTGAACAGCGGCAGGAGTTGTTCATATCAGTGCCATCAATTTTTTTAAAGACTATCTCATTTTATGAAAAATTAAACCTCATAAAAATGCAGCTTCCCAATATATGTTGTTCCCAAACAGTGGCTGACAACTCTAATACAGAAACTGAATTGAGAACTGCAAATTCTTGAGTGGTTAGGCACATAAATGTAGGTGTCTTTTAAAAAATCATATATTTTTAAAATATATAACCAGTGCTTTTGAGCACCCTCAAGTAATGTAACCACCAGCCGTCCTTCGTCCTCCCACCATGAAATGGGCATCATTATTCCTGTGTTTGCCCTAAAAGTAGATAGGTGATGGATTCTTCTGCAGTTCCTGAATGCTAATTTCTACCACATTGTTCTACAGCAAAAGCAGAACTCAATTCTATCTTATTTATGTGTGTAGAAATGGATGGCATGAATTTAAATTAATCAGAACACCGTGATGCATCAGAAAATCAATAAATTAAAAGGTCACAAATTTCTCCAAATGATTTTTAGGCTGCTTTGTAATCCTTCTGGGTTTAATCTTCTCTATTAAATTATCTCCGGGTCTACACAATTATTAAGCCAGTAGTGCTCAGTTTAATTAACTCCTGGTATTAATCCTCCCATGGATTATTTGCCTGAGCTTTTTCTAATAATTTCTTGCCTATTGCAGAAACTTGAACCTCACCTACCCTCTTTGGCAAAACAAAACAAAACAACAACAACCAAACCGCCCCCCCCCAAAACCCATGCAGTGTGGTAAGTAAAGAAGCATTATGAAAAGCTCAGCTCTTAGACTAGAGGCACGCCACTTGAATTTTCTAAGCTTTAGTGTTCCTATTGGCGAAATGGGGAATAATATCAGTACCTATGGCAGAGTTGTTATGATCATTAAAACACAATGCATTGAAGCATTTAACAGAAAACTAGAAGATAATATAAATGAAAGTCAAGGAAAACAGACAGCTTAAAGTATTGCTTGTACCTCTGTGTTGCGTGTGCTTAGTCGCTCAGTCATGTTTGACTTTTTGTGACCTCAAGGACTGTAGCCCTCCAGGCTCCTCTGTCCATGGAATCCTCCAGGCAAGAATACTGGAGTAGGAGGCCATTCCCTTTTCCAGAGGATCTTTCTGACCCAGGGCTTGAACCTGGGTCTCCTGCATTGCAGGCAGATTCTTTACTGTCTGAGCCATCAGGAAAGCCCCTGGTGGTACCCACACACATACAAGTAGATGAATAGACATTTCAATATTTCTGTTTTCCCCCTCCACAGCTCTCTGTCCTCTCAGCCCTCCCTGAAAAAAGTGTACCTTCAGCATCACCAAGTCAATAGAAATCAATCTGTCAAGTTTTCATTAAACAATCAGTATTCTTTTCTAAATGTAACTCCTTTTCATTCAACTTTAGCTTTCGTTGGAGTGTTGTGAGACATACATGTTCAAATAACATACTGAATATATCAGATTAGAAAAATCCATTTTTAATACTTAGGGGCAAATGAACTGGCTTGAAGTTGGTTGAATGGAGTACAATTTCATCAGCATCGTCATAGGCAAACATGAGCATGTTCACATACGGTGGGTGGGAGGCGGGTGGCCCAGAGGACAGAGAGATTTCAAGACTGGTTCTTGGAGGTGCATATCATCTGGTTATTTCAGTGTCTCTGCAATATTTTGCTTTCTCATCCTGTCCAATAAACAGTACTTCCTTTCCCTGGAGGGCTCTAGCTTCACAATCGACAGCATTGGAATATTTCTACATCAGCAGTTTCTGATTTTGAGAGTGAAGCTGGAAGGTAAATACTGCTAGCGGCTTTTCATTTACTCAAAATGCCTACCCTTTGGTCCACAGTTCCCTTTTTGAGAGGATTTCACCCCATCTGGCTTCAGTGTGCTCCCAAATGAACATGCTTTTGGGATGGCCTTAGATATTAAATCATCATCTAAACTGTAATTGCACAGTTATTGGTTTAGGTACTAGCTGTGGCTATTAGGGCCCTTCTCTTCATCATCCACTTTCTTCAAAGCCAGGCATCAAGGTGATTTCAGTGATGGCATTTGTGACCTGCCACAGAAGGCAGTGGGGGGACTTCTCCCTGGATGGCTGGGGGCACAGAATTCATTCCCAATGTAATCCAGCAACTCTGAAAAGTTAATGGACTGACATTTTCTCCTGATTTCCTCCACATCTGCCCTAGAGGGTCGGTTCACAGCTCTTATTTCTATTTTTATAATGGTTTTTATGACCACCCTTTTCAGTCTTATGTTCTGCATCAAAGTGCTTTACAGGGAAATGAAATAGACCTTTAAACCATTCTAGTCAGCTTGCTCCTGAATCTCATAAGGACATTCTTCATGATTATGAAAGTTGAGGATGAAATATATCCTGGGTTAGCATCTTCAGTAAAACAGATCGAGGATTCAAAAATGGGATGTCATTGTTCCGTATATATGTACACAAATGAACTGACAAAAGAGAAAGAGATTCACAGACTTGGTTGCCAGTGGGTGAGGTTGGGGGAGAGATAGTTAGGGAGTTTGGGATCAACAAGTACACACTGTTATGTTAAAAATGGATAACCAACAAGGACCTGCTGTATAGCACAGGGAACTCTGCTCAATGTTATGTGTCAGCCTGGATGGGAGAGGGGTTTGGAGGAGAATGGATACACGTATATGTACGGCTGAGTTCCTCTGCCGTCCACCTGAAACTATCACAGCATTGTTAATTGGCTGTACTCCAATATATTAAAAAAAAAGTTTAAAAATAGGATGTAACTGAAGTCAGCAGGAGAAGAATGCTCCTAAATTTGTATTTATCGTTATTTGGGAGGTAGAAATTGCCAGAATCTTTATCCATTGAAGAATTGAGGCTTTTGAACTGTGGTGTTGGAGAAGACTCTTGAGAGTCCCTTGGACTGCAAGGAGATCAGCCCTGGGATTTCTTTGGAAGGAATGATGCTAAAGCTGAAACTCCAGTACTTTGGACACCTCATGCGAAGAGTTGACTCATTGGAAAAGACTCTGATGCTGGGAGGGATTGGGGGCAGGAGGGAAAGGGGACGACAGAGGATGAGATGGCTGGATGGCACCACTGACTCGATGGACGTGAGTTTGAGTGAACTCCAGGAGTTAGTGATGGACAGGGAGGCCTGGTGTGCTACAGTTCATGGGGTCGCAAAGTGTCGGACACGACTGAGCAACTGAACTGACTGAACTGAACTTACTCTCAAAATCCTCTGCCCCCATGTTTAACTGATCACATAAATAGTTTTGGAATAATGGATCATGCCTGTACCAGATTCCATTTTTTCTTTTGTCGGCCTGGTATATTCATGGAAAAATAATTATGTATATCCAAGATACTTAAAAATCTTAAGACTTGTTAAAAATGGGAGTAAAATTATTAACGAGAGTTTAAGATATTAACTCTTTAACAAAAAGCGAAAACTAAAGCTTTCCCTTTTCTCAGAATCTTTGATATCAGAGGATCTGGCACTGAAAGAATTTGGCTCTGCTTGAAGAATCTGAATAAATAATTCTTTTGCTAAAGTTTTGCAATGTATTTTCACTGCAACTCTACAGAAAGCAGACTACTCCTCAGTTTTCCAACCTCCAGAGTTTCCATAGTCACTGAGTTCAGTCGCTCAGTCATGTCCAACTCTTTGCAACCCCATGAATCACAGCACGCCAGGCCTCCCTGTCCATCACCAACTCCCGGAGTTCACTCAAACTCACGTCCATCGAGTTGGTGATGCCATCCAGCCATCTCATCCTCTGTCGTCCCCTTCTCCTCCTGCCCCCAATCCCTCCCAGCATCAGAGTCTTTTCCAATGAGTCAACTCTTTGCATGAGGTGGCCAAAGTACTGGAGTTTCAGCTTTAGCATCATTCCTTCCAAAGAAATCCCAGGGCTGATCTCCTTCAGAATGGACTGGTTGGATCTCCTTGCAGTCCAAGGGACTCTCAAGAGTCTTCTCCAACACCACAGTTCAAAAGCATCAATTCTTTGGTGCTCAGCTTTCTTCACAGTCCAACTCTCACATCCATACATGACCACTGGGAAAACCATAGCCTTGACTAGACGGACCTTGGTTGGCAAAGTAATGTCTTTGCTTTTCAATATGTTATCTAGGTCGGTCATAACTTTCCTTTCAAGGAGTAAGCGTCTTTTAATTTCATGGCTGCAATCACCATCTGCAGTGATTTTGGAGCCCCCAGAAATAAAGTCTGACACTGTTTCCACTGTTTCCCCATCTATTTCCCATGAAGTGACAAGACCAGATGCCATGATCTTCCTTTTTTGAATGTTGAGCTTTAAGCCAACTTTTTCACTCTCCTCTTTCACTTTCATCAAGAGGCTTTTGAGTTCCTCTTCACTTTCTGCCATAAGGGTGGTGTCATCTGCATATCTGAGGTGATTGATATTTCTCCCGGGAATCTTGATTCCAGCTTGTGCTTCTTCCAGCCCAGCATTTCTCATGATGTACTCTGCATAGAAGTTAAATAAGCACGGTGACAGTATACAGCCTTGACGTACTCCTTTTCCTATTTGGAACCAGTCTGTTGTTCCATGTCCAGTTCTAACTGTTGTTTCCTGACCTGCATATAGGTTTCTCAAGAGGCAGGTCAGGTGGTCTGGTATTCCCATCTCTTTCAGAATTTTCCACGGTTTATTGTGATCCACACAGTCAAAGGCTTTGGCATAGTCAACAAAGCAGAAATAGATGTTTTTCTGGAACTCTCTTGCTTTTTCGATGTTCCAGCAGATGTTGGCAATTTGATCTCTGGTTCCTCTGCCTTTTCTAAAACCAGCTTGAACATCTGCAAGTTCACAGTTCATGTATTGCTGAAGCCTGGCTTGGAGAATTTTGAGCATGACTTTACTAGCATGTGAGATGAGTGCAATTGTGTAGTAGTTTGAGCATTCTTTGGCATTGCCTTTCTTTGGGATTGGAATGAAAACTGACCTTTTCCAGTCCTGTGGCCACTGCTGAGTTTTCCAAATGTGCGGGCATATTGAGTGCAGGACTTTCACAGCATCATCTTTCAGGATTTGAAATAGCTCAACTGGAATTCCATCACCTCCACTAGCTTTGTTCATGGTGATACTTTCTTTCTAAGGTCCACTTGACTTCACATTCCAGGATGTCAGGCTCTAGGTGAGTGATCACACCATTGTGATTATCTGGGTTGTGAAGATCTTTTTTGTACAATTCTTCTGTGTATTCTTGCCACCTCTTCTTAATATCTTCTGCTTCTGTTAGGTCAATACCATTTGTGTCCTTTATCGAGCCCATCTTTGCATGAAATGTTCTCTTGGTATCTCTAATTTTCTTGAAGAGATCTCCAGTGTTTCCCACTCTGTTGTTTCCCTCTATTCCTTTGCATTGATGGCTGAAGAAGGCTTTCTTATCTCTTTCTTGGTATTCTTTGGAACTCAGCATTCAGATGCTTATATCTTTCCTTTTCTCCTTTGCTTTTTGCTTCTTTTCTTTTCACAGCTATTTGTAAGGCCTCCCCAGACTGAACAGATCATTAAATGAGAGTAAAGGAAATTTCGGAATGCCTCATTGGCAAAGTAATCTAAACAATTCTCTCTCTTTAAGGAGACATACGGGCTGTGAAATCAGTTATTCAAATCCATATGAAAGAGTTAACAAGGCCCATTTCTTCCTCTTCAGCACATGGCTAGACCAAATGAAATCCTGCCCACATCGTATTCCTTCTATTCCTGTAGCGATTCTTTCTAGAATTATTAAAGAAATGTCTTTATTCTTATGAGTGGATTGGCTTTATGATTTTTGTCGAGTTGTCTCATAAATAATCATTTTATTGTAGGAGAGGTTTTGAAATAAGAACTGTTTTTATTTTTAGGATAAATAAACGGAAAATAGTAATTCTGGTTTCAATTATCAGTATACTTCTAGTTAGAATAGTTGGGTTTTGTTTTTTTTTTTTCCTGGAAAGGTGACCAACAGTCCTGGTTTGCCTGGGCAGTTTCTGGGTGTGTGTGTGTAGGACTTTTCATGCTACACTGGATCTTGCATGCTTAGTCACTCAGTTATATCTGAACCCACAAACTGTAGCCTTCCAGGCTCTTCTGTCCATGGGGTTTTCCCTGTAAGAACACTGGAGTGGGTTGCCATTTCCTCCTTCAGGGGATAGTCCTGGGTAAGCTGAGACCACTGGTGACTGTAGAACAGACTATGAATGTGAACATTCATCTTTCCATTAGGATACATTTCATACTTTCATTCTTCAAATCCATAAACATTTCTGCTGAGATAAAAACCTTTTAATCCTGTAACCGGCCTACTCTTTTCTCATAGTCATTATGTTGCTTTGAAGTGTTTTTAGCATCTTCTTTGTATTTGTCAGTCAGTTTCCCAATTGAAACGTCAGTGTTTCAAGGTGAGAGCCCACACCCATAGCTCTGTTTGCTCTATCACACTAAGGAATTCCCTTCAATTTTTTATTATTGATGGGGATTAACAGACTTATCTAAATTCCTGCCTGTCTTTTCAACGGATTTGACTAATTTCATTCTTAACCACTGCCAACTGTTAAAATAACTGGTTTGACTGACATTTTAACTAAATGAATCAATTGTTTTCACTGGTCAGTTAAAGCGAAACAAATTCTATTTCTGTGAAAGCCTGTCAGTTACTATAAAATCTTAGCTGTTTTTCCTGTGGCTACCCTTTCAGTTTCTCACTAGTTATTAATGTGGTTGATCCTGGAGGACTGTTTACTGCTGGAAATCTAAAGATTTTCCTCATCAATGTCAACAATAAGGACCCCATTCTTACCTGAAGGTAAGGAAATAAATGTATTCTTTTAAATTGGTCTTGAAAATTGAATATGAAAATGTAGTCTCTGAAATTCATTATGAAATTTCCATTAGAATGAAATAGCTTTTCTTTTCTTTCTCCCCTGAGAAGGAAAAGAAAAAAGAAAAAAAAGTCAGATGTAAGCAATCTCTTAAGTTTGCAAAGAAAAGGCTTTCTTTTTGCTCATGAGTGCCCTTTTTTTTTTTTTTTGTAATTTTAATTTTATTTTATTTTTAAACTTTACATAATTGTATTAGTTTTGCCAAATATCAAAATGAATCCATCACAGGTATACATGTGCTCCCCATCCTGAACCCTCCTCCCTCCTCCCTCCCCATACCATCCCTCTGGGTCGTCCCAGTGCACTAGCCCCAAGCATCCAGTATCGTGCATTGAACCTGGACTGGCTTTCTTAACAGCTGAAGGCAAAGTAGTTTTTTAATGTATAAAACATATTGAAATTGTAATAGAATTAGGTATTAATGCAAAATATTCTTAATATCTGATTGGCTGAATTCTCTCTTATTGCTCTCAAGGAAAATTCTGGTGATAATTATCACCAAGAATTTTATAAAACCATACTGAAGGGACAGCATTTCTAAAAAATTAGTGCTTACACTAGGGAGCTAAGAGCTCAGTGGTTTAGCATAGTCTCTAGAGCCAGATAGCCTTGGGGTCAAATCCTCTCTTAGACACCTTGGTATTTACTTCTGAAAGTTACTTACTTTCTTAAAATCTGTTTCCACATCTGTAAAATGGTACCTACTTCCTGGGACTGCTATGAGGAATAAATGAGGAAACACAAGGAAAGTGCTTAGCATTGAGTCTAAACTCTAGGCAAGTATTCAATAAATGGGCTAACTCCAAGGTCCATACTTTCCACCCTCATACTGCCTCTAGCCTCGACCCCTCTACCACCAGAACAAGTGGAAAACAACACACACCAAACCATTGCCACTCTGATAGTCTTCTCTTTTAAATCAAGATCATTCAATATGGAAAATGCTATTTTGAGTGTTACCTCTGCAAATTCAGCTCTGCCCAATGAAGTCAACATCACACTGGATGAGGAAATTCCAACTGGGAAAACGGTTGCCAGGCAGCCAAAGATTACTTGGGTGACTGAACCTTCGAACTAGATCCAAGGAAGTCATACTTTGCAGTTGACAAAGGTAGGTTTGAGTGTTCTTAAATTCTCTCCCTTATTTTCTACTATTATCATTTGTATTATGTCTCCTTTGCAAGACTGAATTCCTTGAGGGTAGATATCAGATTGTCTGCATTTTCAGAACCCCTACAGAAGCACATGGTAGACCTTAATATGCATCTCTTGCATAACTTTCGGGAAAACCTTGTCTTTTGTCCACTCGTGAGCTAAGTTATGGGTCCTCATGGCTGCCACAGAAGGCCAGCTCTCCACTCTTTCGATCTTCTAGCGCATCTTTTTAGGCTGAAATCACTTCCCTCTCTGCTCCATGGTCACATTTTTGTGAGAGAGAATCTCTCTGGACTTTCTAGAATCCATCATTCCCTTCTTGCCCAGTCATGTTGTGGGTAGATCAGGTTATGGGGAATGTAAGACTTCTTTGGGGACTGAACAGATAACAAAGGTGGTCTCTAGCACATCTGCAAGCTTAAGCCATTATAGCAGATGCTGTCTGTGTCTCTTCAGGCCTTAACATTCTTGTGGCCTGAGTTCCAGCTGCCAGGATCTGCATTTCTTTGCTTGATTTCTTTGCCTGGGGTCTGCCCTTCTCCTCTGCAAAGAGCAGGTTGGAAATGTTCAAAAAACACTACCTATCCCCACAAGCTTTCAACCAATGACTAAAGAGAACTGGTGTACAAATACTCCCGTTTTTTGCCCTTGGAGAAACCTTTCTTTCTTTTTTTTTTTTTCCTGATGTGGACCATTTTTAAAGTTTTTATTGAATTTGTTAAAATACTGCTGCTATTTTATGTTTTGGTTTATTGGTCATGAGCCATGTGGGATCTCGGCTTCCCCACCAGGGATCAAACCCACACCTCTTGTACTGGAAGGTGAAGTCTTAACCACTGGACCACTAGGGAAGTCCCTGGAGGGAAAATTTTGAGTGCATGCTTCTCACTGGCTTACAGAGTTCCCCAGTGGTATTAAACTGCAAGTTGCCCACAGTGGTAACCTGCTTGGTAATGACTGAACTTTTTTATTGGCAGCCTTTCCTTTCCTGTCTCACTTCGCCCATCCCCCAGTGCTCCAGATCTGCTCCCACATAAACTACTTGCACTCAGATTCTCGTCTTGGGTTCTATTCCTGGGGGCAGGCACCATCCCCTCCAACCTGAATTTCTGCATAGATATCTTAACTGGGCTTCTGCTGAGCAGAGCTGCTACAGTGAATTTGTTTAAAAGTCAAGCTGGGGACTTCCCTGGCAGTCCAGTAGTTAAGATGCTGGACATCCCCTACAGGGGGTACAGGTTCAGTCCCTGGACAAAAAGATTCCACATGCTATGCAGCACAGCCAAAAAAAAAAAAAAAGAAGAAGGAAAAAGAAAAAGTCAAATGACATCATACAAAATTATCCTGTAAGTTTCCTTTGCCCTTGGAACGCAATCCAGACTTCTGATTTCATCCCCAAGACCTTGCTCTCCCTGGCCCCTGCCTCTCCCTCCAACCTCATCCTGTTCCTTGTCCTCCTTGTCTATTATACTACCGCCAAATGACTGACTGCCTTAGGATCTCTGTCCTTGCATTTTCAGGACCTCACCCTTAGACATTATTTTTAATCACATCACAGTTTTCATTTCCTTGTTGTTGTTCCATCGCTAAGTTGTGTCCTACTCTTTTTCATTTCCTTAAGAACGTCTATTTGAAATTCTTTTCTTGTTTATACTTGCTTAGTGTTGGCCTCTCAGCCCAGATTGTAAATTCTGTAAAGGAAGCGATTTAATTGTGGCTCATCCAGTATTCAAGACAGTTTCCAACTGATAGCTGGCATTCCATATATGCTTGTTCAAATTGAATGGATGGATGGATGGACTGGGTGGGAGAAGTCTGATGAGTTATGATCCCCTTAATGTGTTTTCATGTATGATGTTCTCTCTGCTGGGAATGATCTCCATTCACCATTCTTTCCTTATCTGATATATCCTTCAAGGCCTAAAATAAAGACCACCCTTCTAGAAAATCTTCCCTGTTTCCCTAAGCCCAAAACAACTTTGTTTTGCTACTTGCTAGTAGAATAATGAGGGTATTTTGGTGATAAACAATTACACACTGTGTCTACATTTTGAATCAGCTTCTTAATTCTAATGAGTGGGGCATAATTCACACTTTATTTTTTCCATCGCTATGTAATAAAGTAATTTTGAAAATGACACACAGGCCAGTTTGCAGCAAGATGTGCTGTTTTGTTGCAGAGCGTGGAACAGTGGTTACCATGTCTTGCCTTGATGTGGAGAGAGCTGAGTTTGCACGTGATCAGTCCTTCTCCAATTAAAGCTTGTGACGGTGACTGGCAGTGTGTGGCCATCCTGGTGACTGTCTATCTGTTGCATGAATGACAATGCACCTTTTTATGATCAGTATCTGATTAGGTGAGCTGAGACAGGTGGCTGAGGTAAGAATTTCAAGTGAGTGGAGAGCAGAGGTATTGTATTGCTATGTTTATTGGCTCAACCAGACCCATGGTTGATCATCACGTTGATGCTTATTGAGTCTCATATTCTGGTTCTCAGAAATCACTTGTTGAAATCCAGGTTTTCTGGATCTGACAGTAAGTTGTTAAAAGCTTAAGTTTTGGAGTCACAGCCCTGGATTGGATTCCTGGTTCTATCACACAAGAGCTCTGTGATCTTGGGTAATTTACTGAAACCTTCTCATCTTCAATTTCTTTCTTTATAAAATGGGATGACAATACTACTTACTCTTTAGGGTGGGTACTCTTTAGAATAAATGGGATAATTTATATAACATTCTCAGCATAGTGCTGAGCATGTGGTGTGAATTTCATAAATGCCGTTTATCACAGTTTCGTAATCCCTTATTTGAAAACCTTTTGCTCTGGCTGTATTTCAAGACAAAGACTTTTGAATTTTAGAAAGGTAATATGGCGTGTCTACCATATATTATGCAATTACCCACTATTCAAATTCATAAATATCTCTGCTGTGAAACACAGAAATACTCAAACTAAGTGGAACAAAGAAAGATCTGGCTTGTCAGGTTAGGTCAGGCTTTGATGATCTCAGTAAATTATGAGAAAGTCTTGTTTCGGGCTTTTGGAATTTGGATATGGGATTATGGGGTTGAGTTTCTGTCAGTATGGCTATTTTTATTATTTGAAGCTCAGTTTCCAAATCTACAATTCTGTGACTTTCTTTGTCTCCCCTCCCCTATCCCAATCAAACTCTCAACTACATGTGAGACAGTTGCCCCCCAGCCTACCTCCTGTTTCCTAAACTTTATCTCTGATTATCTAATGATAAATAAAGCCTAGTTTCTGCTAATTACTACTCATGTGGTTTAGTTTGGGCCCCAATTACTCTACCTTTCAAATGAAAATGATAATTGCACCTACCTCATAGCAATGCTTAGAATTTGTTCTGTACAGAGGTTGGCAGTCACTAAATGATACCTTCCTTTTCCTTTTCTTTCTCCTTCTTATCCACCCTGTTTCTCCAGGATCATAGTTAATTAATCAAATACCTACCCTATGATGAATCCAGTCCTATAGTCCCTGGAGATATGGAGTATTCGCTATGGTCTTCAGCTGTAAGAAGGTTGTCTCTTGTTATGATGATATGGTGAATACATATAAAGCAAAAAAAAAAAAAGATAATTTAATATTAAGTTATATGTGTGGTGCTTTCCTTGTTAAAAGAAGAATATGCAGGACTAGAGCATTCGGGGGAGCTTCCTGAAGGGGTGAGATATACCTGAGTCTGTGAAGAATGACTAGGATTTTAGAGGGTGAAGGCTTAACAGTGAGCATCTGGGGCAGATGCCCCAGTGAAGACATGGGAAACTTTACAGAGATGGAAATAAGTCCAGTGTAACTACTGGGTAAAGATTGTCTCTCTTGACCACATCATGTAGATGCTCTAGACTTGGACAATCTTCAAGAATTATCTGATTCCAACTCATGCCTTCTCCACTGAGGTGATGTCCTTGATAGCCTTCCAAACAAGTACCAATCTGGGTGGAGAATAGAAATACTCCCAGAAAATGAGCAGTCAGACCACATTCATAGCACCTTTTGGGAAATGACTCCCAGATGATGCTCCAAAGCAGAACCATCTGTTCTAGGATAAGTAGAGCTGTCACACGTGTACATTATCTGAACTAGTGGATGTTTATGAGGAAAGTATTACCTTTAAGACTATCCATCTAAAGCATTTTCTTCCCCCTCCTTAAAAGATAAAACAGATACACAGGCCAAGAGATGATTGCAAAAGACACAGTAGTTGCAAAACTCCAGTGTCATGACCTTGATGAACCTCCTGATACAATACATTATGCTCTGAGCTTGCGGCCAATTGGTTCTGGAAAACTCTTTGAGCAAGTGCCAACTGCTGGAAATTTCATCCAGGTGAGCACCAGGTGCTGCTTCTCCAGGGATTTTCCCGAGGAGATGGAGTCATTTCATGGCCACAGTGTGGTTGGTGTGGGTGCATTCAGCAGTGGGAGCTGGGACACAGCAGAGAAGGGTCTGGAAGGCATTCGGGCAAGTCCTTCAGTATTTTGATACCGGACACCATCATCTTACCATTAGCACAAAATAATTGACTTCCTGTTTAGCTGCGGAAATGAATCAGAGGCTAAAATAGATGCTGATTTTCTCAAAGATAAGTCTGTTTGACTACATGTGTGATGATGGCTCATCCTTCTGGCATTGGGAGTGAGAGATCAGCTTCTTTCTCCACCCTTAAGAGGTCATAAAGTTTCCACTGACAGAGGGGGGACATAGTAAGTTTTTTTTTCCCCCTTTGCAAGATCGAGTTGTGCTTTGGGAGAATCCTCCTTCTAACTTCTAATTTCCACAGCTCTATTATTTTTTCTATTCCCTCAAAGTTCCAACCCCTAAAAAAAAAATACTGATCCCGGTTAGGTTGGCATAATTGTTCCTTAACCAAAGCATCACCAAACACTCCTTCTCAGCCAAAAGACATGGCTGAGAAAGACACTGATGATCTTTCTCATTTTTGGGTCCAAACCCACCCTAAATTTTCTGGAAAACTCCACAAGTTACAAGTTGAGCGTTTGCATATGTTATGAATTTTTAAGATTAGCCACTGAGCCAAGAGGTTTCCTGAGTTGATGTTCATTTTGAAATGCAATGCAAAACTATCATTTTAAAAAGAGAATTTGGAGAAAGATGGCAGTTTTGTAAACACAATGCTAACATTTGAGCCTTTCCATATGCTTGCTCTGCTTCTGAACAACTCCTTCCACCTGTTGCCCACCTCTCATTAATTTCTATATTTTCATAATTATCCTTTGGGTCTTAAATGTCATTCATTCCTGAAAGCTTTCTTTTACTATTTGAACCTGCTAAGTTCTCTTACATATGTTTTTGAGTCGTTTATTTCTGTGTTTCAATACCTTTCATAGTGCTTGGTGCATAGTGGGTACTCAGTATAACTTAATGAATGAATGAATGATTTAATGAATGAGATACTCAGTTTAAAAATGTAGTTAAAACATTTTTAACCTGGGTCCCGAACACCTAGGTACTTGATGTCATGTTGGCCAATTCCAATTAATGCCAGCTGAGATTCATGCCAATACTATTACATGAGGACTGTCTTCAAGTCTCTGTTGTGGGATCATATTGTTTATTGCTATATCCCTAATACCTACAATTGTACTTGGCACTTAATTAATAGTAAATATTTTTTAAATGGTGAGTGACTTGTCATAATAGGAGTAGCTATATTTATTAGTATGCTTTATCACTTCCAAAGTGCTTTCAAAACATTTTCTCTTTTAAAATATTTCGCTCAAGATCATACAATTAGCATGCGATAAAGACAGGCCATGACCCATGCTTCCCTTCTACTATGCTAGGATGCTTTCTCCAAAAATAAGCTACTTTGGAAGATCAAAGATGTCCCTTTGTTCCACCAAAATGCCTACTTCTGTGTGTCAGTTTTGACCAGTCTCAAGAATATTCTAATGCTATCATTATTAAATGAAAATGGCTGTGCCCTTTCATTTTCCAGAATGATCTATTACTTAAAATATGTACATTAAACAAAAAGTCAATAATTTTCTCTGAAATAATGTTGTTCTGCAAGGTTGTAAAAGAATTGGATTATGAGGACCCAGACATAGTTCCAGCTGGCCATATCTATGAAATGACAATTTCAGTATTTGATGACTTACATCCCTTCCGTACAGGTAAGCTTGATAAATTTCATGGAACATTAAGTGTCTTTTCTTTAGACTGTGCACTTTAGATTTTAAAATGTAAAACTTCATTATATTGGGGACAGTTTCGTTAAACTAGACAAAGGAGAAAGGGGAGACTTAGATTCATGTTGGAAGTTATCATTAGGTCTGCGAGTGTTGTTCATCTCTTAGCACACCTTATGCAAAACACAATTCTTAAATGCAAGTCTGGCTAGAGATCCTTGGAGCTGGAAGTGGGATGTGTTAGGGACACAGAGAGCCCAATCCTAATGCTTGTTACTGAAACGATTTTCTGTCAGTAGTGTCTCCACTTCAGACTGGGGGACTTAAACGTAACAGAAAATTTTTTCTCACTCTTCTGGAGCCTGGCAAGTCCATATCAAGGCACTGTCAGACTTGGTGTCTATAGAGGGTCTGCATCCTGCTCTTAGATGTTTGTCTTCTCACCGTGACTTCACATGGAAGAATAGGCAAGAGGCACTCTCTGGGGTGTCTTTTTAAGAGCATTAATCCCATCATGAGGGTTCCACCCTTATGACATGTCATCATACCAAAGACCCTCTCCATCCTAATACCATCACAGCGGGAGAATAGGTTTTAGTATATAAATTTTGGAGGAACATAAACATTCAGTTCATAGCATTTAGTAATGCCAAATACCTCTTATTTGGAAAGAGCCAGATATTGGGTCACGTGTAGTCCACACATATGAGTAATAGGATTTTTTTTGGGGGGGGGGAGTTGCCTGTATCATTATTTTACGTGATACAGGTAGAGCCATTTTTAATGCAAACGGTGGGACAGTGCCAGATTCCACAGCTCATTCCCTTTGTGAGTCCCTTGACATTTGTGGATTTAAGAGTCCTGGTTTTGCTAATTGTAAAACACCCTCGGGCACAGATTTAAATTGTGTGCTGTGGAGCCAGAGCAGAGTGCCTAGCTGGTGAAATGAGCTTAGCCAATCACCAGACACCTGCTTCTCTGCTAATTGTTGTACAAATGAGAACATGCATTAAGTGGCTCAATAGGTCATTTATGTGTTCAACAACATGTTATCACATTTAAGAGTGAATTAGTATCTGTAGAGGTAGTTGTGAAAATAAGGTTGCACAAGTTTCCAGATATGTCTATTATTAATGACAGCCGTCTATTTTATATGGAAAGTATGGTAATAAGTGATCTAGGAGGTGGGTTGGCATCAAAGATGTCCAAAAAGAAGTGAGTGTTTGGGTGGAGAACACAGGGTTACTAGTAGAATGAGAGCCTGGAACATGGACAGTGCTTGTGTTTCATGTTTTATGTCTTGTGCCATCTCTAAGCAATTGGTGGTGGTCGCCTGGATCATTGAATTGAGAAGGATTCTGAGGTTGCCTCTGAAAGCAGTGCAAAGAGCACTGTGTTATGGAATTAAGCAGGTGGCATCATGGCAGCATCCATATGTTTTGCAACCAAAAAAAATTTATTGCTGAACGTTCAGCAACAGGTCTAGAGCTCTTTTAATCCCTCTTGACTCTCTGATGTAAGAGTTTTAATAGGATTCCGTTTACAAATGTCATTTGTAGACTTACGTGATCCAACTATGCGGATAAATGATCTGTACAGGACAGAGACACAGCATGACAGTATGCCCACAAGTTTTCTTAGGTCTTCTCTGCTCCCCACTGGTGGAGTTTCATTGGTTCATGCAAAAGCCTGTAACATAGCCCAACAAACCTTTTAGGAAAAATGCTTTTTCTTGTAGTTACTCATCCTGATGGCCTCACAAATCAAAATAGAATCTGCCCTTTTCACCAGAGTTGAGCCTTTTTCCAAGAAGAAGAGAAAAAAAAATCTCTCATGGTAATAAATCCACATCTTCTCTGGTCCCCACACCCCAGTATATTCCCAGCAGCTGCTCATAAAGAATGCTTGTAACACCCCACATGTGGTTCAGTCTATTTTTATAGGCCAATCAATTAGCACAATTTTGAGTCTTTATGGGTGCAATAAAAATCATAGTATGGCAAAGCTATAAGTGGCATCTGTTCTTAAGGCACATAAATGGAGTTTATTGAGGGAAATATAGAGGTTTTCACATAAATCACCTGTCTCCATGCAAAGTGCTTTTTACTCTTTCTTGGTGGTCACACATACCTTTGAGATGCTGAGAAACCTCTAGACCCTATACCTAGGAAAACACACATAATGTATACCAAAATATAAGGAATGAAACAGATTCTCTGAAATCAAGATTCTATGGGTCTCAGATTAAATTGTCTTGTTTGAAAATGCATAGCATAGACTTTCAAGAGAGACAAGATACAAGTATTCTTCAGAGCATAGTTTCTACAAGATGATCAACTAGAAAAAAACTCCACGGTCAAGTACATTTGGGAAGTGTCAACTACAAATTGGCACTTGCCATTGGCAGCTGCCATCTACCTCTATAAGGATTAAAGCTGATTTTCAACACACCCTGAAAGGAGTTCAGGGTGGAAAGCAGAAATGAGGTACACTGTGCTCAGGGAACGGAGAAGGCAATGGCACCCCACTCCAGTACTCTTGCCTGGAAAATCCCATGGACGGAGGAGCCTGGGAGGCTGCAGTCCATGGGGTCGCTAAGAGTCAGACACGACTGTGCGACTTCACTTTCACTGTTCACTTTCATGCATTGGAGAAGGAAATGGCAACTCACTCCAGTGTTCTTGCCTGGAGAATCCCAGGGATGGGGGAGCCTGGTGGGCTGCCGTCTATGGGGTCACACAGAGTCAGACACGACTGAAGTGATTTAGCAGCAGCAGTGCTCAGGGAAAAACTGGCAGGACAGTCTTCCAATAGATATTTTCAAGAGCTGATTTTAAGAACCCAATTCTTGTATTTCCTCATATCTAGAAAACCATTAAAATCCTTCATGGTGACAACCACTCCTTGGGACTAGCAAAAGCTTCGCAAGACTAGCAGAAACCTTATGGGGAAAAAAAAAATGTGCTTGATTGCATGCACTCCCCCTTCACCAAAATCACATTTATACTGACCTTGCCCCTGCCTCTTTGGAGTAGTCTCTCAGAGCTATCTGAGGTGCTGTTTCCTAGGCTGTAGTCCTCATTCTGCCCCAAATAAAACTTACCTCACAACTTTCATGTTGTACACTTTTTTTTTTTTTAGTCTACAGAAGCAATGCATAGATGGAGATTCAAAATACAGAATGACATATGAGAAATCCTAAGAAGTTTTGCCATAAGGAAACCTTTTAATATTTGTTTAACTTGGCATTTTGCATTTGATATATTAGCATGTCAGAAGAGACATTTTGGGAGATGTTGGCAGACTCAAGTCGATTCAATACCTGCTCAGTGACTTACTAGGATTTGTGACCTTTGGCAAAGAACATGACTCTGTGAACCTCAGTTTTCTCTTCTGTAAAATGGAGACATTAACACTATTGCTGAGTCAGCACCTTGCACAGTAAAGGTTAATTATTACTTTATTTTTAATGCTAAAAATCTCCTGGTTTGAAATTTCCTTGCTTTTGTATTTGAATATTTTTCTTCTTTTTTGACAACTTTCTGATAGGTTAGTTTGAGCTTGGTCTGAAAAATAGAGTTCCTTTTCTATAACCTGCAATATACAAACATCTGCCTGAGAGGAATAAAATTAAATAACTACATTTCACTAACCAATTATGGGAAAAAATCTTGGGCATGATCTCATTTTTACACACTACAAAATAGAAGATTGAAACTGATGAAGAATCTGGGCCTCTGAGAAGTTAAGCTAGTTCAAGGCCATTCAGCATGTCATAACCAATCCCTGGACATGGGTTTTCTGAGTCTTTTTCCATTTCACCTCCTAGGATATATTAAATGTAGAGTGTAGAAAGTCATATGCTGGGTTGAAAGTAACACCCAAACAAACGTTAATGGAAGAAAGCATACACATGATAGATATAATAAACTCCCTTGAATAAAATGTATAATTAAACATTCATATATTATATATAACATGTATATATCTATCATTATCCTATAAAATAAAACATGGCATGCAGCACATTATATATCTTTAACTAATTGCTTTGGTTAGCCTAGAACTCATTTATGTTCCTTGAGAATGCAGAGTCTGGAAACAGGAATCAACTGGGAGCAAGGAGCATCCCCCCATAATTTCAAATCTTCCCCGAAGCGTGTTCCTGGGGGCACATTTGACTAGTGTCTAGAATAAAGCCACCACCACCGCAAAGCATTTTTTTACTGTTTAATTTTTCAGTAACAGTGACGATCATTGCAGAAACTGCTCCTGCCAATGATTTCAGCCCTGTATTCAAAGCTGTGCACTATTCATTCTCCATTCCAGAAACTTCAGGAGGTAAGACGTCCGTGTATTTATGTGAATATATATTCACAGATACACTTAACAACACTTAACATTACACTTAACGTTCTATTCTTTTTTTCCGCAGAGAGCTGGTTGTTAAACATCCGCCAGCATATCATTGGGCGGAACCCACACTACTTCAAACCAGTTTATTTCCTTGGCAGGCAAATACATTCATTAGACAGTTGTTTTGAGGCGAGACTAGGAAATAAAAAACCCACATATTTGGATTTCAGTTCTTCGTGTCATCATGGAGTTTTGGACAAGTCCTTAACCTCTCTGTAAAATAAATGCACACTTTTTATATTCTAGTTCTAGAAATATAACACAGTTGTATCTTACAATATATGACCAGACAATTTCAGAAAAAAATGCATATAAAACTATCACAGGATTGATCCTGGTTTCCCCACAATGGACTTTTGCTCTTTTTTCAAAAGTACTAAAATACTGATTTCTGAGCACTGAGGGAGGCTCATTACCATAGCTCCTTTCCTCTCTTTGCATTGTCTCCATTCTGTGGTGGCCTTCTAGCTCTAGGGAGGTCTAGAGTTAATGGAACATGATGATGGGTCTTTATGCAGAAGCTAAATAGTTGATAATTCTCTAATTATCTCTTAGCTTATAAATTGTGAATCTGGACCAGAGGGTCTGAACATTGGCTTTGAGGGTCCCTGAGGGAAAAGATCCACCTTCATGAAACCATCAAATGTATTCTATAATCCTCCAAAGTTAACGACAATCAATCTAGATTTTAAAATAGAGACTTGCATTTTTAAAACAGTAGACTGTAGTTTATTGCAGTTTAGGTTGACAACAAAATTAAGCAGAAGGTAAAGAGATTTCCCATATACCCTCCACCCTCATACAGGCGTAGACTCCTTCACCATCAGTATCTCCCACCAGAGTGGTACACTTACTACAGTTGAACCTGCATTGACACATCATTATCACCCAAAGTCCAGAGTGTACACTAAAGATCACTGTTGGCATTGCACATTCCATGGGTTTGAACAAACATATCATGACATGTATCTACCATTACGGTATCACACAGAATAGTTTCTCTGCCCCAACAGTCTTATGCACTAGTCATTCTTCCCTTTCCCCTAAACCCTGAAAACCTCTGCTCTTTTTTTATCATTCTCTATAGTTTTGCCTTTTAAGACTGGCATTTAAAAATACAGTTGCTTCTCTGCTCAGTGTTATGTGGCAGCCTGGATGGGAGCGGAGTCTGGGGGAGAATGGATATGTATATGTATGGCTAAGTCCCTTCTCCGTTAGTCTGAAACTATCACAACATTGTTAATGGGCTATACCCCAGTACAAAATAAAAAATTCAAAAGAAAAAAAAAACAGTTGCTTTATGGGGATCAACTGTTTTATGTCAGTTTCTCTTCTAACTATCCAAAGTTTTTCTGAAATGTAATTGTATATTTTGAAGGTAAAACTTTCTAAACATATCGAACACTTCTACATTTTCTTAAGGAAAGTTTAATACCTAATGATGGCTGAGGAGAAGGATTTAGGTTTTTCAATTATAGCATCTCTGGTTTAGGAGGGCTGGAAAAATTGAACCTCTTTGTTCTACTATGCGGAAAACCGAGGCTGGAGAGAGAATTGGGTCACACAGCTAGTGAGTGGCAGAGGTGATAGCTGAACGCAGACTTCCAACTTCCTGGTCCAGTTCTCCCTTTAGTATTCCAGGCTGCTTTTGGGGATGGATTTTGATGACTGGGGTCTCCAGAAGTCTGAAAACAAGTGCTGAGAGTTCATACAAAAAGATAAATGAGTCGTTCGTATGTGTACTATTGTCCAAATAGCTGGCTTCTGACCTGCTCCACCAGAGAGAAGACTTCTAGGTCTTCATAAGAAAGCAACATGATGTAACAGAAATACCAAACAGAATTGGATTCAAATTCTTCATCAGCCATTGTCAGTTAAATGACTTTCAGTTCAGTTCAGTTCAGTTGCTCAGTCGTGTCCAACTCTTTGCGACCCCATGAATCGCAGCACGCCAGGCCTCCCTGTCCATCACCAACTCCCGGAGTTCACTCAGACTCACGTCCATCGAGTCAGTGATGCCATCCAGCCATCTCATCCTCTGTCGTCCCCTTCTCCTCTTGCCCCCAATCCCTCCCAGCATCAGAGTCTTTTCCAATGAGTCAACTCTTCGCATCAGGTGGCCAAAGTACTGGAGTTTCAGCTTTAGTGTCATTCCTTCCAAAGAAATCCCAGGGCTGATCTCCTTCAGAATGGACTGGTTGGATCTCCTTGCAGTCCAAGGGACTCTCAAGAGTCTTTTCCAACACCAC
This sequence comes from Bos javanicus, assembly GCF_032452875.1. NCBI lineage: Eukaryota > Metazoa > Chordata > Mammalia > Artiodactyla > Bovidae > Bos > Bos javanicus. Next base: position 37,729,680 of record NC_083889.1, read on the forward strand.
AGTTGAAAAGTATCAGGCTAGTCCCATAACTTTCAAGTCTTTTTGAGCTCTCATTGGTAGAATGGAGATTGTAGTCATTACATCATGGAGTAGAGATGATGATAAACTGATCATTGTAGGTATGTAAACTACATGATACATACTTAACAGTAGCCATGACAGCATTGCCAATAATAATAAAAACAACCATTAAAATTCACTGAGTGCCTACAGTGTGCTAGAACCTTTTCTTTGCTTTTTAAAATTGTCCCTTGATCTTCCCTACCATGATAAATACAATTAGGAGAGGGTTAGTGTTTTGAGGTGATACCCATTACAGGAGACAAAATTTTCAGAACTCAGTGGCAATTTGCTCTAGAGGAGGAAATTAGAAAATTAATACTACTCTGAAAATCAACTCATCTCAGAATATCAAACATTAAGCCTGTAGACCTTGAGGATATCAAAAATCTATTACTGTGGAGGTCTTTTTCCATGCTGTGTTGATTAGCACAGAGGATTTGAGTGTGCCTTGAGGACTACATTTTTTCCAGCTTAAAAAAATTATGAGAGCCTATCATCATTAAAGTAAAAAAAAAAAAATTCTGATATGTAATGAATACCTGAAACTCTCATTGACAGAAAGATTCTGAAGAGAGGGAGGCATAGGCAAAAAAAAAAAAAAAATCCTTTATCAAAACTATCAGAAATGACTGAGGAGAAAACACATGAAAATTAAATCACTATGGGTTGCAAGTCATGAAGAAAAACATGTTTGATTTCTAGTAGTTTTTTGACGAGAAAGTTTGGCAGAATTACAGTTTCATAATTTCTCTATTTTAAACTTGGCTAAAGATGCTCAAGATAGCTTTTAGTTTTACTGAAAGGTTAATTTTTCACCTATAGACAAATAAGCTTCCCATTATACTTTGCCAGGTGTTAAATGTGAAAATGGCACCCTCTTTGCCCGGCAATGTAGGCTGGAGATGGCAAGGTCATCTGTAACCTATTTTACATGGTCCTGTATCAGTTACAACACCCTTCTCTAACAGTGATGCTTTCACAGAAACAGTAGGTTGGACTTTTTATATTCTGGACTTGTCATAATGAAACATTAAGTTCCTTTTCACAAATGTGTTTTCTCTGTTCTTGGTATTCTGAGTCATGTTCATTGCCTGCTTAATGACACATTTTCAGAGGCTGATGAATCTTGGTAAACAAAGTTGCAAACAGAGAAAAAACCCATGAGGTTGAAGGGGGTGGGGACCCAGCACATGAAATGATTTCTTCATCCTAATTTTCATTCTTGGTTATCAGCAACCCAAATGTCCTAGATAATATATGTTGTTAAGCCCAGTCATTGTGTGGCTAGCCTAGTCATTGTATCTGACTCCTTTGCAACCCCATGGACTGTACCGCTTCAGGCTCCTTTGTCCATGGGATTCTCCAGACCAGAATACTGGAGTGGGTTGCCATTTTCTCCACCAGGAGACCACCCAGACCAGGTATCAAACCCATATCTCCAGCACTGTGGGGGATTCTTTACCACTGAGCCACCAGGGGAGACCTCATTGTATCAGTTATCTATTGCTAAAAGTGTGCCGAATAATGAAAACTACAGAAAAGGAGAATAAAGCAACAGTGAACATTTATTTTCTGTGATTGTGGTTTTCAGTCTGTCTACCCTGTGATGGAGAAGGATAAGAGGCTTATGGAAGCTTCCTGATGGGAGAGACTGCCTGAGGAGGAAACTGGGTCTTGTTCTGATGGGTGGGGCCATGCTCAGTAAATCTTTAATCCAATTATCTGTCGATGGGTGGAGCTGTGTTCCCTTCCAGCTATTTACCTGGGGCCAAACGATGGTGGAGGTAATGAAGATAACGGTAACTCCCTCAAAAGGTCCCATGCATGCACTGCTACACTCAGTGTCCCCAACCTTGCAGCAGGCCACCACTGACCCACGCCTCCGCTGGAGACTCCTGGACATTCCCGGCCAAGTCTGGGTCAGTCTCTTGTGGGGTCACTGCTCCTTTCTCCTGGGCCCTGGTACACACAAGGTTCTCTCTGTGCCCTCCAAGAGTCTACTTCCCAGCCCTGTGTAAGTTCTGGCAGCTCTATGGTGGGGTTAATGGTGACCTCCTCCAAGAGGGCTTATGCCATGATCAAGACTGCTGCACCCAGAGCCAACCCACACCTCCACAGGAGACCCTCAAACACAGTTCTGGCTCAGTCTCTGTGGGGTCTCTGGGTCCTGGTGCACAAGGTTTGTTTGAGCCCTCTGAGCGTCTCTGGTGGGAATGGGGTTTGATTCTAAATGTGAATTCGCCCCTCCTGCTGTCTTGCTGGGGCTTCTCCTTTGCCCTTGGATGTGGTGTATCTCCTCACAGCTGCTCCAGTGCTGCACAGCTGCCGCTCCAGTGCCTACTGTACTGCTGGGGCTTCTCTGACTCCTTGGAAGAAAAGTTATGACCAACCTAGACAGCATATTAAAAAGCAGAGACATTACTTTGCCAACAAAGAAAGGTCCATCTAGTCAAGGCCATGGTTTTTCCAATGGTCATGTGTATATGTGAGAGTTGGACTGTAAAGAAAGCTGAGAGCCGAAGAATTGATGCTTTTGAACTGTCGTGCTGGAGAAGACTCTTGAGAGTCCCTTGGACTGCAAGGAGATCCAACTAGTTCATCTTAAAGGAAATCAATCCTGAATATTCATTGGAAGGGCTGATGCTAAAGCTGAAACTTCAATACTTTGGCCACCTCATGTGAAGAGCTGACTCATTTGAAAAGACCCCGATGCTGGAAAAGATTGAAGGAGGGAGGAGAAGGGGACGACAGAGGATGAGATGGTTGGATGGCATCCCCTACTCAAAGGACATGAGTTTGAGTAAACTCCAGGAGTTGGTGATGGGAAGGAGGCCTGAATGCTGCAGTCTACGGGGTCGCAAAGAGTCAGACAGGACTGAGCGACTGAACTGAACTGAACTGAACATTTATTTAGCCCATGAGTCTGAGAATTGGCTGGGCTGTCCCTATGGTTGTGGCTGAGCTTGCTCAAAATTGTGGGAATTTGTTGGCTTTTTGCTGATCTACCTTGGTTCAGTAGGAGTGACTGGATGATCTGGCTCCTCTCTCCTCGAACAGGCTAATCTGAGCACTTTTCAGGGCAGAAGAAGAGATGCAGGAGTAAGGCAAGCCTGGGTACACAAGTGGTTTTCAAACTTGCTGGTGGCCAGTTTGCTTCTGTTCCATCAGCCAAAACAAGCCGTGTGGGAGGGCACTATAAGGTTATACAGTACAAGAGCATGAACTTGAGAATGGTAAAGAATTTGAACATATTAATGCAATCCACATATCACACCCATGTTTCTTCTAAAAGACTATTTGGGAAAACTACACACTGGACTTATAACAAGTAATTTTTAAAATGTGTAGATTTGGCAAGTACAGATTTGAATCCTGATTCTATCTTTAGTAGCTCTGTGACCTTGGGCAAGTGAGTACGGCTGGGCTGTGGTTTCCTTATCTACAGCGTTTGAACAGTGATAGTACATACATCATAAGGCTGTTGAGATATAATGAGATAATGTGTATAAATAATACCTAATTCTTATGTAACATTTACTATACATCAGGCTGTGTTCTATGTATCTTATGTATTTTAACTTATTTAATCCTCACAATAATTCCATGTGGTAGATAATATTATTATTATTGCTAGTTTGCAGATAAAGATTGTGAGGCCCAGAGAGGTTCTAGAACTTTCTGATGAGTTATAGCTGGTGAGAGTCAGAGCTGAGATTCAGAACCTAGGCAGTCTGGTTTCAGAGTCTGTACTGGGAACCATTATCTGATGCTAATCTTAGCATAATGCCTGTTAGAAAATAAACATGCAATGTTTCAAGCTATTATCTTTAAAAAGTTATTGTTAACTCACTCATGCCATGTGGCTTAAGTGGATCATCTATAAATCCACTTTCTGACATGTAGAGTTTTGTTTTTCAAACACATTGCATTGTCCAAAAAGATTCAGGTGGACCCTTTGAGAAACCTATGATACTATTTGGTAGACAAAGACACATTAAGCTTTTTAAAATGGTGCAGCTGTATGACAAAAATGAATCTTAATATAAATATTATTGGCAGCTTTCTACAAAGTTGTAAGAGTGACTGCCATTGATGAAGACCACCCACCAAACTGTGTGACGTACAAGATAAGCAGTGCTGACATCCAGGTTATACAAAGATTCTGGATTTACACACTCTCTGGAATGACTGAACTCACCACACAGCCAGGCTACAAGACTGTGAAGCAAGATAACCTCACTGATACTTCACTGTGGAAGGTGTGGACTGTGACAAATTTCATCCTTGTACAGCAACGGCCCTGGTAAGTAGAAAGTCCCAGGTTTTTCTCTTTTCTTTTTTTTTAACAGTTAAAAAAATTTATTTTTGGCTGTGCCATATGCAAGGCATGTGATATCTTAGTTCCCTGACCGGGAATCAAATCTGGGCCCCTGAAGTGGAAGTAAAGAATCTTAGCCACTGGAGCACCAGGGCAATCTCTAGAAAGTCCCATGTTTTGATATAATACAGATGATGTGTTAGCTTTTAATTTATTACAATTGAAATTGTCAAATAATAACAATAATTCTCATGAGATTAAAGAATTATAATAATAGCCAGAATGTCTCTAACACTTGTGCCAGATCCTGTTGTAGGTAATTTCATATCTTGATGTAGTTAATATTCACCTTTAGTCCTCAAAGTAGACAATACTACCATCATTTCTACTCTATAGATGAGGAAACTTGGGCACAAAGTTTGGGAAACTTATGTAAAATGACACAGGGCTTGTAGAACTGGACTTACACTCAGGCTGCCTCTCATTAAGAGGTGATGCTGACAACATAGGTAATTAACCACAATGTGTTTTTCGACATCACAACAGGAGGAAGTGTAGGGCTCTAAATTATTGTCACAACATCAAAGGACTCTTGAAAGACCTTCAGAGTGAATAGTGCTGTATTGATGATGTGGAATGTGTTTTTAATGACTGAGGTTTTATCATCAGAGAAGAGACAGAGGTAGGACTGAAGAGTTTTTAGGTCCTCATTTGGCCTGATGATTCAGTGTCTATTTCCTCTTTGTACAGAGCCCCCTGGCTTGCTGCTCAGGTAGTGATTAGGATTCCTGAGTGTGTCACTGTGAGGAAAACACCAGGTCTACGGACATCAACAGTCAGAATGACTTTCACAGGGACTGAATTCCAGTCATGTGGACAGGATTTAGTGGTTTGATTGTCTCAGGTAGGTACCTATGAGAATAATCTTTAGACCTAGGTACCTGTGGTAGTTTTTCCTGTAGAAATTTATGAGCTCCTCAAATCGTATAGGATGCCATTCACTTGCAATTATCATCCACTAATTACAAATGATAAGAGGGGAAAGCACATAATTAAAAAACAACTTCAAGTGACTCTGATCTTACAAACACGGTTTCTAATTTAACTAAAGGTAAAGCGGGAACTTCTTCATTTCCTCTTTTAACTAATATCTATTGAATGTTTTCTCTGTGCACAATTTCCTGGGTTGCAAAGACATGTCAGACAATATATGGCTTCGGGTAGCTTAAATTTTTAACACAGGTAAAGTTAAATTATATATAGCAGGAATATTGATGTAGATTGAGGAATATTGAGGTAGATGTGATGTATACCTCAATATACATGTATATGTATATTGACGTAGATTGACCAACCTAGACAGCATATTAAAAAGCAGAGACATTACTTTGTCAACAAAGGTCCGTCTAGTCAAGGCTATGGTTTTTCCAGTAGTCATGTTTGGATGTGAGAGTTGAGCGCAGAAAGCTGAGCGCAGAAGAATTGATGCTTTTGAACTGTCGTGTTGGAGAAGACTCTTGAGAGTTCCATGGACTGCAAGGAGATACAACCAGTCCATCCTAAAGGAGATCAGTCCTGGGTGTTCACTGGAAGGACTGATGCTAAAGCTGAAACTCCAGTCCTTTGGCCACCTGATGTGAAGAGCTGACTCATTGAAAAAGACCCTGATGCTGGGAAAGATTGAGGGCAGGAGGAGAAGGGGACAACAGAGGATGAGACGGTTGGATGGCATCACTGACTCAATGGACATGAGTTTGGGTGGACTCTGGGAGTTGGTGATGGACAGGGAAGCCTGGCATGCTGCAGTTCATGGGATCGCAAAGAGTCGGACACGACTGAGCAACTGAACTGAACTGGTATATTGATGATATAGACAAATGTGACTTTTGAGTTCAGAAAAGGAAGATGGTTCTTTAGATCCCAAATTATAGGAATCTGTCATCATCGTTGTCATCACCATTATCATCACCCACCATTTATTGAGAACCTACCCAGGAGGTGCAGTGGTAAAGAATCTGCTTGCCATTGCAGAAGATACAATAGTCGTGGGTTGGATACCTGGGTCAGGAAGATCCCTTGGAGGAGGAAATGGCAATCTGCTCCAATATACTTGCCTGGAAAATTCCAAAGGCAGAGGAGCCGGGCAGGCTACAGTCCACGGGGTCACAAAGAGTGAGATACAACTGAACGTGCATGCACAATAAAAGGCAAGACTGTGAGATCTTGTTTAGCCTCAATCCCAACCATGAGGTAGCTACTGATACTACTCTTTATAGGCAGAAGAATTTTATTTCTAAGGTTTAGAAGTTAAGTATAGTTTATTCAGCTAGAAAGAGGGAGAAGGATTAATTCTGGGCACCTAACCACTATTGTGCACCCTAAATTATCTCTCTGATCCATCAGCAAATCCTGTTGTCTCTACTTTCAAAACATATCCTGAATGCTGTCTGGTTGCGCCACCATTGTCCCTTTCCTGGTCTAGGGCCGTAGCCTCCTAACTGGAATCCCCACTTCCACCTGTGCTCTACAATCTACTCTTCACAAAGCAGCCAGAATGATTCTTTCAAAAGGCAATTTACCCTCTTCCTCAAAGCTCTCCAATGGCTTCCCATCACACTTGGCAAAAGCTCCAAGATTGCTTCCAAAGTCTGCTGTGCCCTTTGTGATCTGGACCCCAGATCTTTGTGTTCAGCTCCTCTAGCTCTTTCTCTCTTACTTCAATCCACTCGTGAATTTCTTGCAGAGTCTTCAACACACCCGAAATGTTTATACCTCACAGACTTTGCCTCAGGCTGGAATGCTTGTCTTCCAACCACGTGACTCACATTCTTACCTTAATCCTATTTTTGCTCTGAAGTAGCTTGCTCACAATGCAGGGCTCATGGGTTCAATCTCTGGTCCACATGCTTTAGAGTAGCTAAGCCCTCTAGCTGCAAGTACTGAAGGCCTTGTGCCTAGAGCCTGTGCTCTGGCACAAGAGAAGCCACCTCAGTGAGAAGCCCATGCACTGCAATGAAGAGTAGCCCCTGCTCGCCACAATTAGAGAAAAGTTGGTATGAAGCAACAAAGACCAGGTACAACCAAAAACAAATAAATAAGTAAATAAAAATTAAAAAAAAAAAGACCAGATCTCCTTCCCCCTAAAAAAAGAAATAGTAAATTAATTCTACAAGCAGCAACACAGAGAAAGCAAGAAAATATGGCACTGAATGAGAAAAGTAGGAAACAGGAAAGATCTTTAGCACAATATCATTTGTGCAAATCAAAATCATGTAACCAAACACTAACATGCTGCAAGGATACATTCTTGCTTAAGGACATGTATCCATTATAGGGCAGAAGGAAGAAAATAGAGGGTTCAAAGAAAGCCTTTCTTTCATGACTTTCTTCTATTAAAATAGTTCCATCAACTATTCACTATCTCCTTTTTTTTTAGAAGTCAATTAAATAAATCAAGTTTGTGCTTAGGAGTATACTTTTCTCTAGGACTGAAAACATTTTTTCCCCCCCGCAGATGCTATAATCACTGAATAGACATAAACAAATGAAGGAAATTGTTATAGATGTAAAATCAACACCATTTTGGTTTGCGGTGATATAATCTGGGTTGGTAGTCTGTTGTCTTAGGGAATCATGTACATCAATGCATGTAAGACAATTTTGAAACATTTTGAAAGGATATAAAGAGTATAAATAAAACTATTGTGATGGGTGCTGAAGGGAATTTCTTTGAAAAATCTCAAATAAACAGGACATTAATGAGAATGTTGTAATAAAGCAGTGGACTGGGCTTATTCCTTATCTCCTTAACTGCAGAGCACCAATTTCCATATGACAGTGCCTGCTATACAGTTTTGTTTACTTATTTATTGTTTTACCTCCTCCTTTAGAATATCCTGAAAGATGATGCTGTGAAAGTGCTGCACTCAATATGCCAGCAAATTTGGAAAACTCAGCAGTGGCCACAGGACTGGAAAAGGTCAGTTTTCATTCCAATCCCAAAGAAAGGCAATGCCAAATAATACTCAAACTACTGCACAATTGCACTCATCTCACACGCTAGTAAAGTAATGCTCAAGATTCTCCAAGCCAGGCTTCAGCAATATGTGAACCGTCAACTTTCTGATGTTCAAGGTGGTTTTAGAAAAGGCAGAGGAACCAGAGATCAAATTGCCAACATTCACTGGATCATGAAAAAAGCAAGAGAGTTCCAGAAAAACATCTATTTCTGCTTTATTGACTATGCCAAAGCCTTTGACTGTGTGGATCACAATAAACTGTGGGAAATTCTGAAAGAGATGGGAATACCAGACCACCTGACCTGTCTCTTGAGAAATCTGTATGCAGGTCAGGAAGCAACAGTTAGAACTGGACATGGAACAACAGACTGGTTCCAGATAGGAAAAGGAGTACATCAAGGCTGTATATTGTCACCCTGTTTATTTAACTTATATGCAGAGTACATCATGAGAAATGCTGGACTGGAAGAAGCACAAGCTTGAATCAAGATTGCTGGGAGAAATATCAATAACCTCAGATATGCAGATGACACCACCCTTATGGCAGAAAGTGAAGAGGAACTCAAAAGCCTCTTGATGAAAGTGAAAGAGGAGAGTGAAAAAGTTGGCTTAAAGCTCAACATTCAGAAAATGAAGATCATGGCATCTGGTCTTGTCACTTTATGGGAAATAGATGGGGAAACAGTGGAAACAGTGTCAGACTTTATTTTTCTGGGCTCCAAAATCACTACAGATGGTGACTGCAGCCATGAAATTAAAAGACACTTACTCCTTGGAAGGAAAGTTATATCCAACCTAGATAGCATATTCAAAAGCAGAGACATTACTTTGCCAACAAAGGTCCATCTAGTCAAGGCTATGGTTTTTCCTGTGGTCATGTATGGATGTGAGAGTTGGACTGTGAAGAAGGCTGAGCACCAAAGAATTGATGCTTTTGAACTGTGGTGTTGGAGAAGACTCTTGAGAGTCCCTTGGACTGCAAGGAGATCCAACCAGTCCATTCTGAAGGAGATCAGCCCTGGGATTTCTTTGGAAGGAATGATGCTAAAGCTGAAACTCCAGTCCTTTGGCCACCTGATGTGAAGAGCTGACTCATTGGAAAAGACTCTGATGCTGGGAGGGATTGGGGGCAGGAGGAGAAGGGGACGACAGAGGATGAGATGGCTGGATGGCATCACTGACTCGATGGACGTGAGTCTGAGTGAACTCCGGGAGTTGGTGATGGACAGGGAGGCCTGGCGTGCTGTGATTCATGGGGTTGCAAAGAGTCGGACATGACTGAGTGACTGAACTGAACTGAACTTAGAATATCGATTGTGATAGAGAGGGACTTTGATTTACCTTTGTATTTTCTGTGTTTAGACCAGTGCTTAGCACATAGTGTTAAATAAATATCCAATGAATGGATGAATTTATCCTCCCAACAATCCTAGATGTGGAGGAAGGAGCTCTCCCTTTTGCAGATGAGCAAAATGACTTTTACTCCCTTGTATCAAAAAAAGATATGCCAACTGGAAGGCCCAAGGTTTTTATAAAGAGTTCTGATTCCAAGTTCTGTGCGGTTTGCATTATAATACAGCAATCTTCCTAAAATCATATTAAATAGAACACACAGCTTTATTCAACTTATAGAAGTAGCATTAAAAATGAATTGTTCCCCAGGAATTTAGCTGTGTTGTTAAAACATTTCATAAAACATTTTTAAAAGGTAGTGCTTGCAAATAGGAGCACCCTAGAGAATCTTCTGTGAATGTTGCTGAGAAAGTTATTACTCATCTAAGAGGTGGGCAGATAACCTTTCTAGGCTGACTGGCATTTGATCACTGACATTTTAAAATCCTTGATATTTTGATCTTTTCCCATGTAAATCACAGTTTCCCAGTTCATGGTATTTTAATTAAGAAAAAGGTTGACAACAGCCCCTAATTAAGGTCAGAGCATATTTTGAAGCAATCATATTGTTACTAAAAAATATATTGTGCCTGAGAGAATGCTGCAGAGGAGGCCCCTAAGTTGAGAAGGAGGAAGCTTCTCCTCCTTTTAGGCTATGTTTGCCATTAGGAGACTTCAGTTAAAAGATTCAAGGGATTACAATTTTTAGAGGCATCATTCTCCAGCTTTCCTTTCTTACCATTTATGTAACTCATGAGCTTTCCACTGGTTCTTCCAACAAGCCCAAAACTCTCCCTAATGGCCACACTGAATGTCACAGTTGACCCAGGAATAATAAGGTAACTGACTAGTTGATTGGCAGCCAGAACCCACATCTGGAGGAACATTTCTTCACACTCCAAATCCTAGACTCTTTATTTAATAATTCTAAATGATCTGTCTCTAGCCAGATGCTTCTTACTGATTCTGTGTATAAATAGTCACATGACGTGGATGTGATGCTTCTTCCTCCCTCATTGCTGACAGGTCGTGGTTGACATCTTAGACAAGAATGATGAAGCTCCTGTCTGGACACCTTCTGTATACCAGGCAGTCATTTTTGACAATGTTGTTGCTGGGACAAACGTCAACGGTTTCCAACTAAACTGTCATGACAGAGATTCACAGGATTTTGAAATGCGCTTTGAGATGGTTTCTGGTGAATCATTTTATTTTTTCTTTTGATCGTGAGCATGTGTTGAATTGATAAAACCTCTTTCACATAAATAACATAATCTTAGAAGTAACTATGTTTACAAAGATTAAACTATTTCCTATCTATGCTGCTAGGTGTCCTCAAGGAATCTTTTTCACTTCCATATGTGCTATCTAATTCCTCCTATGGTGGAACAATTTATGACTTCAATGATACTTGATAATGAAGGGACTTTGGATCAGCAAGATGAAGGTACAAGTAACTAGGTCTACTGTTCATGGTACTGGCTGGAAATAGCAGCCATTTCCCACGTGACGCTAATACAGATCCACCAGGATAGATGTTTTCTCCTGCATTATTATTGGATTTTCACAGATTCATGTCAACTTCAGTCATGTCTTGGGACATATGGAAGAAATTTATTGAAGATCAAATATGTGCCAGGAGGAAGGTACACAGAATTGTACAAGACAGATGTGGACCTTGTATTCATGGAATTCATGGTTCATTAAACTAGTAGTAACATCAACAGTTACGGAACTGTAAAGCATGGCAAGTTTTATTAAGGAAAACTCCTGGGTATCATGAGAGGGAATAAGAAGAAGTACTTAAAGTATGGAGGTCAGACCTGCTGTCACGCAACTGAAAGAATGGGCCCATGGACATGGGTTCACGTTCCCAAATAACTGTACAGGCTGGTTCAGTGTCGCTCCTCTTACTAGTGCGCATCTTCTTAACAACAGGGTCTCCAGGACCACTGACACCTGACTTAAAATGTAGTAGGCACTCAATAGATATTTGTGGTCTGACTGGCCTATTTGATATTGATCCATACTACCCTGAAAGTGGGAATAAAATCCTCTGAGTAGGAGATGAAGGAAAGGAACACATTTAGGCAGAATAATTTGATAATAGTGTGAAGCTTGCTGACCACATATGGGGATCACACTCAGGATCTTAATTAATCTTTAGAACAAATTTTTTTCCAGCCAACTGAATTTCCTGCTTACTTGATTTTCATTTTACTGTAACCCTTATATATGTATAAGGAATCAGAAAATAATATAATTATACTTACTTATATTTACCATCGAAGAAGGCAATGGCACCCCACTCCAGTACTCTTTTTTGCCTGGAAAATCCCATGGACAGAGGAGCCTGGTATGCTGCAGTCCATGGGGTCGCTAAGAGTCGGACACGACTGAGCGACTTCACTTTCACTTTTCACTTTCATGCATTGGAGAAGGAAATGGCAACCCACTCCAGTGTTCTTGCCCGGAGAATCCCAGGGACGGTGGAGCCTGGTGGGCTGCCGTCTATGGGGTCGCACAGAGCCGGACACGACTGAAGCGACTTAGTAGTAGTAGTAGTAGCATATTTACCGTGTTTAAAAAAGCTGTGTAAGGTAGCCTGAGAAAACCTTTCAATGTACCTTAAAATACTTCTAATTTTCGATTTCTCCCTTTTAAAGGAAATGTGAACAATCATTTTGGATTTGACCCAACTCGGGGTTCAAATACTCTGAAATTAACTGTGAAGAATCCTTTTAACTTTGAATCTGGAGCTAAACTGCAGAGGCAGTACCATCTTGTAGTGCACATAATTGACCATCTTGTAGTGCACATAATTGATGACAACCTGAAATAACGGCAAAGCCCAAGACAGGCACTGCTATTATAGATATTTATGTGACAAGGGCCAACATGCCACCTCCTCCAACCACCAGCTCTGAAGTAAGGAGTTATGGAATTTAATCTGGCTCTGTGTGTGGGAAATGTCCACTGCAAATTCAGCTTTCATCTAAAAGGCTACTCAGGCAGTGCCTCCATCCTTAGGCCTTTTCACCGGGGCACCACCCCATCCAGCCACCAGGCACATTTTAGAATGTGCATCTCTGAGAATCCACTGTGTAGGGGAGAGAGAATTTGTTTCATTACTGGGGAAGCATAAGCATGCAACGGATGGCATCTAAATGAGCCGAGAGTCCTGCCCACCAGAAAGACCCACTTGTCAATGAATTCTCTCAGTTAAACACCTCTCCAACTGGGCACTTTCAAATGTTATTCTCTAGGGCCATGTCTTTTACAGTAATGGGCACCAATCCTGTGCCTGGCACTGTGCTCCAGGGCTTATATTCTTTGTCTCATCTAATCTTCAATCTAACCCCATGAAGTAGAGCAGACCCTTCAGTAGCTTGTTGTTTCAAAAAAATAGATACATAAAGCCTCTGCAGAACTCCAGAATGATTTCTCAGTCAGCCAAGGATACTGTCTGTTCAGAAGACTTTATGGTTAGTATATTTTACTGTCTTCTAAGCCTTTGAAATAGAGGCATTTTTAAAAACAACATGGATGATAAATCTTTCCACCAGGATATTTGATTTTCAAGAAAACACGTTCTCTCACGCTGCACAAAAGGGTTTATTCTGCATCCAGAGGGTAACAGAGGCGTAAAGAACCTCAGGTGTCATTTAGTTCAACTCCTTGACTTTACGGATGAGAGAACTGAGGTCAAAGAGGAGGGATGGTTTTATTCAAGTTTGCAGAGCAGTCATTGCATTGAGTCCCAGTCTTTAGATGCTTAAATTGGTGCTATCTCCAGGCATGTGTCTTTCATACTATTGCCTGTGGTATTTAAAAATTCCTTGTGTCTGAGTCAATACCCTACTGTCTGTAGGACCATCACTCTATACTGATGCTATTATGTGTAAACAGATGCTCTCTAAAAACTGAGACTAATGCTCCATTTTCTCTGAAATAATTTTTCCCAACAAAGAAAAGGTCTGACCATTGTGTACACAGCTATCAACACATACAAATCCAGTGACTGGTACATTCCCTTCGTCTTCAGTCTGATGGCTATTTTCTTTGCTGGGTTAGTTTCCTGGATATGTTTCCTGCTTTGGAGGTATGGAAAGGCTATATGATGCAGTCAGAAAATGGGCAAGGAAGTCTCTATGACAAAACCCACGTAGATGATTTTTCTTTCTAAGCTTCTGTGGTCAAGAGTTGAATCATCTGGGGTTTGGCAATCTTACTCTAAAAGCTTCTGCCTAATTTTGCCAATTTTGAAGGACGCAGAGGAAGTATTTGGGGTACAAAACTCAATGGTCCCTTTCACTATTACTCAAACCTATACTCAGAAACAGCTGGAGAGCTTTCTGTAAAAAGTGCCAACAATATAGTCTTGGGTTCTATCTCAGAGCATCTGAAATAGATTTTCCATGAGAATAGATTTTAAACAAATGAATTGTGAGCAGACGAACCCAACGACTCCCCAGATTATGCTGACACATGGGCAGTGGTTGACAACCACTGGGAACTAGCTCAGAGGCCGGTGATAAAGCCAGGTACCCTCTCTATACTTGCTTTGAATCTATGTGAAGCTGGGAAGAGAGGCCAAAGAAATGGATAACAAATGCAGCTGCTTTCATCATCATCTGAAAATAGTTCTTCAGGGTGCAGAATGCCATGGCTTCAAAATAGAGTTGGATATGAATTTTTATTAGATAAGTAGAGACAATTTATGATTCAGAGTGTGTATCAAGGGTAGAGAAGGTTAATGAGATCCGTTTATTATTTCCCATAGAGCATTTAAAAAAAAATGGGAGTGGGAGAAGACTGGATAATAGTCATGTGCTGTGCAAAGTTGAAATTCTTTTTTTTTGCCACATGTTAGCATAATGAAGCTGGTGTTTTGTCAAATTTTCTTTTTCTACAGAGAAATAAAGCATATGGCAGGTAAGATCCAGCTTGCTAGTTGTCACAAGATTATTTTGAATTGTGTGATTCTAAAAAAAGCCGTTTGTCTGATAACTTCCCTTTATTTATTTACCTTTTGAATAGGAGACAGAAATCAAAAGGAAATGGTTGTTACTGGAAACAGAAATAAAAAACTAGAAGTGTTAGCAGTAAGTAGATTTTTGTGATCCCTGCCCAGAGGAAGAAAGAGCACTACATTGTCTCTGTAATCATGGCTCCATGGAAAGTTCTTCCATATTAACATATGGTCAATCTACTCAGGCATTATAGAAACGAGATACAATCCTTTCAATTCATCTGCTTCTGCTGGATCTCTGCGTATTAAAAACCTGGGATTTCAGATCCAGTCTTAGAATTTGGCTTTGGTCAAAATTTGCTATACACATTTTTTATGTGTATTCAGCAAAAACAACGCTAGACAAATGGAAATCCAGCCTTTTCCACCATTTCTTAAAAATAAGATTTAGATTTGAAAAATAGGTTATTTATGTCACAGAGCTGTGTATGTTCTTCAGCCCTGGTGTTCCTTAGCAGATGGGGAAATCTGTAGCTGATGGCCTGTATAAGTTCACTCAGGCTGCCATGATAAAGCACCACACACCGGGTGCTTCCACAGCGGACATTTATCTTCTCTCAGTTCCGGAGGTTAGAGGTCCAGGATGAAGGTGTTGGCAGGTTTAGCATCTTTCAAGATCTCTCTCCTTGGCTTGAAGATGGTGCTTTCTTCCTGTGTCCTCAATTTATTCTTCCTAATCTGTGTTGTCTCTGTCCTAATCTCCTGTTCTTATAACAATATCAATCATATTGGATTAAGCCTCATCCATGTCGCCTCATTTTTCTTTAATCACCTCTTTAAAGTCCTGCCTCCACATTGTGATGTACTGGAGGGAGGGCTTGAACATGTGAAATTCAGGAGACTCCAATTTGGCCCATAACACCTCCTATCCAAGTAAAAGACTTCACATCAGTACAAAGACCTGAGTTCAGGGAGAGTGTGGTGGGCAGAATGAGTGGGATTTGGGCCTGGGAGAAGAGAAGAAGAGCAAGGAGTTTGGGGATCCTAGGCTGCTAGCCTTCTATACCCTAGAGAGATGAGGTAATTTAATCATCTGCTCGAAGTTCTCAATATATGTCAAAACTAATTTCATCAAGTTGACTTTATTGCTAACCTTTTGTGCTTTTTAAAAGGAAACCATTGTGTATGAGACTGTATTTGATGGAGAAGCTGTTGATCCAGGTATGGTGCTTGAGTTATCTTTTGAGTGTAGCTCATTTTGTCTATTTGGATGCAAAACTGTGTGAACGGATTATTCATTAGGCTTTGCATAATGGGACTCTGTCCTAAAGCAAATCATTCAAGGGCCAGGCAGGTAAAATAAATGACTTAAAGGGGCCTCCTAAGACAGTACGTTCAATCATCAATAGCAACTGATACTTGGGGGACATGGTTATTACTCGACTCCATCAAAGTAGTGTGTCTATTTTATGCACATTGAAGCAGAGGCTCAGAGAGGTTAGGGAATATGTGAAGGTTCACAAAGCTTTCTTTCCTTTCAGAGAAAGGAAGGAGAAAAGTTGGTGGAGCTTCTGGAACAGAGACTGAATCTTAACTGTGGTAAAACAGAGGCAGATGGATGGAGACAGGTGGGTACTTGGCTACAAGAACCGTGGAAAGACTGTCACGTGCCCACAGTGGGTGGAGGGTTGTGCAAGAATGGCGGAGTGGCCTGCAGCAGACCTCTGGGTTCTTCTTCTGTTCTTTATTATTATCACTAAAAATAATAAAAAATTACTATATGCCATTTCTTCTTTCCATCTAAAATTTTTAAAAATGGTATTAATACTATTTAACAAACACCTATTTTAGCACTTTCAGTGTATTAGGCTTGTTCTTAAGAACTTGGTAATTATTAAGCTACCTATTTTTTATTCCGTTAAATATACATACAAATTTCCATTTTAAGTGTACATTTCTGTGGTATTAAGTACATTCACACTGTTGTGCAATCAGCACCACTGTCCATATCCAGAATTTTTTTTCATCTTTCCCAACTGAAATTCATGAAACACTAGCTATTTTTTATATGTCTCTGAGTATAGTTCTATGACATTTAATCACCAATATAGATTTAACTAACTATGACCATAGTCAAGATAAAGAATTGTTCCTTCACCATAAAGTGCTCTCTTGCACAAAAGAGGCAATGTTTAATGCATATGGAATCACATGCTGCTTCACGTTTTCCTTCCAATTCTCCTTTTGGTAGCAAAGCAAAACTTGAGAAGATGAGCAACTCATCACTAGGTTGGCTATAGAGCAAAAGCTCAGTAGACTTTGTGGGAAGAATAAATGCTTTGCGAGTTCATTATGATTCACTTTATCTGTTTGCAGTCCTTCTCCCCACAGTTTCTGGGAATGTGTATGAGAATAACAGCAGAATAGGTGTGAGAAAGTGGAAGAAGCACCCCCAGGCACCAGGAGGGGGCCCTGGGAAACACATACTGCCTCCCCGAGGCCCATCCTTCTGAGGAGTCTTCATTCTTAAATATTCCTATGCAAGGGCAGCATTCTCCTGTGTCTCTGAATGATTGCTTTTTTGGTGTCTGTGTTTATAACCTTCTATACTCATCCAGTTCAGTGCTGACTGAGGGCAGCAGTGGAGGGCAGGTGGGGTGGTGTCAACCTTGAGTCTCTGAGTATGTTTTGCTGAAATTAGAGACTAAACTGATACATGTTCATTGTCTGACTTTGCCCAGTGGAAGATATGCTTGTTATGACTAGAGACTTTGTTTTGCTCACTGCTTAGCTCCAGCATATGCTTGGCACACAGTGGGGCCTCTACAAATACATGGTGAATAGATACATTTGAATATATAAATTCAAATTCTTGTGTTTAATTCACATTACTTGTTTCTTCTATGACTATGGAAAAGAAATGGGAATTATCCTTTCTTGGTTTCTGAAGTCATAAAAAATGCAGGATTTTTCTCAGCATTTTTAAAAAGCACAATTGATCTTGCTTTTAATTTTCTTTTTATAGCACTCTGAAGAAGGACCATCTGAAAACTTTACTTATTAATAACTTGCCAAAGAACTGTTGGCATCCAGGCATTTGAGAGCTACGCACTTAGACAGGTAGTTCTTAAATACTAGGAACTCTCTGATGATCCTCCAAAGTTGTAGAAGACACAGTGACAGAAGAAAAGATTGTTGATGGTAGAGGGTAAATCCACACTTAACCCAAAATAGAGTTCAAGTTGGGATAACTGTTTTAAAACAAATCTCACTGCACACCAAGAGCAAAAGAAAGAGAAAGTGTTAGTCACTCAGTCATGTCCAGTTCTTTGAGACCCCATGGACTGTAGCTTGCCAGGCTCCTGTGTCCATGGAATTCTCCAGGCAAGAATACTGGATTGGGTAGCCAGTCCCTTCTCTGGGGATGTTCCTCACCTAGGGATCAAACCTGGATCTCCTGCATTGTAGATGGATTCTTTACCATCTGAGCCACCAGGGAAGCCCCCATGAGCAAAGAATTAATACATATTTGAGTCAGAGGATAATGGATGCTTGAATGATCAGAAATATCAGCCTTCATATGTATTTATGCCCCTTTGCACGTGTGCACACATAAGATTTCTTTTCAGTACAAGAATACCTCACTTCCCAACAAGAGAGAGTCCCTGAAGATAAACAGGCTCATAAATTACTTACGTAGCTCAAATGGGTTGATCCTCAGGAGGTGCTGGTATGGAAGACTCCAGTGGATATGAAGTCTGGAGCTTGGACAAGTCACATCTCTTACAAATTTGCTTTTCTTCTTTTAGAAAATGTAAACTGTCATTCCTGGCCCATTTCAATCTCATAGTTCTGTTGTGAGAAACAACATAAAACAGTTGAGATTCTACATTTGGCAGCTCTTTTTGAACTGTAAGCACTATTTAAGTATAAAATAGCAATCATTTCATTAAGTCAAAATTGGCTGCTCTGAGAGGAGTGACTTGGAATACAGAGATGGTCATTGCATGTTTCTAAGCCAGTCTATGTTGGAATTGGTTGATAATTAGCTCCACAACTTCTGTGAAAGGAATATATTGCCTTGTTCCAGATGGCATGATAATTCTTCACCAGGGGAGAGACCAAAGATTGCCTGGGAAAATGCCGTCCCCTCTCCAGCAAGGCTCTCACTGGATCAATTATGCTCAGATGGAAGTAGATATGTGAGTCTCTATCTGCCATCACCTGCATTTTTGAAGAGAAAAAGAAGACGCCTTTATAAACTTCCTTTTCAAAGTCTGGAATGGATCAATTAGTACTTAATCTGTCTCTGCCCAAACCAAGAAATATTGGAACATGGCAAGATGAGTCTTTACTTTCTTCTGTTGAGCTGTTTTGGGTTTCAGTTTCAGACTGGTAGCTGTTGTTTGGTCACTAAGTTGTGTCTGACTCTTTGACAACCCCATGGACTGTAGCCTGCCAGGCTCCTTTGTCCATAGGATTTTCCAGGCAAGAATACTGGAGTGGGTTGCCATTTCCTTCTCCTGGGGATCTTCCCGACCCAGGGATCGAACCCAGGTCTCCTGCACTGTAGGCAAACTGTTTACCACTCAGACATGGCCAAGAAAGAATGTCCGAGGTGGTGACCATAAGATGAGGGTTGTTTGGGAGGAAGCTAAAAAGGGCTGCTTTCAGGGGGAACGACTCTGGAACCAGAGGGTTCCAGATCTCTATTGGGTCAAGATCAACTTGCTTCCAAACTTGGAGATGTTCTTTTCTCCTGAGGTTTAATAATGATTGTATTAGTTTGCTGAAGGCTTCCATAGCAAATTGCCAATAAATGGTGGCTTAAAACAACAGAACTTGATTCTCTCACAGTTCTGGAAGCTACAATTTTAAAACTGAAGTGCTGGCAGTGCCCTCTTCCCTCTGGAGGCTCCAGAGGAACATTATTTTCTTGCCTCTTCCAGCTTCTGAGGGCTGCCCTGGCCTTCCTAGCTTTGTGGCTGCAGCTCTGTCCTCTCTGAGCCTGCCTTCATATTGCTTTCTCTTCTAGTTATCTATCAAATTTCCTTCTGCCTCACTTTTTTTAATTGGAGGATAATCGCCTTACGCTGTTGTGCTGTTTCTGCTGTACAGCAATGTGAACCCAGCTCTACGCATACATATATCCCCTCCCTTGTGAGCCTGCCTCCCATACCGCCCACATCCAACCCTTCTAAGTCATCACAGAGCACCGAGCTGAACTACTATATAGCAGCTTCCTACCAGCTACCTATTTTATACATGGTAGTAACATATGTTAGTGCTACTCTGTCCAGACTCACTGTTCTGAGCACATTTGTTATTGGATATAGGGCCTGGCCAGATAATCCAGGCTGATCTCCTGTCTCTAGATCCTTAACTTACTCACATCTGGAAAGACTTTTTTCAAATAAGGTCATCTTCAAAGGTTCTGAAAATTAGAACATGGACAAATGTC
The DNA here is from genome assembly GCF_032452875.1 of Bos javanicus. Classification (NCBI taxonomy): domain Eukaryota; kingdom Metazoa; phylum Chordata; class Mammalia; order Artiodactyla; family Bovidae; genus Bos; species Bos javanicus. Next base: position 37,749,905 of record NC_083889.1, read on the forward strand.
TTTGAGGGTTATCATTCTACAAAAGACAATAATTTTAAAAGTCTTTAATACAGTGTATATAAATTGATACACTCTTTCTGGTGAACAGTATGACTATTATACTTTAAAAAATATTTGAGTACCTACTGTCTGCTAGGATTGTTTCAAAGCCTTTAATCAATAAAAATCAATAAAAATGCCTTTGACCTGGTAGTTTTTACTGATTGGAATTTTCTTATAGATACACTTAAAAAAGATCTACAAAACATTTTTTTGAGATGGCAACTGGTGGTAGCATTGTGTGTAAGAGAAATGCAAATAATATCAAAGTGTCCATTCAAAAGGCATTGGTTGGGAAAACCATGTTGTATTCAAATTCATATTACAGAATGTATGTTGTGGCTGTTAAAAAGAAATAGGCCTATACTGATATGGAAGATACATAAAGTGATAAAGTTGGGCAAATTACAGAATTCTTATTAACATACATATATAGAAATTAAGCACCTGTATAGATACATATGTTGGTGGGCTGCTACTTCCTACTCCAGGGGATCTTCCTGCTCCAGGAATCAAACCTGTGCCTCTTGCGTCTCCTGCACTGGCAGGAGATTCTTTACCACTAGCACCACTTGGGATGCCCCAAAACTTTAGGGGGCAGTGACAAATCACAGGGAACTCCAGTGTTTGTTTGTTTTAGAGAAAGTCTGGGGGAAGGAAATGCAGAGGATGAAGGAAATTTCTTAGTTTTATAGTTTTATGAACCACTGAATTTTCTAACCTTCTACATGTTATTTTTATTTTTTTAATAATGTAAGTAGGTATTATCTGGTGGTGAGAACTTAGGACGTTCATTTTATTTTTTAATACTTTATTCTGGAGTTTTATAAGAAGTCTGAGGCTTTTCTTTCCAATCAACTTGAAACTAGGCTTCCAATCAACTTGAAACTTTCTCATTGCCTGGGATATTTTCTTCCTTGATTTGTATAATTATTGTTGCTCTTCTGTCTGCCTTTTTCTACTTGTGAAATTGATTATTCTTCTGTGAGGTCTCCAGGATTTAGCAGCTAATCCCTTCTTTTCCGCTCATGATTTCTAACACATTGAATTATTGCTCTGCTGTTTCAGAGATTTTTTTTCACTTGATCTTCTGGGTCACTTGGGTCTCACCAGTGACCACTCAGTTTCAGCTAATCTACTGAATTGTAAAAGTTTCAAAATCATATTTTTAGTTCCAGAAAGGGGTTTGTGTGTGTGTGTGTGTGTGTGTGTGTGTGTGTGTGTAGGGCAGGTGTGCACACATGCACATTATTCATGGAACCCAAGTCACCTTATTATCTTCTTATGCTGCAATTGTCTATTTCAGAGAGGTATGCTCTGAATATATCTTCTTCCTTAAGGTTCCTGGTTTCCTGGGGCTCTTGGGTCCCTTGGGCTTGTCATTTTTCTCTATTTGCTTTGGGGCTGAGTTCAAGTTGCTATGGAATTTTCTGAGACCGTGGTGGAGCCACTGCTCTCTCTCCCGGCTAGGCTGATGGTACAGCTGAAGCAGATGTTCACACCTTTCATGACAACAGGGCTTCCTTTGTTCAGAGACAGAGGACCTTCCTTAAGACCATGTCAATGCTTCCATAGGTCTTTGGGGGTCAGGGAGACATGCCATGTTAATTGATTGACATGCCATCAATTAATTATTGATTAATGTCTCATTCTCTCTTGTGGTGGGGGGTGGGGGGTGTCCAATGAGCTTTAGCTCCAAAAGTGAAATCTTCCCTTTCAGAACCTCTGTGTGTCCTGTGGCTCTCTTCTGGTTTGAAGGGGAGAACATCTTGGCTGACTTTCAGTTACTTCCTCCACGCCTTACCCACGCACCACCTGTAGCGGCCCCACCCGGCCCAAGCCCAGCCTCAAGCAAGACCCCCAGCACTTCTACAGACGCATGAGCCTATGTTAAAGGAGCAGAACTGCCCAGTTAAGGCCGGCCTAGATTGCCTAACCTTTAATCCATCCTCAGACATGAGAACTGCAACAGTGAATGAGAGTCGATCAAAGCCATTGGATTGTTATACAGCTACAGCTTACTGATTCCAGAAAGAGGTGGGATGCTTTCACATTTTTATTTTTTAAAAAAGTCATCAAATGTGTGTTGTTTAAAAAAAAAAGAAAACAAAGAAAATATTTAACAGGAAAAGAGAGATCTGATATAAATGCATTAAGGTGAAGTTGTAGAACCTCAGAGTTAAAAATACTGGACTTAAAAAAAATACTGAACTTATGTTGTTTGACTACAGGGGGCTATGACCAAAGTTCTGTTTCATAGCCCCTGACCCAAGAGAAGGTTTCCCTGGGGGCTCAGATGGTAAAGAATCTGCCCGCAATGTAGAAGACCCAGGTTCAATCCCTGGGTTGGGAAGATCCCCTGGAGAAGGGAATGGCTAAAGGGGCTGAAAAACCCTTTATTAAATAAATCACCCTTGAAATAGTCTCAGTGAAATCCTTATTTGAGAGACTAATTAAGAATTTCCCCCACTGTATTTCCATTGTTGGTCCTGGGTCTGTTTAGCTATCTTCCTGACAGGGAACTCACTACCTAACAGCTCTTTCTTTTGTGGCACAACAATAATTATTAGACTTACTGTGTTGAAGCAACGGGCAATGGCACCCCACTCCAGTACTCTTGCCTGGAAAATCCCATGGACCGAGGAGCCTGGTGGGCTGCAGTCCATGGGGTCGCTAAGAGTCAGACACGACTGAGCGACTTCACTTTCACTTTTCACTTTCATGCATTGGAGAAGGAAATGGCAACCCACTCCAGTGTTCTTGCCTGGAGAATCCCAAGGGTGGGGGAGCCTGGTGGGCTGCTGTCTATGGGGTCGTACAGAATCGGATACGACTGAAGCGACTTAGCAGCAGCAGCAGCAGTGTTGAAGCAAAGAAGAAATCTAGCTGACAGTGTGAAATTTAAATAATTAAAAAACAGGAGTTTTTCCCTCGTTAAGGAGCCCCCTCAGATAAATGGGCATATTTTCACCAGCTGATAAAGGAGCTGCTATGGATCAGAACAGCTGCATAATAGCTTCCATTTAGCATTGTTACCTTAAATTCCATCCAGCTCCAAAATTACATGCTTCATCTATAATACATGATTTACTTTCAGTTGGAAAAAGCAAAATGATCCCTTTGGATTAAAATTACCTACAAATGTAATTAACAGCATCTCATTTTGTTAGCTCATCATCTTGACTCTCTATAGATGTCTTTAAATAGGAAAAATTGACATTTTTATTGTGTTCTTGATGTATTGCAAACATTGCTTACTAGTACACACAGTTATGGGGCCAGTCCAGACACTCTGTTGGATTGAAAACAAATTTAATTTGTGATTACTGTAGTGAGAAATAGCATTAGATTTAAACAGTTCCTATTTCATGTTGCATAGTATTTTAATATTCACCAACCTGCCTGAATGTAAGTAAGGCTCAAAGGCAGAGACTATCAGCTGAGTTCTCTCTCTCACTCATCCTTTTGGAAGAAGTCAATATGGAAGTCTCTATTCAATTTATATCAAATGATCAGTAAAATGATGCTAGTGATAAAGAAGCCATCTGCCAGTACAGAAGATAAAAGAGACATGGGTTTGATCCCTGGGTCAGGAAGATCTCCTGGAGGGCATGGCAACCCACTCCAGTGTTCTTACCTGGAAAATTCCATGGGCAGGGGTGCCTGGTAGGCTACAGTCCATGGGGGTGCAAAGAATTGGACATGACTAAGTGACTGACCACACACACACACAAACTAATGTACAGTGTTTGGGAAAAGACCTCAATTGTATTGTATGTTTATTATAATAACTATTACTAACCAGTAGTACTGTGATTGTTCTTAGCTTTGTGAACTTTCTAGATCATCACACAATATACTGGATCCTTAAACTCTTCCCTACCAGCAATGCATTCTCTTCTTTCCAGACAGAACTGGGCTGTTTTAATCTAGTCCAAGAAATAACTTCACTATGACAATAAACCTTTTTAGCTGACTTCAGAGGTCAAAAGCTTGTGGAGACTTGGTGAAGAGGGCCAGGAAAAATCCCAAAGGCCCTGTTATAGTAGTGCTGGGCTCTCCTAGCTCAGGCTGTAGAGACTAAAGAAACCCATGGGCTGATGGCACAAACAATTAATTGGATAAAAGCCAAAGTCAGCAGGCAAGAAGTGTAAGCCGGACAACTTAGGGGTTAAAATCATCCACTATTTATGGCTAGCTCTTCTCTGTTGTGTTCTAGCATTAAGCAATATGCTTGGCACAGTGGGTATTTAATAAGTGCATGTGGAATAAACAGAGGGAGGTGAGATTTCTTATCAGAAACCAAAATAATTTTTCAATCCGGGCCAATTGATAGTTAACTACACAGCAGGCAGGTTCCATTTTTGGGGTTTTCTTCCACATCCAGTGTATTTTGGGGTATCACCATGATTTGCAATTATAGGCCTTTCCCATCGCCCCTATTACTAATATGTCTCACGTATTGGGCAGATATGCTGCTGTTCTGCACACGGACCATGGCAGACATCACTAATGGATTGCAGCACTGCATTTTTGTTGAGCATGGATGCACTCCATGGCAGACATGGAGATGTGCCATCCAGATTCTTTTTCTGGATGGATCTCCCATCCACCTGCAGGGAGTCTGGTCAGCAGACACTCCAGCTGTTAGCATCTTTGAGGTTAGCTTCAGCTGCAGAGTATCCCCTGCTTGGAAGTCTAGTTCTTCCCAGAACAGCTTTCACCTAGTGACTGAGCCATGTAAGTGGCTGGGGAGGGAAGGCAGTATGGTCATCAAGGCCCAGCCATCCCAGTGCTCTGTTGGTCAACTCTGATGGAAAATGCCAGCTCCAGAGCACTGTTCATCTCCAACTGGAAGTTGGCTGAGGCTTTCTCAGGCTTGCTTTGTGCTTTATTTTCTCCCTCTGCCTAATCCTGCTTCTTTCCCTTCTCCTCATAAATGTCAACCCCTAATAAACATCTCATACTCCAGACTCTCAAGGTTTCAGGGTCTGTTTCCAGAAACCCCAACTTGGCAGTCGCCATCACTAGATTAGAGCTGGTATGTGGAATTAAGTCCATTTTCTGTGCCTGTCCTTTCTAAGGCCAGTGTTCACTGGTGATACAATCAAGATACTCAGAACATTCCAATAATTCCTTAAAAACAGACAAGTTCAAATCCTTCTTTGGCCTGCAGGACATGGAGGATACAGCTAGTTATTGCTGATCTGATTCATTTCAGCAAAAACTCATGCCTTCCTTCAAAGCATTCAAATAACATCCTTCATTTTCTGAGACAGGGTTTCTCAATTGTGGCACTATTAACGTTAGGGGCTGGGTAATTCTTTGTTGTAGGGGCCTTTCCCGTGCTTGTAAGATGTTTAACAGCATCCTTAGCTTCACTCACTAAATGCCACCAATAGCCACCTCCCATCAGTTGTGACAGATGAAGGTGTCATCAGACATTTCCAAATGGCTCCCAGGGAACACAGTCTACCTGGTTGAGAACTCGTTTCAGAGTTCTACCTTAGGAAGCAGCCTCCAAATAAGGGACATGAAACCCTTGTTGTTGTTCAGTCACTCAGTCGTGTCCAACTCTTTGTGATGCCATGGACTGCAGCACGCCGGGCTTCCCTGTCCTCCACTATCTTCCGGAGTTTGCTCAAGTTCATGTCCATCGAGCCGGTGATGCTCTCTAATCATCTCATCTTTTGCTGCACGTTTCAAATGACTCCTTCTCTGTGGGCCTTAATCGCCAACCTGAGTTCTTTTCTCAGGAAAGAGAGGGCAACGGCTCTTTGATTAAGTCATCACCAAGCCAGAAGAAAGATGGGTGACTTCCCTGTTTCCTAGTTAACAGGTTGAATTTCAGACAAGCCTGCTGTGCCAAATCTCAGACCCAGCCTCTGACTCCCTCACTCTGTTCCTTGAATAGCCTCTCACTCCAGGTAGCCTGTAGGTGGGTATCAGTTTGTTTACACACTGAGGGAGGCTGCATTCCTAAGGCCCTTTGATATCGTTGGTTTTCTGTCTCTAGGATTAATTTGAGCTTGAGAAGGGCAAAATCATTTACTTAAAAACTAAAAATACAGGTTTCATGGGAACCTCCAAAAGTTATTATCACCTAAATATTGTTGAAACATTTAAAATCATAGGTGAATGTATGTATATGTGCATAAACTTATTTAAGTTTTCATTTTTTTCACTCTTACCCAAATACTAAACATCCATTGAAGGAAATTAAAAATTATAGATCAACCAAGAGTAAAGAAACATCACTTGTAATTTTACTACTAGTGATAACTGTAATTAAGATTTTGAAAAGTAATCTTCCAGATCTCTTTCTTATAAATGGATAAAACATGAATTTCATAATGAAAATAGGATATTGTGATATCATGTAACTCTCTTTGTTCTGCTTATAAATAAAGGCTGAGCCAATATTTTCTGCATCTCCACTCTTTCTTTTTTCTTTTTTGGTGATTACTGTCCTTTCATTTACAATGAAAATTTCCGAGGGAGGGAGATTTTTCTTAGGAGGACGCTAATTCTGATTTTTGGAGGGATAAATAAGGGTTAGGATTATGAGCTATTCTGACTGCATTCTCTGTCATCTCACTCCTGCCCACGGGTTCCCCACCTCTGCCTCCCCTGCCCTTCCAGTTGAACCTAGGGATGGAGTGCTAACTCTGACTCACTTCGCAGCTTTGCCTGAAGAAATTGAAGGCTGAATCTTGAAGGAAATCTCCACTGATAATATAAGAGCTGTTCAGAGGACTTCAAAATACCATCTCCAGCAGTCAGTGCCTCGCACGTTAATGCCGCTTACATAATACCTATCCATCTACAGGATTTACAAGGGAATAGAAAGAAAACTTCTCTCACAAAACCAAACTTCCTGTCTTTTAAGGTCAAGTTTTAGAGAAAAGTGTGCTGGGCTCACCTTGTGGAGCATATACGTACCCAGTGGGGAAGATTGGCCTAAGTGATGCCTACAGTTTCCAGGAGGTGCTGGGGCTGTACAGCTCCAGATGAGGGCTGGCACTGGTTTCCTATTAATTAGTGCTATGACCTTGGAGTCAATCCCTTCCTCTCTCTGGGCTTTCCTTTCTTCTGTACAATTATTCCTTAAAATTTTTTTTAAATATCAAATACTTGGCTTCCTTTGAGTCAAGCATAGTCTGGTGCTATGGATACAGCAGGAAGGCTGCTGTGGTTCTGAGCCCTCAGGGAGTTTACTGCTTGCAGCTGAGCTGTCTATGACGACGGCCACGAGACACACATTGCTACTGAAGTTGAGATGTGGCGGGTTCAAGCTGGGTTGTGCTGTAGCTGTGAAAAAACAAGATTTTGAAGACTTATCACGAAAAAAATCTAAAGTGTATCTTCAATAATTTTTTTTTTATGTTGATAACATGTTGAAATGGTAACATTTTGGATGTAGGGTTAAATAAAATATATTCATACAATTAATTTAATCTGCTTTTCACTTTTTAAAAATATGCTGTAAGAACTTCTAAAATGATATCTATGACTCCCATCATCGTGGAGATTTCCTTCAGATTTCAGCATGTTACCGCACCCCCAAATTTTCATGTTCTCTGTTAAGTAACAGGCTTCATCTTCCCGTAAGTATTCACTGAGTGCTGTTAGTTACTGGTGGGCCAAGACTCAGAACATAGGTTGGTCTACCTCTAGAGGCCCCTGCTCTTCATATGTGTGTGATCAGTTGCTTTAGTCACGTCCAGCTCTTTGTGACCCTATGGACTGGACTGTAGCCCACCAAGCTCCTTTGTCCATGGGATTCTCCAGGCAAGAATACTGGCGTGGATTGCTGTTTCCTCCTCTAGCGGATCTTCCCGACCCAGGGGTGGAACTGGCATCTCTTACGTCTCCTGCGTTGGCAGGCAGGTTTGTACACTAGTGTCACCCGGGAACTCCGTACACATATTGAAAAACGGCAGGCTAATAACAAGTTTTTTTTTTTTTTTTTCATTTTAAGAGGCATTTTAAAACTGACATTCATCAAATGTTTACCATGTGCCTGTCAGTGGTGTCCACTGAGCATGAGCAAAGAAGCTATAACCAGACTTCCTGGGTTGAAAGCCAAGCTCTGCCACGTGACCTGTGTCTGTCTTCCCACCTGTGAAATAGGAATGACAACAATCGTTCCTTCCTCAGGGTTGTGGTGAGGATTAAGAGACCCTATTCTTGCAACGGTGGTTGTTAAATAAAAAACGTCTTACTTAATTCTCACCGTGACTCTATCCTGTCCATTTTCTCCATGAGTTAAGCTTGTTGCCTAGGGTGGAGCGTGGCAGCATGGTAACTAAGTGTCAGGGCCAGAATTCAAATCATGGTCTGAATGACTCCAGTGCCCGAGGTGCTTCTTGGGTTGAATCCGTGTTTCCTGTCTTCTCCGAGGCTGACTTCCACTGTCCTTCACCAGAACGTTTACAAATAAGTGCAAAGTGCCCCTTCCTATCCCCCCTCCATTTGCCCATGTTCAGCCCTTTCTCCTCCCCACAAAAACGGTGGGTGATGCTTTTGCAAATAGTAATATCCCAGCCAAAGTCACCCAGACTTTAAATTCTATGTTCCTTCTTTCCTCATCTTTTTCCTGAATCGGCCACCTGAATATAACTATTATGTGGAAAAGACTCGTGTGAAGCAAACTACAGACAATTTGAGTGATGGAAAGACCTGGAATCTGAGTGGTGGTGGCTCAGCTCAAGTCATTGCTAAGCTATAGCAGAGACCAGAAAAAAGATAATTAAGACTATTTAAAAAAAATGAAGATCTCATTCTAAAGCTTGTTATAACTTTAATCTTCTCCCCAGAAAATGAGGCAGCTTGTATGGAGAACGGCAAGAATAGACTTTAGTTCATTTGCACAATTTAATTGTCTACTGCAGAGCTTTGCACACGTTTCTTGTAAAGCAGGGATCCCCAACCTCTGGGATCTAATGTCTGATGATCTGAGGTGTAGGTGATTTAATAATAATAGAAATAAGTGTGCACAATAAATGTTTTGTGCTTAAATAATCCTGAAACCACCACCACCACCACCCCCACCCCCACCACCCTGGTCTGTGGAAAAACTGTCTTCCACAAAACTGTTCCCTGGTGCCTAAAAGGTTGGGAATCAGTACCATAGAGGCCAGAGAGGGAGGTAAGCTTTGCAGGCCATTGCAGTCTTTGGCACAACTCTTCAACTCTGCCACTGTAGTTCAAAAGCAGTTACAGAAGATACATAAACAGGTGGGTATGGCTATACTTTAAAATTCAGAATGCTGAATTTGAATTTCATATAATTTTCACTTCTTTTAATTTTTTTCAGTCACTTAAAATGTGAAAACATACGTAGCTCATGGACTAAATTTGGCAAACTGGCCACAGTTTGGCAGCCCCTAGTTTACTCTGTTGAAGGCAATGGCACCCGACTCCAGTACTCTTGCCTGGAAAATCCCATGGACAGAGGAGCCTGGTGGGCTGCAGTCCACGGGGTCTCGAGGAGTCGGACACGACTGAGCGACGTCACTTTCACTTTTCACTTTCCTGCATTGGAGAAGGAAATGGCAACCCACTCCAGTGTTCTTGCCTGGAGAATCCCAGGGACGGCGGAGCCTGGTGGGCTGCCGTCTATGGGGTCGCACAGAGTCGGACATGACTGAAACGACTTAGCCCCAGCAGCGGCAGCAGTTTACTCTGTACCAGGAGCAGTGTGCACGAGTAGACCTGCTTTTACTCTGTCAGAGTTTACATGAAATTTCTGAGTTCTCTCAATGTGGGTTCCTTGGAACACACTTTCATATTTTACGAAAAATATTATTCTATGCTCAAGAATGTTCGGGACAGATTGAATTCAAGCAGAGTTTCTTTACTATAGGACTTCTCAAGAGACTTTAATTTGCTCATGTACACTGTAAATTTCCAAGAGGGGGTATAGGGCAAGGGAAACTTGCCAAGCTGGACTTACTTGACTGCAGAATCTTTTTACAAAATGGAACACTGTTCACAAGTGGTGTTTCATGGAACACACTGTGAGAAGACTCTTCTCTTTCTATATAAGAAAATGAAGTCATTCGCCAAGGTCTCCCAGGTGCTGGACTGAAAGATTTGTCTGAAGCTGAGGTCTTCCTCCTTCTAGGGTCATCCTCTCTCTCCCAGAGCCCAGGCAGTGTTTTAGAAGTACAATCACTCTTTTGATACAAAGATGGAAATAATCCAGAGAAAGGTCCATTTAGTTATTTCCTAAAGCACATGATGCTACTTGTCATTTGGTTATGTAAACCCTGGGTTGATTGTTGTGTCTGTGACTCTCAGTCCTCTTAAACTCAACCCACCATCAGCTGCTGGATTCATTTCCAATTTCACTCTTCTTACTTGTATAATTGCTGCTTTAATAATTAACTGCAAAGCCCATCTGACCCTAAGCTCCTTGGGGCCGGTGCTCCCGGTGCCCCAAATGAGATGGGGGAGAGCTCCTACACTTTACAGCAAGGTGTGAGTTGTTTAAAAGCAAACATGAGCACTAGGATTTAGTGGGACCAGTTTCGATTAGAATCAGAGAGCCTTTCAAGAAACTCATGTAATATGAATGATTCTTGAGCCCGCAGGTGCTAAACGACTTAAGAGGAGAGTTGTATCTTATGTGGGAGTTAGGGTTTAAAGTTGGCACATAAGGCAGAAACTGTGTAGGTCAAAATCACCCCTTGAAAATCCTTTAAATCATCAATAAAGAGTCAAAAAACCATGACTCTATGTGTACTCAGTAGTATTTTAGTCTAAAAAGCTACAAAGCAATTTTCCCCTCTCACGTTTAGCCACAGATGAAGCAGTTGGCTGGCGTTTAAAGGCTTTGCTGGACAGAAACACTGTCGTCCTCTTTGGTGGTTGAATTTCCCTGAGAGATTTGCACCTCTGATGTGGCCTGTTTGCCCTGAAATGTCTTATCATAAATGACTTTAGATACATCACACTGGGAAAATGTGGTTTTATTTTTCATCTGTCCTCCTTGGAGGGTCCCAGATTTCTTTTAAGTCCATTTATCTCTGTCATAGTGTCCTTGGCATTGTTGTGATTCTGTCCTCTGAAAGCCCCTGGCTGGATGCTTTGCCTACTCCCCCAAAAAAAATCCTGAAAAGGACATGGGTTAAATGTAATGGGCATGAGTTTGAGCAAACGCTGGGCGATAGTGAAGGACAGGGAAGCCCGCCGTGCTGCAGTTCATGGGATTGTGAAGAGTCGGACACAACTGAGCGACTAAACCACCACAAGGAGATATCATCTTGGATTGTCTGGGTTGGCCCAGTGTAATCACATGTTCTTATGAGTGGAGGAGAGAGAGAGGCAGAAGAGGGAGAGCCAGAGGGAGGGCAGTGGGAGGCAGCCAGGGTGGGCTCAGACTGACATTTCTGTCTTTGAAGATGGAGAAAGGAGATGCTGGCTGAGGGACAGAATAGCCTGTAGAAGCAGGAAAAGGCAATAAAATGCATTCTTCCTGGGAGCTTCAAGAAGAGACACAGCCTAGTGAGGCCCATTTCAGATGTGTGACCTCCAGAACTGTAAGGAAATACATTTGTGTGGTAGAAGCCACTAAGTTGCAATAATCTGTTACAACAGCAATAGGAACCTAATGTACTGCCTCAGGAGAGGATGCACACTCTGTAAGGTGGAACCTGGGATCCTCCTCAAGTTCTCAACAGTCATAAAATCTTGGGTAAATTACTTCACCCATTAGGGCACTTTCAGTGATTGGACCTTTCTGTAATGATGAAAATATTCTAGATCTGTGCTGTTCAGTGTGGTGGCCACTAGACCTGTGTTGTCTGTTGGTACGTGCGACTGAGGAAGTGAGTTTTTATTTTAAATTTAGATTTAAATTCAAACAGTCTAGCGAGAAGCATCATTTCAGAGCCTTGATTTTCACTTATAAAGAGGAGGTAATAACAGAACGTAACTGATAGGGCTGCTATTTGTTAACGCATGTTAGTTCAGTTCAGTCAGGTCAGTCACTCAGTCATGTCCAACTCTCTGCAACCCCGTGAACTGCAGCACGCCAAGCCTCCCTGTCCATCGCCAGCTCCCGGAGTTCACCCAAACTCACGTCCATCAAGTCGGTGATGCCACCCAGCCATCTCAATATAAAATAATGTACGGGCTACTTTCAGTAAAAATGAAAGTATTTTGTATCCAGGTATGTGAGGACATCTCATTTTTTGTAGGATTGGAATTTTGTCTCACCTCTTTGAAAAACAGAGCAATTTGGCATAATCTTCCATGACTTTTCTCTTTGGCAGATTGAATAAATTTGTTACTCTATTGATGTTTTTCATATGCCTGTTTCTAACCTTGGGTTTCCCTGGTGGCTCAGTGGTAAAGGAATCTGCCTGCCAATGCAGGAGACATGGGTTTGATCCCTGGGTTGGGAAGACCCCCTAGAGAAGGGAATGGCTACCCACTCCAGTATTCCTGCCTGGATAATCTCATGGACAGAGGAGCCTGTACGGTTATAGTCCATGGGGTTTCAAGAGCCAGACATGACTCAGCGACTGAACAACAAATCTATCAATACTTTTTTGTATGCCTATGTTTAACCTTTTAAGTCACATGAACTTCTTTCCTAACCATGTGTAACATTTCCAGATTTCTCTAAAGTGGAATCAAGATCTATCTGAGTTAATAGTCATGTTTGGCTGCCAGTCACAGGAGGCAGGGCATCCATGGCTTGGGTACCAACTCTGGCTCCACAAGGTTCTCCATCTTCCAGGCTCCTGGCCTTGTTCTGCTCCATCATCTCCCACACCTCATCCTCCTTCCCTTCCTGGGTACCTGCTACATTTCAGAGGGTATGAACATCATCAGTTCTAATCTGATTTTGCCTATTTCTTATTCTGTATATATTCTAGAATGAAGATCTTCCTTCTTGATAACACATTGCTTGTTCCTAGGGCCATGGTTTTCACTGAAAATGCAGGTGTTCCATCCTTATTCTCATCATATGTTTGAATTTTAAGTTTTAATAGAAGAGACTAGAAAGAGAAGTACAAATTCTGGGGCTAGGACTGGACTCGACCTTGTCCTGATAAAAATATAAGTTGAGAGAGAGTAGTAAGTAGTAATTGCTCTGTCTCTGTCTCTCTCCACACAAACATACACACATTCTGACCTAACTCTTCTCCTGTATTGGTAGTTCCTTCAACTTGTTCAATATTTATTATGTTTCTTTATTGGATGTTACTTGTAATTGTCTGGATATTTCCCTCCATGTAGACACTTCAGAAATATTAATCTTCACATTTAACAAGATCAATAGCCTCAGTGTTTGGGGATTTGAAATGAAACATGACTCTATTGCTCACGCTGAAAAAACGACTCAACTTCAAGAAAAGGTAGAATTTAATTTCATTTGGCTGAGCTTGTGTGTTGGAGGATTGTAGGAAATATTTTGGAAATTAGATTTTGCTGATTTTCTGGGGAAAGAATTCGCATTCTCTAGGGCCATGTGTCACAGGCAAGAAGTGATGCTTTCTGAAATGAAGACAAGCAGAGCCGTTCATCTTGGGCAAATCACAAACTATCAGGCAGCTCCCTGCATTCAATTAGATTTGTCACAAGTTTAGTCTAGTAGGAGAAGAATTTGTTATCCCCTGAAAGCCCTCCAGATTCTCTGGGTTTGTAGAGTGCTGAGTGTTCCTGAACTTTTAGGCTGAGAGGCTAGTTAGCAGCTTGGTGTCACATGATAGAATCACACCTCCTCTGTGCTGGGCTCTGTTTCTGCTCAGGGGATGTGCGCAGAGCTGGAAGTAGAGGTCGCCCATAGTCAGTGCCCCAACAGTGCTGCTTTAGGGATGCCCAGCTCCCCTGCTTTTAGCAGGATAGACTCCAAGGTGTATTCTGCCCTCTGGGGCTTCCTGAGGGATCAGGCTGAGGCTGCACCTTTGCGCGATACTGCAGCCTAATTAGCCTTTTCTCTTTCCTCTCTCGCTTTCCCTGTTCCCTCCCCCAGCGCTCCTGGGAGCACTACCTTAGTACCTCACTTGCAGATGAATCCTTGTCTCAGGGTTTGCTTCTGGGGAATTTGACCTACGACAACCCATGATCTCTGGCATCATCACATTGTTGAATTATGCTGTCATATGTGACAGAAAATTCTTAAGGCAAGGGAATCCTGAGGGCCAGATATCCTACTTGAGGCTGGGAAGAGGAGAAAATGCAGGGTGACCCTTTAACACTGCATCTTCCAAGCAAACAGTTAGTGAGAGGCTGCTTATTTCAACCCTGAGTCAGAAGGAGGGTGTGACATTTTGCCTTTGCCGTAGGGCCATTGCATTATCAGAGATGGAGAAGTGACCTCTCAAAGGCAGAGAGGGACTGAGCTAGGAGCTTCACGGGCTTCTGGGGGTCTACAGAGAGCTCAGATTTACCCCACAATCAGGAGTAATCCCATAAAGCCACAGTCCTTCCAATGAATGGAACCAGCCCTTCTCAGAAGAGGCCTATTTCCCTTTGGTGAGGAGTGGCCTCAAAATAATGAGAGGGACTTCCCTGGTGGCCCAGTGATTAAGACTCTGTGCTCCTAATGTAGAGGGCCTGGGTTTGATCTCTGGTCAGGGAATTAGATCCCATGTGCCACAACGAAAAGATCTAGCATGCTGCAACTAAGACCCAGCACAGCCAAATAAATAAATAAGCAAATAGTAATAATAATACCAATAATAATAATGATGATTGTACTCTGGGCCTGTAACACTTACTGTGCATACCTGAGTGCTGTCTGAAGGGCTTATATTCTACCCCAAAGAGCTTTTTACTTTTGAGTTGTTGAAGGAGGTCACAGGCAGGAATAGAGAGATAGAGGAAAAACAAACAAACAAGAAACACTAAATCTTACTTTTCAACACAGCAACTTTAACTAGGAGATAAATTGGAATTGAAAGTATCACTGGTAACTGGCTGCCTGGAAGTTATCTGTGCTTTTAGTTCTTTATCCAACTTGCTCCAGGGTTTTGTCTGTTCCATAAATAGTCATGTTTTCCAGAATTTAGTCCCTGGCTGTGAGAGGAAGAACAATGCTCTCCAAAAATATCCACGGCCTAATCCTCAGAGCCTGGAATATATTACCTTAATGGCAAAAGGGTCTTTGCAGATGTGATTATGTTACTGTTCTGGAGATGGGGGGATTTTCCTGGATTATTTGAGCAGGACAGATGAAATCACAAGGGTCCTTATGAGTGAAAGAGGGTGGCAAGAAGGTCAGAGTCAGAGAACAAACTATGATGAGTGAAAAAAAGAGGTAAGTCAGGGAGTGCTGGGGAGCAGCCATGAGCTAAGGGATCAGGCAGTTGTAGAAGCAAGAAAAGGCAAGGCGCAGACAGATTTTCACCTAGAGCAGGGGTCTCCAACTCCTGAGATCTAATGCCCGATGATGAGAGGTGGAGCTGATGTAATAATAATAATACAAATAAGTGCACAATAAGTGCAGGGTGCTTGTATCATCCTGAAACCATATCCCTACCCTGCAACCCATTCCACGGAACAATTGTCTTCCATGAAACTGGTCTCTGGTGCCAAAAAAGTTGGGGACCGCAGCCCTAAAATTTCTAGAAACAACGCATCTCTGCCCACACTTTGATATTAACCTTGTCAGGCCCGTTTTGGACGTCTGACCTCAAACCAACGGTTACAATACATTCATGTTGCTGTAAGCCACCATGACTGTGGTACTTTGTTATAGCACCAATAAAAAACTCATAAACTGGCTCCTGCTCTTCCTTTTCAGAGCATGCTCACCCACTGAAAGCCTCCTGACTTCAGTTTCTACCTGTATACCAAGGACTCTCAAAGCTTCACGTCCTTTTATGGTTGAGGCATAGCTCTACCCAGACTCCAGGGACCTCCAACGTCCCAGGCGCTCTTCATGACATGACTGGTTGGCCAGATTGATTTGATGAAACCACATTTCTAGCAATGTGTGTTGCATGAGACACTTTCAATGGCTTTTGAGGATTTAAGGGGCTTCTTTTGGGGAAGGACAGCTTATTTGAGTTTTTAAATTTCACATGAATTCCAAGCTGTGAATGGCATAGAGCTTCATGACTGCATGTGTGTGTGTGTGTTTCTTGACGAGTTTGTTTTCAGTGAACTAGTGGCTTCCATATACTATGCTGCTCCCACTAGAAATCTGGGTATTTTCCTCAACTCCTTATTTTCAGCCACCCTCCGTATTCAGTGTCCAAGTTCTATTAATAACAATTCTACCTTGTGCATATCCCTTGCATCTATCTCTTCTCTCTTCTCCATCACTTCACCCTATCCAGGGGATGCCCTAATAATTGCTCACTGACCTCTGAGCAGTGGTCTTCTCTCTGACCTCCCAGTCAGTCCCTTCTTGGGAACACACTTGGGAAGGAACTTCCCTTTCCACCTCCTTCCCTCCTGCCCCACCAGGTTCTGTATGTGTCTCCATTTCCTGTAGTTTTAAGTTTCTTGGCTCCTTGCCTGTGTTCATGCCCTTGCCTCTGACTGCCTTTCTACTCCTATTTATCCTTCAAGACAATGAATTTGGGTCCTCCAAGAAGCTGATGCGAATATAGAGTTAAATATTCAATATATATATATATATATATTTTTTTTTGTAAGGAGAAATTTCCAAATGAAAAGAAATTGGGAGAAGTTGGAAAAAATTGGGAGAGATGTCTGACCACAAAGCAAAGAGACAGGGAGAGAAGGCTGAATGGAAGCAACTGAACAGCCACCTTGTCTGAGAAAGACTCAGTGGTCGTGGGGAGTCAAAGGCCGGGGAGCGTGGCCTTGGTTTCTGTGCTGGGATGGGTTTCAGAGCAGCAGCAGCTGCAGCCCTCGGTCACTACCCTCCCTCTAGTGGAGGTCTGTCAGCAAGGGACGTTTGCATGACCACCACTGAGATCAAGCTTGTGTAATCTCTTTTTTCCCCAGCCTATTTCTTTCTGTTGCTCTCTTAGCCTTAGGCAATTGCCTTTGCTGTAACACCATTCCCACTGTATTGTAATCCCTACTTACTTGTCTTCTCTACTAGATAGGAAGAACTTTTCAAACAAGGACTTTATCTCAGTTATCTTTAGATTCCTAGCTGTACCACAGGAAGTCAGGGCTTGTGAAAACAGCTTTACAGTCAGAGAGAGATGTTGCTGAGCCAAGTTCATTTAGCCTGATGCTCAGCAAGCAAAAATTGTGAGATGCTGATGTTTGTGGCAGAGATACTTTTTGTAAAGTGACCACGGGTGGAGACCAGAGAACAAATCTCCACCCCATCCCACTGGAAGGCAAGGAGCTGGGAGGAGGACGGCATTTATGGGACGAGGAATGAAGCAGCAGGGTGGGATCTGAGGTGCGGCGTGGGGAAAAGCGATTGGGAAACTGCAGGAATCCTCGTTCTGCACAGGCCTCTGCACAGGCAATCAGAGGCACTTAGAACGAGGCACATCAGCCCTCTGATGCCAAAAGGTCACGCATGGAGTGGGCACTGCCACATGCCCAGTTGGAGGGTCAATGGTCCTATCCAGTCTTAACCAGTTCAACTGAAATTAGACATAGCTGACTCCAAGTTTTTGGAAAATAACTCAGGCAAACACTGTTTAGGCTATGTGCTATTTGGAGGGCATGCAAGTCTAACAATGACCTTGGTTAGTGAAGGCAGGTAAAGCGGATTTGAGTAACCATTGTTCAGAGTTAGAAGGCATGCAGACATCATACCCATTTCACAGATAAAGAAACTGAGGTTTGGTGGGATGAGTGACTATGCCAGGGTTAGTGTGGGGTGCACTGGGGATCTGAACATAGGTTGCCTCACTTTACCTCCAGTGAAGAATATAAGGGTGACCGGGAGGCATCACCAGCTCTTTTTTACCAAGTCATTCTGCTCTGGGATCTTGAAAAAGGCCTCCCAACAAGGAACTATATTGGTTCAAAAATGAAATAGACTTGGGATTTATCTAGGTATTCTGAACTTCTAATGAAATAAAAAACACAACAAATTTGAAATTTCTATTGTTTGCTTCTTTATGTGTATTAGAATCCAATTCTTCATTCAACATAGGAGCAGATGCTCTCGGTACCTGACCTCCTTCCCCTGCCCCCCATCATTTCTCAGCAGTCATCTCTACACACAGAACAATCCTGACTGTTGTGAGTGTCTACAGTCTCTGCCTGAGGGTTTTTCCCTGGCTGTGGGAGCTCACTTGGCCCTGAACAAGCCGACAGCACCATCAAGCTAATGTCTCAGGAGGGGCTCTCAATCAGTGCCAGACAGGGAGCCTGTGGGTGGACACTCCAGCTTCCTCACCACAGCCGGGATGACTGAAGTACCTGTGACATGGTCTCCCATGGCCCCCCAGCAGCACCGAGTTCCACTCTCATAGTGATATCTGCTTGGTAACACACCCCTCATCTGCTATCTTCCATTCCTTGTCTCACTCCTCCACTCGTCTACCCACATCACTGATCACCCCACTTACAGTGAAGGGACTCCTGAGGCTGTATTTAATTTTCAGAAGGAAAAGAAGCACCTAACTCAGTTGGAAACGTCTATTTTACATACTTCGTCTCACTTCTTCTGAGCTAGCAGTGTGGCCAATTTAGAGGGTCTCCTGAAATTGGGATTCATACATAAAAACACTGTCTGGAGAAACCTTGGTGGTACCTCTCAGAGTTCTCCAAAAACATTCCTCTTTGCAGTAGCCGGTTTCAATGTCCTGGACAATGGAAATTTATTATGTTTTGGAGTGCAATGTTCCTAAATCTAGTTTTTATGTTTGTTGACATAAAGTTGTTCATGTAGTAGTAGCACAGGCATGCTCAGTCATGTCCAGCTCTGTGACCCTATGGACTGTAGCCCACAGGCTCCTCTGTCCACTGGATTTCCCAGGCAAGAGTATTGGAGTCGATTGTCATTTCTTCTCCAGGGGATCTTCCCAACCCAGGGATCAAACCCACGTCTCCTGCATTGGCAGGAGGGTTCCTTACCCCTGAGCCATTGGGGAAGCCACAGAATTGTTCATCATACTCTCTAATTCTGGGTTAGGCTGGGAGGGTCCAAGCTGCAAGTCTGATGATTGGTCAGGCAATTCTTCATTGTGTGTCTGTCATCATATTAGGACCAGTAGGCCAGCTGGGGCATTTTCCTCTCCTGGGTTAGGCAGAAGCACAAGAAAACAAATAGAAAGTTGCTATGCCTCTTAAGGTCTGAGGTTGGAATTGGAACACTGCCTCTTCCACCTTCATGCCATTGGCCAAAGCAAGTCAGATGGCCAAAGTATAGGGAAACATCCTCAGCTCATAGCAAGGCCACAGAAAAACTGTATATGCAGGGACTCTGCCATACTTTATACTTAGTTTATTGTGAAGTTCTGTTGTTAGCATATTCATGATTATTGTGTCTTCTTGATAATGAATCAAAGTCCTTTAATCATTATGAAGCATCCCTCTTTATCTTTCATAATATTGTTTATATTGAACTGTTTTTAATCTATTGTTAATATAGCTACTCTACCTTTTTATGGGGGCCTCCCTGGTGGCTCAGTGGTAAAGAATCCACCTGCCAAGTAGGAAACGTGGGTTCAATCCCTGGGTCAGGAAGACTCCCTGGAGAAGGAGTTGGAAACCCACTTCAGTATTCTTGCTTGGGAAATCCCATGGGAAGAGGAGCCTAGGGACAACAGTTCATGGGGTCACAAATAGCTGGACACGGCTAAGCAACTAAAGAGCAGCAGCAACACTTTATATGCTGTTATTGGCACTGCACATATTTTTCCACAGTTGGACATGACTGACTAAACACACACTTTTAATCTAGTTGGATCTTTATATTTAAAGTGTGTCTCTTGTAGGCAGCATGTAATTGGATCTTAGGATCAATCAGAGAAAGCCAAACAAGGTAATTAATTAATCACACAGGATGTCCTGCTCCTAGGCAGCCTGATTTCTATCTTCCTTGTGCCAATGGCCTCCAACCAGGCATGCCTACAGTGTTCCTTTTTTCAGCTACGAAGTTTTCATTCCTTTTGCCTGTCTTTCAGTTTCTACCACATGCAAATGATGGTGACCAACTCCTTTGCACAGCAAGCTCTGAATATGCGGTCTTAGCTTGTTCATGGCTGTGTGGCTTTTGGTGATTTACACACCTGTTGCTTCCAGGTCAAGAAGCAACAGTTAGAACTGGACATGGAACAATGGATTGGTTCAAAATGGGGAAAGGAGTACGTCAAGGCTGTATATTGTCACTCTGCTTATTTAACTTAATAGAAGAGTATGTAATGCGACATGCCGGGTTGGATGAAGTACAAACCAGAATCAAGATTGGCAGGAGAAATATCAATAACCTCAGATATGCAGATGATACCACCCTTATGGCAGAAAGTGAAGAACTAAAGAGCCTTTTGTTGAAGGTGAAAGAGGAGAGTGAAAAAGCTGGCATAAAACTCAACATTCAGAAAATGAAGATCATGGCATCGGTCCCATCACTTTATGGCAAATAGATGGAGATACAATAAGACAGTGATAGACATTATTTTCTTGGGCTCCAAAATCACTGCAGATGGTGACTGGAGCCATGAAATTAAAAGATGCTTGCTCCTTGGAAGAAAAGCTATGACAAACCTAGATGGTATATTAAAAAGTAGAGACATTACTTTGCCAACAAAGGTCCATATAGTCCAAGCTATGGTTTTTCCAGTAGTCGTGTATGGAGGTGAGAGTTGGACCATAAAGAAGGCTGAGCACTGAAGAAATGATGCTTTTAAACTGTGGCATTGGAGAAGACTCTTGAGAGTCCCTTGGACTGTAACAAGATCAAACAAGTCAATCCTAAAGGAAATCAATCCTGAATATTCATTGGAAGGACTGATGCTGAAGCTGAAGCTCCAATACTTTGGCCACCTGATGCAAAGAGCTGATTCATTATAAAAAACCTTGATGCTGGGAAAGATTGAAGGCAGGAGGAGAAGGGGAGAACAGAGGAGGAGATGGTTGGATGGTATCACTGACTCAATGGACATGAGTTTCAGCAAGCTCTGAGAGATGGTGAAGGACAGGGAAACCTGGCATGCTGCATTTCATGGGGTCACAGAGTTGGACATGACTGAGTGACTGAACAACAACAACAATATTATTATCCATACATTTTCCTATGGCTATTTATTCATCACGTGTATTTTATCATATAGGTAGCCTGTATGGTGCAGTTTTGAGAATGTGTCATGAAACATATTCAGAAAGATGACTTTTAAATAGCTGCATAATAATCCATCTTGTGGACCTATCTTCGGTTAACTACTGCTCTGCTGTTTGGCCGTTTAGCCGCTCTTTGCTTATCTGTAAAATGGGAATACTAATAGCAATCCTATAGGATAGTTGTGAGAATGAAATAAAACCTAATCTGTCCAGTTTATAGCAGAATATCAGACACATAGGAGACATACCATAAATGTGAATTTCCCTGTCAGGGAAACAGAATGCTCATGGGAACTCCATCCCTCTTCCACTCCCACCCACCTTTGCTGGGTGCCTCTGTAGGATCCCAGTCTTCCCCACTGCAGTTGAAATAATTCCATTGCCTAGGGAAGCAATCTGGGAGTCAGAGATCAGCCTTTTTAGCTTTATCCATAGGTAAGAGCTACTCGTAGAGGGGCTTTTCTCGTGATCCAGTGGTTAAGAATATGCCTTGCAATGCAAGGGACACCGGTTTGATCCCTGGTCTGGGAAGATCCCTCACGCTGTGTAGCAACCAAGCCCGTGGGCCACAACTGCTGAGCCTGAGCTCTAGAGCTCAACCTCCACAAGAGAAGCCACCGCAATGAAAAGCCCATGCACTGCAATGAGGAGTAGCCCCCACTCACCACATCTAGAGAAAGCCCAGGTGCAGCAACGAACACTACAGTCAAATAAATACATAAATAAATCTTTAAAAAAAGAGAACTACTCAGAGAACTTGGTGATGAGTAAATATAAACCCCAATAGGGTCTCTTCCTGTTGACATGGCAACCTGACTACCAGCTGTCAGGCAGTGCTGTCAGGCTGCACATTTAGGGAACTTTACCACCCATACCTGATTAACAATTCTCAGCTTGGGGAGGGGAGTGGCAGATTTAAAAAAAAGACCTTGTCCTATGGCCTCTTTCAACCTTCCCACCCTACCAAGCTAAACAAGTCCCCCTTCGAAGCTTCATTTAGGGCACACTTATTGTCTTCCCCCACCCCCAGCAGCTGCTTAACCCAAGACTGCAAATAATATCTGCTTGAAGACCTTTTGTCTTCAAGTTTCCGCCTGGCTTGCTTTCAAAAGCTTTCCCAACCCAGCTTCAGCCCATCCTTTGCGGGCTCATTCTGTAAGCAGAGTTATAGGAGGACACAAAAGGCAAGAAACAGCCAGCTGTTAAAAACACAAGTGACTGGAAGACAGAAATTACTTCCTTTAAGAAGCAAGTTCCTGCTCTCGAGTCAGAGATGATTTGGATCCCAGTTACCCTGGACACATGGCACAGTGCGGCCTAAGATGTCTGATGCAATTAAATTCAGCCTCTCTTTTATCCCTTCAACTCCAGACAAAGGGTCTGATTTTTTCCCCTAAGGGTCAGACAGTTGTCTTAGGGTGGCTTTGTATGGTGGCACAGGTTGTACACTGCACAAAGCTGCCTGGTGGAGGGGCCAATAGGGGCTCCAGTCTGTGCATCACTGGCCACTCTGGCTTGTAGTCCCAGAGTGGGAAACTTGCTATACTAAATAAAGGCTCTGAACAGGCTCACAGGGGCTCTGGTGAGGCTGTATTACTTTGTCAAACTCTATCATGGAGGAAAATGGATTTGGGGGTGGAGGTGAGGGAGAAGAGGAGAATTTTTTTGCCTGGACCTCATATTTCCAAAGGGCCTCAAATTTAGACTGTTTTCATGAAATCCAATTGAGTATCTAAATATAGCACAGAATTGGACAATAAGATAGCTCACAGTCTTTATAATGTGGTTTGGGAAGTTTCCATTTTCTAGTACAATAGACGCCTCTAGGTGAGAAAGAGGTTTGAGCCTCTCTGGAAGGCTCCCCAGGCTTAGATGGCCAGTTCAAGTTCCATCCTGCGAAATGGGTAGGCGTGTGGTTAGGTGTTGGGTGTACTCACATTGCATTAGAGTGAAATTTGCTCTGTTGACTGTTTGTATGACCCTGGAACCAACACTACTGTTAAAGACAACAGGCCCAAAATGGAGTCACTTATGCTAAGCCACCACTCACCAAACCAAGACTTCATTTAATTCAGTTTGTCTTTCTCAGAAATGGAATCTTAAACCAGTCAATTAGAAATTGCCAGATCAGTTTCAGTTAGGTCATCTGCCTATAGACTCCTACCCTCCCCTAAAGGAAAGAAACCCTGCCATAATCCTTCTGCTTTTTGCCTAGTATAGCTTCCCTGTTCCTGTTCCCTTCTGCCTATAAAATCTTTTGACTTTGTTAATTTGATATTGCTTGATTCATGAATTACTGAATAAAGTCAATGATATCCTGAAAATTTACTCGGTTGAATTTTGTTTTTAAACACTATCTACTTCACTGTTTTTAGGCAAATCTGTTGAATTGATAGTTTGGGGTTTTTTTTCCCCAAGCATTTTCTCTGGTTTCCCTTTTGCAGGCCTTTTTGTATCCTCTGCCTAGAGGTGGGGTTAAAGGTGGGTGGGTGACAGTGTGGACCCTGAGTCAAGAACAAGAGTTATGGGTAAAGGCACCCATCTTCCTGAAGAGCATTCCAACCTCATAAAAACAAAGACTTTGATTTCTTCACTTTGGAACCTTCATTGCCTTCATTGTACGTATTAGGTTGGGAGATCAACTATCTTAGCTTGCCCAGAATTTTCCAAGTTGTAGTACTAATAATCCCACATCTTGGAAACCTCAATTCCAAGGAATCTGAAATGGCTGGTCACCCTACAAAGCTTTTCCAAACAAACAAACGAATGCATAAAGGACTTCTGTTTTTGAAAAGTCCGGCCTCACTGAAAAGATGTGTTAATTTTCTTTGAGGATAAGAGGTTAGAACAGGAGTTGGAGTTGGCTAGCTAATGGCCATGCACCAAAGCTGGCCTGCTGTCTATGTATTTGTTTTTGCTTTTTCTTAATGTCCTGAACACTAAGAAAGGTTTTTCAAAATTCATTAAAAAATATCAAATGAAAATCGTGTGACATACGAACATTTTGTGAAAATGAAGTTTGAGAGTCCATAAGTAAAAGGTCATGGGGATGAAGCCCCTTTCATCCATTTATGCCTTGTCCAGGGCTGCTTCCCTGATAGCTCAGCTGGTAAAGAATCCACCTGCAATGCAGGAGATCCCGTTCAATCCATGGGTTGGGAAGATCCCCTGGAGAAGGGAATGGCTACCCACCCCAGTACTCTCGCCTGGAGAATTCCATGGACTCTGTAGTCCACAGGATCACAAAGAACTTTCAGTTTCACTTTCACTTTTCAGGGCTGCTTTAGTGCTAAGATAGAGCTAAGTGTTGTGACCGACGTGGTACAGCCTGCAAAGCTGATAGTACTTCCTGTCTGGTCATCTACAGAAATTGTTTGCAGAGCCCCAGAAGAGAAGGAGCTGCTTGGACTCTTGAAGAGATCAGAGTCCAATGTTAGAGGGTGGGAAACAGTGGGATGCTTACGTGGCGGAGTGGCTGTACCTCCCAGGGCAATCGGACATTGATGGGGTGGCAGGACTGAAAACACCCCAGTTTTTGGCTTTCAGAGAAGCTGACCACTTCTGAGAGTGAAAGAGACCACTGCCAGCATGGACCCTGAGGACACTGGTGATGGCCAAGGGGGATGGGAAGTTTGGGGTCCTTTTTCTATCTTCTGGGTACCATGAAGGTCTCCTGGATTCTAAAGTGACTCCCAGAGAGGTAAATGCTCAATGGTGACTGAGATGGAATTTCTACCCAGCCTGGAGGGGGTCAGGAGTTTGATTAACACAAAGAAACATTAATGTCCTACCTTTGAGCATGGGGTCTAAGCATCACATTCTATGAAGGATCCCGTTAGAGAAGGTGAAATGCTGGATTCCATACTGCAGGATCTGAGTGTCTGTATAACCTGCAAAGTGCACAGGTAAGTGGAATAGACAGGAAGAATGAGAAACAGGAGCTAGGAGAGAGAGAGGCACTTTCAATGTCCATAGGCTTGTCTGGCCTCTGTCTTCCAGTGATCAGTGCAAACCTAGCATGCAGTTGGTGCTAAATAAATGCTTAATGAGTAAGCAATGTGTTTTTTTTCTTTCTTCTAGCCCTTTAGAACCTGACAGAATCTGATATGGATTGTTTCTGCTGCTGCTGCTAAGTCGCTTCAGTCGTGTCCGACTCTGTGCGACCCCATAGACGGCAGCCCACCAGGCTCCCCTGTCCCTGGGATTCTCCAGGCAAGAACACTGGAGTGGGTTGACATTTCTTTCTCCAATGCATGAAAGTGAAAAGTGAAAGTGAAGTCACTCAGTCGTGTCCGACCCTCAGCGACCCCATGGACTGCAGTCTACCAGGCTCCTCTGTCCATGGGATTTTCCAGGCAAGAGAACTGGAGTAGGGTGCCATGGCCTTCTCTGGGATTGTTTCTAGCTTAGTATAAATTTAAATACATGTTATTCCTCCTAGATATTTATAGGTAAGCCTGAAGTATATTGGTGGAATAAAAGCCAATTCTCCCCTTCAGTTCAGTTCAGTCGCTCAGTTGTGTCAGACTCTTTGCAACCCCGTGAATCACAGCACGCCAGGCCTCCCTGTCCATCACCATCTCCCGGAGTTCACTCAGACTCACATCCATCGAGTCAGTAATGCCATCCAGCCATCTCATCCTCTGTTGTCCCCTTTTCCCCCTGCCCCCAATCCCTCCCAGCATTAGAGTCTTTTCCAGTGAGTCAGCTCTTCGCATGAGGTGGCCAAAGGACTGGAGTTTCAGCTTTAGCATCATTCCTTCCAAAGAAATCCCAGGGCTGATCTCCTTCAGAATGGACTGGTTGGATCTCCTTGCAGTCCAAGGGACTCTCAAGAGTCTTCTCCAACACCACAGTTCAAAAGCATCAATTCTCTGGCGTTCAGCTTTCTTCACAGTCCAATTCTCACATCCATACATGACCACAGGAAAAACCATAGCCTTGACTAGACGGACCTTTGTTGGCAAAGTAATGTCTCTGCTTTTGCATATGCTATCTAGGTTGGTCATAACTTTCCTTCCAAGGAGTAAGTGTCTTTTAATTTCATGGCTGCAGTCACCATCTGCAGTGATTTTGGAGCCCCCAAAAATAAAGTCTGACACTGTTTCCACTGTTTACCCATCTATTTGCCATGAAGTGATGGGACCAGATGCCATGATCTTTGTTTTCTGAATGTTGAGCTTGAAGCCAACTTTTTCACTCTCCTCTTTGACTTTCATTAAGAGGCTTTTTAGTTCCTCTTCATTTTCTGTCATAAGGGTGGTGTCATCTGCATATCTGAGGTTATTGATATTTCTCCCGGCAATCTTGATTCCAGCTTGTGCTTCTTCCAGCCCAGCGTTTCTCATGATGTACTCTGCATAGAAGTTAAATAAGCAGGGTGACAATATACAGCCTTGACGTACTCCTTTTCCTATTTGGAACCAGTCTGTTGTTCCATGTCCAGTTCTAACTGTTGCTTCCTGACCTGCATATAGGTTTCTCAAGAGGCAGGTCAGGTGGTCTGATATTCCTATCTCTTTCAGAATTTTCCACAGTTTATTGTGATCCACACAGTCCAAGGCTTTGGCATAGTCAATAAAGCAGAAATAGATGTTTTTCTGGAACTCCCTTGCTTTTTCAATGATCCAGCGGATGTTGGCAATTTGATCTCTGGATCCTCTGCCTTTTCTAAAACCAGCTTGAACATCTGGAAGTTCACGGTTCACATATTGCTGAAGCCTGGCTTGGAGAATTTTGAGCATTATTTCACTAGCATGTGAGATGAGTGCAGTTGTGCGGTAGTTTGTTTGAACATTTTTTGACATTGCCTTTCTTTAGGATTGGAATGAAAACTGACCTTTTCCAGTCCTGTGGCCACTGCTGAGTTTTCCAAATGTGCTGGCATATTGAGTGCAGCACTTTCACAGCATCATCTTTCAGGATTTGAAATAGCTCAACTGGAATTCTATCACATCCACTAGCTTTGTTCGTAGTGATGCTTTCTAAGGCCCACTTGACTTCACATTCTCCCCTTAAAGGGATTCAAATATGAACATATTGGTTGGGGGAGCAGGTGACCCAGAGACCCTTCCAATTCTCTTGAAATCAGAACCCCAGGTGTTATACAGACACTTACTGTGTGCCCACTAGGTGTCAGGTTCTAGTCTTAGTTGCTCAGTCATGTCCAAGTCTTTGGGACCCCATGGACTGTAGCCCACCAGGCTCCTCTGGCCACTGAATTCTCCAGACAAGAATATTGGAGTGGGTAGCCATTGCCTTATCAAGGGGCTCTTCCCAACCCAGGGATTGAACCTGGGTCTCCTATAGAGCAGGCGGATTCTTTACCATCTGAGCCTCCAGGGAAACACTTTAAATGAATTGACTGGAGTCCTCACAGAACTGCAACGTAAGTATTCTTACTGGACAGATGGTGAAAATGAAGTTCTGAAGGTCAAGAAATGAGCTCAAAGTCACATAACTACTGTTTAGCATTCTCAGCCTTCTAAGGACTCTGTGGAAAGGCAAAGGCTGCGGCAGGGGGTTAACCACCTGGAAGGAAATGTTTAGTCCCCATTTCCCAGAAGAATAACAGGTTTCTAGGACTAGTTGCAGCAGGACTGCTTGCCTAGCCTTTTCTTCTATACATTGAATTTCTGAACAGTAGCACTTACATAGCCGTGACAGGCTCGATGCTGGAGGAAACATATTAAGCTTTTCTCCCAATTGTTTTCCCAGTTATTTGCAGCTGATTTTTCCATCAATCATCTTGAAAGAAACAGAGATCAATCTCTACTTCATTAGCTTCATCTGAAGCCTGGGGAAGTTTAGCTGGAGAACTGCGTGATTTTGAGTAATCAGCTTTCTGCCTTAGCATTTCCCTGTGTGCAAGCAAGTACCCGGATTAGATTCCTGTGTCTGCCCCTGATTTATATACAAGGAGGTCTGGCTCATGTGAAGTCCAGTTCAGCGATGTCCCCAGCAATGTAATGCAGTGTGAATGGAGGATTAATTCCTACCCCTGTTACTAGACCTACTACAGAACAGACTTCCAGATCCAACTATAAATCATAATGCAATGTAACCTATTCTCAGGTCTCACAGCATCTCAAGGACTTGAAGAGATGATTTGCCCGAGTTATTTACATTTATTGTTTCTTTTTTTCTTAATGCCGAATACTGCCTATTTAAGGATTTTTAAAAAACCGAATCCTTGTGCCAAAGCTCCCTGTGTTACCAGCTTATGGAAATAAGGAGCTTTTTTTCTGCTAGGGGGACATAGGGTTCGTCCAGTGAGGGTGCATCTCAAAAAAGAATTTGTAAGGGGCCCACTTGTTTTGATTTCAGAGTATTTCGGCATTTGTGGAATTCTGAAGACTCAGGATTCCTAAAAAAATCAAACCTTTTTTTGGATATAGCCTACAAAACATAGGCAACTTGAAAAAAATTAAAATGTATATGATGATAGCACTATCAGTATAGGATTTGGCATATTTATATGTGTAGTATTTTTTTTGGTGCCAAGCACTACCCATGGATACATGGTTGGCATAGTCAATCCTTTTAGTCACCTCAGGAGATGAGAAATATTATTATCTAGTAATGATAATATTATTATTATTATCCACAGCTTATAGGTGAGAGAATGGGGACAGAGAAGTTAAGTAATTTACAGGAGGCTGCTCAGAGGGAGTAAGAGGTAGATGAGGGATTTAGATCCACCCAGGTAGTCTGAAGCCATATCTCAAAATCTTCAACACCATTCAGGGTAGTATTTCCACGTCATTGTTCAGCAGATATTATATTAATGGCCATATATATGTTTATGTTGTTACTTAACACTGTAACACCTGGCTTCCCAGATGGAGCTAGTGTTAAAGAATCCTCCTGCCAATGCAAGAGACATAAGAGATGTGGGTTCAGTCCCTGGGCTGGGAAGATCCCCTGGAGGAGGAAATGGCAGCCGACTTCAGTATTCTTGCCTGGAGAATCCCATGGACAGAGAAGCCTGGCAGGCTACAGGCCAAAGGGTCACAAAGAGTCAGACATGACTGAAGAGTCTTAACCCACACACACACTGTATATACAGCTTAGTGTTCCTCCTTTTCTTCTACTTAACTTTCATCATAAGCATTTCCCCTTGTCATTAAATTGCTAAAAAAAATTTTTTTTAAGCTGTGGCAGGCTTAATTGGCTACATTTGCAGAAAATGCATATTTGTACATTTGTAGAAAACAAAATATTGATGTCTCATTTCATGTCATGTTCCAAAATAAATCCCAGATGGATTAAAGACATTTCAAAGTTCTAAAAGGAAAATTAAGAAAATATAAGTAAATCAGGCTCACCAGCGTTCAAATTGAAGTCCAGTTGGAAGCTCTGTGACTTGGGAAAATTACTTAACCTCTCTGAGCCTTTGCTTCTTAATCTGTAAAAATGGAAATGACATCTAATTGAGAGGAATGCTTTTAAAGGAATACATGAAGAGTGTAACAGTGTACCTGGCATTTAACATGTTTCCAGTAAATGCTAGATATTGTTATACTTAGAACTAGAAAAAATTTGTCCAAAATTTCAGGGGGTAAACAGCTCTCACCTTTGCCCTAAACACTGACTCTACTAATCCATCTAAATAACCAGATCCCCTCAGCCTCCACCCCATCATGGTAAGAGAGGTTTGTTCTAATTGGTATGTAGGGAGGAACTGCTTTTAGTCTTATCTGTGGCTCAGAGTGTATTAAGCCAGCTTCAAATTAAGTTCAGAAATATGAATGTTGTCTTCCCTTCTCTCAGCTTCTTCTTTTTTTTTTTTCTATCATAGAATCACAAGTGAGAGGTTGGAGTATGAGTCTGCATATTTAGAAGAGACACAAATGCGATTTCCATAACCAGCCTCCAGTCTTCAAGGGAAAAAAAAGCTGGCATAATCGTTAAGCAGAAACGGTGGGTAAATTATATTTCAGAGCTTCAGGTTCCATTTAGCCCAACCCACTCACCCAAATAAAGCCAGAGCTGTTTGCAATTTAATATCAGGTCATTAACACTTAACCATGTTTAATTTGTTTGACATCCTGGATGGTAAATCTGCATGTAAACCCAGTGTTATGCTCTGCATGTTTCGGTCTGGATGATAAAGCTGGACAGTGGCATTTCATCATAAAGTGTGAAACAACAGGCGGGAGATTAATGAAGCAGTTGGCACTTCCAAAAGATTCTAGAGCGACTGTTCCAGCACCATGTCCTAGGGTTCATAATTACCTAGAGAAATGCAGTTGGAACAACAGACTCATCACCAATCTGTTGAGTGCCTGACAGAGTACTTGAAGAGGTAGGAAAATCACCGTTAATAACAGAGTCATGCGAGAACAATCTAAAACTTGTTGAATATTATTAGTGTGACAAGATATATAAGGAACAACGACAAGCAAACTGGGACAGGTTTTGTTGAAAGCTGTTTTTAGTTCAAACACTTATTTGGTTTAGAATACATATATATGCCAAGAGAAAGCATGGAATATAAATACATACATCATATACATATACCACACATACACACATATGTAACATATAAATATACAAACAATTATAAATACATAAAAATATATCCTCCTATCCTCATGTTTTAGTTTTTTGGTTTAAGTTGGCATCCTTGGTTGACTAGCTCATCTGGGGACTTGTGTGGGTCCTTTGGGCATTTTGTGGTCTTATTTCTCCTGGGCTTAGATTTCTGTATGATCTCCTTCACATTTTACTGAGGTTAAAAATTTCCTACTTGGGAACAACGCAAGTCCTCCCATCACCTTCCCCTCAAGAAGTGTATCCCTTAATTACGTGCTTTGCAGAGTTACAAAATGGCACTTGTTGCTTCAACAGGTACAAACGCCGAGTGCAATGGAAGACTATGAGGAACACAGTGGGGTGAGCACAAGGACAAACACACCACAAACATAACATCCCTAAAGCAAATATCTAGTGCATGTATCCGCAGCAGACTTTGTGAGCTGTCTCCCAGAATCCATCCATTCCTTGGACCTGAGTAACAGAATCCACTGTGATACAGCAAAGCACAGTAAAATGAAATCTGTCTGTAATCATAAGAGCAAAAACTGAAATAAAAAAAAAGTGAGTGGAAAAACAAACAAAACGTCAGATCATGGGAATGATGCAGTAGAATGTTTAGATAATTCCAGTTTTCCAAATGCTGTCACTTATGTTTTCTCCTTTGAGCCTTTGGACCACCTGGCTGGGAGAGTCAACTCCAATTTTCTCACCTGTATGTTGTGGACAGTCTGCTCTAGAAGCGGTACCAGCAGCTCCTACTATCACTCGGTCCGGGGTGCTATATCACCCCTTGTTGGTTTCTCTTACCCTGTCCACACTTCTGTAAATGGTTCCTTTGGTAATGCCTCTTCAGCTAGCCTGCTTGTGTGTGTTAGCTGTGCCGTGTGGGGAGCCTTGATTGGTACAACAGCATGTCCAGTTGTGGGGAGTGTGCAGTAGAGTTGGTTCCCCAAACCAGGTGTTTCTCTGGGCAGAGCCGTGTCTCATCTCCTCCCAGCGTGTAGAAAGGGGTTGTCAAATAACAGTTGCATGAATCTTGCAGTGTGTTGGCCAAAAGTCAGCAGGAGAAAGAAATGAATTGCAAGCTATTTATCACCAGTAGGCGATGCAATCAAGCCCCTTCATGATTTGTGATACAAAGTAGGCTTCCACAGGAAACATTTATTTTAGCTTCATCATTCTCTTCCTCCTAACGATGTTTACTCTGAAAAATGCCTCTCATAATTTCCTTTTTTTTTCTTTTTTGGCAACTGCATCCTCTTGTCAGTATCCTCTTTTCTGCCAAGAGCACACACAGCCTCAGAGATTCCAACTTTTTCAGAAGAAATATGACTCTATTAATTACTCTGTGAAATGAGACTTCTGACACTCAGCTGTAGGACAAAATAAGAACCTGAGAAACGTCATAGGAGGATGAATGAAAGATTTTACCCAAACAGATGCTAGAAAGTCAAAGTTAAGAAACTTTCCTAACAGCAACATCCAGAGGCCACCAATCCCACCCGTCCATCCGTCCTTTTGTCCATCCATCCACTGTATATGTATCAGTTGCTTGGATTAGACTGCGGGTCTAAAGGAGCAATAGTGAGCAAGACAGACCTGGTTTCTGCCCTCCCAGAGCTTAAGCTGCAAACATGTATCTTTATAACATCAGCCTCAAGTACCAGGGCTGGCCTCATGGGTATGACATACCCAGCGCATAATACGTAGAAGGCTTCCTTATTTAGTTTAATGCTCTGCTGTCACCATTTTGAAATTCTTAATAATTACTGAGAATTCTTAATAATCGATGCTCAAAGTAGGCATTTAAAATGTGCTCACTGAATGAAAGAATGAATGCCTGGCATTCATTAGGAGGTCAATAAATTAGGTTAAGTGGGCATATCAGGAGGGACTATTGTCCTACCACCTTCACCTTCAAAAGTAAAGAAGGGGGCATGGGGTCTTGCCACCAGGACCACTTCCCTTCTTCCCCCAGTCTTCACACCTCTCTAGGCCCTTGATCAAGTGTGGGTAGGACCTATTTATTTCAAGCTGCTATTTAATTTTTTCTCTTCCTGTGCCATGAAAAATTCTTGGCATCAGGCAGCCTCAGGGCAGCACTATTTTTATTTCACCAGCAGAATAATTAAATTCAGGCTCAGTTGATTTTCCCCAGAAGAGAGGCTGTGGGCAAAACGGGATGAAGAGGCTGCTACAGAGAGCTGGTTGGAATAGGTTCCAGAGGGACTAGATACAATGATCTGAGTCACATTTACCGTGGATCCACATAGGGAGGAGGGAGCAAAGGCTTTGCTAAGATCACTCAATCAGACCTTTCGGCTCAGCAGGACAGCCACAATCCTGTCTTAGAATCTTAGAGCTGGAAGGAGCTATAGGAATGATCCCGACTGGGGGTCAGTAAACCACAGTCAAGGACCAAATCTGGCCGGCTGCCTGGTTTTGTAAACGAAGTTTCACTGGACCGTAGCCAGTACATTTGCAAAGAATGAATGGCCATTCATTTGCATATTGTCTATGGCTGCTTTCAAGGTACAAGACTGAAGATGCTGTCACAGAACATACGGCCTGCAAATCCAAACATATTTATTGTCTGGTCCTTTATAGACAAAATGTATCGACCACTGATCTAGACAAGGAACGCTCACAATGTATAATGTGGGTGCTACTAGTCTTCCAGGACTCTCTATTCAAAAGGATGTTGTGGTCAAATACATTGGGAAAACGCATGAACCTTATCTCCCCTCTTAGAACTTCACAAACTCCAACACCCTACTGCAACAGCCCCTGTCCACACTGCGTCCACAAGCACTGCACACTCTGACTTTTGTACACACCTGTGGCTCTTGTTATGTTATTAGTTGTCTTTGCCTCCTGACTCAGGGAGCAGGACAAACTGGGAGTACTGGAGAATTAATGACCTTGAAAGCAGACTTCAGCCAATGATGGACAATATAAGGGAGAGAATTTCTCAGCTTCCTTGCCTATTGTTGTGAAAACTCTTGAGACATGATCTACACTGAATCCCAGAGCTCATCTGTGGGACCAAGTCCCCACTGCCCACAGGGGTCAACCTGTTCATACATGTACATTTTACTGATGGGCCTCTCTTAAAGACCCCAAATGCAGTTCTTTGAAATCACCTCCCAAATGAACTCATTCTATTCTTATCTTTAGGTTGTGCTTCTGAGGGAACTCAAACTAAGATATCTACCAATTAAAGGCTCTGAGAAGTCCTGTAGTAAATGTATATATGCCTTCTTAATTTGGCCTTTGAGGCTTTTTTTTTTTTTTTTTTAAATCGGGATTCTACCAAACTTCCAAGCCTAATTTTTCTCAAGTCTCCCGTACTTAGCTCAAGTTTTTTTTTCAATTTCTGATCCCGCTATATTCTTAATGATGTTACCATCCCCTAAGGTGACATCTGCCTAGATCAATGGGCATAGATTCTGGTTGTGTACATGCCAATAAATGCAATTAACCCATCTTCCTAGGATATAGACAAGAGTAAGAGCCTCACTTCTCAGGCTGAGGTACTCCAGGTACAGCTAATAGGATTTCTGTGATGACATCCTCTTCCAGAGTTTTGGCATCAGCCTGGGGGCAGCTCAGGCCTGTTGAAATGAAGATCAGAACTGACATTGTGAGCAAGCTGGCTTTATGTGTAGGCTCAAGGTGCTGACAAAAGCCTCTCTTTCTTCTGAGCCCAATCACCTGCCTCTAGCTTAATTCCAGAGGGGCTTCCAGAGTCAAGATCTCAGTTCATTCTTACGTGCTCTCCCAGAGATTAGAAGTGATTTCCATTCTTCACCTCTCCTCCCTTTCTGACTTCAGGGAGGGTATGGGTGGAGGAAGTCCAGCATGGACTGTTCATGAGCGATGAGCCACACTGCTCTGGCATTTAATGTTTTCACTGTTCCACACATGCTTTTCAGGGGACAGTCAGAGCTCCACCATTGAAGACCAGAGTTTCAGGAAAATCGAAGTTTTGCTTTTCTCACTTTTATTATTAATTTTCATTAACCCCTTCAGAGGCCCCCAGTACCTCCAGCCTTCTTCCCTTCAAAGAGAGAGATTTAGAGAAAGCAGCCAGTTTCCAGCTTTCAGAGACTGCTAGAGATGCTGCTGCCTCATGACTGTCCTGCTCCTGAGGTCCTCTGCTCTTTACCCAGTGAAGGGGGCAAAGGTTGCTTGGGATTAACCTGTTGTTTAGCCGCTCAGTCGTGTCCAACTCTTTGTGACCCGAAGGACTATAGCCCACCAGACTCCTCTGTCCATGGGATTCTCCAGGCAGGAATACTGGAGTGGGTTGCCATTCCCTTTTCCATGGGATCTTCCTGACCCAGGCATCAAATCTGGGTCTCCTGCATTGCAGGCAGACTCTTTACCATCTGAGTCACCAGGGAAGGCTTTAAGCAGTCCCACTGTGGGCTGCAAATCTGATTCAGGTCAAAGCATAGCCTTTCAGTAAAAAAAAGAACAGGAAACTACAATGCAAAGCAGATGAGGCAGGTGAAGTTGCTGAAAATATAAACATAAATTATTGAATTTTGAAAATGCTTTATTAAAAAAAAAAAAAAGCTTCCTGGTGGCTCAGCAGTAAGGAATCCACCTGAAATGCAAGAGACACAGGAGACCTGGGTTTGATCCCTGGGTCAGGAAGATCCCTTGGAGAAAAGAATGGCAACCCACTCCAGTATTCTTGCCTCAAGAATCCTATGGACAGAGGAGCCTGGTGGGCTACAGTCCATAGGGTTGCAAAAAAGTTTGACATGACTGAAGTAACTGAGCATGCACATAAATGGCTGAGGTCCCCAAGTCAGTAAGACATAGAAGGGTCTGGAGTGCACTTTGTGGCTCTGCCCCTAGATAGTCACAGCTGGAGGTGGCTCTGAGGTCTGAGCTCCTCTGTCTTGTCGGACTGTCCACTCCATGTGGGGTCCACTGGCCCCAAGATAGTGGGGATGCTTCACTCTGTCTTTGGTCTTGAGAGTATTCTCTGCATGGCTGATTTTCTGGTTCTGAGCTAAATTATAGCAAAAGCAATCTTAAACTGAGTGTACATCTTCATTCTTACCAATTTTATTAGTAAAAGTAGCAGTCTGTAATAAGATCCAGTTTGCTCATCTGCCAGGAAAGCACATCATGCTTTCTTTTCTTCAGCAAGACATTAACCTGCATCCAAGTAAACATCTTAATGTTCCCCTTTTCTACCTCTTCTGTTTGAGAAGGACTCATTCATTCATTAATTTGTTCATTTCATATTCATCAAGCACCTCTTTGGTGCTATTCCAGGTGTTGAGGATACAATATAAGACAGGCAGGGCTCTTGCTTTTAAAGATGTTACTGACAAGCCAGTAAATGGCCACGTGAATTGTGTGACTTACGTAGCACTTTCAAAACTGATATAAACCATAGTTACAGATTTTTAAATCTACAAAGCACTGAGAAACCATCAGTGTTTCTTTTTTCTTTTTTTCTTACTCTCTAGGATACCTCCTGCTTATTGGCATTTAGCCCTCTGTGTATTGGTCTTATACCACAGCCTGCCAAGGTTAAAGTTAGAAAAGAGAAGTAGAAGAGATAGGATTTTAAGTGATTAAACTTTGTTCATATACTCACTGGCACTTGTTATGATTTTCTTTAAGTCTTGGTTAATACAAAAGATTATTTCAGAATGGGAAGGGATTTGAGGAACATCTAGTCACAGAGCCCTTTCACTAAGTAAGGAAGAATCTGAGACATGGAAGGAGGCGAGCAGGAGCAGACCTGGGAAGAAAACTCAGGGTTCTACCCTCCACATCAGCGTCCCCATTCCTCTACCTACACGTGCATGTTGGGAACAGCCCCTTTCCCTTCCACGGCCTCCCTCCTGTCGTTTATACTTTCTTCAAGCAAAACCATGAGCTAAAGGTCACACAGATTTTAAAATCCCACTGCCTTCCGCCAGAGGAAAAAGTCCCTTCTTGAATGACATAGAAAGGCAAGGAAAAGCACGTTATATTGTTGCTGCTTCCCGCTAATGCTTCTTGATTCCCTGTGGATTCCGGAAATGTGAGCCGCTGCTGCTTCTCTTCCTCTACCTCCTCTTCCTCCTCATTTTGGAGAATAACGTACTGTGACCACGTGTAAGCCTTAAGTCACGGCGATGCTCTCCTTTGGGTAGTTTTCTATCCACTCGCCATTACAGAAGGGAGCCAGACTGCTGCACAAGAGGGATGTGGGTTGGAAACCTCGGGTTTATCTGCCACTTACTGCTGTGTGGCCCTGGTAAGTCACTCGACCTCTCTAAAGTTCATCTTCTTTGGTGAAATGGAGATAATAATACCAATCTCGTAAAGTTATTTATGAGTGTAGTAGATGCTGTATTCGGAGAAGGCAATGGCAAGCCATTCCAGTGTTCTTGCCTGGAGAATCCCAGGGACGGGGGAGCCTGATGGGCTGCCGTCTATGGGGTCACACAGAGTCAGACACGACTGAAGTGACTTAGCAGCAGCAGCAGCAGATGCTGTATTAGGGGCAGCCATGGTCAAGAATAATGATAATGACCATCTGCCTAGAATGAGACAAATTAGAATGGATATGAGACATATACACAGGCCCGCTTTATATTCCTGATTTATGCGCTTCCTTAACTCTCACAGTGACTTCTCTAAGAAAACAGGCCCCATTTGGATCCTAACTTTAGATCTGAAAAAACATGAGGCTCACTCAGAAAAGGTGGAGGGCTTTCTCAGGGCCCCAGGGCTGGTGATGGCAAAGCTGGGACCAGAGTCCAGCCCTCTGGTCCCAGCCCTCTGGTCCAGCCCTCTGCCTGAACTGCTAGCCTCTGTCCAGGCTAGCAGTTCCTCCAGTGGCATAGCTCCCACCCATACCATCTGAACGCTCATGTGAAGTGGAAGAAATCAAAACCACGAACAGCCTCTAGTTAGTTACAGCTCATGTTTTGTCACCAAATAAGTATGAAAAACTTTAGGGTTCATGGTTCTTAGATTCAGGATTGTGGATGAAGTATTGAACACATGGGGCAGGAATGGAGTCCTCGTGCACAGGAATGGAAACCACGCTGAGAGCCCACTTTACACTAGGCTTCGCTTATTTCAAAACTGCAACCCCTCTCCCCCACCAAAGGACCAAAGAGATCTGAAGCCATGTGTCCTAGATTGAAATTAGAGGAAACTGGCACAATGTCTTTCAGGCCTGAATTCGCTGGGTTATGGTTGCCCCTTGTCCATGGGCTGGATTGACCTTTGCCAGATTCTGAAAACTGGCCTTCTCGGCCCTTCTCAGAGCTCAGAATTCAGCTAAGAACTCTCTTCAGCTCTGCCAGCGCTGAAGTTCAGGATGCCTGTTGGTTTCCTTCCAGCCCTTTCCCCCTTTCTCACAAAGGACTGTTTAAAGCACAATTCCTGATTTCATACTGGGACCCTTTTTTAGATGCTGAAATAAAATTAGGGGTTCTAGGACTGGGTATGTTTCTGTCAGGCTCACCAAATTGCAAGCATGCTCACAGCTCTTGTACAGGAAGATCTTAACTATATTTAACAGGAAACTTCCCAGGGAGGCTCAGGTTACCTCCTTTTACACAGTGACAATTCAAGAAAGGTTTCACTTGGAATAACAAAGGAGATAATTCCATCAGTTCTCCTGTTTGCTGAGCCTGTGCCTGAGAAGCAAATAACACTGCCCTGGTCATCCAAGTTATGGATTTTGTACCAGAGATTCTTGTAATTTCCTCTGTCAGTCATTTCATCCCCAGCTCCTCTCTCCCTTCTTTGAGAACCTGTCCATATACTTTGCAGGGAGAGTTCCCACAGGCCCTGCTGAGTGGGCATGTGACTTGCATCCCTGGCCACAAACAACTTGATCTGGAGTGGCCCCTACTTGAATTCAGCCAATCCAGTTCTTGTTCCTGGGGACTGGAATTGGCTTTCTGAGATGCTACCGAGTGTTGGCAGAACATTTAAAGAGAGAAGTCAAGTCAGTGACGGGAACTTTGTGTTTGGCTTTTGGGCCAAGAATCTGGAAAAAAGGCTAGTCAAGAAGTAGAGATACAAACAGAGGTAGAGGTAGAGATGAGGGAGAGACCACATGCAGACAGAAGTGGAGATAAACCAATTCATTTAAGATACACTGAAAGCAAAAGCTTGACTTTGCTTTCCATTGCTGTTTCCAGTATTTTGTAGACATTCGTTGCATTCTCTGCCCTTTCTTTATTTGCCACTGGACTTTGTAGATAAATACAACCTGTTCCATCTTCCTTTGTGTGTGTGTACATGTATGTGTGTATGTAATTCCCGTGGGCTTTGTTGTTTGCAACCAAGGGATCTCACGACAGATTTGCATCCATAAGCTCACCTGTGATGACCAGTAATATTTTCAAGATGGAACCTTTGTTTGAAGAGTAGAGATCATGATTCTGGAACTAGAACCAAGGGTGAGGTTTCTGTGGATCCAGTGTCTTAGCGCAGTTGTTCAGTTGCTAAGTCGTGTCAACTCTTTGTGACCCCTTGGACTGCAGCATGCCAGGCTTTCCTGTCCCTTACTATGCCCGAGTTTGCTCATACTCATATCCATTGAGTCAGTGATGCCATCCAGCCATCTCATCCTCTGTCATCTCCTTCTCTTCATGCCCTCAATCTTTCCCAGCCTCAAGGTCTTTTCCAAAGAGTTGGCTGTTCCCATTAGGTGGCCAAAGTATTGAAGTCTCAGCTTCAGCTTCAGTCTTTCCAAAGTCTTAGGGTAATGCTCATCAATTTGTCACTGATGCTTCTCAAGCTTTTGCTCTGCTTTCATTCCTTGCATTGGGCTAAAATAGATTCTATAAATGATTTTCCCCTCAGAGGATAGTAACTTCCCATCTGGAATGGAGTTTCAAAAATCCTTACGGGGAGCCCCAGGGTTGGAATGGCTCCAAGATTCTTCCTCACAGCATTGGCCAGGGTCTCTTTTTTCCTTCTCTGAAAGGTGTGAATTTGACCTTTTGATTGGTCACCAAGGTTGCCATATTCAGCTACTTTCAACTAAGATACAAAGGGCTTGGATGGAGTGCATCCCACAGATTCTATTTGAGGAATGCCAAATGGCTCTCCAGGGCCCAGCTGGTACCACACTCTCTCTCACACAGTGCCTGAAATGTGCACAGTTATTTTTGTTGAATTGTAGTATTATTGCTCACGATGAAGTCTAATATTAAAACAAAATTGACAATGCCCACAAGGAGGGCAGAGAACTCAGCAATCTGCCTGCTGTGTGACTTTGGAAAAATCAAAACCTCGGTGCTTCGGTTTCCTCATCTGTGAGATTATAATACTAATGCCAACCTCAGAGGGTTATGATGGGAATTGAGTTAATATTTATGAAGTGCCTGGCACATGAATCGAGTCCTGTTGAATGCACATTCCTTCTATGAAAATGGTGACAGAGGGTAAAGTTTGGGGCTTTCCCTGATGGGGAAAACGTGTAGACTTTTGAACTTAGACTAAGGTTTGGAAAGTAAGGAGGGCTAAGGAATCTGGTCTTGGTGGATTTGGAACACTACAGGATGGGATAACAGGCTTCCTAGGTGGTGCACTGGTAAGGAATCTGCTTGCTAATGCAGGAGACACAAGAGACATGGGTTTGATCCCACAGACTAGAAACATGGCAACACACTCCAGTATTCTTGCCTGTAGAATTTCATGGACAGAGGAACCCAGTGGCTTATGGGGTTGCAAAGAGTCAGGCATGACTGAGCACACACAGGCACATGCATGCCCACACATGTGCACACACACACACACACACACACACAGAGGATGAGATAACACTTCTCTAGACCAGGGATGGAGGTTCTCCTTTGGAAAGGATCCCTTAACATGTGCCTCTGAGGCTTACAGTGTTGGGTTGGAAGGAAAAGGGGAGGTGAGGGAGGTAACTTAGGAAGCTACCATAATTCTGGAATGAATTAAAGTCTTGGTGAAAGTCTATCTCAAAGACTTAGGCATTGACTGATGTGTGTGTATAATTTAAACTCAGGAATTCAGGTATAGCCACAGGGAATGTGTGTCCTGAGGACATGACCATTTTTAGATCATATTGTCAAGGAATTGTTGGTTAAATCATGGCCAGAAATTACAAAGATATTGGGATTTATGGGGTTTTAAGTCATATATAGGGCTTCCCCGGTGGCTCAGCTGGTAAAGAATCTGCCTATAATGTGGGAGACCTGGCTTCAATCCTTGGGTTGGGAAGATTCCCTGGAGAAGGAAATGGCAACCCACTCCAGTATTCTTGCCTGGAGAATCCCATGGACAGAGGAGCCTGGTGGGTTATGGTCCACAGGGTCACAGAGAGTCGGACACGACTGAGTGACTAACACAACAAGTAACATATAGGCAGAATTCACATAAAGTAAAATCCACCCCCCCTTTTTGTGTGTGCAGTTCTAAGAGTTTGACAAATGTGTGCAGTCATGTACCCATCACCAC
The DNA here is from genome assembly GCF_032452875.1 of Bos javanicus. NCBI lineage: Eukaryota > Metazoa > Chordata > Mammalia > Artiodactyla > Bovidae > Bos > Bos javanicus. The sequence goes on from NC_083889.1 coordinate 37,791,143, forward strand.
AATCAAGCTATGGAACATCTCCATCCCCCTAAAAGTGCCCTCATGCCCATCTCCATGTCCTACCCACAGTCCCGGCAGCCGCAGATCTGTTTTCTTCCTCTTACAGTTTTGCCTTTTGCAGAAGGCCAGTAGAGCTTCTCTGACCTTTGATCCCAAGTCACGTGATAACAACTCTTTCAGCAACCTGTAGCCCTTATCACAATTATAATTATACTGTATAAGAAATTGATTGATAAAATGCTCACAGTCTGTCTCCTCTGCTAAGACTCTGGTAGGCATGTCTGAGGGCAGAGATTGGCTGATTCATTACTTTGTCCTTAGCAATACCATCAAGTAGAAGCTCAATACACATTGTTTGATGGATGAATGAGTGAGGGGCTCAGTGACTATAAGGAAGTGCTCTAAGACACTACTGACACAACAGAAGCAATGCAATATTTGGTGGTATCAAACCTATTATATTATAAAGCATCAGAGATTATATCATGTTATTTAAACATTCCTGAAGAGTGTGCATAGATTTCTGTAGTGACGAGGGGTCTGAATATTAGCAATCAGACCCACCCTAGGCAACCCCAGGTGCACGATCAATTGATCAAAAATAAAATGAAAACATTTTAAATCATTTAACATTGTATTTTGCCATTAATCTGCCTAACTATTTATTTAAAGCTGATTATTGTGTAATTTTTACACTCCATATATTTTGGAGCAAATCTGACATTATAGTGACGCTTAACAGTAAGACCATGAAATCCTCAAAATCCAGCTTATTTTCTGTGTGTTCGTCAAGTTCAGAAAGGAGGTCTTTGTACCTTGCTTTGGTTTCTTGTCCCTGTAAGAATGAAAAGTAAAAAGCCTAATTCATTGTGCTGCCTTGGTTTTATAGATAATAAGCAATAGTAAACATGTTATTAACATGTCAAGTTGCTACCAGCCCTACTAGTCAAGCAATGTGTTACATCTTTTCATGGGTTATCTGAGTGCTCACAGTGACCTTATTGAATACACATTATTTTCCCACTCTACAGTGGAAGGCCAGAGACTCAGTGAGAATAAAGTAATTTGCCCCAAACTTCCCTGGTGGCTCAGATGGTAATAGAATCTGCCTGCAACACAGGAGACCTAGGTTCAATCCCTGTGTCAGGAAGATCCCCTGGAGAAGTGAATGGCTATCCACTACAGTATTCTTGCCTGGAGAAATTCATGGATGAACAGCCTGGCAGGCTGCAGTCCATGGGGTCATGAAGAGTCAGACATGACTGAGCAACTAACACCACATCATCACAGATAGCTATGAGCGTGGAACCAGGATTCATTGCATTGGCTACCTGATTCTGGAGTCCTCACTCAACCGCTAAGCTATACTGCTGCTACTGCTAAGTTGCTTCAGTCGTGTCCGACTCTGTGTGACCCCATAAACGGCAGCCCACCCAGGCTCCGCCGTCCCTGGGATTTTCCAGGCAAGATACACTGGAGTGGGTTGTCATTTCCTTCTCCAAAGCTATACTGCTGCTGCTAAGTTGCTTCAGTCGTGTCCGACTCTGTGTGACCCCATAGACGGCAACCCACCAGGCTCCCCTGTCCCTGGGATTCTCCAAGCAAGAACACTGGAGTGGGTTGCCATTTCCTTCTCCAACCAAAGCTATACTACCTCTCTACAAATACAGTTACTGTTATGCTTTCTGATTTTCAAATTACAATCCCTTTGTCATTGGAGGTATCCACTATGTGATCTACAGAGTTTGATTATCCAGAAAAATGGAGTAAAATATGCTAAAAGAAAGTATGTGCTTTGAAAGATTGTTTAGCACTTAGCTTGATCATAAATCAAACCAAAGTTCATCAAACCTCAGAAAGAGATTGAAGGAAAACCTGTGAAAAGCACATAAATGGAGAAACTTTTCAGTTCCAAGCTCCGCTTGTGAATTATCTTCCCAAGTGGCATAAAAAAACATTAAGGTCATTTGATTCACTGCATTTAGTTTAACCCCAAACCCTCATCCATGTGCTGGCTGTAAAAAAGGTCATTGCAGCATGACTAAGGCACTTCAGGAGTGATGATACATTCCTCTCACAGGCTTAAGACCTTTCATGTTTTCTAGGCTGCTCCTCAAGAGGTGACACTTGCCAGTGAAGGTGGAAGGACCTATGTCTGCCTCCCTCAGAGCAAGCAGCCCTTGACAAGTGTGAAGCACACTGTTTGCCCCCAGGTCAGAGATTGCTGGAGGTCTATCTCCTCTCTTTTTGCTGTGCATTTTAAGAGCACGGAGCTGATGAGGTCCAGTCTTTTTGGGCTTGACCTGCCATCTTGCTTTTGTATCTTCTTAGCAGTGCATTTAGGTGCTCAGTTTTATTATCTCTGACTGACTATAGGGGGATAAATAAGATCCCCCAAATTACGTTTAGGTTTATGAGGAAGGACATGTTCCTTTCAGACCCTGGACTCAGCCAGAAGGTCCAGCTCAGTTTCCCAGAGAACCCTGCGTGAGGATTTAGGAGGAAGCCCAGTTGGTTACGGAGACTCTTACACTCACTGTACGTGCCTTTGGCACTCTCGCAGGGCAGAGCAGGGAAGGTGGTCCAAGACAGCATTCTGCCATGACGCTGCGTGTCTGGCAGTAGGACTGCTCAGTGGGACCACTGAGACTGAGGCGGGTAGGGCTGAGCAATCCCCTCAAGTCCCTGAAATACGTCTCTACTCTCTTCTGGAGGAGAGGGCGGGATTGCCCTGTATCTGGCTTAGTCTGCTGCTAGAGAGCCCGGAATCGGCTGCCTTTCCTGGGTTTAGTCTACACTAAGGGGCACGAGGCTGAGATGTCTTTCCTGGCAACTTTGGTTTTAATTCTTTTCCTCTGATGTTCTCAGAGAGATAGTGGATCACATCAGGATGAGACTCATCCACTAGGTCCTCATTCTCACACTTGTCAAAAGCTCACTGAGGACTTGCCAAGTACATGCAGTGCTCTTTTTCTCTCTGAGATTTGTCATTTTTTTTTGGCCTCTGATGCAAACTGATGATATAGGATTTTCTCTCCCACCCTCTCTGTAAAGATTCCTCAGAATTTTGGATCTCTTGTCAAATCTTATCTGATGTTTCTGGCTGAAAAAAAATAGCTTTAAAAAAATTATTGCAAAAACAATACGTATTTAATATTGGACACACAGAAAAAAAAAACAGAAGAATGTAAAAATAACCCTTTACCCTATTACCTAAAGATAGCTAACTATTATTAACATTTCTTTTCAGTCATTTTTCTGTGTCTCACACGGTAGTCTCTGTCTCTCTCTTTCACACACACACACGTGCACAAGCTCTTTTTTTACTTTATTGTGGAACAATGACAAATATAACCATATATATTTAAAGTGTACAATGTGATGATTTGATACATATGCATTGTGGAATGATTACCAAGATCAAGATAATCAACACATCCATCACCTCGCACAGAATTAACGTGTGTGTATGTGTGTGGTGACAATGCTTAAGACTTACTCTCAGAGACTCTCAAGTATGCAGTACCTCATTACTAACTAGAGTCATCACGCTGTGGATTAGAGCTTCAGAACTTATTCTTCTTATAGCTGGAAATGTGTACCCTTTGACCTAAATCACCCCTTTCCCCCAGCTCCTGGCAACCACCATTATATTCACTGTTTCTATGAAACAGGCTTTTTAAAAATTCACTTCTTTGTGGAATAAAAAAACAAAAAAACAAAAAACACTTCACACATGCTCTTTGGAAATAATCCTAGGAAGCTGTGCCTTTGACCCAGACTCCCCAGTGAATGGCACCTTATGTAACTATAGTATGCTAAAACCATACACATATTTATATTTTAAAGGAACTATAATATTTCTCTTTTTTGTATTTCAGAATACACATAGAACCTGAGAGACTGTTTCCTTTTAAGTTTTTTCTCTCTCTGCCTGCCATTAAATGCTGGTGGTTTAGGTTCAGCATGAGGCCCTCTTTTCTTCCTACCTATTGTCCCAAGGCTACAATTTTCTGAAGTTTGAACACGTACTGCTGGTAGAATATAACGTGATTTTAGGTGATGTGAAAATAAATATTAGGTAAGAATGTACAGTCATCTATGTTTTTTACTATCTTCCATTTCCACTCACTAAATTTACATTTAGAACAGTGATCAAGTTCCTTTATAAAATAATTTTAAGTAGAGTGTTAACTTAAAAACTTCTAAGTAAATTTTAATACAGGCTATAGGTAGATACAGGAAAAACCTTGAAGATAGGGGACTTTCCTGGTGGTCCAGTGGCTAAGACTCCACACTCACAATGCAGAGGGCCTGGACTCAATCTCTGGTCAGGAAACTAGATCCCACATGCTGCTACTAAGACCTGGTACAGCCAAGTAAATAAAGAACTACTTTTAAAAAAAGTACTGAAGATAGCATCAAGTGACTGAGGTTTGAGAAAGATGCCTCTAGAGGATTTAGGTCCCTCCCTCTGGTCACTCGCTTAATCCAGATCTCTATTCTGACCATTCTGCTCACATATCCTATTGCTGTCTGAATTTATCAACTTTAAAGTTTCAAGGACACCTTAAGCTTGACACAAGCTGACAGAACTCATCACCTGCCCCCACCTCCCACCCCACCTCCAATCTGATTCTTCTCCAGTCTTTCTGTTCTCTGAAAACGGATCCACCACCCATTTCTTCCCACAGTCAGAACTGACATATCATTATTTGCTCCCTCCTGTTCTTCAACGGTCACAGCAGATCCTGTTCATTCCACCTTCCAAAGGCCCCTTATACTTGCCACCTTAGCCCAAACCAACGTCTTCTTGTATTTGCATTCCTTCCCCACAGTTCCTCTCTTCTTTGCCTCACTCCCCACCCTCATGGAGTCTCATCTCCTACTGCAGCTGGTGTAATTTCTTCCTCGGGAATTAAGAAACCATCCCTGGCTTCCTCCTGCCCACAGGCTATGCCTCTGTAAGACACGGCTTCTTACCACCTGCCTGGCTTCCTCCCTCACTGCTTTTACTTCCCTCCCGCTTTTCACTAATACTTATTGGACCTCAAATGTCTCTGACATGCTTTACATCAGATTCCCTACTTGGAATGCCACCACTCCCCACCAGCCCTCACCCCTAGATCACTCTTAATCTCATTTTTCAGATCACAACTATACCTTAATTTTCCAGGAGGTCTTTTTTTGACCACCAAGCCCAAAATAGTCCCTCTGTTTTACTCTTTCATGCCAGCTGTTATGGTGTGGCTCACATTTCTTGGTGCCTGTTAATTGTCTTACCTCTGTGAAATTCTTAAACTGGGTTTGCAGCAGATTTTTGGCAGTAGCTTTTCCGAGTTTACCATCAGGGTCAGAAGAGTTTCTGAAAACCAGAGCGGCGGTGGCGATGGCTTTTTCCAGATCTGAGCCCTTGCGTAGAGCTGTGAGAGAAGAAATGTACAACCGTGTAGCCTAGGTTAGAATTGACCCTCCCAACCATCAGGTTCCTCCTTCCAGGGGAACCTGGGGAACAGCGCTGGAAGGTGTGTGTCAATGTGATCCTGACCTTTGGCTTTTTGCCACCTATCTGAGGGTGGAACGCATCCAGTGTTTGATCCTGGACCTTTAAACAATGGAAAACCAAAGTCCCTTTAGTAGCAAATAAAATTAGTAGAATCAGGATGAGATTTAGCCCCTGCTTGCCATATGACCTTGGGAAAACACCTGACCTCTCTAAGCCTTGGTTTTCTGATGTGTGATTTCATTTAGTCAACAAATATTTACAGAGCATCTACTATGTGTTTGGCTCAGTCCCTGGCATTAAGACACTTCACTGAATAAGACAAAGTCCTTCTCTTGTGGAGTTTATATTCTGTGTCAGAGCATCACACAGGCCAGTGTGGTAAAGGAGAATGACGTCCAGGACAAGCCCTCTGATGTCACGATAGATGAGGGATCTCTTTGAATCACGGCCTCAGTCACAGTGATCTTCCCAGCTGGCTTTTCTGGTTTAAAGTGTGCTGCTAACTCAGTCCTTTCCAGTGGGGAACACACAGTGACACCTGAGAACTACTCAAGGTTCAGTGAAGAAAACTCTTAGCCTCTCTGTTCCCTCAGCCCTCGGTACATCCTCTATTATAGAACTTCTGCCACTTTATACTTACTGCATGTTTGATCATCTTTCTCTCAAACTGAAATGCAAGCTCCTGAGGCCACAGATCACATTTTTTTTAAATCACTATACTCCCAGTGACCAGCAAAAATGCCTGCTATGTAGTTGTTGCTCAGTCGCTAAGTCATGTTCGACTCTTTGTAATCCCATGGACTGCAGCACACCAGGCTTCCCCATCCTTCACTATCTCTCAGAGTTTGCTCAAACTCCATTGCATTGGTGATGCCATCCAACAATCTCATCCTCTGTTGCCCCCTCCTCCTCCTGCCTTCAATCTTTCCTAGCATCATTGTCTTTTCCAATGGGTCGGCTCTTCGCATCAGGTGGCCAAAGTATTGGAGCTTCAGCTTCAGCATCAGTTCAGTTCAGTTCAGTCGCTCAGTCGTGTCTGACTCTTTGCAACCCCATGGAATGTAGCACACCAGGCCTCCCTGTCCATCACCAACTCCTGGAGTTTACTCAAACTCATGTCCATCGAGTCAGTGATACCATCCAACCATCTCATCCTCTGTCATTCCCTTCTCCTTCTGCCCTCAATCTTTCCCAGCATCAAGGTCTTTTCAAATAAGTCAGTTCTTCGAATCAGGCGGCCAAAGTATTGGAGTTTCAGCTTCAGCATCGGTCCTTCCAATTAATATCCTTTATATATTTTTATATTTCTTTAGGATTGACTGGTTTGATCTCGTTACAGTCCAAGGGACTCTCAAAAGTCTTCTCTGCAGGTGCCATTAAACACTGTTGAATGAATGAACAGGAAGAAATGAAGAGAAAAACAAAATCCAATAGCTTTCTGCCCAGGTAATGTGCAACAATTGTGGATTCAAAGAAAGATGATCAGTCTGAACACTGACTTCTGTATGGAGCACTTACTGTGTTCCTGGTAATTTCTGAGCTGCTCAGACACAATCAGAAGTGGCCTCTGCCCTCATTGATCTCATAATCTAGTGGGAGAAGAAACAGTAATCAAGAGGATAATGGATGCATACATATGGGTTTGCTTTATATATATATTTTTTGATAATTGTTTCTCTATATACACATATATGATGCGCATTTACAACACATGATGTATGAGGCAAAGAAGGTAAAAAGACAGAAAAAAATAGAAAATGACAGAGTGGATCTGGGAGAAAAAGTACTGATATATATAGGTGGTCTTGGAGGCATCTCTAGGTAGATTATTATTTAAGCTAAGACTAATATGAGAGGAAGGACCTGTCAATAAAGGGTGGAATGGATCAGCCTGAGATAAGGGTGGTGTTCAGAGTCCAGGCTCAGGAAGCCCCATATGTGAAGGCTCAGGTCAGGAGTATGGCACACTGGAGGAGCTGAAAGAACAGTTGTGACTGGAGTCTAGAAGCTGAAAGTGTTTGATTAGAAAAGTGGGTAGGGGCTAGACCATGCTGAACTCCTAGGTGATGGAAAGGAATCAGGATTTTCTTCAATGGTTAAAGAGAAGGCATTGAAAATTTTAGGTTTTTTTTTTTTTTTTTTTTTCCGATTAAAGTTAAATGGAAGGACAACAGTTAAGAGGAATGGGTGGAGGGAAAGCGTGTGTGGACCTTCTCAGTTTTTACTGTATCTCTGAACAGAACTCAGACCAAATGGTGAGGCTACAATTTCTGTCCATAAACATCTGCCAAAGCATTCTAAATCAAGGTGTTGGCCTCAACTGCAGAATATCTTGGATATTTACAGTTTTTGGCTATTATAAATAAAGCTTGTAAGAACATTTGTATGCAAGTTTCTATATAGACATGATTTCTACTTCCTTGGAAAAAATGCCCAAGAATACAATTGCTGGGTTATACAATAGGCCCATTTCTTGTTTTTAAGAAACCATAAACTGTTTTCCATAGTGGCTATACCATTTTACAGGCCAATGGGCTTCCCTGGTAGCTCAGATGGTAAAGAATCCACCTGCAATGTTGGGAGACCTGGCCTTGATCCCTGGGTTGGGAAGATCCCCTGGAGAATCCCCATGGACAGAGGAATTTGGTGGTCTATATGTAACCCATGTGGTCACAAAGAGTCAGACAAAACGGAGCGACTGAGCACACACACAGCAGTGTATGAGAGATCCAGCTTTCCTTTATCGTTGCCAGCATTCAGAGTTGTCACTATTTATTATTTTAGCCATGCTGATATGTGCATAGTGACGTCTCACTGTGGTTTTAAATTGTATTTCCTAATGGCTAATGATGCTGAATGTCTTTTCATGTGCTTATTTGCCATCTGTATATCTTCCTCAGTGAAACATTTATCTGTTCAGATCTGTTCATGGATTTTACTCACTTTCTAAATGAATTAAAACCTTTTTTTTTGAGGTTGGAGAGTTTTAAATGTTTCAGGACACAAGTCTTTTTTAGGATATGTGATATGCAAATATTTTCTCCCTGTCATTATATTGTTTTTATTCTCCAATGGAGTCTTTTGTGAAGAAGTTTTTTCATTTTTATCAAGACAAATTTATCAATTTTTCCTCTGATGAAAGATTTTTGCCCTAGGTATAATTAAACAGTGTATAATTTTGTGTTCTACGTTTAAATCCATGATCCATGTTCAGTTAATTTGTGTGTAAGATATGAGACTTGGGTAGCGGTGTATTTTTGTAACCTGTGGATGACCAATTGTTTCAGTACCAACTCTTAAAAACTCTATCCTTACTTTGTTGAATTATTTTTGCATTTTGGTCGACAATCAGTTGAGCATATTAGCGTGAGTCAATTTCTAGGTCCCTTATTCTGTTTCACTTAACTATGTATTTATTCCTCTGTCAGCCTCATACTATTTTGATTCCTGTAGCTATCTTGTAAGCCTTGACACTGAAGATTCCTCCCACTGTCTTCTCTTCCAAAATTATTTTGGCTATTTTAGGGCTTTCTCTTTTTCACATAAAGTTTAGAATAAGCTTATCTGTTTTCTAAAAAACCTGAATATTGTGGTATTTCATTGAACTTAGAGAGCAACTTGGGGAGAACTGATGTCTTCATGTGGTTGACACTTCCAACCCATGAACACAGTATGTCTTTCCATTCATTATACCATTTTATAGATGAAGACAGGATCTGATCTTGCTGAGGATACACGACCAAGTGACAGGGCTTGGATCTGATTTCATGTTGAAAACATAAGCTTCGTGAAGACAGGGATGTTTTGCCTGTGGAATCTTCAGCACTCAGAGAAGTGCCTAGCATACAGGAAGTGCTTCACAAATATTTATTCAATAAATGTCTGTGGAATCTGTATCCTCAGCCTCTTCTGCCTTGATTTCCTCTTTGGCTTCTGATCCTCAGTCTCATTCTGACCTACGGCTTCTGTCTGCTCATCCAGTGGCTGGCCCTTCATCTAGCCTACTATTCCAGCCTCAGAAAGTTCTCTGTGTCTTTGGGCTCTATGTTGAGCTCGTTCTCCTCCTATCCTTATTCACCTCTTCCCTTCACTTCTGCCACATCTTGAAACCCGTATTTAAAACTCAGATTGTCCTCAGTTACCCAAGATTTTCCTGCTCATCAACACACAAAGGAGATGGCATATTTCTTGTAGCTCATGTCTGCATTTCCTCAGCAGAGGTGTATGTGTTTGAGTGGGTGGGGAGCTGGATGATGGTAACCTTGAATTTAAGTGGCTAAAAAATAAACTCTGTGTATAAATAGTCTTATTTTTAACAAACAAATTGTTTAGAGGAAATATCTGAATTCCTTAAGAGGTAAATATCCCTTCTGTAATTTTTGCCAGTTGAGTTTTTTATTAATAACTCATAATAACTAGAGAGGGCTTTAAAACGAGCTGTTCTACTGGGTCTGAGACTTCCCAGGGGACACAATAATCTCTTCCTCTCCTGAATGTGCCCTTCTGGCAGGCAGTGGGTGAATTTCCAAGCTGTGAGTGAGCTTGAAAATAATGATGGGCACTTTTCTTGTTTACTATGTGCCAGATGTCTTTCTAACATAATCTTATTTAATGCTTTGTAAGCCAGAAAGGTAGGTGCTATTTGCGTCTCAATTTTGCTTATTGGACACTGACACATGGAGAGATTAAGAATCTAAGGTCACACTGCTCAGGAGTGGCAGGGGCAAGATTTCAAAGTCTGTCTGCCTTCAAAGGCCACAGAAAGATCTGCCAGTTTGGAATAAGTCCTTCTAAGAGCATCGCCACAGAGAGTGTGGAAACCAGACACTTCCCAATCCTCTGATGAAGTTCAGGTCTGCCTGCATTTGAGAGGGAGACTCCATCTGGAGTAGCCCACTTCTTTCCCTTCTCCTCCATTCTTTTAAACACAGCATGGATTTCCCCCTAACTGCAAAATAACATATGCTTGTGGTAAAAACAGAACAAGAAAAACATTAAAAATAAAAGATAACAAGGCGCTCCAGTTATCCTACCAATACTGGTGATACTTTGCAAGGCGTTCTGGTTTCCTGTTTTTATGGTTGAGTTCTTTCCTTAGTAATACTCAGCATGTTGCCTCCTGATTCCTGTCCTGTCTGCCTCACCTGAGTTGTGAGCGAATATGTGAAAGCATATTGTGAAGGGTGGAGTGCTATTAAAAATGCAAAGGCTCGACGTTTGTTTTTTGGCGTCTTTTATCAGCTCTTGCCTTTGGAGTGGAGGTGGTGGAGAGGGTGTTAAACCAGGCACGCATGTCCATCTCTCCTGTTAGTTTCTATCTCACTTTTTACCCTTTAATGATACTAATCTGCCCGTAGTTTCTTATAACCCTATCTTTCCAACAAGTTCTTACCGCCAGGCTCTGTTCTAGTTCTGGGGAGAGAGGAGTAAGCAATATTAAAAGAACAATCCTGGAGTTTGAGTTCTGAAGGACAATAGTAATGAATGATTATGAATTCCATGCTCTATACGCCAGCCACTCCTTTATGGGACCTATATGATTTGACTCATTTAATCTTTACATCTGTCCATCCTCTCAGGTGGCCCCAGTATCATCTCTGCTTTATACATGTGGAAACTGAAGCACAGAGAGGTTAAGCAGCTTGCTCAGGTCACACAGCAGTCTGGCCCCTCACCATGATGCATACAGTCTCTAGACGTTGTTTTCCAGGCAGTGTATTCTCAAACCCTGGAATTGGGCTACATGCCCCTCCTTTGCGCTCTACTTCCCTAAACATAAACTTGTCTGAACCCTCACATTGAAACACTCTGTTCATCAGTCTCAATTTCCTTCTACATCAGTGCTGTCCAAAAGACATATAATACAAGCCCCAATTATAATTAAAAATTTTCTAAGTAGCTGCATTAGAAACATTACAATAGAACAGATAAAATTAGTTTTAAAATATATTATTTAACCCAATATGTCAAAATATAACTTCAGCCTGTGATCAACATGAACAAAGTATTCAGATGTTACACTTTTTTCCCTACTAAGTCTCTTACATCTGATATGTATTTTACACTTATAGCACACTTCTATTCAAACTAATTGCATTGCAAGTGTCCCATATCCAGGTGGCTAGTTGGTATCATATTGGACAGTGCAGCTTTAGAGTATATGTTCCCTGAGGGCAGTCATTGCATCTTATTTATCTTTGCATTCATTCCCAGGCCCTAGCATGTTGTAGGCCTTAGCACATGTGTGCTGGACTGAACTGACTTGAACTTGAGAACCATCCCTGCCTCTTCAGCCTCAGCTGCTCTGGAACGTGGAACCCTAAACATGAAATATTTCATTTAGTGAGTTCCTGATATTTTAGTGTAGTAGAAACACAACTCTCATTTCTACAAGGGATCAGAATGACCTTAGTTTAGAACTCCTACTATTATTTTGCAAATGAAGAAGATCTACAGGAGAAAAGTGGCTTGTTTAAGTTTGCATCAGTTGTATATGGGAGAACTAAAAACTGATCTCTGTTCTTTTCTTGCCAGATCAATAGTTTTCCCAATACTCAAGCACTTCTCAAATTTTCGCCTCTAAATCTACTTTGAATGCTAGAGGCAAATATGTGTTCAACCGTCATTCCATCTACCTCCCCCAAAAGGTCAAGGGCATAAGTAGCAGGAAGAGAAAATGTGGATTGGTGCTGACTTCTATTCCATGATCTAGCCCTGTCTTATTTCCCCAAATAAAACTTAAAATTACCAATGAATAAAACAAATTCTGGCAAGATGAACCCTATTTATCCTGTGTTTTCTTAAAGCATGAGAATAAATGTGACCCAATGGTCTAACGTAGGGAGTCTGATACTAGGAATGATGTGTGTGTATGTGTGTGTGTGTGTGTGAGTGTGTGTTGGAGGGCAGTGTGGATGGTAGAATTATGATCCCCCCTCAATCTCCCAGAGCGGGTTGTTATGTGAGAAATGTCAAGTACATTCATCATGTCATAGACATGATATTTTGTCACTGACAATTATCAAAGTGCCTGAAGTTGTGAAACAGAAATCATGGATAACTTGTGCTACAATGGTGTAAAAACAATATTTTTGTCAAGATGAAGATTTATTTAAATAAAAATATTAAGTGTCTCCTTTGGAAAAATAGAACAGCCATCTAAGAGGGAAAATAACTACAATATAGTGGGATCCAGCTGTACTTGTTATTCTGTAAACAAGCCACATGTTTTGCAATAAGATAATGATCCAGCTCTATGAGTGCATCTTTTCTTTCATTGTTATTTCCATGACAATATTGTTCTCTCTAAAGATAGTTTACCGATAAAGTGAAATTCTAAAGGCAAATGTTTACACCTCAGGAGTTTGGCACACTATATTTTGCTCAATCAACAGAGGCAGTTGGGGCTTGACTTTGTCCTGAGTACCACTGAACATTCATGCATCAGAGGCTGATGGTCTTGCTCTGGACACACTGCGGACGCCACCTATGGAGGGCCACGTGGCCACGTGGGATGAACACTAAATTAGGAGTCAGGGATCCATGTACCTATTATAGCTCAGCCTTTAAATTTGGGTGAGTTAATTCCTGTCACTGGACCTCAGTTCCCAAATGTTTAAAAAGGACATTATAAATGTTTGATGCTTTATCTGTAAGTTTTCTTATATCACTGCCCTATTATTTTTGACCCTTGGCATGCTCTCCTGGTAGAGAAGCAACACATACATCTCCATCACCCCAGGCCTTACCTTTTATTGAAGCCAGCTGTTTGGATATTGAAATGCTGCCAACAAAACAAAAGAAACATAATGATTCAGGGAGTTTGGGTATTGATATCAGCATCAAAAGTAAGGTAATACAATGATTTAAAGATTATTTTCAGTAAATTTGCACTGAGTGTTCTGACGAAGCACCTGCCTGTCTTTCAAAATCCTTTCTCCCCTGTCACATGGTTAAGAAGTACTTGGCGATGGCTGGCCTATATAGCCTAGTCTTTCGTGTAGTCTTGTAAACATGTGAGCAAATGCCCTCTGATGGAAAAAGAGAACTGACCACCTTCTATTCAGGCTCTTCTGTGCCCTTTCCTGTTTCTAGCCAATTAACACAGAAATTATCAGGAGCACCTTGGAAGCCTCATCTTGAAGCCACATCAGCCTGGGGCCCTATATGGTGGCATGGAGTAAAACTGCCACAGACTTGGAATCCCTACTCTGAACTGTCACATGAAAAAGAAAAAAAAACATATAACTTCTTTTCTGTAAAACTTAAGGGTTTGAAAGGAATTTGGCAGTAAGTAGTCAAGAGACTGTGACCCTTGGGGCCTCAATTTTCTGACTTATAAAGTTAGGAAGTTGGACTCTAATATCTTGGAATTTTTATGGTCTTCTCTACGAGATACTCTTCTTTTTTTTATAATTTATTTTACTGTGGAGAATTTTTAAAGTCTTTATTGAATTGGTTATAATATCATTTCTATTTTATGTTTTGGTTTTTTGGGCCACAAGACTTGTGGGCTCTTAGCCCCCTGACCACGGGTCGAACTGGCACCCCCTGCATTGAAAGGCAAAGTCTCAACCACTGGACCACCAGAGAAGACCCTCCAAGATTTTCTACTCTTGATTTTCTAAAAACTCTGCACCATCATTATCCCCTTCATAAGATATGTGACCTTCATTCTATGTATACTTTGTACAACATACACTTGCAATATGGCTCGTGTTATTATTATTATTTTTTTTTGTCAAGATCTCCTCCATAAGTCTGTGCTGCTACTGCTGCTGCTAAGTCGCTTCAGTCATGTCTGACTCTATGCGATCCCATAGATGGCAGCCCACCAGGCTCCCCCATCCCTCGGATTCTCCAGGCAAGAATATTGGAGTGGGTTGCCATTTCCTTCTCCAATGCGTGAAAGTGAAAAGTGAAAGTGAAGTTGCTCAGTCATGTCCGACTCTTAGCGACCCCATGGACTGCAGCCCACCAGGCTCCTCCGTCCATGGGATTTTCCAGGCAAGAGTATTGGAGTAGGGTGCCATTGCCTTCTGAGGCCCTTGAAAACAAGAGTTCTGCAGATTCTCCATATCTTCTACCCTTGGCCCTGTGGAATACCTAGCACCTATTAAGTGTTCAAAATTTTTTTCAACCAAAGTGGGTTCCCTAAGGGAATTACATCAGGAAGATATTTTTTCATTTATTACCCATAATTCTATAGATTTGAATGATCTGAAATCATTTCCTTCTCTCATGGATACTTGAAACAATATGTCATACAGCAAAATCATTACCAATTTTGATTTACGAATGTTTTCCAAGAGGCAATCAAAGACATTTGTGTTAATTTTATCACCTTTTCAGTTTGCAATCAACACTGCAAATTTGTTCTCTTTAATTTTCCAACTCAATTTACAGATGTATTGAAGTGGGTAATAAGCACCACGCTTGCACGATCTTGGCTACCACGTCATGGACATAACTCTTTGGAAATATACCTGCAAGCCTAAGTGAAACTCAATAAAGGAGAGTCAACTGACCTTTTGGGCATGTTCTTAGGTGCTAAAGTAGATGTTGGGGCTGCAGGAGGATTGGGCTCCCCTTCCAAGCGGAGTGCTTGGTCCTGAGTACTGTGCACGCAGCCACACATACTCTGGTCTCCTGTTGTGTGTTGGCCCTTCCTAAGCAACAGTTGCTTGGCCACTGTTGCCAGTGTCATTCACTCCATGACAACTAAACAGTGGCTCCTGTAGAAGAGCTGTATTCTATTGTTTATTTGTTGACAGACATTAAACCATGCATGCAGTCAACAAATATTTGAGTGCCTGCAGTGGGCCAGCCACCCTGCAAGGTCCTGGGGACCCAATAATGAGAAAATTCAGACATGGATCTTGATCTCAGGGAGCTTAGTGGGAAAGACTGATATTAACCAGGTAACACACAAGAAGTCACACGTATGACATTACTGTGCATCCGGTATTCTGTGAGACTGGCATCAGTCAGGGAAGTCAGGGAGGCAGCCCTGAGGAATTGATGGTTGATGCCAAGTAGGAGTGAGGAGGAGGACATGGTAACTCACTCCAGTATTTTGGCCTGGAGAATCCCCATAGACAGAGGAGCCTGGCAGGCTACAGCCCATGGGGTAGCAAAGAGTTGGACACGACTGAGCGACTAAGTACAGCACAAGTAGGAGTGAAGTAGGTGAAAGGGCAGGGGATCCATGCTATAGACAGATGAGGGAGCCTGTGCTAAACCCATTGGCAGGAACGATGGTGGTGATCAGGAAGGACTGAACAAATGCTACAGTGGCTGTACCAAAGAAGCTGACAGGGAGAGAGGCTCCAGGTAAGGATGAAGAGAAGGCATGGTTGCTAGATTACATAGGAAGTGACAGATTACGGTAGGGAATTTTCACCTTATGTCAAGAGACTAGGAAACCCTTTGTGAGCTTTAAGCAAAGAAGCTGATAAATTTAGATTTACATTTTGGACACATCATTCTGGCTTCATTGTGCATAATGGTTTAGAGAAACGAACAAAGTCAATTCAGGAAGCTCAGTAGGAAGGCTATTTCACTTGTGTCAGCTTAGAGCTCCTTCTGTAAAAGCTGGGGGATGTCAACTCAGTCAAATGAGTCTGGGTCAGGGAAGACATGACCAGCAATTACTGAGATCACTGGTAAGTTGATGGGTGAGAGGAGTTAGATCTCAAAAGAGGCTAAGAATAGTCATTATTACGGCTTCCACTTGGCTCCAGGGACACTGCTGTCATTACTGCATCACTAGTCACTGCTCCACCATATGGCCATGCCACTCACTCACTGCCTATTTCTCGTTATGGTTTTTTTTCTCTCTTGTTCCTCTGCTGCTGCTGCTGCTGCTGCTAAGTCCCTTCAGTCATGTCTGACTCTGTGCGACCCCACAGACAGCAGCCCACCAGGCTTCCCCGTCCCTGGGATTCTCCAAGCAAGAACACTGGAGTGGGTTGCCATTTCCTTCTCCAATGCATGAAAGTGAAAAGTGAAAGTGAAGTTGCTCAGTCGTGTCCAACTCTTTGCAACCCCATGGACTGCAGCTCTGTCCATGGGATTTTCCAGGCAAGAGTATTGGAGTGGGGTGCCATTGCCTTCTCCGCTTGTTCCCTCTACCTCTTGACTAATTTCCTTAGCATTTTTCAATTAAAAAGCGGAGGGACAGAGAGTTTGATTGGCCTCCCTGATTACTGCTGCCCATGCTGGTCAGAGTTTTAATGCCAGCCTGCTCCACTGGTTGTCAGTTAACCTATGCAATTAGCTCCGTTGGTTTAGGTGATGACCCCACGCCAGCTTCACTGCCCACATTAAAACAGACAGCTGGTTTCCTCAGCAGAGAGCTCTGAGAAGGTTTCTGAGAATCTGGATTTGTAGCACACATGCTGGAAGATTCTGACATGGACTGTATTGGAGAACTGTTGGCAGTGGTTTAGAAAGAGACTCTAGAACAGTTTGAATTCCGACTCTGCCACTTACCAGCTGTGTTACCTGGGATACGATCTTTCAGATGGCTAAGTCTATCTCCTCATTTGTAAAATAATACTTACCTTCTGGACAGAGCAGTGTCTGATACATGAGGAACAATCCATAAATAATAGTCACAGAGAAGATGGCATGAAGATGATGTGTCATCATGGTCCTGGCAGGACCAGAGACACCCATGAAGAGATGCCTTGGTTAGGAAGATAAACATGGGTATCGAGGCACCCAGAGACTAGAAACAATGGGAGGTTTACCACACTTATCTTACAGGGGCAAAGAGAGGAACACAGGATGATGGAGCCGAGGCAGAGCCAGATTCCTGGAGCAGGGGCCATTGGACAGAATGCTTGGTTGAAGGGAGGCAGCCATGGCTGCAAATCAGGCAAAGCAGGGAGAGAACGGGGAAGAAATATTCTGCACCCCGCCCCCCCAGCCCCCCCACTCCACTCTCTCATCTCCAGCCTCTGTCTCCCAGTGACCAAACCAATCAGGAAACCAGTAGGAAGGAAGCCTGGAAGGTGGAGTCTGAGGACTTAGCTTCCTGGGAGCAGAGAGAAGGGCAGAGACTGGAATAGGAGGGAAGGGCAAATGAATGGGCAAGAAGCATGATGACAATGACCATGATAATGGTGCTGATGGGGGCCAAATACTGGGAATCAGGCTTATTGATAACTTTCTTCTCGGGACTGAATCAAACTTAGGATTCTCAAAATGAACAAAACATAGCAGTATCTACAGACAGTTCAGGTGATAAGATACCTTCTTTCCTTGACTCGAATCTCACAATATCGTGGAGCGTTTAGGCTATTTGCACATAGTGTCAAAACATCTGGAGAAAAAAAACATTTACAAAACTTCCCATGGCCAGTTGGACCCTCTGACATACAAGGATGGCATTTGAGTGTGTTGAAGTAGGTACAGCTCGAAGAAAGGAAAAGTGTGGCTGGTAAGCAGGAGTTTGACAAACGACTCCATGAGGACTTAATGAGTGGCGCACCAGACCACCTGCCTGATGGCTGTGGCCACGGGGCTCAGCGGCTGCGTCAGCAGATCAGCAGTTTATAAATGGTGCTGATGTTTGGTAAACTCCCTGAGTGAGAAAAAATGTAATCACAGGAGAGTGTTGTTTTTTGTGTTTTTTTAAACCAGGTTTGCTCTCACACTTTGTTTCATTCTCCTGTTCCTTATTGAGCCCCAATTAAATAGGAAGTCATGGAAGTCAGGTTCTAAGACATTTGCCTTGGATGGTTCAGCTTATGGTCTTTTCAGGGGGTCACTTCTTCACTGGGGGCTCTGGAAGTTCAGCAACTCCAGGGATTACATTCTGTGGAGTTTCAGAACCTCTTGGAGCACACACATTTTTTATTCAGGTGTGCGTTTTCCTGGCTGAACGGGCTGCTAGAGTCCCTGAGTCTCATAATCACTGTAAAAGTCATGACAATAAGCAAATGCCCCAGGGTGGTCATTGCTGTTGCCGTTTTGAAAAGAACCCAAAGCCTCACTCCAGGAAGAGCAGTGTGTGGGACCTTAATTTCTCACTCAGTTAATGTGACTGTTAAAATTTGTGTAGTGAGTAACTGGTATTGCCTTAAGTGTGTGATAAATACATTTTTTATCCTCAATAACCATTAGGAATAGGAATTGTCATCATTTATAAGTGACAGAATTGAAGCTTAGAGGGGTTAAATGACTTGTCCAAAATCCTCTGGTTAATAAATGGATGGGCTTAGATTCAAACTTAAGGCAGGAGGGTTTCAATCTTGATGTTCTTTTTATTATATCATGTTGCCTCTCACTGTATTATTTCATCATTAATGTTAGAGCTGCAGATCTTATTTCCTGAGCTGACACCCAACTCTCTATAAATCCTATAAGACATATTACCAGAATTTTCTAGCACATATTAGCTTCTTTCTCTCTGTATCCCCAAAGCTCAGTTTACCTCTATTCAAATGTCTCTAATGGTCTTTGTAATTAGTTGATGTTTCTTCTCCTCACTAAATGCATCTCTTAGAACGTTCTTTGGCAGATTATGGCTTGCATTGTGCAGTGCCTTACATGGATGAGGAGATCAGGGCTTGCTGAGAGCACACAGCTAATGAGAACTGGAATCATGCTCCCCATCACGCTTCCCTGGACAGGGACTATGTCTTAATTATCTTTGTATCTACCTCTCAGGGTCTAGTATCATGTTCAGGAAATGTTTATGAAATTGGACATCTCTTGATGACTGTGTGACCCAGAATCTGGAATGTGATGTCTGCTGGGGAAAGCAGCAGTACCAGGTATCTGGTACTGGGAGGTCCACAGTGTTACTTGCTCCCTCCTTGCTTCATTCTCAGGAACCTGAGAATCAAATGAAATCCCCAGGGAGAGGGTGTCAAGCCCACTGAAAGAAAAAGTGACAAAGACAGAGTGTGTTTTGCACTTAGGCAAATTAGGCCCTTAAAAATGATTCATCAGTGTATATCACAATTTGTCCAACTGATGAGTATCTGGGTTGTTTCCAGTCTTGGACCATTATGAATAAAGCTGCCATAAACATTTTTATAAGAGTATTTTTATGCACATACACTCTCATTCCTCCAGGTATATGAGTGGAATTTCTAGTAATAG
This sequence comes from Bos javanicus, assembly GCF_032452875.1. NCBI lineage: Eukaryota > Metazoa > Chordata > Mammalia > Artiodactyla > Bovidae > Bos > Bos javanicus. The sequence goes on from NC_083889.1 coordinate 37,810,764, forward strand.
GGTAGATTATGTTTAATTTTCTTAGAAACTACCCAATACTTTTCCAAAGAAATTGTTTCCTTTTATACTTCCACCACCAAGAGTTTTGGTTTTTCTACATCCTCAACAACACCTGGCATAGCCAGTCTTTTTAAAATTTATTTCTTTCGCAACTTTCAATTTGCATTTCCTTGATGACTAATAATACTGAGTGCTTACTGGCTACTGGGTTTTCTTCTTTGGAAAACTACTCATTAATAAAAAGAGAACAAACTACAAATATGCACAAGAACCACATACTGAATAAAGAAGCCAGACACAAAAAGAACATATATGCTGTAGGATTCCATTTGTATGACGCTCAAGAACAAGAAAAACAAATCTATGGTGACAGAAGTTAAAATATATGCGTGGGGGAGTGGGAGGCACAAACTAATGGCAGTAAGACTGGCTCAAGGATGTGCTGTACAACAGGGGGAATATAGCCGAGATTTTGTAATAACTATAAATGTAAAGTGGCCTTTAAAAATTATACAAAATTAACTATAATAACTACAATAATTAATACTATATTATTATAACATAATAATTAATATAATAATATAATGATTAATTGTGGTAATTATAATTAAAATTATACAAAAATATAAAAGTTAAAAAATAGATAACTGTTTATTTAAAACATAAAATAGTGGCTATGCTCTGAAAGGGACAGTGATTGTGAAATAGCTTGAGGGGACTTTCAGGGATAATGAAAATATTTAATATCTTGATCTGGGAGGGAGTCACCTGGCTGTATACATAAACAAAATTCTACTCTAATAACGTTCATTAAAATGTTTGGTAAATGAGTTATTCGAGAAAGATGAAGTTCAGGAGACGTGGATTGCCTCTGTTTGCAGCCACTATTGAGAAAGGCGTTGATGGTACTCTTTATTCACACACCACTGCGGTCCCCCCAGCTAAGGGAACATTGGCATTGAGTGCTGGTGCTCAGCTCTTATCTTCGAGCACTGTCACTTCTCCCACTAGGCAAGAATACTCTCATTCTTAAGAACTTACTCCTTCAACTAAATGTGTCATCAATTCTGTTAGTAAAGATGCTCCTTTCCTTTTCAGTAGGAACTTGATGGGAATAATTTAGTTTACTGAGTTCTTCAATTTTGTTGTCACAAACTCTGTTAAATAAACTACAGAGTTAGGCCCCGGGCACTGGGATAACAGATATTGATTTTTTTTCAAGGCCTAATCCAATTCTGTTATTCTATAGCTAGCTCTGTTCTTTTTTCTGCAGTAAAAGGAGACCAGCAACTTACTTTCTTTCCTGCTGAGACAGTGTGTTATGTAACCAGGCAATAGCAATCTAACTTTGAGATGGAAAAATCATTGCAGCCTTTGACACCCTCCTTTTTCTTGGTTGAATTTGCCAAGCTAGTACAAAAAACTGAGAGACCTACTTCTATAGCCAGATCTTCTTTTGTTAGCCATAATTATAGACAAGAAACACAGGTGGTTCTGCTATTAATTTTACATTCCATCTCTGTACTCTATCATTTAATGAGTCTTTACTATGTTGTTGATATGGTGCAAGGTACATTTTTATTTATTTTAAAATTTAATCTATCTCACTTATTTCTTTAAAAAATGTTACTGCAGTATAGCTGCTCTACAATGTTGTGCTAGTTTTTGATGTACAGCAAAGTGAATTAGCTGTGTATACATATATCCCCTCTTTTTTTGGATTTCCTTCCCATTTAGTCACCACAGAGCACTGAGTAGAGTCTCCTGTGCTCTACAGTAGGTTCTCATTAGTTATCTACGGAGGTATGTTTTTATTTTATAAAATTATGGTAAAATGCACTAACATAAAATTCACCATGTTAATAATTTACAACGTACAGTTTAGTGGCAATAAGCGTATTTACATTCTTATGCAACCGGCACCACCATCCATCTCCAGAACTCTTTTCATCTTGCAGCATGAAAGTCTCCCCCTTGAGCAATAACTGTCCACTCCCCCTTTCCCTCACTGTAAGTATATACCACCTCTCATTTACCCATCCACCCACCAGTGGATGCTTGAGGGACTTCTCCCTTTCGGCTGTTGTGAATAACGCTGCTTTGAATATGGTGTACAAATACATGCCTGAATCCTCGTTTTCAACTGTTTAGGGATTTATAACCAGGAGGGAAATTGCTGGGGCACATGGTAATCCCATGTTCAGTTCTTTGAGAAGCCACCAAACTCTTTCTGAGGAAATACCATACTGGTTTTCACAACAGCCGCACCATTTTACGTTTTTACCAACAGTGCACAAGCGTTTCTATTGTCCACATCATCGCCAATACTTTCTTTTCTCCTCCTGCCCCACTTTTTCTTTTTTTTGATAGTAGTCATTTTAATGAAGTTTATCTCATTGTGGTTTCAGTTTGCATTTTCTTAAGTACGTGATGTTAAATGCCTTTTCATGTGTCTATTGGGCATTTGCATATTTTCTTAGAACTATTTATTCTAGTTCTTTGCTTAATTTTAAGTCGGGTGGTTGTTGTCTTTCTCTCTCTCTCTTTTTGCATTGTAGCAGTTCTTTATATATCCTAGGAAAGCTGTGTATATACTCATATCTTCATAATAATATGGAATAGAAGTGTCATTAACTTACCTTTATAACTAAGCACCGTGCAATACACACAGAAAAATTAACTTGCAATTCATTCTCCAAATATTTATGGAGCCCTAAAGGTTTGTCTAGTCAAGGCTATGGTTTTTCCTCTGGTCATGTATGGATGTGAGAGTTGGACTGTGAAGAAGGCTGAGCGCCGAAGAATTGATGCTTTTGAACTGTGGTGTTGGAGAAGACTCTTGAGAGTCCCTTGGACTGCAAGGAGATCCAACCAGTCCATTCTGAAGGAGATCAGCCCTGGGTGTTCTTTGGAAGGAATGATGCTAAAGCTGAAACTCCAGTACTTTGGCCACCTCATGCAAAGAGTTGACTCATTGGAAAAGACTCTGATGCTGGGAGGGATTGGGGGCAGGAGGAAAAGGGGACGACAGAGGATGAGATGGCTGGATGGCATCACTGACTCGATGGACGTGAGTCTGAGTGAACTCCGGGAGTTGGTGATGGACAGGGAGGCCTGGCGTGCTGCGATTCATGGGGTCACAAAGACTCGGACACGACTGAGCGACTGATCTGATCTGTTAGTCTGACACTATTAAAAGTAATGAAGACACAAGAATGAAAAACCATAACAAAGAGCCCTGCCCTCCTAACAGCACACATTCTAATAGGGAAACACACAATAAATAAGATAAATATGTCAAATACAGAATACATGATGTTTAGAGAGCTTCCTTTAACTCTTTTTCAAAGCAGATCTGCTGGCAACAAATTCTCTTAGTAGGCAAGGGGAGGGCACCTCAGGACTACCAGGTGAGGCACAAGCCCAGGGTTCCTACACTGTCTCAACCAGCACCACGGCAGGTAAGAGGAGTTATTACAGCCTGTAGAGGATCAAGGTCCTGGCCTACTCCTCAGCGTCCTCTGACATCCCCTGATGCGGTGGTTGGGGACCCTCATTACAGCCTGGAGAGGGAGGGAGTCTAAGGTCATCACTTGATCTTTGTTGGTGTGGGTGTGAGTGGGGCATAGTTGTAATGGTGCCTGGCTGCAGAATAATAGTTATCTTCTAAATGTTTTCTGTCGGGCTAGGCTGTCTTTTCCCTGTCCCTTTGTGTTTAGAGAGGGTAAGCTTTAGTTGGGGCTCTTATTATCTGTGCCCTTGGTGTTTTGGGTGGGTGGCACCTAGCGTGGGATATATGAGGGAAAAAGAAACCCTAGGGAATTCGGTGGCTTGTGGTTTGTGTCCTGAAGTCCCTCACAGTCTCTGTTCTGTCCATTTATTAGACTTGTTTGTTTTATGTATTATGTCCAGGGTTTTCAGTTGTGCTAAGCAGGAGGATTAGGGAAGATATGTCTACTCTATTCTTCCAGAAATGGAAGTCCCTGAGTAATTTTAGAAACATTAGCTGATTTTAATACTTGCAGTCTAATTATGAACAGGCTCAGAGTGGTTAAGTAACTTGCCGAAGGATCCTGTTCTTGGACTTGAAACCTACAGTTTACACACCCTCCCCATGCTTCCCAGCCTATAGTGGCACCCACACTGATGGAATTCTGTGCATTCTGGTCAGTATCCCTGCTGCTTCCACATACTGTGTAGATGGTTCCTCATTTATCTTGCCCGTTTAATAACTTTTATATCTATATTTTGTTAACTTTTTTTTTTTTTTGTATGTCTGTGCTGTTGCAATCTCATAATGGTCTGCATTGAGATGGTCCTATCTTTCTAATGGGACCTTGCCACTAAACCTTCATGCTGACAGCCAGCACACACTCCCGCAGATGGGGAGAGATTCAAGCGTCCTGAAAGTACTATTAGTACATAGCAGAATTTGACCCTCATATGCTATATATTTTACATGATATCTTTTTGGTTTGTTTTCAATCAAATGGTTCTTTTGGATTTGTTATCCAGAAGCCAAGCAGGCACTGGGGCCCCTAGACTGCTGACAGTACAAGGGGCTCCCTTGTCAGACTCTTTTCTTCTCTTTGGCTGGTCACTGTTGGCAAAACCACATGAAAAAAAAAAAAAAAAAAAAAAGTGTGGCTTTGCTATGGGCCTGGCTGGTGAAGCTGCCAGCAGATGGCTTAAAGCATTTAACTGCTTGTCCTGATGTAGTGGAAACTGAATTTCATAATAAGAATGCTGGACATTTTATTGGTCTGGGCTTTAATTATCTTACAATGTAATGGGAGAAAAAGCGAGAGCCTTTCATTTTCCACTGACGACTGTCATTTTGCAGACCTTTCTGATGTGTGCTTAAGGTTGGGGAGGGGGGATTGGTTCTGGTGGCACTGGAGCAGTCTGTGGCCCCCACATGAATAAAACATGCCAGGTAATTGCTGTGATGTGGCTGACACACACATGTAAAATCAATGCTTATTATCCTGTCAATTAACACAGATTTTAATTAAACAAGATTTTAAGCTCTGTGATTGTTGGAAATCCCTCACTGATGAAGAGGGTCTCTAATCTCTTTGGTTAATCCTCGGGTTCTTAATTTAGGATTTTAATGCCCACAGGGGGAAGAAATCAGGCGAGAAGGCTCAGCTCCAGAAAATATGTTTCAAGAGGTTTGACAGAAAGACTGAAGGATTGTTCACCCTGAAGATGAAATGCTTGCTTGCATTTTCCTGAGATGGTAGCTTATGTGAGGAAAAGGCTGGCTTTTGAAGTCATCTCAAAGTGTTTAATGATATACATTCAAACGTTTAACTTATTTTGGAATAAGTATCACATTTTCAGGCTTTAAACTAAACATATCAGGCATATAGTGAAATTTTCCTTGCTGTTTCTGTGCCACATTTACCCTGTGTTTTTTTTCTTCCTTTCCCTTATAGCCATCTCCATCTGAATTAGTTAGAATGTCTGAATTTTTGTTTGTTTGTTTGTTTCAGAAAAATTGCATGCGTGGTTCTCATAGAGAATTGAGACTGTCTCACATCCTTCAGAGGACCAGCTACAGAATAAACGAGGACATAAATCCTGAACTATAAAACCAGGGACCCAGGGAGACACGACAGACTGATGTTTCCCCCTTTCTGTCCCTACTGTGGATCTTTTGGAAGCTGTGAGCTGCCTGATTTCTAACAAGCCACTTTCTGTGTTTCTGAGAGTGGGAGAAGTCATAGAATTGCTCAGCTCAATAAATGGGAGTGTTTTGAGCCTTTGCTAATGTCCTGATGGGGATCTAGACTGTCCTCTCCTGTTTCCTTTATTTTTTTCCCCCACTTAAAAAAAATGGAAGTACAGTTGATTTACAGTGTTGTGTCAATTTCTGCTGTACAGCAAAGTGACTCAGTTATCCATATAGATACACACACATTCTTTTTAAGTATTCTTTTTCATCAGTTTATCCCAGGATATTAGTTCTCTGTGCTATATAGTAGGACCTTGGTGTTTATCCATTTTATCTATAATAGCTTACTTATCTATTCCTGTCTTCTCCCAGGGAACTAGAGGGCTTGGCCTTCATTCAGACCTTTATTTTTTTTAGCTTATGTCTCCAGCACGTGACTTTTCAAAGTCAGTGAAAGTTTTTTCTAGCCTGGTGTCAGAGTTTGAGACTAATCTGCACTGAAGAAGTAAAACAGAATATGATATAAATCTCTACTGCTGCTTCTGTGCTGAAGAGAATGTGATTTAACCTGGAGAGACTTGGGTTCCCAGAATCCCAGCAAGATCTATTTTCTTTTAGCACTTTTGTTTTATTCTATTTTAGATTACATTCTCACTGTAGTGTGTATATGGGTTTAAATATATGGTTCTGATAAAACTTCCCTTTAAAAACTTGAAACAGCTGGCAATATGTCTTCCTAGGGGCATGTTGGAAATTGTACAGATACAAAGAAGCATAACCAAGTTGTAAACAGTAATAGCCAGTCTTGAGCCCAGCAGAGATATTAATACACTGAAGAATCTATTTGGAGGGTTCTAATTTCTGTAACAAAATCTATCTCCTCCTGGCTCTGACTTTGGGAAGTGGGGCATCAGCAAGTTGCCTTGAACTCCTAACACCTGTCATGATGATAAATTGTTACATGGCACCTCTGCTTGAGAAAATCCCACTACCAATTTTAAGTTGCTAGGCCCTTTGTAGGATTCACAGAGCACAGAGTAGACCTAAAAATAATACCCAATAAAAATGAGCTGAAACCCCAGTTAACTTCCACCTGAGTGTCACCAATACCACTGATGAGCAAGAATTCTTATCTCTTCATATTCTCTGAGATTGCTTCTTTTCAAATATATAATTTAGGACAAGTGTTACTTTTCGAAAGGAACACATTTGGGGACCATTTCTTTATAGTTGCATGAATTAGAAGAGATTGTTTCCAAGTAGCATGTTTGAAATTGGATACATACAAATAAAGATAAGCAAGTTGTAAACAGAGATAGCCAATGTTGAGCCCAGAAGATACTAATACACTGAAGAATCTATCTGGAGGGTTCTAATCTCCCTAACAAAATATGCTTCGATGGGCCTTTTGTGGTCACCTATAGTTTTCATATATTGATAAATGTCTCACCCTTCCAGGAATCCTCTATTCCATCCCTCATTTTCATCTCCTCCGTGGCTTATCAATACCTGCAATTTGCTTACTTGTTACTTAATGGGGGGCAAGAGCTGCAGAGGGACAGGATGATGCAATGGATAGTCCTTCACATGTGGGCTTCAGGCCTTTCCCGGCTTGTGATCTGGGGGTGCTACAAACAGGGTATCATGAGTCAATGCAGGTCAAGGGTTTCAGGGAGCCCTTTCTGGGGCTCACTGTGAGCTATCTGCAAACATGCTGGGCATTTTTCAAAGGAGAGTTAAGATTCTTTTTCATCCCTGGCAAGTCGATATGTTTTATCATCTGTAAGTTTACATATTTTATGAACAATCTTTAACATAAGAGTCTGTATAACGTATCACATATTTGTTCAACCAGTATTTATTGAGTGCCTAGTATATTCCAGCCACTGTTCCAGGTGTTGAAGACACAGGTGGGCACAATCTGGTAAACAAAGTTTCAGCCCTTAATGAAGTTTATATTCAAGCGGGAGAGATTTAAAGTACAAGTAAACAAATGAATGCATAATGTAATTTCAGGTCTCTGTGTAACCCTTCCCACTGGGCTGTAAGTACATTGAGGTGCACTGTATTTATTCAGTTGTTTCTCCAGTCGTCCGCTGGACTGAAAGAACCTTTGGTACCTCAAGAGTCCAGCTGTAAATGATGCATTTTAATTTCCTCGGGCACTTTAGCAGGGAATGTGATAAACATTGTCTACCTGACTGGGAGTGCTGTCAAAGTTGGTCTCTCTATACATGAGCACTGACAAGCCCTTGTTCACCCCATATTAATGCTATAGGTTGGGTCATTTTCTCACAGTTAAGGCTATTGATTAGAACAACTATCAGTTTTAATCATTATTATCAGCTTCTGAGCACTCTGACTAGGCAGAGCTGCTATGAAATTTGCTTACATTATATCATTTTACTCTATACTGGTGGCACAGTGTGGTAGGTAGAATGCTACTCTCCTCACTACCCCCAAGATGCCCAAATTCTAATCCCTGGAACCTATGGATATGTTAGCTTTTGTGGCAAAGGGAACTGAGGCTGCTGATGGAAATACATTTGCTAATCAGTTGACCTTAAAGTCAGGAGATTATCCTGGATTACCCAGGTTGGTCCATTGCAATCACAAACTTCCTTAAAAGTGAAAGAGAGGGGTGCCAAGAGGAGGTCAGAGTGATGCAACATGCAAAGAACTTGACCTGCTGCCACTGGCTGTGAAGATGAAGAAAGAGGAGCATCAGCAATGGCTTCTAAGAGATGGAAGAGACAGGAAATGGGTTCTCTCCTGGAGCCTCCAGCAGGGAACAGAATCCTATCAACCTTTTGATTTTAGCTCAAGGAGACCTCTATTGGGTTTCTCTATCCTTCAAAATAATATGATAATAAATTTGTGTTTTATATGCTACTAAGTTGTGGTAACTTGTTTCAGCCTTCAGAGAAAACACATAGAGATAGATATCCTTATCTCTGGCTGTAGGGATCACAGTCTGAGGTTCAGGGATGTTGGGGCACTTTCCCAGGATCACACAGCCTGGTTTCAGTGATAGAACCAAGAAAGGAATTCAGGTCTATCTGACTACAAACCGATGCTTACACTTGCTGCTGGAGTTTACACAATCAAATAACATTGATAAAACTAATGGCAACATCTATCAGTGCCTAAGAAGCGACCTAGGTCTTAGCTCCTAAGACAGAGATATGAACCTCAGGTCTCATTTGAGACAGCTGTGCTTGAAAACACTTTCCTAGTGAGTGTGTGGCTCCATGCTGCCAAGTTCTGTGGAAACATATGTCATTACTCACTGTGAAATTTTCATAGAAGGTTTAAGAGCTCAGAGAGTGCAAAATTAACAACCGACTTGTAAAAAATAAAAGAGCAGCGACACTCAGGACAACATGTAAGCTAAGGAATGTATCACGTTCTAGAAGGACCATGACAGTGGAAATAAATCAGAAGAGACCTGAAAGTCTGAAGAGACCAGGGGAGAAAACATCCAGGAGAAATGTCAGTTCACAGGCAAGAAGGGAAAATACTCGAAATAAGGAGAACTACTGAGTTTGTATTTTTGTTTTTGTCTCGTTCACCAAAACAAGCAATGTTACATGAAATTGTTCCTAGTAAGCAGGGAGATGACTTGAGTTCGTATGAGCCAGTGAGTCTAGTTCACAGCATAAGCCAATTAGACTCTTAAATCCCAAGAGGTCAGGTAATGAAAATATGAATAAAATAGAGGCTCAAAGGCAAATCCTTTTTCAGCCACCAGGAAACGTATCTGACTCATTACAACCTCCATCAAGAGTTCTGTTTGATAAACCAGGGGGCCTGGCCCTTTAAGGAAAATACTCCACTTGACTTAGAATATTTTCCACAGCAACACAGGACTTTCAGGAAGTCTTTTATTTTCATCTTGGCCTTTTAATGTCCAAAGTCCATGGTGTCTTTGGTGGCTCAGATGGTAAAGAATCTACCTGCAATGTGGGACACCCAGGTTCAATCCCTGGGTTGGGAAGATTCCCTGGAGAAGCAACTGGCAACCCACTCCAGTTTTTTTTTGCCTGGAGAATCCCATAGACAGAGGAGCCTGGTGGGCTAGAGTCCGTGGGGGTCACAAAGAGTCAGACATGACTGAGCGGTGCAACTAACAGCACAGCAGTCCACGATTCATGGAGGTTCAGGGGGTCAGGAGGAACCAGGGTTATTCTTAGAAGTACCTGCTGCCAATGGGCTCTGAAGAGGATTCAACTAAGCCTGAAAAGCCAGCAAAGCCTTAGACCCCAAGTCAAGCATGTTAAAAAATAATTCTTCATTCAACTAGACTATTCACAGTTTTTCATGACTTAATTAACTTATTCAATGAATTCAGTTGATTTTATTCATATTGGTAAATGATTCTGCCAAAAGGTACCTTTATATCTATAAGAGACCCAGCATCTCTATGGAGAGTCAAATGAAGCACATGCCTTCAGGCTGTGGCTTCAGATAAGTCCTCAGGCTTTGGAGAAGGTACAAAAGAAAAGGATAGGTGAGTAGACAGCAGGTGGCGGGATCTCAGAGCCCAGCCTTTTTATTTGGATGTGTTACCTCCTCTCAAGGAAATGAAAGCTCAGGAATGTGCAGTCACATCTTGAAATACAGCAGTTGAGCAGAGACACTGCTATGCCAAATGAGCTCTACTGGAGACCTGAGGTCTCCTACCACACTGATTATTCTCCTTTTAAAAGGCCAGATCTAACTGCTCTTTTCTTAAAGCCAGAAGGAATAAAATCAGCTTAATGAAATCCCCGTTGGATTACAGCAGCACTTTACTGTAAATCTGCAGTGGACTCTGGAAGCATGTCTCTACCTGGACCAGGCCAGGCAGTGCTTTTCATTGATCAGTGCCCCAATGTGTTTTGGGACTGTTGAGGTTGGTAAAACAACATGAACAACAAAGGCTGGTTCTGAGGATTTCTCCGCTTTGGAGAATTCATGGAAGGGTAAGAATCAGAGGTCACTATGTCCCTCTGGACAGAGCTGAAGAAAGCAGTCCAATCGAGCTTCTCTTTCAGGAAATCAGAGGTGGATGTGGGGAGAACTCATGCCATTCTCCTAGCCCACTGCCTAATGGGTGTTGCTGCTGCTAAGTCGCTTCAGTCGTGTCCGACTCTGTGCGACCCCATGGACTGTAGCCCACCAGGCTCCTCCGTCCATGGGATTTTCCAGGCAAGAGTACTGGAGCGGGGTGCCATTGCCTTCTCCGAATGGGTGCTAGGTCAAGGCTATTTCCTATCTGCAGGATGTCCTCTGCTCTATCCTACAGCAACCAAGACTGGGATTGACATATATACACTACTGGGTAAAAAATAGGTTCTGACATACACACATATACACTACTTTGTAAAAAATAGGTTCTAATAAGAACCTACTGTATAGCATAGGGAACTCTACTCAATGCTCTGTACTAACAAAGAGGGGATATGTGTATACATATAACTGATTCACTTTGCTGTAGAGCAGGAACGAACACAATAGCAGGTCAAGAATACCCCTGCAATGCAGGAACACAGGAGATGCAGGTTGGATCCCTGGGTCGGGAAGATCCCCTGGAGGAGGAAATGGCTACCCACTTCAGTATTCTTGCCTGAGAAATCCCATGAACAGAGGAGCCTGGCAGACTACAGTCTAAAGGGTTGCAAAGAGTCGGACACGACTGAGCACAGAGACTAAATAAATTGTAAAGCAACTAAACTCGAATTTAAAAAAAAAACAAACCAACAACTCATTGTGTCCTTCCTCTGCTTAAATACTTCAGTGCTTCCCCTTAGCTTCTTTAGGATAAAGACAGAATTCTTGATCATGGCCCCCAAGCAGGATTTCCCGCTGCCTTCTACCCATCAGCAGCTACACCCCTCTCCAAGCCCCCCTTACACGTCTCGCTCTACAAATCCATCCTGCCTCCTGCCATCTGAGAGTTCTGTAAGGCTACTCTCTGCCTGGGATACTCTTCCTCGCACCTTGTCCTCATGAAACTTTACTGTCTTGAGGCAGTTTCAAGCTTGTTCACTTTCCCCTAAGCAGCTGAAGTGCCTCTGATAAGCATTCTTGTGGAATCCTGAGCCTTTCTTTCTCACACACAGTGTAGATGGTGTGTGAGTATTTTACGCTATGTGTGATCACACACTCTCTGTGTGATTATTTTACTCTATTTACATCCCAAACAGAATGCAAGCTTCCTGAATTGGGGCATGCATCTGTATTTCTATCTTATCCCCAATGCTTTGTATAGAAGAGGGTACACAGGAGGTCCTAGAATGATGGAATCAATGAACGAATGGCCCTGAGCTCACAAAATAAGGACAGGGTGAGAGACTGGACAGACTGTGCATTTACCCTTTGTTCTCTTATTGTTCAGCAGGTTCTACTGCTGTAATTCTCCATTTTCCAGCCAGCATTGTATGCAATAACTTTATTAAGGTCAAAGAGATATCACATACAGATTTACCCAACAGGATCCAGAAACAGTTTACAGATATCATCTAGGTTCTTTTGGACGAAACAGTTTACAGATATCATCTAGGCTCTTTTGGACTAAAATGTTTCCAACATCACAGATCACACAATGAGTTTATACATCGATAACGACTTTCATCTGGAGATACAGATGCTCAGCTTGCCTTCACTGTGGGGCCTTGGTGTTTCCATTGAGTTAAAACAAAGAGGCAAAGGTTGATAATGCATACATCCTGCAGAATATTTAATGAGATGACAGACTGCTTCGTGGAAGTCATTTTTAATTTATGGGTAACATACAAATCAGACTGTAAGTTGAGCTGAGACTTCAGAATTCTCAGTAATTGGATCTAGGACTTAATTAACTTTACAAATAAGTAGGATTTAAACATTTAGCTCATGTTCTAGGTTCTCCAGAATATCCTTGATAAACGAATATGTCAGCACAATATCTTGACTGTGGTGTCTGACACCCACATCTCCATCATTCTAAAGAAACAACACTCCACCAACACTCACAGCTAGTGGGCCCATTGTTCATGGCCCATAGGATAAAAGCCACAAAACACCATAGAAAGTTACAAGAATGTAAATATTTAGCTAACTAAATAGAATAAATATCAGGCAGTCACCATCTACAACACTGAATATCTGCTAATCAGAGAGGGAAAAAACGCCAAACCTTACTCACAATGAATTCAGGGTTAGATAAACCCAGAGAGACAAACCTGCAAATATACAATGTAGTGAATATATTTCTTTAAACGTCCATTTAACAAATTCGTGATGCAAACTGGAAAATTTTCATACAGTTCAAATGTTCATTTTGTAAGAAAATGCTTTCATGCACTAAATCATATGAGCATTGATTCATCAAATTAAAAAAAATACAGAGTAATTGTCTGAAACCAATACTTAGAGACTTCACAATCCTACAGGGCCTGCAACTAAAAAATAATAATACATGCACATTGTGATACTCCAAATTGTCTTAGAGAAATCATTAAAACATCTTTCACATCAAAAAGCATAAGAAAATTCAATGCTATTTAATTTACTTTATGCATATTACATACTAGAGACTTTAAGCTACAAAATGGTTCCACTATCTCAACACGCATACAAAACAACCATAAAAGTATGTGTATATAACAAGGTACTCTCCAATTAGCCATCTGTAATGAATAATATATCTTCTCATGTCATCTTTAAGTACCATTTATCACGACCCAGGCCTTTCTGCTTTAATGAGGACGACAGATCTCTGATTTACATTCAACACTCTCCACATTAATAATTGATTGAAACTCTTAAAAAATTCTCCTGCCACTGACATAGAATGGGGAGAAACAATCTTCGGAAGAATGCCAAAACTACCCTGTTACATCTGATTGGTAAAAGAAGCAGGGGCAGCAGACTGTTGGCCAAATTCATCTGAGGATGGCCCCAAACTCGCCTGCTGGTTGTACCCACTGCTCGACCCATAGCTGTCTTGGTTGTACCCGCCTCGGTTGTAGCTACTGGAGTGCTTCTCCATGGGGTCTGAAAGATATCTCTGGCTCGAGGAATGCCAGCCGGTCTCCTTGAAAACAAACCAGATGTTTCCAGCCCAGAGGATAAAGTTCAAGAATCCAAAGACCTGAAGGAGGATCAAAGCAAGTGAGTGGATAGACTGGAGAGAAAGCTCAGAAAAATCTCAATTTCAGAAAAATCCCTCAAATGCAAAAGGTCACTTTTCACCTCCATGCAGAGGCTTCTTCCAGTTTCTGGTGTTGAAGTCACTGTTTCATTTAGAATATATGACCTTTCATGAAAGCTTACTATGTGTTAGGCAGACAGAGGATGAGATGGTTGGATGGCATCACTGACTCTGTGGACATGAGTGTGAGCAAACTTTATGAGATAGTGAAGGACAGTGAAGCCTGGCATGCTGCAGTCTGTGGGGTCACAAAGAGTTGGACACAACTTAGTAAGTGAACAACAACAGAAGGGCTTTATGTGTATCTATTCATTTAGTCATGGAAGGTGCTATTACACTCATATTAAAGATGTGAAAACAGGTGCAGCAAAGATAAGGAGCTTTTTTATGGCCACGTGACTGGTTAGTAGCAGACCTGGGATAAGACCTGTTCTACCTGACTCCACAGTCTGCTGCTGCTGCTAAGTCGCTTCAGTCGTGTCCGACTCTGTGAGACCCCATAGATGACAGCCCACCAGGCTCCCCCGTCCTGGATTCTCCAGGCAAGAACACTGGAGTGGGTTGCCATTTCCTTCTCCAATGCATGAAAGTGAGAAGTGAAAGTGAAGTCGCTCAGTTGTGTCTGACTCTTAGAGACCCCATGGACTGCAGCCCACCAGGCTCCTCCATCCATGGGATTTTCCAGAGTCTGAGCCTCTACCTAATCCACCACTATCTCCCCAAATGATGTAAAATGGTGTAAAATATCTTTAGGGGATGTGGGGTTATTTTCATTTTAATGATGGACCATTAACTTATAAGGTAACCTTTACTTTAATGCTAGAGATACTATTTTTGCATTTATTGAAATGACAGAAATGAGTCAACTTAAAAAGTATGGAGGAAGCAATGGTGTAGGTGGTACACAGACAAGCACATGCATGGCAGTGTACACAGAAGTTGTGCTTCTTTGAATAGTTGTATATTCTGTGCCTCTCACAGTCAGAAGTGAAGGCCCAAATAATACTCTGAAGTCCAGGTTTCAGAGAAGTATGAAATGTTTTCTCAATAACTGAATGTGAGACTTGCCTATGGAAACTCCTCTCACTCTCCAGAAGCATGTCCCTGGTGAGCCAGAGGACTGGGTGTCACTTCCCTGGGTCCTAAGTGTTTTATGGAAACTGAGCTGTTTGCTACTGTAAGAGGCCCAAAGAGAACAGTTGTTTTGCAGCCTCTTCCAAAGTGGATCAGTTGACTGTGAATTAAGCACAGCCAGTTTTAGCAGCCCCCTCTTAGAGACAGACAATGAGAGTATGTGACACAAAGCTGTGATGACATTAAAGTATATTAAGTAATCATTCCAGCAGGATGCTGACCAACCAGAATGAACTTGGGCAGCAGTCACAGCTCTGGAGTGGGCTTCCAGAAGTTCTTTGCTATATCAAAGTAATTTATCCCTTAATTGCTGGATGGTGGGACGCCACAGAATGACCTGGGGATGGAAGTAGCGGGTTAGGGAGTCAAGATGAGGGATCTTGGGAGCTTGGAACACCAGTTCCAAGCTTCATGATTTTAGCAGCAGGTGGATCAGGGCATATTATCTGAATCTCAGCCTTGGAGCCATCCCTCTGTCTTTGGAATCTGAATGGCCTGGGCTCTGCAACTTTTTGCTTTATGAGTTCAGACAAGGCAGTTAGCCTCTGAACTTCAGCATTTATAAAATTCTATGAAATGAAGACAATTATTCCTTCCTTGGTGGATAGTTGTGAGGATCAAACAGGGCGTGTGTAAGGCAGCTAGACAGTGCTGGACACTGATCTGTAAATTATGCTTTGAATCACTTTCTAAAATATTTCCATGAATTGTATTCATTTGACTTTTCCTGAGACATAAACTGAAGCAGGCTTTTTGATAATGAGGCCATGTTCTTGAGGTGTCAAAATCAAAACTGAGCATCTAGGGGCTTCTCTGGCAGTCCAGTAGTTAGGAACTCCCCATTTCCAGTGCTTCCACTACAGGGGGTTGTGGGTTCGATTCCTGGTCAGGGATCGAAGATCTCAAGTGCCATGTGGCGTGGCCAAAAATGAAATAAAATAAACTGATGGCACTATTTTACAAATATGATCGGAAAGTCAAATCTTAAAAAAACAAAACAAAAGATACCACTTCCTAAAAGATCTCACTGAAAATCAGTTTATCCAGACTTCCTTACCTTCCTCTCACCCTCCTCCCCTCCCTCCTTCCATCCCTCCCTCCATCCCTCTCCCCATCCCATCCTTTTTTCTTCCTTTAATGTTAACTGAGATTTATTTAACATTGTGTGCCATACTCTAGGCTCTTTGCTAAGGGATATACAAAACATAAATAAGGTATTTGTAGTATAATAGATGCATGATCAAAATGAATTAGGTGATCACTGACACAACTCTAATTTACACACAGGACATTTTAACCATGTGTACAATAACTAGGGTATTTTCCCTTAAGGGGGAGATCTTGATTAAATTACACCTCTGAAAGTATAGATTAATATGAGTAGAAAAAACTATCATGGAATCTTTTCAGATATGAAAGGATGGTTCTACCCAGGACTATAATTTTATCTGTTTTCTATTCCTTGATCACTCCCTTTCCCCTGATGCTACTTCATTTCTAAAAAAGGGATGCCTGAAAAGAACCTAGAAATTAAGGGAATGCAGCTTTAAAGTAAGAATGTAAACAAGGCATGGCCATGGGCCTATTTAAGGAGTGGTGATGTCTTATTCTCACATCATAGAGGTAGACGCCCATCACTATTGTAATAGGTGTCTTACTCTACTATCATCACAGATGTCTCACAGACTTCTTGGCTGGCACATTTTAGGGGCACATGGGCCCTTGAGTCTTCCCTTGCCATTTTGTTGCAACTGAAATCAGAGTCGGTATTTTTATTCTAGCCTAGATATGGGACAACAGAAAGAGAGGCTGAAAGAGACTACACAGCATGAGAAAGAATGGGAGAGGACATTTAGATGATCTGACAAGATGTATCAAGATTGCATTGGTGGAGAAACAGAAGTAGAAATTATGGATGATTTGTCACTTTCTGTTACTTGCAACCCAATCATTACACCTCATATAGACACTGGTTCCGGAATTGGGCTACAAAGAACAGACTTTACCGATCAGGAGATTGTTTTGGTTTAGCCAGTTTAGGTGGTTTTCTGCCAGGAGGAACTGGAGGACACTGACATGGATAACTTATGGATAACTCACAACAGCACCAGACCCACCCCTCCACACACGTGACATGATCTGCTTTCCATCCATTATTCTTTTGGTTTTTAAGACATATGTCTCATTGTTTCTCATTCAAAACTTGCAACGCCTTGTTGGAAGAGACATCAGAAGAGGGATTAAATGGACTATGGAGGATGTCATCATTTACTAAAAGAACTAACAAACATACTGAATGATTTCATCTTTGCTCTCTTAGATTCCAAGATCAGGGTTATAATAATTTTCATTAAGCACTGCCTGTAAACAAACTATAGAAGCAGTAGTAAAATATATTTTAACATATACCTCAAAGTATTCATCTACAAGTGTGGCTAGAAATAGGTAAAAATTACTGGGAGATCCTAATAATAGTTTATTTCAATGTTATTTTCTTATTACTAAGGCAAGATTCACAGTCAAATCATCAGCAGCCGATGAGCCAATCTTTTTCCCTTTTCATATGCCTTCTTAAATTCCAGAAAGCTGTAGAAACATAAGTTAACCTTGAGGGAAAGAAAATTATTTTTTAAAGGTTGCTAAAGAATGTTGGTCCTTCACTGAACACTGCTGGCCCTTCTATTCTTTGTAACTACTACTTTTTGCTGTCATTATAGCTTCTGTCTCTCAGATATAGTTTCCTTCTTTGGAATAACACAAGTTCTTACACTCATGAAATAAGAATCCAATTTAGTGGCTCTGCTATCTGTCAGATGTCCCGTCTCCTGGCAAGAATCATATACTTGATAATACTGGACTTTGTTCAACTAATATAGCTCTGCTTTTCTGAAGTTATCAAGCAACTAAACCAAGAGCATGGAGAAGATTAAAAAATTACCATAACTATTATAGGTATTTTTTATTCTCTGATTTCTATCTTACCCTACTGTGTCTGTGTATTTTTCTCTAGACAATCAACTGGTATATTCTATGTGTGGCTTCTATCAAATATTCCTTTTAACTTCTGGCAGACTTCAGTCTTAAAGTTCAGATTTTATATCTGCTTCTGCCTTAGAATTCTGACTTGACCGTCATCCAAGCAAAAGCTGCCCGAACCTGCCGGGCTCTTGTTAAGAACTCTGTAATTGGACACATTAAAGTCTATGGGTTCTGACAATAGAAAACTTGAAGGCCAAAGGATCATCTAGCCCATAGAGTGAACTATCACCTTTTAGACTGGACTCCATTCAGAGGCAAAACATTTCCCAGATGACTCCTGGGACACTTTTCTGATTCCCATGATTGGCAAAAAAAGATCTGAGAGGGAAACATACCACAGAAGTGTTTAGGCTGGACATCACAGGACTGTGGACAGCCGTGCATTTGTTGGATGGCTGTTTGCAAGCTGACATCAGTAACAATACTTCTTTGGGATCTGTAGCGACCTTGACATCAGACAGTCCTTTTGCCCAAGCTGATGAACCCACCAACCACAAGAACGAAAAGACTACAGTGACGATGAAGTCCTACAGGAACAAACAGAAAGATAAAATAGGAAGAGAAAAGTGAGTTCTAGAAACAAATCAATTGGTTTGCCTTTTGAAAAATTCCAAGATCCCATAGCATTGGAACCATGTTGAAAAATGAATAATAGTTTTGTGATATTAATTTCTAGAAAATAAATAATAATAGTAACATTGATGAATGATTACTGTGTTTCTAAGGATGGGGGGCTACTGTCATAACCTTCCTTGTGACCCTCCCTCTCTAAAGAGGCACTCCCAAGACTTCAGCAGATCATGTTCTAACATAAGACAACTGCTCAGATTTACTGTATTTGTGTTTGTCTACTAGAAAGATGTTGCATCCTATTTACCTAGATAACAAAACACTGACCTGGGAAGGAAAATAGTATATTTAATATAGCAACAGGAATTATTTTAAATGATAAATGCCTCAAGTAGAAAATCTGTTTCTTTCCTATCTGAGGCCATGGTGATATCACTTACTCTGGTTAGCCTTCCCTCATGCTGTGACTGAATTACTTTCCATCAAGATCCTGAGGAGCACTTAAACTCTAAAGATGCTGTTGTGGATATTTGTTAGGTGTGACTTTTGGAGAGGGTCCACTGTGAAGACTGAATCTTCTGAACAACTGGTCTCTTTCCATCCAGGGATTATTGTAAATTATGTAACTCACCAATTGACCATTTCATGTTGCCTTTAGAAAACTTAAGGCCAATTCGTTACCCACATATAATGTGCTTTTTTTTTTTTTTTAATAAAGCCTGGCTATTTTAACCCTATTCCGAACTGTATTTTATACACCCATCCTGCCTTTCCTGTCTTCTTTCCTTCTCATTTTTAATTAATTTCATCCTGAATTTCATATGTCCTTCTAAGTCATTTGAAGTTGTTTCCGGAAAGAGATGGGGGTATAAATAAAAAGGCAAACAAATACAGTATCTATAGCTGCTTCAAACCAGAAAGAACATTTGGAATAGAGAAACTCAAGTGTTGGGGTTTGAATTAGAAATTGGAGGGATGGTTATTAAATAAATAAGCCAGACTGACTGTATCAAATACAACTTCTCTTCATGTTCAGTCTGGTACCTTTATTCAATTACTCCTCCATTTATTCAGACAATAATTTCTGAGTCATGCATCAGGTCTTACAAGGGTTTACAAATGTAAAATATGGACTTTGCTTTCTTGAGATTACATATTTATTAGTGGTCATAGACACTTTGTAATTTCAAGACAGTAGCTGGCCTTATGCTCATCATAAATAGAAACAAAGTTTTATTGGAGTATAATTGCTTTACAATGTTGTATTAGTTTCTGCTGCACAATGAAGTGAATCAGCCATATGTATACATATATTCCGTCCCTCCTGAACCTCCTATCCCCATCCCATCCCAGTCTAGGTCACCACAGAGCACCAAGTTGAGCTCCCTGTGCTATGCAAGAAATAGACTTAAAAAGGCTGTCAGGATGGGGGAATGCTGAAGAACAGAGTCATGTGAAAACTCTCAGTTGGAAATTGTAGAAAGTAATAAAGTTTTTAGACTTATGTATTAAAATAACAGTGAAGTGAAGTGAAGTCGCTCAGTCATGTCCGACTCTTTGCGACCCCATGGACTATAGCCTATCAGGTTCCTCATTCCATGGGATTTTCCAGGCAAGAGTGCTGGAGCAGATTGCCATTTCCTTCTCCAGGGGACCTTCCCAACCCAGGAATCGAACCTGGGTCTCTCGCATTGCAGGCAGACACTTTACCTTCTGAGCCAGCAGGGAAATAACAGTAATACTACCTAAAATTTACTGAGCAGTTATCATGTGATTCCAAGTTTACATGTATTAATTCCAAGTGTACATGTATTAATTCATTTAATCCTGACAACAGACCTATGAAATAGATGCTAATTCTGTCCTCATTTTACAGTTGAGGAAACTGAGGCCCAAAAAGCTAAATAAAATTCTCAGAGTCAAGAGTTAGTAAGTGGGGGAGCCAGGATTCTAAGCCTGGCTGTCTGCTTCCAGAACCTGAGAGCTTGACTATTCTATATAGCTTTTCATGTCTGCTTTAAGGAATACTCGGCTTTTTTTTTTTAAATCTTCTTTACAAAAAAATTGTATTTGACTGTGCAGGCTCTTAGTTGTGGTATGCCAACTTTTAGTTGCAGCATGTGGGATCTACTTTCCTGACCTGGATGGAAGCTGGGCCCCTGCATTGGGAGCACAAGTCTTAGCCACTGGACCACCAGAGAAGTCCCAGGAACATTTATTTTTTAATTTAAAACAAGTGCATTAAGAAAGTTAAAAAGTAGTAATGAATCGCTTTTGATATAAACTTTCTGACTGAAGTCAGGACCTATGTCCTTGGAGTTATTTTGGGGAGCTAATCCAACCCTTTCCCCCCAGTACCATTTCATAAACAGGGATCAGTATATTGTATAAAGTATCTCAATATTAATTATAAGCTCAGAGTCTGTCTTCAGATTGACCTGGGACTGAATCCTGATGTTTTGACTTACTTGAAGCCTGAATTTTGCCCTCTGTAAATTGGGCTAACAACAGTATCTGTCTCATTGGATGGTTGTGAGAAGTGAAAACGTGCATGTCTGCCTATTTTCCACAATAAGATGTCAGCTGCATGAGGGCAGGTACTTTGTCTACCTTGCCTATTGTTGGGTCTTGGCAGAAGTGGTGTCAGCAACATTTGCTGAGAGAATGAAAGAAAGAAAGAATAAATGAACGTACAAAATGGTCCCAATTTGGTTCTATAAACTTTTACATAGGAGTTTACCAGGTGGTATGTAAGCTTGTATGTTTTTAAACATATTTTATAATTAGATAAAATAAAAAGAGCATGGCAATGTCATCAAGGCACTGATTGATTATATCAATAGCTCTCCCAGACAGAACTTCAGGTGCCCTATTTGTACCAGGATTTATAATTAGACCAAACAAAAAATGTCATTAGAATGGAGTTTTTCTATTAAAAATAAAAAAAGCAGCCGCAAGTCAGGTTTTCTATAATTAAGCAAAGTGTGACAATTGGGAGACTATTTCAAAATTCTAACTCGAGTATCAGTTAGCCTGAACTTTTTTTGGACTTCAGGTGTAATCTAAGTTTGAAGCTACATTCAGGGAGAGATTTGGGAGCAAACCTGACCCCCACTCTCTTCCCATCTTTTAATCCAGGGATCTCCAAACTCCAGAATCTGACACCTGATGATCTGAGGTGGAGCTGATGTAATCATAATAGAAATAAAGTGCACAATAAATGTAATGCACTTGAATCATCCCCAAACCTTCCCTGCCCCCACCCCACACCACCATCTCTCCTCCCCCTCCCCTCCCCCATCCTTCCTCCCCTCCCCGAGGCAAAACTGTCTTCCATGAAATCAATCCCTGATGCCAAAAAGGTTGGGGAGTGCTGCTTTAATCTACTGAACCAGGTTCATTTTGCTCAATGCTCAGCAAGCCAAAACCCTGACAAGCCTAGGAGTGCACCAAAGAAAAGATTTTTTTGCAAGAGAGTCAAATGAGAAGATGGGAAAACAAATCTCACATTTGCCTGCTGGAAGGCAGGCAAGGGGTGGATGTTTATGGGATAAGGCAGCAGAGCGGGTTTAGGCAAAGGGAATGTGGGGAAAGGTGAGGAAAGGTGATTGAAAGAAAGTGCAAGAATCCTCGTTCTGCACAGGCATAACTAGGCCTAACAGGTCTCTGCACTTGGAGTTTTTCTGGCCCACTGATGTCAGAAGGTCAACTAGCAGACACTGGTCATACCCAGTTGAAGGTTGTGGGTTCTATTCCGTCTTCATCAGATCAGCTGGAACTAAACACAGCTGATTCCAGTTTCCTTCTGCTTGGAGGACAGGTAAGTCTTAAAATAACTGTGATTAAGGAAGGTAGGTGAAATGGACTTAAGCCATGGTTTCACTCCAATTGGCCAAACCCACCTGGAACTCCCTGTGATTCATGCAAGTCACCTCCTGGACACAGAACATGGTAGACAGGGCAGAGGGCTCATTAAAAACTGTCCCAAACTAGTGGCTCTTAGGAGACTGCTGCTGCCACCTGTGTGCTGGAGTGTTTCCTGTATGCCAGGCACTCTGCTAAACCACTTGCAGACATCAGTAACCTTGTAGCTGAGATCCTTAGGTTAGCCCTGCTTTTAAGAGGAAACTGAAGAACAGACAGGCCAAATGCTTTCCTTATAACTAGTGCCTCACTTGACTACTATGCCATATCATGAGCTTTCTTTAGTGTATTTTAGGTAGATAGCTATCTTAGTTGATGCTAAGTTTCAGTCATTTGGTACTACCTGAACAATTCTGATTTTATGTGCATACCTCTTGTGTTATTGTTCAACATTTCATTTACAGCAAATTATCCTTTTTACGTAAATAAGGTTATCTTAGAAGGAAATTATATGTGTCCAATAAATGTTAAACCAATCAACTTGTTATAGATAGAAGAAAACTGCAAACATAAAGGCTATACAGTGAAAATACTTTAAATTCTAGCTGGGGATGTTTGCACAAGGATTTGGGATCTAGGATCTCTGTTAAAAAGGAGATTCATGAGTGTTAAAAGGATATTAAAGAAATACTAGCATGACCTAATTAGAAGGCTTAAACTAAATATGGAGCAACTTTTCACTCATCTTACTTAATGCCATGTTAATGGTCCACCTAAAATAACCTCTGTGCCAGAGGAGATAAATGCTATGCCTCGTTTATCTAACAGAGATAAAGTATGCATGGAAGAAACTCAAGACATAAATTTGTAACGTTTACTGTTAAGTTACCAGGATGCACATAAAAGCTATCTTCTGCTACCTTTGCTTGTGCTATTTCCTCTCATAGAAAGGAGGGGTTGCTGTTCAAAAGGTGCTTTAATGTTTCCCCAAAACTCTCAATGTATGTATGTGCCCCCATAAGACCCCAAAAAGTAGCCAGCGCAGACATTACTAGCTCCATACTGTAGATGAAGAAACTGTGACCATGAAGGCTGAATGATGTGCCCATGGCCCATTAAGTGGCTTATAAATTTTGCTCTGAGCTCCTGGTCTCACTGTTCCAAAAGAACACGGACACGCTGTGTGGTTGTGTTTCTGCAGCATGTGTTAAGAATCTGCTCAATGATCCAAGAAAACAGCTTCCTCAGCAGAGGGAGCAGCCTGGCTTCATGCTGCCTGGGTGGTTTGTTTCCATTTTGTTGGTTGGGTGTGTTTTTGTTGCCCCCAGCTCTCCTAATTTACTGTTATCAAACTCATTTTTACTAGAATGTAATTTAATATATTAAAGATGCTTGTCCTGGCTCAGTCTGGGGAATATAAGAGGGAATCATCTTTGGTGACAGAAAACTTGGTATTTTAGAACCAGGTAAACCTGTCTGGCGGCTCAGTGGTAAAGAATCCTCCTGCAACACAGGAAATACAGGTTTGAACCCTGAGTTGGGAAGATCCCCTGAAGGAAGACATATTAACTCACTCCAGTATTCCTGCCTGGAGAATCCCAAGGACAGAGGAGCCTGGTGGGTTAAAGTCTATGGGGTTGCAAAGAGTTGGACATGACTTAGGGACTAAACAACAATCAACAACAAAAACCTGTCTCTATTTCTCCCTGTTGATGGCACATTGCAGCTCCACTGGATATTGGTAAACATAGTCAATTTCACACTTCTGTTAGCAAATATTCACAACATGTCAACTCCAATGACTTAATTATCTATCCTATTTGATAGCTTTGCTCTTTTCACCATGGCTGACACCTATATGGGGAGTCTACACTAGAAACTGGGCAATCCAGTGAGTCACACTGATCCTCAGTGTAGTTGGATTCACTTTTCTAAGTCAGCTTTCAGGACTCCCAGAATGAAGCTGTGAATTAGGAAACACAAAAATCAAACACCATGAGAGAAGCTCTGTTCAGGGAAGAGCTTTGGATTTGTCTTTGAAGAGACAATTGCCAAGTGGTGGGCTGAATATGATAACCTTCTGTTCTCTCACAGGTTTATTTCATTACTTCATTTGAAACACTAATAAAAATTACATCTGACTTCTGGAGAACGTCTAGTTTTTAACATGCTATGGCAGAAGATGCTTGTGGCTCAGTTGGTAAAGAATCCAACTTTACCATCTCCCGCCTGCAATCCGGGAGACCTGGGTTTGATCTCAGGGTTGGGAAGATTCCCTGGAGAAGGGAAAGGCTACCCATTCCAGTATTATAGGTCACAAAGAGTCGGACACGACTGAGAGACTTTCACTCATGGCAGAAGATCATTTGATTTACATAATCACTGAGGGATGGTGAAGATAATTATACTCATTTACAGATCCAAGGAGGTTAAATGATATGTTCAAATTGTCATAAGTAACTGAGATTTGAATTTGGGCTGGATGAAAGTGAGCAGCTTTCCATTATGCCCAGCTGTTCTGAAGTTTCGGCTACCTAATTGTGGGAACACAGATATAGCAAGAAATTACACTAAGTTACAAAGAAAAAACGGAGAAGGCAATGGCACCCCACTCCAGTCCTCTTGCCTGGAAAATCCCATGGACAGAGGAGCCTTGTGGGCTGCAATCCATGGGGTCACTAAGAGTCAGACAGGACTGAGTGACTTCACTTTCACTTTTCACTTTCATGCATTGGAGAAGGAAATGGCAGCACACTCCAGTGTTCTTGCCTGAAGAATTCCAGGGACAGAGGAGCCTGGTAGGAGGCTGTCTATGGGGTCGCACAGAGTCGGACACGACTGAAGCGACTTAGCAGCAGCAGCAGCAGCAGCACAAAGCAAAAAATTATTTCTCCTTCACAATTCTCTTTCTATATGGATGGTAAAGAAGAAAGTCTCAGATGGCTGCTAATATGTCTCTAATACCTATTTAATAAACTTAATATCCACCTATCAAAGAAAATTGGCCCCAGGCTCAGAGCCTTCAGGCAAACAATGGTACTTGGCTGGAATACAGTACTCTTTATTTTCCATTGATTCATTTCTGGGTTTATCTTCTAATTATGTCAAATAACACTAGACGTCTATATTCAGGAGTGGCACAGAGTTTTCTTCAAAAATCGATTTTATTGAAGTTAAAAAATAATTTAATTTAAAGAACAACAGTAAATAACTTGTGGCCCACATGACAGAAGTGGGGCAGAGAATGCCTGAAGTTTTGAAAGAACTGCACGGCCCCATCCTGGGCTGGAAACATCAAGATTCTAGCCCAGTGCTGTCTCATAGAAATAGAACATGAGCCAGAGTTGGGAGTCACATATGTAATTTTATGTTTAATAGTAACCACATTTTTTCCAAAAAAAGCAAAAAGAGATTGGTGCAATTATAGTAATACATTATGTGTATTAATATAAGATAGCTCAATATTTAAAAATGTTATCATTTCATATATTATAAAATTACAGATAAGACATTTTACTTTTTTTGGTATTAAGTCTTTGAAATCTGGTGTGTAATGGATACCTACCATACATCTTACTTTGGTGTCAGCCACATTTCAAGTGTTATGTGCAATGGGACCGTTTAACTCCAGTCTATGGTTAACAAGTGGAAGCACATTTACATTCAGGCTCCACTGACAGTGATGCCCTTTGCTTTGTTTTGGGTCACCGATGTCACAGCTTCTTGGAACTTGAACCTGAGATGGCACTGGAAGCCATTTTTTAGCTTAGCTTTTACAAGGCCAGCATGCCTTTTGCATCTGTCCTGGCCTATAGGATTTCTTACAGGGATTGATACGATGGACTGAAATATTGCCTCAGTGGTCTGATGGAGGGCTAAAGGCAGACCAATGACCAAAGGGAGCCTTAGGTTTTCGATACTGACAGTCAAGGGAAGAGACGGACCACTGAACAGCCCTGCCAAATGGGAGCTACGTTTCAGCTTCAGTGTAGGGGCAAAGTTTGACGTGACCCCTCTATTCTCAAGACATGTGCCAAGATGGTGGCTGGTGAAATGGGATGATGCAAGGAGTGTCCCATTTTACTGTAAAAAGTCCCACTTTACAGATGGGATACATTACTTAACCCAGCATGAAAGATGCAGAGCCAAGATTCAGACCCAAGGAGTTTGGCTCCAGAATCTGTGTTCCTAAGCTATTTTAAAAGCACTCTGTTGCTTTTAAAGGCCAATGATTTTATTTACTCATAATAAAAATTAAGTTGCAGTATTCATACTTATGGCTGTCATTTAGAGAGCAGTTACTGTGTACCAGACACTGTGTATCCCATGTATAACACATTTAGTTCTCATAATAACACTTCAAGGTGGCTATTATTGACTCCACTTGACAAATGAGAAAATTGAGGTTCTGAGAGATCAAGTAAGTTGCTGGAGATCTCGCAGTCACTAAGCTGGCTAAGTTTTGCTTGCGACTACGGTTTGTTGAGCTTCACAGTCTGTGTTTCCTCCTGGAAGTTGAACCTCATTATATTCCAGACCAGCTTTGATAGGGGGCTCACCATGTGTCAGGCATGCTGTTGATGTGCTTCACACGTCTCACCTCAGTTCAGTCTTACTACAACCTTATGAAGTAGCATCAGCTTTTCCATTTTACAGATGAAGAAGCTTAGAGAAGGTAAGTAATTAGAGGAATTGGGCCCCAAACTCAGCTCTAACTCCAAATTCAATGGATTCATTCATTTGTGCGTCATTTTACTTGTTCCTTCTTCAAATCATCTGTTCAATATTTAATATTTTCCCATTGTGGGCTGGGTTCTGTTCTAAAAATGGGGTGTGTGTGTGTGTGTGTGTGTGTCGCACAGTCATGGATGGCTCTTTGTGACCCTTTGGACTATAGCCCGCCAGGCTCCACACCAGCCAAAGACCTGTTCTTGGCCCACCAGTGATTTCAACTTTGCCTTGCACTATCTGGGTCGTTTTACATTACTACTGTGACGATACACTATCGCCACACTGTCAGCTAATCAGAACTGTGCAGAAAGAAAGCTGCAGAGGGTGGGGATGTTCTGTTATGGAAAGTAGGTAACAGTCAATCATCTGGTTTCATGTGCGAAGAATCTGGCTTATGCTGGAGAAGCAGTGCAGGATTTCATTTCTTTTTCTCTTAAGTTAAATTTGATTATGATTGACATACTGCACTTTTAAGTCTGTTCCCAGAGAACTTTATCCATTGATTTGCGGTTGCTCAGATGTGGAACTGAGGCTTCCTGCTTCTTCTTGTTTCAAATGTTTGTTATGAAAATAAATAAATAAATAAAAATGATCTCTTGCATTCCTCCCTATAGCTCAGTCATAGACAATTGATTTCAAAATCTGGTTGCAAGAAAGAGGTATTCTTGGCTGTTTGGCATTTTTGGAATGGAAAGAAGGTCTTCAGTAGCTTGCTGCAATGCTGTTGTAAATCATATGCTAAAAATACTCCTTACAACCTGCTCTGGTTTCTAATCGATTCAGCCTAAGCTTTTCATTACAAATAGCACAAACATTTCCAAACAAGTTAATAGTAATATAAGAAAATTAACTACTGTTTTAAATAAATTACTTGAAATAATAGTAACATTATTAGTAATAGATGCTATTGATCTAGTGCCTACTATAAGTCAGGCCCCATGCTAAGACCTTTACAACATTATTCCACTTAATCTTTACCAAGGATTTGTGAGGTAGGTCTTATATAGAGACTTTTAGAGAAAAAAGTATCACTTAGTAGTACAGTCTACAGTCTTTGGAATCAGGTAGCCCTGGGTTCAAATCTCAACTCTTTCTAAGTAGCTCTGGGACCTTATTAAGCCTCAGTTTTCCCATCTGTAAAAAGGAACAATAGTGACATATATTTTCACAGGATTTTTGTCAAGAATAAATGAGTTAATTCAATAAAATGCTTTGGTCAGTCCTCGACACACAGTAAGCCCTCAATGAATTTACACATATTCTATATGTAATAATTGAATATGTAGCAGCCTAGAAAAGTCCATTGGTACTATCCAGTGGATTTTTTTTTTTTTTTAGCATCTATCACCTCCCACAGTTTATTTTTATTTTTTAAAAATTTATTTATTTTAATTAGAGGCTAATTACTTTACAATATTGTATTGGTTTTGCCATACATCAACATGAATCCGCCATGGGTATACACATGTTCCCAATTCTGGACCCCCCTCCCACATCCCTCCCCATACCATCTCTCTGGGTCATCCCAGTGCACCAGCCCCAAGCATCCTGTATCCTGCATCAAACCTGGACTGGCGATTCGTTTCTTATATGATATTATACACGTTTCAATGCTATTCTCCCAAATCATCCCACCCTCTCCCTCTCCCACAGTCCAAAAGACTGTTCTATACATCTGTGTCTCTTTTGCTGTCTAGCATACAGGGTTACTGTTACCATCTTTCTAAATTCCATATATATGCGTTGCTGCTGCTAAGTCACTTCAGTCGTGTCCGACTCTGTGCGACCCCATAGACAGCAGCCCACCAGGCTCCCCCGTCCCTGGGATTCTCCAGGCAAGAACACTGGAGTGGGTTGCCATTTCCTTCTCCAATGCATGAAAGTGAAAAGTGAAAGTGAAGTCGCTCAGTCGTGTCCAACCCTCAGCGACCCCATGGACTGCAGCCTTCCAGGCTCCTCCGTCCATGGGATTTTCCAGGCAAGAGTACTGGAGTCGGATGCCATTATTGGTGTTTTTCTTTCTGGCTTACTTCACTCTGTATAATTGGCTCCAGTTTCAACCACCTCATTAGAACTGATTCAAATGTATTCTTTTTAATGGCTGAGTAATACTCTGTTGTGTATATGTACCACAGCTTTCTTATCCATTCGTCTGCTGATGGACATCTAGGTTGCTTCCATGTCCTGGCTATTATAAACAGTGCTGTGATGAACACTGGGGTACACGTGTCTCTTTCAATTCTGGTTTCCTCGGTGCATATGCCCAGCAGTGGGATTGCTGGGTCGTATGGCAGTTCTATTTCCAGTTTTTTAAGGAATCTCCACACTGTTCTCCATAGTGGCTGTACTAG
This sequence comes from Bos javanicus, assembly GCF_032452875.1. Classification (NCBI taxonomy): domain Eukaryota; kingdom Metazoa; phylum Chordata; class Mammalia; order Artiodactyla; family Bovidae; genus Bos; species Bos javanicus. The sequence goes on from NC_083889.1 coordinate 37,840,309, forward strand.
TTTGCATTCCCACCAACAGTGTAAGAGGGTTCCCTTTCCTTCACACCCTCTCCAGAATTTATTGCTTGTAGACTTTTGGATCACAGCCATTCTGACTGGCGTGAAATGGTACCTCATTGTGGTTTTGATTTGCATTTCTCTGATAATGAGTGATGTTGAGCATCTTTTCATGTGTTTGTTAGCCATCTGTATGTCTTCTTTGGAGATTATCCTCAATGGTGAAAAACTGAAAGCATTTCCCCTAAAGTCAGGAACAAGACAAGGGTGCCCACTTTCACCACTACTATTCAACATAGTTTTGGAAGTTTTGGCCACAGCAATCAGAGCAGAAAAAGAAATAAAAGGAATCCAAATTGGACAAGAAGTAAAACTCTCACTGTTTGCAGATGACATGATCCTCTACATAGAAAACCCTTAAGACTCCACCAGAAAATTACTAGAGCTAATCAATGAATATAGTAAAGTTGCAGGATATAAAATCAACACACAGAAATCCCTTGCATTCCTATACACTAATAATGAGAAAATAGAAAGAGAAATTAAGGAAACAATTTCATTCACTGTTGCAACGAAAAGAATAAAATACTTAGAAATATATCTACCTAAAGAAACTAAGGAGAAGGGGACGACAGAGGATGAGATGGCTGGATGGCATCACTGACTTGATGGACATGAGTCTGAGTGAACTCTGGGAGTTGGTGATGGACAGGGAGGCCTGGTGTGCTGCGATTCATGGGGTCGCAAAGAGTTGGACACGACTGAGCAACTGATCTGATCTGATCTGAAAGAAACTAAAGACCTATATATATATAAAACTATAAAACACTGGTGGAAGAAATCAAAGAGGACACTAATAGATGGAGAAATATACCATGTTCATGGATCGGAAGAATCAATATAGTGAAAATGAGTATACTACCCAAAGCAATCTATAGATTCAATGCAATCCCTATCAAGCTACCAATGGTATTTTTCACAAAGCTAGAACAAATAATTTCACAATTTGTATGGAAATACAAAAAAACCTCGAATAGCCAAAGCAATCTTGAGAAAGAAGAATGGAACTGGAGGAATCAACCTGCCTGACTTCAGGCTCTACTACAAAGCCACAGTCATCAAGACAGTATGGTACTGGCACAAAGACATAAATATAAATCAATGGAACAAAATAGAAAGCGCAGAGATAAACCCACACAACTATGGACACCTTATCTTTGACAAAGGAGGCAAGAATACACAATGGAGAAAAGACAATCTCTTTAACAAGTGGTGCTGGGAAAACTGCTCAACCACTTGTAAAAGAATGAAACTGAAACACTTTCTAACACCATACACAAAAATAAACTCAAAATGGATTAAAGATCTAAGCATAAGACCAGAAACCATAAAACTCTTAGAGGAGAACATAGGCAAAACACTCTCTGACATAAATCACAGCAGGATCCTCTATGGCCCACTTCCCAGAATATTGAAAATAAAAGCAAAAATAAACAAATGGGATCTAATTAAAATTAAAAGCTTCTGTACAACAAAAGGAACTATAAGCAAGGTGAAAAGACAGCCTTCAGAATGGGAGAAAATAATAGCAAATGAAGCAACTGACAAACAACTAATCTCAAAAATATACAAGCAACTCCTGCAGCTCAATTCCAGAAAAATAAACAACCCAATCAAAAAATGGGCCAAAGAACTAAATAGACATTTCTCCAAAGAAGACATACAGATGGCTATCCAGTGGATTTTGATTGTCAAATAAATCAAGTGGTTCATTCATTTATTCAACAAATCTCTAGTAAGAACTGACTAGATGCCAGGTCTTAGGAATACAATAGTTAATAAAAACAGACATCATCCTAGTATCCATTCTTTTGGAGGAGAGAAACCTTACATAACCACAGAAGAATTTGTAATTGAAAATGGTGATAATGGATTTTCAGGAAAGGGACCTGGTGTTCTTAAAACAAACAAAAATGCATATGGGGCATTGATCAGTTTAGTGGGGGACAAGAAAAGCTACACAGACCTGGTCATAGCCAGACTTCTTTCAGGTTTGTCCCTTGGGTGCTTCTCAAAGCAGACTCATGTTGAATAATAAACACACTGTGAAATGACTTATCTGGAAGGCCTATGAATTGGCATGCAAAGAAATCTGGGCTTCTCTCTACTACCTGCTTAATCTAGGCCCAAGAAGGATACATGTTGACACTGATCAGGACCAAGAGGGAAGCTGAAGTGTGAAGGGAAGAAGCTTGTTTATTGGGGACTGTGGGGGCCCACATGTCTGCTGAGGCTATCAGCTCTCTGCACTTGTAACTCTTTCCCTCTAACAAAGCCAAGCAATACACAGAGTGAGACCCGGCGTAAAGAGATCTGAGATGGGTCTGTTTATGTATCCAAATGTTGGCAGAAGAGTATTCCTGCCTTTCTGGGCCCTTGCACTCTACAGAGTTGTAAGCCTAGGGAAACAACCAGGGCTGTTGCTGTTTCTAGGTGAGTTGCTAGCTTATGCAGAAAATGACACTCTTTCCAAATAATTGGATACTGGTTTTGACACATCTACCAATAAGTACAGAAACAAGTAAGATGTCTAAGTCTTAGGCTGCAGATGAGGCAACTGTTGAAATCAATTTAGAGGTCTTAAAAATAACTGGGAAAAATCACATCTGTAGTTGGTCAATGATGAGTCTGGAAATTTGGAAATGATGCTTACTGAGCATCTTGCCAATTTTTTTGAAATAAATTTTTCTGTATTGTTTAGCATTTCTAAAATATTTTTTGACCTGCCATTGAACTAGCTAGATGAAATTTGTCTAAGGTTTAGACAATTAACCACCAGCTTTGTTTCAGTTCAGTTCAGTCGCTCAGTTGTGTCCGACTCTTTGCGACCCCATCGCAGCACACCAGGCCTCCCTGTCCATCACCAACTCCCAGAGTTCACTCAGACTCACATCTATCGAGTCAGTGATGCCATCCAGCCATCTCATCCTCTGTCGTCCCCTTCTCCTCCTGCCCCCAATCCCTCCCAGCATCAGAGTCTTTTCCAATGAGTCAACTCTTCACATCAGGTGGCCAAAGTACTGGAGTTTCAGCTTTAGCATCGTTCCTTCCAAAGAAATCCCAGGGCTGATCTCCTTCAGAATGGACTGGTTGGATCTCCTTGCAGTCCAAGGGACTCTCAAGAGTCTTCTCCAACACCACAGTTCAAAAGCATCAATTCTTCGGCACTCAGCCTTCTTCACAGTCCAACTCTCACATCGATACATGACCACAGGAAAAACCATAGCCTTGACTAGATGAACCTTTGTTGGCAAAGTAATGTCTCTGCTTTTGACTATGCTATCTAGGTTGGTCATAACTTTCCTTCCAAGGAGTAAGCGTCTTTTAATTTCATGGCTGCAGTCATCATCTGCAGTGATTTTGGAGCCCCCCAAAAAAAGTTTGACACTGTTTCCACTGTTTCCCCATCTATTTCCCATGAAGTGATGGGACCAGATGCCATGATCTTCGTTTTCTGAATGTTGAGCTTGAAGCCAACTTTTTCACTCTCCACTTTCACTTTCATCAAGAGGCTTTTGAGTTCCTCTTCACTTTCTGCCATAAGGGTGGTGTCATCTGCATATCTGAGGTGATTGATATTTCTCCCGGGAATCTGGATTCCAGCTTGTGTTTCTTCCAGCCCAGCGTTTCTCATGATGTACTCTGCATATAGTTAAATAAGCAGGGTGACAGTATACAGCCTTGACATACTCCTTTTCCTATTTGGAACCAGTCTGTTGTTCCATGTCCAATTCTAACTGTTGCTTCCTGACCTGCATATAGATTTCTCAAAAGGCAGATCAGGTGGTCTGGTATTCCCATCTCTTCCAGAATTTTCCACAGTTTATTTTGATCTACACAGTCAAAGGCCTTGGCATAGTCAATAAAGCAGAAATAGATGTTTTTCTGGAACTCTCTTGCTTTTTCCATGATCCAGTGGATGTTGGTAATTTGATCTCTGGTTCCTCTGCCTTTTCTAAAACCAGCTTGAACATCAGGAAGTTCACGGTTCACATATTGCTGAAGCCTGGCTTGGAGAATTTTGAGCATTACTTTACTAGCGTGTGAGATGGGTGCAATTGTGCAGTAGTTTTGCATTCTTTGGCATTGCCTTTCTTTGGGATTGGAATGAAAACTGACCTTTTCCAGTCCAGCTTGGTTTACTTGGCAATAAACATTTGGGTACTGTAAACATTTCAGGAAACAACAGATGTCAGGCAACATATAGATGAAACATCTGGAGGAAACACAATATATAGGAGATATGGCAAGATCTAGAAGTCAAGAGCAGCCATATTTGAACTTTACCACTCACATGTACCCTGGGCTACAATGTTCTTACATTGTAGTAACAAAACCACTCCATCACAATTATACATATATATGTGTATACATAGATGCTTCCCAGGTGGCACAGTGGTAAAGAATCTGCCTGCCAATGCAAGAGAGGCAAGAGGTGTCGGTTCGATTCCTGAGTTGGGAGGATCCCCTGGATGAAGAAATAGCTACCTACTCCAGTATTCTTGCCTGGAAAATTCGATGGACAGAGAAGCCTGATGGGCTACAGTCCATGTGGTTGCAAAGAGTCAGGCAAGACTGAATGACTGAGCATGCACGCACATAGATAAATAGATCTCTCTTTCTATGTGTATGCATACACATACACACCACACACAGTGTTTAAAAAACAGATAACACACAACTACGTTTTTTCTTCCATACAATGACAAACAGTAGAGACATGAATATTTAAAATACCAGGCAATCCAAAGAAATGTCCTAATTGGTCTAAGTAAATTTAAGTTGTCCCCTCACCAACCTATATTTAAAAATGGATGCATTTTCTAGAAAATCATTTCAAGTAAGCTATACTGAGAAATGGTGACTCTGAAAATGACAGCAGACCTTTTAGGGGCCACCTTCTGAACCCTTCAGGTTCCTCTTTGAACTCTGCTCTGTGTTCTCTTGCTATCACTTTTCTTGAAGCTGGAAACACATGCATACCTTCCTTCTCCAGAATTACATAAGTTAGAGTGGGAAGGAACTGCCGACGAGATAAATCCAGGCTGTCAAATACTCCTTTGAAAACATGATCCTATTATTAGCTTACTATTCTACACTACTGAAATCTCCAGATAGGACATGATATGCATGGCTGGAAATAATACAGTGAAGAAAACCTAATCACAGATTTAAAATTTTTCTGGGCTTCAGTGTTTACATCTGTAACATGGAAGAGGAGTGCCTGACTTACAAGATTGGTGTGAGGGTTATAAATACAAATGTTAATCATGGGGACTGCAGTCTTTTCAGTTAATGCATTTTCAGATGCATTAACAGTTGAGATAGTGACCCTGGATAAGAGGATGTAACCTTCAAGAGATACGGCCTGATTTCGTCATGGTCAATGACAGCTGACAATGAGTTCAGCAATAATAACTTGCTTTTTTTTTTTTTTTTTTACTCTATATTCTGGTGTTCTTTTAAAAATAGATTCATCCTGCTGAGGTTAAATTCATATAGCCAAAAAAATTTTTTAATACAGCCTAAACTTTGGGCCAGTGGTTCTTTGTGGGGAGAGCATCAAACCTATTTGGTAACATCCAGGAATATCTGTGTGTGGGGGGGTGGGGTACATTTCATCTGGTGACAATGCATGATTGAAAAGAACTGGGATAATTGTGTTAAGACATGTAAGGCCATCTAAAGAAGTTCTGCCTGGAGAGTGAGCCACTGCTATGATTGATGGACATGTTGGTCTTTGCTACATTCTCAGAAGGCACATAATACAAGCTATTTAAATTCTGTTCATATGTTGACCTCATTCACTGGAATGTAAGTTCCTTGGGGATGGAAGAGTCTTAACCACCTGTGTCCCAGTGCCTAGCCAAATGTCTGGCATGGTTTCTCTTCTATATCCACTGAAGACAAGAACAAAGGGGCTTCACATTTGGCAGAGTGGAAATCATTTGGGTTTCAAAAATCTCACAGTTCATAAATTATTTCAAAGGTATAAGAAACTCAAAACACTGGCTGCCTATAAAAAATTAAATGACTGGAAGAAAGGTTTGGGGGTTTGTTTTTTGACTACTTTTCTTTATATCTATCCTCCTGTATACCCTTTTAAATAACTGAATTTGAAAACTTTAGCATCATTTTAGAATAGGCATATTTTATTGGATTTGACCTTTGGCAACTGTGAGAAACTTTCTGTTTAGGGGAACGATTATGATTATATTTCACACTTCCCTCCCACCGACATTTTTCTCTTTTTTTGCAAGTGAGCAAGCGGTGTTAGCACAGTTAGGTTCATGAAAAGAGCTGCTATTTTTCAAGCATTCCTTCTGCCTTCCTAGAATTGAAGACCTATTATTCTGTCACATATCAACCCATCTGTCAGCCTGCAACAGATGGTTAAAACGAAGAACTTCTAAAATACCAGGGAGGAAATTATCCTGCACTTCACCATCCACAGCTTAAATTCAGCCTGACTTTAAAAAATTCCTTTGCCACTTGCCTGCTCATCATACAAAATGGAAGCGAAGGAAAATATTACATTTGCATTACAAATTAAAGCCATTTCTTCAAAAGATGGTTATTGGATTCATCGATGTTGGCTTCACTGTGTCAGTTGGAAAGAAGACAGACCTGGATTTGAGTCTTGGTCATGCTGGTTCTTGGTTGCATAGCCTTTGGCTGATTATTTGCCCTTGTGGGTCTTTATTTCCTCAGCTGAATAGTAGACAGGTAATAGCCTGTCTTAGAGAATTATTGTAAGAACTGCAAAAAGAATGGCTAATTGGTGAGACAACATCATGCACAACTAGGTACCCAATAAATCACAGGTATTATTTTTACCATCGGTTCTTTCTTCCTTCTGCTCTTCTCCTGTTTCCCATAAGTTTATTCCAGATTGAAGAGTCTGTCTCTGGCAAGCAAGATTTGAGCAGGTGCCTCAGGACAGAAGGAAGGCAAACAAGAAAAAGTGGCAAGGTGTAGATGTGTCTGTGTGTCTGTCTGCAATGTGTGCTATGTGCATAGTGTAACTTGTGGAAACACAGTGTTGTTTGGGGTGTGTGTGAGGAGAATGAAGAGGGAGATGCATGGAACTGAAATGTCATTGCCTTCTGCAGGAATCCCCGTTCTTTTTGTAAACCTGAGGGGACCAGGAACTTCTGCCCAAACCCTCCCCCAAAGAGTCATCATATATTTTCTTGGTTTTCATTTCCAGTCTGGAGGAAATAAATATTTGTGATTTGTACCCTGTTTAGGCATAAATATTAATGGATCATAACTTATGTTTCTTGCTTTATTTGGCCGATTCTACTTATTTTTGTCAGTTCTATCATATTCCCAACATGGAATTGTTAGAGTGTAACACTCGAAGATTTTAGCAGTGGGGGTTTTGGAGAGGAGAGCTTCCCTTTCCCCTGGTGCTATTCTGTTCTGAGTGCCCATGTGCATGAGAAAAGAGCACACAAGGCTGAGCGCTCTGAGCAGCAAGATGTGTCTGGGAGCAGGGCTTCTGCACCTGAGGTGCCGTGTGTCACTTGGGCATCTAGCTGACCTGCAGATTCTGGTTCAGATGGGTCTGGAGTAGGTCTGAGGGTCTGTTCTTGTAACAAGCGTTCATGTGGCACCAGGGCTGCTGGTCCAGGGACAAACTTTGAGAAGGAAGACCCTAGTCTATGTGGAAATTGCCCTATAAAAGCATCCTGGTCCGCTCCAGCATCCACAGCTCTCCACTCCTGCTCTCAAGGGCTTTCCCACACTATTTTGCACACATTGCCACCCTGTCACATTTTCATAGGTAGGTCTCATTTTCCCAGTTTGATTTTAAGATAACTTTCTTATTTTATCTCTTCTAGCATTTATTAATTTCTATCTGGTAGGCACAGTGCTGAGTGTTAACCTCATTCAATTATCAGTGTTAAGGTAGGTACTATTATTCCCACTGGGCTTCCCAGGTGGCAAGAGTGGTAAAGAACTCACTTGCCAATGCAGGAGACATAAAAGAGATGTGGGTTCAACTTGGGTCGAAGAAGCTCCCCTGGAGGAGGGCATGGCAATCCCTTCCATTATTCTTGTCTGGAGAATCCCAAGGATAGAGAAGCCTGGCGGGCTAAAGTCCATATGGTTGCAAAGAGTCAGATATGACTGAAGTGACTTAGCACAGCATAGCACACATTATTCCTATCAATTAGTAAGTGAGGCTACAGAGGCACAGTGAAATTAATAAATCACCCAATGTCACCCAGCAACCTTGACTCCAGAGTCTGAACCCTCAAATCATTATAGCTCTGCTTAGATTATGTCTTACTGAAACTGTTGAATATATTTTTATAACTACTGCCTCACCGAGTCCAGTGTTCTTTTTAATAGATGCAAGCAGAGAGAGCAAAATCTATTATACAAATAAAGAAGAAACACATATGCTTTTTTCCCCTTTTTTTCTCCCCAAACTGACTGCTTAATGAAATCTGTGGAGCTGAGTATCAGGGGATTAAGACTAACATTATCAGACAAAAGTCCAATAATAGGCATTTAGCTAAAACTGCATATTATTAGAATCTGGTCTTGAGCAGTTAGCTATGCGGGCACCATTTGACCTACAGTATATTAAAATCTGTTATAATGAGATCTCATTATATGCCATATTGTATCTTGTTGATGAGAGAAAGAAATGAACTATTAAAAAAGTGAAGGTTCTACGTAAGATATTCTTAGTCACAAAGAGGACCCTTTGCAGACAACTGTGCAGAAATTAGCTGAAGATATAATAATCTCATACCAGTTTGCAGAGCTGTCCCAAGTGCCACTCATAATATCATTTCTTTTTTAAAAGGAAAACCTCATCTTCACTATTAAAAAAATGAAACCAAACAGAGTCCTTTTTTTGAGCACAAAGAAAGCTGCCCCCTGTTTTGGAGGTAAGTATACGATGGCCTGGTTCCAGATTTCAGGAACCACCCTCATTCGATTTATACACCATGGCAAACAGTATTGAACCTAGTGGAAAACTGTTGGTAAACAAACATTTTGCAAGTACTTGACTGATGATTTGGAGAGTCTGAAAGGAAAATTACAGTACCTGTAAAAGTAACTATGTGCAGCTGAAGGTAAAGAGAAATTATAGAGGCAATACTAGCTTTTTAAAATGTGGTGGAAATATGATAGTTGAATCATGCATAACTGGAGATGGGGTCTAAGATTTTTTTCTGTAATAAGAAAATCACCAAGAGTAGAAATAATCTTTGGTAAACCTTTCAAGTCTCCCACACTGAGCAGTGTCCTTGCTGCTGTGTATGCATAAGATTGTGGGCTTGTGTTTGGCGGGCATGTATGAAACATGTGAGCCCTGGAATTGCTTCAGTTCAGGGAGAAACTCTCACTGAGGACCAGGAGGGAGTGAGGTGCAGTATATTGCTGTGTTGATGTTTTCTGGTTGAATGGCAGACTAAGTGTCTCCAGGTTGGACATGTTCTATGTTTTTATATATCTTTCTTATATATAGGTACATATTTTGTTAGTTTCTGCCTTTTTGGAAAATTGATCCTGGAATGATTATATGTCAAGTGAATGAACAGTGCTCTCTACTATGTTATGGGCTTGGAATGGCCATCAGGCCTTTTTTGTTGTTTGGTTCTGCTATAGTGACAACCCACTACCCCTACCTTACTCAAAGGTTTCAAAATCTCAACTTAGTGCTCCCTTGAAACAGTTTGTGAAGTGTCAGCTTGGAGCCAAGTGACCTTAGAGGTCATTTTTTATCATTTCCCCATCTCCTTAGTTTTCATTCTTTAAAAGGGCAGGAGAGAGCAGGGGTTAATTGCCATAGTTCTGAAGCCAGTTCTGGATTCTTCATGGCTGATTCACTGTGTGACTTTAGTCAAGATCCCTGAACCTTCTCAATCTCAGTTTTCCCATCTGTAAAACGGGACAATACCTGTCTAGCAAAACTTTAGTGAGGATTAAAAGAGATGTCACACATGAAACACTCATCACAGGATGCCTGACTTTCTGTAGCTACTGAATAAAGAATAACTGTTAGAATTATCCTTTCCAGGTAAACTAGACACAGGCTAGAATTGCTTGACAAGGAGACCCACTTGTCAAGACTGAATTTTGGAAGTGAGATTGTGGATGCTGAATGCCAACCCACTTCATCAGAATTAGAGCCACCCTTTGGCTTTCAAGACTAGAGACTGAGTGTTAACTAAATCTAAATAGTTTTGATACCATTTTATTTTTAGCCTGTACCGTAGCATATGGGATCTTAGTTCCCCAACCAGGGATGGAACCCGTGGCCCCTGCAGTAGAAGCGCAGAGTCTTAACCACTAGACTCCCAGGGAAGTCCGTGACACCACCTGAATGAAAAGGCTGACACTGACTTCGGTTTCTTGGACGATCAGCAGCATATGCCCAGCTGAATTCCTCCCTCAGAAAATGCCTGTACTGCACCATGTGCCTGGCTTTTGTGGGTATTTTTTTCCACCTTATACTGAGAACAACCCTGCCTTTTAATTCCCCATAGGCCATGCCTGAATTAGGATTTGTAATGCTACGGGCAAAGAATAGTTATTATTTTTCTGAGTCACATTATCAGTTGCCCCAGGGCACTTAATTCCATGAATCTGGGGAAGAAATGCAATCTTTCTTACAGATACTATTGTGTTTGCTAAACTACCTGTATTTTCTCAATACACATACTTTCCACAAGGCGAATATTCTCACAACTGTGAATTCTGTCCTAAAGAGGATTTGATGAACTCATAAAAAAGTAATGAGATAGATTTCTTTTTCTAATATTCACCACTTTCTTCATTTCTAAATACAAAATGGATGCGAGGACTAATTTCACCTGTTATTCAAGAACCTACCTCCATTGGGTCATATAATAGTTACTTATGAATTTAATGAATGGGAAGACCTTGCAAATGAAAGTTCCTAATTCATTTTCCATTTGGCATTCAAAACTAAAGAAAAATAGCAGAGTGTTCTTCCTTACAACAGATAAATGCTCCCTTTGTTTTTGTAGCTAGATATGAGAAAACAACTGCAAAAATAATTTTGAATAATAAAAATGAAATTACTTATTCATTTCAAATGAGAACTAGGAAAATTAACTAAAGCTAAATAATCCAGGACAATAAAAGAACCAAAAAAAAATTAAGTAAACATCATTGATTAATCATTTACTTGCCACCATGTGTAAAGTGGGCTTCTAGATCTTGGAAATACAGGAGTGGACGAAAATAGACAAAAATACCTATCTTCGTAGAGTGTGCTTTCTTATGGAGGAGACGATGAACAAGGTAAGTGAAGTTATGTAGTAATTTGGATAATGGTGTTATTGGAGCAAAAATAATGCAGGGAAGAAGGGAAAAAAAGGATGTGATGGGAAAGTAGATGCTGAAATTCTAGCAGGGATGGCCAGGAAAGTCTTATTAAGAAAGGAGGCTACAAGTAAAAGCCTGAAGGGAATAAGGGAACCAGGCATGTGGACATCTGGGTAGAATCTTCTAGGCAGAGAGACGAGCAGGCACAAGGGCTCAAAGAGGGGAGAGAGCCTGGTGGGTTAATCTAGATAAATGAAAGCTCATACTCATTTGCTTGAAATGACTTAAACGTGGTTTCTTTACCTTTTCAGGGTCAGAGACCTTTTATAAGGATGTGATAACAAATGTACATATATGGCTCCAGGGAAACTGGATCTGGAGGAACGATGAGGAAGAGGAGTAGGAGATTGTGGTCACAATTTCAAAAAATGTGACAACAGTCTCTGATGGCTCAGTGGGTAAAGAATCCACTTGTGATGCAGGAGATGTGGGTTCAATCCCTGGGAATCTCCAGGGAAGATCCCCTGGAGAAGGAAATGACAAACCACTCTAGTATTCTTGCCTGAAAAATCCTATGGACATATGAGCCTGGCCAGCTAAAGTCAAAACTGAGAGACTAACCTAAGTCTGGATTGGGGAGTGGCAGTTGGAGTCAAGCAAGATATAATCAGGAGATAGATTTTATGGAGATGGATTTAATGGGATTTGATTTGGAGGTAGAGAGAAAGTGTCATAGAAGATAGCCAGGTTTCAGGCTGGAAAGGTGAGAAGTCCATTTATTGGAGATTCAACCCTGAGAATCTCTGATTCCAGGTTATTTCACATATTCTACCAGCTCAGTACATTGGCTTGGTGGACCTACCCTGCTGGACTCAATATGTTCAGGGGGGTAGGCAAGTCAGGCTCTTGGATGGTCATTTAATCAAGACACAGGTTTGGGCTTGGTCTACCCCATAAAAAGTACATGAAAAAGTATCACTGTGTCTTGGAAATATTCTCTTTGAATAGGGATGGTTCAGAAAAAACCTCTTATTTATTCATTGCAAAATCTTTCAGATGGGAGATCTTCGGATGGTCAGTTCTGTTACCTTAAGTTCTTGAGAGTTCTCTTTGAGAACCCTTTTCTTGTTTATCCTTAAAATAAGGGAGTTTATAAGGTCATACCTTGAATTTCAAGTCTCTTTCCCTAAACCTATTTCTCCATCTGCAGGTATCAGCTTGGCTGAAGGCAGAATTTCCTGTTACACGGGGAAGCCTTCTTAAGCTCCTCCTCCTTAACCAATCCTCCTGGCTTCCTTAGATGGTATGGGGTTGGGGACTGCCAGCCCAGGCCCTGGATCAGACAGACCTGGTTTCACTCCTGGCTCAGCCATTCACCTGCCACATTACTACCCTTGGGTCTCTCTCGACATGGGAATAAAAACACTTAGCTCAGGATTTCTGTGAGCTTTAATTGAGTCATGCATGTGAAGCCCTTGATTTTAGGTCTGGTACTCAAGAAAAGTTGCTCAGGAAAGAGTTGATGTTATGTTTATACTCTTATTGCTATTCAATTGTTAACAAACTATTTTTTTTTCTTTACAAATTTTTAACTTTTATTTATTTATTTTTTTTGGCCTTCCTGCATGGCGTGTGGGATATTAGTTCCCTGACCAGGGATTGAACCTAGGAACTTGCTATTGAAAGCATGGAGTCCCAAACATTGGACCACCAGGAAATTACCTACATAAACTTTTAAAAACACAGGTTTGCTAGTCCCTTTCTCCAGCTGAAAACTTTCAATTGCACAGATAAGTGTATGAGAATTCATTCTATGTCTGGGGGAGTTAGGGAGGGGAGGTTCTTTTATAGACTGTAAATCTAGGCTCCACAATAAGGCTCGTCCCACTTCTCATAACCTCATGTCCTACTAACCCACACTTTTAAATATACTCACCCTCACATGTACACACTCCTGGCTGCTCTTTTCTGTGTCTGCTCCCTCACTCCACTTGTCTCCTCACGGAAGAAGCTTCCCATTGTATTCACTCATGGAAACCAACCATTGTTCCTTGCTTTGACCCACTTCTCAAAGACAACTTCCCAAGTTTGTCTGGTTGAAGTCAATCCCTTGTTTGTTCTTTCTTCTCCATTGCTTTTCCCTCATTTACTTTCTTCTTATCAGAGCCCTTGGCAGAGTGAACCAAAGAGCCTTAAAGCCAGGATTCTCTATACTTCAACTTTCTCAGAACCTAGCACAATGTTTTGCACATAACGATTTCCCAATAACTGTTTGTTGAATTCAATTAGGAAGATTTCAGCTTCTAAGAGCTAAATGTAAACATCCAGACAGCATTTAAGCACTGCCGTTTCCCCAGCCACCTGCTGCTCCCTGGTTCACAGTTTACCTTACAACTGAGTGTGAGAATCCTATTTGCATAGCCATCTGTCTTACACGTTGCCAACAGGCCCGGATTCACCCAGTCTTTGCATCACTACACCTTACATTTAGTTCCCCACCAGTGAGCCTGTCTGGTGATATTTGCCACTTGACACTTTAGACTAGAGATTAAAACCTGGCTCATCCAGTTTGACTCTCTAAAAAAAGGGTATTGGTTAGGGACAGAGGGAAAGTGCAAACTGGTCACAGGTTTCTGAAGCGCACCACTGTCTTGGTCAATATGTTTATTAATGATTGCGAAGAAAATTTACATACCATGTTTTCTATGCATGGAATACTACGATCTGGCCTGACATACTGTTGGGCATAATGATAGCACAGTTTTAAGAAAATCAGACAGCTGCTTTTTGAAACTTGGAAAGTCATTTCAACTGAGAATTCCCTTCCTAATTTTGGGTGAGAGAAATGGCCAAGAACTTTCTAAAATTAGCACCAATTCCCTTATCTTTATACAAATTGCCAGTTGGTGTTTGTTTCATGTACTCAGGAAAGCCAACTGGAACAGAGGATATCAACTGCCAGTAACATTTTATTGTGAAAGGTCCACCTGATACAAAGTTGTGAAATCTCTAAATCTGTACAAGGATGATGGCTGCTGTTGATTTTGTGTCAAAGAGAATCTTTTTAATCTAAGGCAGGAAGAGGCAGTGCATTACAGTCTCAGGTAGGGATTTCTCTACCACAGTCATATATCAGATGGAATAAAGGAAGTGATTTCACCTAAAGTTAACAATAGTAACTTTTTCTTTAAGATTTTTTTTTGTTTGTTTTTTGGATGTGGACCATTTTTAAAGTTGTTTTTTTTTAATTGAATTTATTATAACATTGTTTCTGTTTTACACTTTGGTTTTTGGCTGTGAGGCATGTGGGATCTTAGTTCTCCAACCAAGGGTCGAACATGCACTCCCTGTATTGGAAGGTGAAGTCTCAGCCACTTGACTGCCAGGATGTCCCAAAGATAGTAACTTTATTGTCCCTAATATTTGCTCTGGTATTTATTATGACACTTTGGATCATAATAAAGTAGGTGTTCACTTTCATAATTACTGCACCAAAAATTATAAACAATTCGTTTTTATTGAAACAGAGTTTAGTATAAAACCAAAATAAAAATTTAATGGGAAGCCTCAGCGTCTTTCTTTCAAAGCTTAAGCTTTAAGAAATCGCAATCTAAACTCATTACTTACTTGACTCTTTAGCAAGTTTCTATGTAAGATCTTCCTGATCTCTCAACAAAGAATGCTTACGGCTCAAGGTAACTCTACTCACCCAGAAAGCAGGAGGCCCAGATCTTTTGTCATGTCGGTCTGATGATTAAATTTTCTTTGATTAAACTGACAACAGAGTCTGTATGAACACTATTGTTGTTGTTTAGCCGCTAAGTCATGTCCCACTCTTTTGCGAACCCATGGACTGTAGCCTGCCAGGCTCCTCTGTCCATGGAATTTCCCAGGTAAGAACAGTGGGTTTTCATTTCCTACTCCAGGGGGTCTTTTGAACTCTGTATCTTCTCTAAAGCTCCCGCCCCCAACCACCTCAATCCTAGCTAGTGTTAACCTTGCCCTTCTGTCCATAATCACAATATGGCAGAAACCCCAACTGTATCTTGGAGCCATGAGAACCACATCTTATCTGGGAAAAGTTACTTAAAAAAAAAATCATTTTATATTATAGTTGATTAACAATGCTGTGTTTGTTTTGGGTGTTCAGCCACTTGATTCAGTTATGCATATACACATATCTACTTTTTTCAGATTCTTTCCCCATATAGGCTGTGTGTATGTCTGTATTAGTTGCTCAGTCATGTCCAGCTCTTTGCGACCCCATGGACTGTAGCCTACCAAGCTCCTCTGTACATGGAGTTCTCCAGGCAAGAATACTGGAGTGGGTTGCCATTCCCTTCTCCTGGGGATCTTCCTTACCCAGGGATCAAACCCATGTCTCCTGCATTGTAGGCAGATTCTTTACCACCTGAGCCACAAAGGAAGCCCTCCATATAGGCTATTTCAGAGTACTGAGCAGAGTTCCCTGTGCTATACAATAGGTCCTTGTTGATTATCTATTTTATATAGTACTGGGTGTATGTTAATCCCAACCTCCTAATTTCTCTCCCCCCTCCCACAACAGGAAAGGTTACTTTTATTTATGACCTCCAATGGTTTCCTCTGCAGAGAGGACCCCTCGGTGACTGAGCAAGACTAATGGGTGTGCAGATGCAAGCTGAGAGACAGCTACATGTTTGTGATAAAAAGGAGACCAGGGGGATCATGGAAGGCTGGGGTGGCTGGTAGGGGAGGTTCAAGAAATGTATGAGACAGGTGCTGGACTCAGAGCACCCAGTGGAGGGTGAGCAAGAAATGGGGGCCTGGAATGAAGACCAAGCCTCTGGTAAAGATTTTATTTATTTGTATTAACTTTTTCTTGTGTGACATGCAATGTAAACCTCTCCAGCAACTCACAACATCTTCCATGGGTTGCATCCCTCACTTAGGTGTGTGGTTGCAGATTCTGTGAAGCATCAGTACCTGCCTCCTGGTGGGTTCTCAGTACACGTGGGCTGCAGCTAGATTTTCCCGTGAAGGTGCCAGATGTTGTAGGGTAGGCCTGATGAAGAGTTTCACCTGTCACCCTGCCTGAAATATTTGAAGGTGTTCCCTTCCATTCTCAAAAGTGTACCTGCTTGGAGGATAACTTGTAAGGTCGCACCAAATAGCTCTCTTATCTGACTACTTTGAAGATCAGACACATTGTATCCCTGAATTGTCTGTTTACTGATCTCCACTTCTGAGATCATAGGCTGTTTTTTAGGAATAGGATACTGTTTCTGTTAACTCACTCAACATTACATACAGAGTTCTGGTTTTACACGTGCCAGGTGCTGGGATACAGTGAAAAATAAGAAGTGGTTTCTGCCGTCAGAGTTCGTACAATATGATGAAGGAGACTGATATATTTGATATGTAACTGAACTATTACAAACCGGAGATAGGAGGCTCACCACAGGGTTCCTCTACCTTGGCACTATTGACATTTGGGACCAGATAATTCTTAGTTGTGTCACAGTGTCTTGTGCATTCTAGGATGTTCCCCCGGACCCTCGACTGCTAGACGCTGGGAGCACCCCTTCCAATAGTGACAACTAAAAATACCATCAGACATTGCCAGATTTAATACCCGCTTTAGCCTCCTTGTCCCCTCCCACCCCAGCCCCTACCTTTGAGAATCACTCATTTCATTAAGCCTAGTCCTAAATGGCAGTGGTACCTAACTCAGTCTTGGGCAGAGTCTTAATAATTTTTCATCCTCAACACCCCTTCAATCTATAATAAGGGCTTGATGAGTGAGCAGAATGCATAACACCACAATACCCTTCAGGATTCTCAGAATGAAGTCTAGTAAGCTAGACAGTGTTTAGGTACGAGACCTTAGGCAGAATTTGACCGATGAATTTCACTCAATCAGCAGCATCAACACTATCCCCAGAAGCACCTTATGTAGCCCCAAAGGGACTGGCTCCCTAAATGTCACAGGGCAGATCTTCAAGCAGTTATTTTCCTGTTAATAAATGTTGATTGTCAAGCACTTGAGCAAATATCAGGTGCATTAAATGCTAAATAGTCATTATAAAGCCATATAAATATTTTAGATTTCATCAGCCACAGCAGGGAAAGAAAAGAACCCAGATTCCAAGAAGGGGAAAAAAAGCCCTGACATTCAACTAATGACTTTATTAACTGGCGCACCCACCTGGCAGCTTGAAACCAATTGCATCCTGGAAGTAAATGTTCTTTGCAAAATACAGTTAAATCTGTCCCAACTTTGGTTGAGGCATTTGTCCCCCTAGTTGGTGATTGTTTTGATGTAAATGAAGACCAAAAAAAAAAAAAATTACAGTACAACCCACATATTCCTTTCACACAGCCTCTGCCCTCACCCAGACAGACATGTAATAATGGGACAGCACAGCTGATCTGCAAGACAAGCTTGATCCATATGTTGACTTGTTTTCATGGACTTGGACATACTGAACAACAGTGGAGCTTTCCAGAACAAGCTATGTGACTCCTGGCAAGTGACAACATCTCTGAGCCTCTATTGTTAAGACAGAGGGCACAGAACGCAGTGATTTCAAAGCTGCTCACAGGACTCGTTAAGACTATATCTAGTCTTAATCTAATCTTTATATCCTTAAAGATTAATGGAATTGAGAGGTTCACAGCATTAATTTTGATTTTTGGGGTGGGGAAGAAATGTCAAAAAGTCAGCCTATCAACTGTCCTGACACCCTTCCTTAAGAACAGTTTTGTGATTTCAAAACTGCAGTGAGATATCATCTCACACTGGTCAGAATGGCCACCATCAAAAAATCTACAATGCTGGAGAGGGTGTCGGGAAAACGGAACCCTCCTACACTGTTGGTGGGAATGTAAACTGGTGCAGCCACTATGGAGAGCAGTACGGAGATTTCTTAAAATTTAAAAATAGAGCTACCATATGAGCCAGCAATCCCACTCTTTGGCATACCTCTGGAGAAAACCATACTTCGAAAAGATACATGCACCTCAGTGTTCACTGCAGTACTGTTTACAACAGACAAAACATGGAAGCAATCTAAATATCCATCATCATATAGATGGATAAAGAAGGTGTGGTACATATATACAATGGAATACTGCATTTGTGCTAAGTCGCTTCAGTAGTGTCTGGCTCTTTGAGACCCTATGGACTGGGGCCCACCAGGCTCTTCTGTCCATGGGATTCTCCAGGCAAGAATACTGGAGTGGGTTGCCACTTCCTTCTCCTTTCTTCCTTCCTTACTTCTCCAACAACAGAATATTACTCAGCATAAAAAGAATGAAATAATGCCATTTGCAGCAACATGATGCACGTAGGGATTACCATAAATAATTTGGAGAAAGACAAATATCATATATCACTTATATATGAAATAAAAAACATGATATGAATGAATTTATTTATGAAATAGAAACAGTCTCACAGACTTCAAAAACAAACCTACAGTTACCAAAGGGAAAAAGGTGATAGGGAAGGAAAACTAGGAGTTTGGGATTAAAATATACATACTGCTGTTGCTGCTGCTATCGCTTCAGTCGTGTCCGACTCTGTGTGACCCCATAGACGGCAGCCCACCAGGCTCCGCCATCCCTGGGATTCTCCAGGCAAGAACACTGGAGTGGGTTGCCATTTCCTTCTCCAATGCATGAAAGTGAAAAGTGAAAGTGAAGTCACTCAGTCGTGTCTGACTCTTAGCGACCCCATGGACTGCAGCCTACCAGGCTCCTCTGTCCATGGGATTTTCCAGGCAAGAGTACTGGAGTGGGGTGCCATTGCCTTCTCCAAAAATATACATACTACTATACATCAAACAATAAATAAGTTCCTATTGTATAGCACAGGGAACTCTACTCAACATTCTATAATAACTTGCATGGAAAAAGGATCTGGAAAAGATAGCTACTGCTACTGCTAAGTCACTTCAGTCATATCTGACTCTGTGTGACCCCATAGACAGCAGCCCACCAGGCTCCCCCATCCCTGGGATTCTCCAGGCAAGAATACTGGAGTGGGTTGCCATTTCCTTCTCCAATGCAGGAAAGTGAAAAGTGAAAGTGAAGTCGCTCAGTTGTGTCCGACTCTTAGCGACCCCGTGGACTACAGCCTACCAGGCTCCTCCATCCACGGGATTTTCCAGGCAAGAGTACTGGAGTAGGGTGCCATTGCCTTCTCTGTGGAAAAGATTGGATATGTGTATATGTTTGACTGAATCACTTTGCTATACGGCTGAAACTAACACAATATTGTAAATCAACTATAGTTGAATATCATATAAAAATAAATTTAAAAACAGTGATGGAACAGAGTTCTGAAGATGGCAGCCACAGAGAATAAATGGGCATTAGGACTTGGTCACTCAGAGCAAGCTCCTAGCTCTCTCCTAGTTGACCATTATGGTGCCCATGGACCAGAACAGGATCCAGCTGGTAGCCATGGACTTTTGGCTAACAAATCTCTAGGAATTTTCTGAAACCTCTTCCTTCTCCCAGCGTAAATATTCCCAGTGACTCTAACGAGAGCCACTGATGCTATTTAGAAACTGCAATTAATAACATTCTACTCCCCCACCCAGAGGAATCAGTTGTCCACCTAGTGGGCAAATAATCAGTTTTTGCTGACTCCCCAAAGGGTCATTTTATTCATAGCATTCTTAAAGCATATACAAAACCCAGCAGAAGAGCTGCTGTTTTTTGTTTTAATGTTGCTGCTAAGCCTAAAAAAAAACCCTCCTCCTTCCTTTAATTCCTTCAGGAAGTGCCTCATCCTCAATATTTATTAAAAATGGGGAAGCAGTCCTAGGAGGTTTCTGGAGGTCTAAGTTCATAAACTGAATATGCATAAAGGCAGCAGAATATCAAATTTTTATAATTACACCTTTCATGCATACAGTTCCTGGAGTCAAATCGGCTTTGATTTAGGCTGATTTAATATAGTCTTTCTAATTTAAATCTATCCCTTCACTTCTACTTAGCTGTTGTTCATTTTTAGATGGGAAAAATGTGTTCTTATTTTCCACTGTCACAAACCAATTGGATTCTGTGAGTCTAAACAAGAGTGATGAGGTAGCATTTAATTTGTGACCTCTTTCCCTAATTCAAGAGCTTTAGGGAAGGAAAGTATTTCTGTTTTGGAGAGATAAACTATTAACTGAGAGGCCAAAGGAGAATGGAGAGACATAGGCTTAGGTGATGGTGCCAGCACAATGCTTTACTCAAAGTCAGCAGGCACTAATCTTTGTTGCAAGAACAATGTGCACGACAGGAGAGAAGGCTGAATAATCTCAGAGCAATGAGGCAGTTAAGAGCACATACAAAGAAAGCATAGTTAGAAATGAATTCTGATGAAAGCGAAGGCCTGTTGGAGTGATTTGGTTCAGC
Source organism: Bos javanicus (assembly GCF_032452875.1). Classification (NCBI taxonomy): domain Eukaryota; kingdom Metazoa; phylum Chordata; class Mammalia; order Artiodactyla; family Bovidae; genus Bos; species Bos javanicus. The sequence continues at coordinate 37,861,078 of NC_083889.1, forward strand.
AAGTAGAAAAAACACCAACTGGAAAGACTTACAGACTTGAATTACGATGAAAGAGCCATTTGTTCTGCTAACCCAGGACCTACAGTAACACAGAGAACTTTCAGATAGATGTATGGTTGCCTTTAAGTGACAGACAAGTGGATATGGGGGTTGGCATCCTAGTTAAAGGACCATGAAAACACACATCAGAGCTGGGAGTTCATTCCTTTAATAAGCATTTACTAAATTCCTGCTCTGTCCCAGTTAATGCTGGTTCTTCAGAGATAACAAACTCAGTCCTACCTTCAAGAAGCATAGGAAACTTACACAGAAGCGCACAACTGAAAATGTGGCATTGTCCTGGGATCAGAGATGTGGACAGGGTCTCCCTGTCCAGCCAGGGAAAAGTTCTCTTCCAGGAAATTTCATTTGTTTCAGAGAAATAAACTGACTTAATTTCCACTGACCCCAGTAATCCTTTCATATATATTCTATCACCAAATTACTTTAAAATCAGCAAGATTAAAAGTCTTGGTGAATTAGCTTTATTTTGTTAGGCATAACAGACAAGACACTTCTTTTATTTTATAAGCATTTGGAAATGATTTGAATTCTGAAGATAGAATATCACCAGTTCTCTACTTCTTGTGGAGAAACTTTGCATCTGACTCTTTAAGAGTATCGCTATTATTCAAGAGCAATTCTTTAGTTTTCTGATTACACATTTCCCAAATAATCCCCCACAAGCACAAAGCAGATAGGCATTGGTAACCAGTGGCAGAAAGGATGCTTCAAATGTTGATAAATTTGAATTTGCCTTGATGACGCACAATGATAAATACTGCTTTTAAGTGAATGATACGAATTAAGGCTAAATCTAACATTTTCAGAAAGGAGCAAGATAATAGAGATGCTAGTGTACAATATTTTGATTCCATTACAAAATGCCTAATCAGAGGAAAATAAATGGCAGAGATACCTTAAGATGCTTTGGTTGGGCAGACTTCCTGTACATTGTAGTATTCATGTTGTAGGTGGAATCTGAGAAGAGCAAGGGTCCAATATTTTGAAACAGCTAGCTCAGTTTCTTCTAAGCTGAGGGGCTGTCTTAGTAGCAATGATGCTTATTGTGATTTCTGAAATTCTGTTGAAATGTAAAACAGTCCCAATGGATACCTCCAATATCTAGAGACTCCGATCTCAATAGTGCATATTCTATATTTCTGGCAGTTCTTCCTGCGTTTCTCTTGAAATACATTATTTTCTGTATGCAGCCACTACTAACTACAATTCCTGGCACACAGTAGGGATTCTCAACAAATACGTGTTGAAATAATGCACACAATAGATCCTATTCTTGAGGACCAACTTGCAAGATCATTAATCTCACTTTCATACCAACTTTAGAGAACCACAGCTATGTTAGAAATAGCCCATGCCCTTCAGATATTTGATGTTTAGTTGTGGAATTTGACAAAACAACATCTAAGTCAAATACGAAGCAGTAATGCTTTCCATACAAAGATTTCACATAAAAGTATGGAGGTGTGAGGAAGGAGAACTCAGATACCTGCTGGAGGAAGGATGGGAACGATGAAGAAATACTGCAGGGAACTGAGTGTTTTGGAGCCAGATCTTTGAGGATGAGTCAGATACACTGAGATGGAAGAGGAGAGGAGAACCTTCAAGGTGGCAAGTTTTCACTAATTGTTCAGAAATAAGCCTGTAAACAGCATGTTTAGGGAATGGTGAGTCGTCCAGTCTGGCAAAATCATGGGGTATATGGAATGGTAGGAGATGGTTTTGGAGAATAGGTGAAGGGTCATGGTTTAGGAGGGTCTTGAATGCTGGAGTGAGAAGACAGTCTTTCTATGAGCCAGAGATGGCCCATGGCATCAACACAGCTGTGTTTGGAGTGATGGTTGGAAAAACAGAAGTCAGGAGGTAGAGGACCACTTTATGGAGACTCTCCACAAATGTCACCTAATACAAATCGCCCTTCACCTAACCCCCTCCCCCACCACCTGTTCCCTATAACTCTGCCAGTCCTCTTGATCTGAGGGTTTTGTAAAGCTCAGAATAGAATTTTCAGCAGCAAGATCTTCTAACCAGGGACATGAATCCCATATAGTTTGGCCTTGTTTTTTTTCAATCCTGAGTCAACAATTTACAGAATGGGTAGGGGGTAAAAAAAGGGAAGGAAGGCTGTGGGATACAGCTTAACTGGGGTTTGAGAGAAGGCACCAGATTTATGCAGGAACTCTTGGGAGGGACTGCAGCCAGCAGGGATGGACACACACGCCTGCTGATCCTCCTGCTCCCCAACCATCTGCTGTCTTGCCACACACAGAACTGCAGGCATAAGAGACATGCCAAGATAAAACTATAAAGCATTTCATTATTTTAAAAAATCATTACATGTGACTTCTGTATGTTTGTTTTCTTCTTCCATCTGTGGCCAGAGGAGCAGTTAATGATCTTAAATTTCACTTACTGAGCCTCAGTGAGAAAGGAGACTGCCAAAGTGAACGGTACGCAGAGCCCAGCTCCGGTGCCAGGCTTACACTGTCATGCAGGTTAATGGCCATCGTGGGGATTCTCCCCAGTAATTAAAGTCTGAGCTTCTGCATACTTACATTTGGCTTGAATTGAATTTTTGCTGTTCCTTTAGTATCCCAACTTTCAAAGCAAATATTTCAGTGGCAGCCTCCTTCGGGCAAATTGTTCTTTGATTTATTTTTTTAGAAGAGAGTATTCTCTTTGTAGATCTTTTTGGGAGAGCTCTTCTCCAACAGCATGAGACTGCTGGGTCTATGGCAAAATTAAAATCTGGAATTTAAAATTTTCATTCAGATCAGAGGTTCTTAGGGATATATTTTATATGGACTTAAAATATAGAAACTTTTGCCATAGAGGTCAGGAAAACAATCCATTTCTGGGTTTTTATCCTAAAGAAATGACTTAAAATACATGTCAAGATTGAAGTACAATCAATCACACCTGATTATCACAGCATTGCTTAAGAGAGAGGAAAAATTCAAAGCCATGAATAATTCAAAATCCAACAATAAGAGGTTAAATAGTTCATATTATCTCCAGATAATGGAATATTATGCAACCATTACAAATAGAAATAATGAGTTAGATAATGATGAATATCAAAGTACTGTCAGAGTTATTCTATATTATTCTTTCTTGGTCCTATGAATAAACAAACTATTTTTAAGCATTTACTATGTGCTTAGCACCTAACCATCATACTAGACATTTGTTGTTTAATCTTAGTCAATATCTTTGACATACAGGTTCTTAAAACATTTTTTATTTTAATAGAGGATGTAGAAATTATGTATAAGTCAAGATTATTTCATTGGCAAGTATGAAAAATCCAAAACTAGCAAGCACAAAGGCAAATTCTAGAGTGTGATGGCTTCAGGTATGGCTAAATCCAGGTGTTCTTCTTTTTTTTTTTGGTCTGGTCACTCTGTCTCTCTCCACCTTTCTTTCTCTCCATATCTAGGATCTGCTTATCTCTACTCAATTTTATTCTTTTCATACATTTCTTCCACACTGTGGGCAATGTGACCACTATCAACTAGACTCACATCTTTTTTGCCTAGCAAGTCCAGAGGAAGAATTTAACAGATAAATTAACAGAATTTAACAGATAATCCTCTTGGATTTAACAGAGGAGACTCTGACTGCCTGGGTTGAGTCCCCTGACCATTTTATGTTATCAGCAGAGGCACCATGATTGACAGTTCAGTAGGGCTGTATGAGTTAACAAAGGAAGCTGGAAGGCCAACAAAACGGTCTACTATCATATTATTTATCCTTACATTCTTGCTCAAGCCATTCCCCTAGTCAAAAAATCCTCCCTTCCATCCAGCTAGTCTCTATTCTTTGTCAAGTCTCACGGACTCCACAAGCCTTTTGCGATCACTCAAGCCAATAAACAGCACTTGTTCTTTCCCATTGATTCCTACATGATGTCTCTATCACTGGCAATAGTAAAACACACTTCTCTCGTGCTTTTATCATGGTGCATCTTTGTCCTGTCTTACTGACTTGACCGTCAGTTCCACCACAATGAAGGCTTGAGTATTTCATGTCACTACAGTCCCCGCAGATTTTGAATATAGTGGATGCTGAACAGGCTGATAGGTTTTTTTGGATGTTCATTTTCTTACTTTCAGGTAAAACCAGGGTGGTAGCAGCGTACCATTGTCAGGAGTGTGTCTCTGAAGCCTCACTTTGTGCATCATGGTATAAGTTACTTAACCTCTGTAAATACGATCCAGCATCTGTAAAACGGGCACAGTAATACCTGCCTTAAAAGCGTTTGGTGAATTAAACAAGGTAACTACTATATTATTTAATTTCTGGCCTCTGGAAAGTGCTCAGGAATAAGTGGCAGCTCATATAGTGGCATTTTAGCCTTCATCTCCCTCGCCTAAACTGCAATTTTTCTAAGTTCTTTTTCCATCATAATAATTTTTTTTTTTTGGTCTCGTAATTTCTGGATTGTCATTATTTACATACTTTTCTGCCTATAGGTGTGGCTGGTCAATTGTGTAGTGGACCCACTGGGTCATAAATAAAACTTACTGTAGTACAGGCTGAGCTGTTGTTGAAATAGTATATGGATCAATTAGCTGTTTCTTGGACATTTCAGAATAAATGGAGACGGATTCTAAGTTGCACAAATCAGATAAGTAGGTGTTTGAGGGAAGCGGGACTCACAGCTTAGCCAAGCTCTCAGGTATTTTCAATTTATCATGTCCCTCATAAGGGATCCAAGCCAATTTTACCTTGAATCACATCCTTTGTGTTCCCAGGGCAAATTTGGAGCACTTTTGAAGCACAGAGCCTTCCATGGCTCTGTGGCTTTGATTAGAGTCCTGCTAATAAGCAATGGAAATGAAGATGCCCAGCTGAGAGAAAGGGCTAAAAGGGCCGCAAAAAAAATCAAGCTCTGGACTTTGTGCCAATTATTTGAAAGTTTAATGAACTGTGGGTATTAGTACAAGACATTCTTGAACTGTTGAAAGCCCCAGTGAATCCAGAGCTGCATGTGTGAGAGTCTGCTCGTTCTAGAATCAAAAAAATAAACTTAGCAAAGAGTAGGATATTTTTGCCATCATGGGGGCGGGGTGAGGTGGGCAATATTTTACCACTTTCCAAAACTGATAGGAGGAGGGTAAAAGTCTGAACCTAGTTTTTCAGTTGGATGCTCCCAAACAATCAAATTTTCCAAGTTTCTTCCTGTTACACTATTGTGCTCTTCACACTCTGCTATTTTCAGACTTGCCAGCTGATAAGGGATTCAAGCACCTGTTCTCTGGAGCCTGGTTTGTTTAATGGAACTGTGTTCTTTCCCTTCTTTCCCTAAAATATGAGATCTGAGTGCTGGGGGGCAGGGTGTGGGGGGAGAGCTGAAGGGAGGGGCAACTGAGCAATGACAGTGACCCATCTCAGGGCTTACTGCATCTGTCTCTAATGACAGCAGCTCATGCTGAAGCCGGAGGCTCTAAAGAGCAAAAAAACAATACAGAAGCGCATTTGATGTCAACAGTGCAACAAGAAGCCTTCCAAAGCATTTCTCAAGGTGATAGTGGAGTTTGTACTCATCACTTGTTTTTCAGCCAATCAGTCCACTGAGATGTAATGAACTCTAGCTACACAGAAAACACAGTAGGGACACCAGGGTAGATGATGAAAATAATGGCTTGATTTATGAGCGCCTGATCTTGTCCTAACTGCTTTGTATGCAATCATGCCTTTAATCTGATCAACGACTTTACAGGCTGGGAACCAAGTTATCTGTATTTCACAGGTGAAGAAAGGCAGGTACAGAGAGGTTCTATAACGCATCCAAAATCACACAGGTGACAGACGGTGGTGCTGAGATGAGGACACAAGCAGTCTCGGTACAGAGCCTGAGTTCGTAACTGCTGGTCCCCTACTGTCTTTCCATGAGAAGGGTAATAGGATTAATCAGGGAGCTTGAGGCCAGGAGCTAAGTCTTCCTCTGCACTGTGTTCTTAGTGCCTGGGACCCAGCAGGACCTAGGTAGCCATGATCAGTACTCTTGAATCCAAGGAAGAGCTTTGTCTTGTAATCAAAAAAGGAAAAACCACATGAACTTTGGCCTGATTGGAAAAACAAAAAACTAAAACCAAGTAATATCTGAGCATACTAGCAGGAAAACTAGAACAAGAAAAACTTTTTTTTTTTTTTAATGTAGACAGCTCTCATATGAATAGGGAAATATCTTAGCCCCCTTTCTTCCTGATTTTATACTATTTTGGGAGTCTTGCTGAAATGATTTGTAGCCCTGAGTTAAACTAGTGCCCTGAGCTGCCTGGAAACATTTAAACTGGCCCTAATGTCACAGTTAGAGATGGATTCAGGAGCAGTATAAAAGCACCTGAGGTCTTCTGGGAAAATACAAGCATTCTTTCAGAGGTAACATCTAAAATTGGTTAAAGCATTGGGCATTGGCACAATTTTCCTTTCCAGTATGTCAGCTAGACAGAAGGCAGAGCTTGGAGAAAAAGGCTACAACATTGTGATGTTCAGATTGTGTGTGTGTCTATGTGAGTGTGTTGGGGGCAGCCAAGAGAGGGGACACAGAAGACCAACCGTGCAGTTTCCTCTGGGTATCCTGGGCCACGGAGCAGACACAGTTCCCACTCCATGTTGTTTTAAACGTAAAAAAAGAAGCACAGCGGAAAGACACATTTGGGGCTTTGTCGAGTTTCCACTAGGTCCTGATTTTCCCAAGTGAGTGATGAGCTCCCTGGAATGCAAGGAAATCTGACAAAAAAGGACAGGGTTTGGACAAACACTCTAGCCCTCTGAAGTCACTGGCTCCAACACAGGATGGGAAGAGCTCTGGACTCTTGAATAATCACTCTAATTCCATTAGCAGTTCACTGCCTTTTTTAAGGCTATTGGACTACAGCTCATGTCTTCGTTTAATTAGTTAACTGGAGAAGCGTATTTCCGAATACGGTGGGAATTAACCCTCATCTAAATTGTAATTAAGAATCCACTAATCATAAGAAAGGGGGGAAAGACCTGAGGGTGTAAAATCGGATCGAACGTGTAGACCGTGTGCTGGGAACATTTAAAGTGGTTTAATTTATCTGCCTTCATCTGTGGTGCTAATTCTGGAACAATGTATTTGTGATGCAAAATACACAGTAGGTGAGGTTAGCAGTTCACTTAAGGTTAGGTCCATGCCTTTTGGTATTGCCAGCGCTTCTTGGTTCAAAGAATGAGAAGTGGAAACTAGACACACACACGCACACATACATCTCACAAGCCAGTGTCAGATTCTGATGTACCAGTATAGTGAAAGTGAAAGTCGCTGTCATGTCCAACTCTTTGCAACCCCAAAGACTATACAGTCCACGGAATTCTCCAGGCCAGAATACTGGAGTGGGTGGCCATTCCCTTCTCCAGGGTATCTTCCCAATCCAGGAATCAAACCGGGGTCTCCTGCATTGCAGGTGGATTCTTTACCAACTGAGCTATCAGGGAAGCCCTAACAAGTTACACATTTGGGGGCCTTCAAATGATGTTGTTCTTTTTAATATCAATTACATTATTCTTAGAGTAGAACTTCAAAAACAATTTTCATTTATCCTCTCAACAAGCATCAGATGATCTGGAATTGTTTCTAATATTAGCCCAACCCAACTGGGAGGGGGTACCTTGGCTTCTAAATGGAGGTATGCTTCCTCCTCTAGGTCACCAGAGCCCATTTACATAACTTCTAGGAGGCCATCAGTAGAAGAATCATAATTATTAAGTAATTTTCCTCACCAGACTGAATGCTTTTAGTTCACCTGTATATGCATAGTGCTTGGCCTATTGAAGATATACTATTAATATTTAAGTGAAATACACTTAGATGTGAAGCATAATTAATATACATATTAATTATTAATATGATGAGAGAAGAGAAAGAGAAGAAAGGAGAGGAGAAAAGAGGAAAAAAGGAAGGGGAAATGGGAGGAGAGAAAAGAGGAGAGGAGACAGGGGTTTCTCCACAATTTCTGAGTAGCTCAGAGACTAATTATGACTTGCATTTCTGACGATGGCCAAGAAAGCTGAAGTTGATGGTGGGAACCTGTGCTGGATACTCTGAGCATCCAGCTCTGTGCTTGCTTCCTGTTCTCTCAGTGATGCCCTCAGCCTGTATTTGACAAAAAAGTGAAAGTCATTCAGTCATGTCTGACTGTGACCCCTTGGAATTCTCCAGGCCAGAATACTGAAGTGGGTATCTTTTCCTTCCTCCAGGGGATCTTTCCAACCCGGGGATTGAACCCGAGTCTCCCGCATTGCAGGCGGATTCTTTACCAGCTGAGACACAAGGGAATCCCACAAAGAAGAACCTTATTTTGTTTGGAGGTTTTAAAAAAATAAACCTTCCAATCATCCGGTAGAGTGGGGTTCCAGAAACAGAAAGGTTAACTGGATGGCTCAACCTAGCAGTTGCATCTTAGACATAGTCCTAATTCAAGTGTGATTCTATGAGACTCGGGGGAGAAGAAACTGCCTGGGGTAGGGGGACTGGAGGAAAGAACTGTGAGGGCTGCAAGCCATGAAAGGAAGTTGTTTGTAATCCCCCTTCATGAGGCTAAGGTACCACTTAGTAGTGGGCAGGAGAAAAATTAAAATGAAGGCTAACAACAGTGCTGCAGTTAGATACCAGGGATCCATCACGCACTGGTGTGCCTCTCCCTTTGCAGAGAGCTTTGCAGGCATTAACTCTTTCCTTTCTTACAGCAGGCCTGTGATTTGTATTATTATTAATGTCATCCTATAGATACAGTTCCAGGCTTTCAACTGATCAATAGTAGGTCATGTAGGGGAATTAAAATCCAGGATGCTGCAGTTTAGTCACTACCCTCAAGATCGCTGGCTTAAGAATTTGAGTCCTTGTTCTGCCATGAACTTGCCTGACCACAGGCAAGGTCCCTAATCTCCCAGAGACTCATTTTCTCATGCCTGGTGCTACATAAAGAGGAGTTAAATGGAATCTGTAGAATGAGGCTGATTGTAATCATGCCACTTCTCTCTCAGGATTCTTTGAGGGCTGGATGGGAAATATGAAAACATAAGAAATGCATCAGGCATAAAACAAAAGTGAGTCACGGTTTGCATGCCAGCAAACATTTCTAGTTCCATAAACCACTTCCGGTCAACCTGGTCTCCTTCATGGGAAAAGGAGACCTTGAACAACACAGCTTCTTCCCTTTTCACAGTCTTCAGGTGAATACTGATTCTCCTTAACATTAAACCGAATCTCTCGTGACAAGGATTCACCAAAATGTGGGGTGGTGTTTATTAGGTGCTCATTCCGAGAGCACTTTGTCAGCCCTGTAAGGTTAAGTTGTTTTTTTAACCGATTTTATATTAATATTAAAAACAAAAACAAAGAAACCCTAAAGCCTCACATTGTCACTATTTGATGTGAGATCTGAAAATGGTTCAGAACATCCTGTCTCAGAAATATAGGCAGGAGATTGGCTTTAAACCTGTACTGTAGGAAACATGACAAAATGATATAACCAGAGGTGACAATTCAATTCCACAATCATGCCCATTCAGGTGGCCACTTCTGCTTTCCGAGAATGGTATTTATTCATCTGTACAAGAAGGCAAAGGCACTGACTGTAGTGACATACAGTAGCTGGCTGGTTCTTTTGGTCTGATTTTCTTGCTATTGTGTCATTAACAATTATGTTTCTTCTAAAGATATTCATATTCTCATTTTCACTTCAAGGTGGACAATCTTGTCAAGCATATTCAGTAGAAAAAGATACCTTAAAAAATAGCCATTGATAACTTGGCTCCAGTCTGCCTGAAATTGTTTACAACTGCTTGCAAATGTAAAGGAATCAGTCCTGATAAGTCTCTGATTTATAACAGCCATTGATCTTGGCATTTTAATGCTTGTTTCCTATTACTGACCGCCTCCATGTACAACAGAGATAAACAGCAGAACACTCTTGTGATCCTTGCATCATGGCAGTCATTCTATAACCCCACATGAATTCTGAAGGCAAATTGTAAAAATCCTTTATGACAGTCAAATGAGCAGAAAATTCTAGGGGGTCTAGGGTTTGGTGCCTCTACAGCCAGAGCAAGAAAATAACAGGAGCTGTCCAGGTGTATAGATCAATTTGTCTTACCCACCTATGCCCCTCTAGATTGGTAGCACACTGCATGTTAGGATTTTGGACCCTCTTGCATGGTAGTTGTGAATTTGGACCCTAGATCTGGGGAGACCTGGGTTCAAACTACCCTCTGACTATTAGTGATGTGACCTGGGAGAGTTAATTAGGTAACTTCTCCGAGCCTCCCTCTCCTCATCTATAAAAGTGGATAACAACACAAACCGGTTGCTTTGAGTATTAAATCAACTTTAAACAGCATATCAATCAATACCAGTGGACAGTATTGTTACTATAAACTCCATCACCATCCCCATCACTTTCCACCAATCTTCTCTATGCATGTTGTGTCCTGTCATGTCCTAGAGGATTATAGAGAATCCCGAACTACAGAATAAAGGGCGAAAAAATGTGTCTTGTAGAAAACAAAGCAACAACAACAACAACAAAAAATAGCACCAAGATCAGAGAGGAACGAGTATTGATCAGGAACTATCTTTCTGAATAAATAGGGTTGGCTTTTTAAGAAGTACAATTACTGTTAGCTCAGTATTTGAAGGTTTTCTTAGGTATGAACCACCCTGTTGAGATTCTGCTCACACTGTGGATTGACCTTAATCAGCTGACTCATCGTTAAGGGTGAGGCCCTGTCGTGGAGGGATTAGAAATGGAAAGGCTTGCCATTTGCAGCTGCAAATGGTCATGCTGACTGTCTACATTCATTTCGTCTCTGTGACTCTTAGGATTTGGGCTAACTTTTAAATTAACTTTCATCTGCTAAGTAACGAGCATATTGGTTTTTTAATATCACCGAAGTTTCACCTAGGAGCCTTTTCCTTTTTATTACTAGAATTATCTCTCCACTCCTCCCCTTCTTCTACAATCTAATAAAACAAAGCCTACTCAATGTAGTACACAATTCAGGATTTCATTATATCCTGCTTGATGGGAAAGACTATTTACACAGAGATAAAATAGCATGGCTTCACCAAGATCACTTCGTATGAGGAGAATGTAGTTTTATATAACAAAGCAGATCTTTTCCCACTTTATGGGCAAACCAGCTGAGTCAGTTTCTTCTCTCTGGAAGTCAAGAGTATTTCCTTAGACTTTAGAATTCTTTGAGAGTGTCTACATGTATCCAGGAATGGGTGCACGCATGTTAGTTTTACGGTGCATACATATACACACACATACCTCGACCTCTTCGGTGTATCTACCTGCACATCAGGGAGGAATAAGCCCAATATGGGTGATACTGTCAGATATTTTTAAATCATTAAGACCAGTAGCTCCAACTTGGGTACAGGGAGACATTTGTCCAGGGGCTCAAGTTCTGCTGATTTACTCTTCTTTTTCCACAGTAACATACCGAAGTGCTATAGATCTTTCCCCCAGTCCTTTAAAGTTAATCATGATGTTTTACAAATAGGGGTTTCTCCCAGTGACCCTTCAAAACATATTTATTTTAAGGCTTTGGTCTTTATAATATACAGATTCTTGGTGTTTAGTTGCTAAGTTGTGTCTGACTTTTGTGTGACCCCATGCACTGTAGTCTACTAGGTTCTTCTATCCATGGAATTTTCCAGGCAAGAATATTGGAATTGGTCGCCTTTTTCTACTCCAGGGGATCTTCCCGACCCAAGGACTGAACCTGTGTCTCCTGCATTGGCAGATGAATTCTTTAACACTGTACCACCTGGGAAGCGCTAATATATAGATGCTGCTGCCGCCAAGTCGCTTCAGTCGTGTCCGACTCTGTGGGACCCCATGGACTGCAGCCTACCAGGCTTCTCTGTCCATGGGATTCTCCAGGCAAGAACACTGGAGAGGGCTGCCATTTCCTTCTCCAAATATATAGATGAGAGATCTGTAAAATTAATTTCACTCACATACTCCTTAAAAGAATTTGTAAAAACTCCTATTTGTATGAAGTTGACATATAATTTTCTTTTTATTAAAAGTCTAAACAGTTGCAAGAATGCAATTTCTGGCATAAATAATGATATTTAAAAATATCCTCTATTGTATCCATTTTTAGATAAATTGTTAGTTGATACTCTTTATTACCCATTTAAATTTTAATAAACAAATACCTCTTTAACAGTTGGAAATTTTATATTTCTTTTTTTTCTCTTTGAACTTGTATTTCCATTATACTTCCTACACTGATTCACAGCCTCATATAACATTTATTTATTTTTTTATCTTGGAAAGGATTTTATCAATCATCCTGTTATATTTCTTTGCAACAAAAATACATATCTAAATTTAAATTATTTTTTGATTACCCATAACCCTAACGCTTTAAGTATCAAAATTTCTTTTGAGTTGGGCAATCACTAAAAATATTATTAATGCACATAATAATCCAAAACAACATAAACATATTATAAATGTTAATAATTATTAAATTTTAAAAGTAAAATTTTTACTAGAATTATATGGGGTTATTTTTTCTTCTACTAGTTTATGAATTTTTTTAAGATTATGCATTTTTGAGGGACATATTATTTACCTCTAATATAGGACATGATTCAGCATAATTTTTTTGTTGTTGTTGGTATAGATGTGTTGAGAAGGCTTGCTGGCATAAATGAGTAGATGGGAATGAATGGGGTTTTCTTATAATGATGCCATTAGTTTCTCTGAATTTATTCTGAGTAATATGTTGCAGATCACATAGTGATCTGTCATCAAAAACTATTTTTTAATGATCTATCAGCTCATCGGTAGATTAAGACTTTCTATTTTATTGAAGGAAAAAGTTGGAAACCTTCTTACATGCAAAAGGATACATAACCTAGGCATTTGAATCAGTCACTTTTGTCAATACCAACACCGAAACTTCAAATTGTCCATTTTTTTTTTCAGTGCCTCCAATGTTTTGCAACCTAACAATGTACCATGCAGAAATATTTGGGATGTAAAAGAAGGGTGTAAAATTTGGGATGTAAAAGGTCCAAGGTCAGGAGTGGTGGCCGTGAGGAGATACCCCACACCCAAGGTTAGGAGCAGCGGCTGTGCTTTGCTGGACCAGCCACGTGGAGAAACCCCACATCCAAGGGCAAAGGAGAAGCCCCAGCAAGGCAGCAGGAGGGGCAGATTCACATTTAGAATCAAACCCCATTCCCACCAGAGATGCTCACAGGGCTCAAACAAACCTTGTGTGCACCAGGACCCAGAGACCCCACAGAGACTGAGCCAGAACTGTGTTTGAGGGTCTCTTGTGGAGGTGCAGGGTGGCAGTGCCCTGCCGCAGGGACAGGGGCTCTGGGTGCAGCAATCTTGGGTATGGCACAACCCCTTTTGGAGGAGGTCACCATTAACCTCACCATAGAGCTGCCAGAACTTACACAGGACTGGGAAATAGTCTCTTGGAGGGCACAACAGCACCTTGTGCACCAGGACCCAGGAGAAAGAAGCAGTGACCCCACAGGAGACTGACCCAGACTTGGCCAGGAATGTCCGGGAGTCTCCAGCGGAGGTGTGGGTTGGTGGCAGACTGCTGCAGGGTTGGGGGCACTGAATGTAGCAGTGCATGCATGGGATCTTTTGAGGGAGTCACCATTATCTTCACTACCTCGCCATAGTTTGGCCCCAGGAAAATAGTAGGGAGGGAACACAGCTTCACCCATCAAAAGAAAATTGGATTAAAGATTTACTGAGTATGGCTCCGCCCATCAGAACAAGAGCCAGTTTCCCCCTCAGTCAGTCTCTCTCATCAGGAAGCTTCCATAAACCTCTTATCCTTCTCCATCAGAGGGCAGACTGAAAACCACAAGCAGAGAAACCTACCAATCTATCACATGGACCACAGCCTTGTCTAACTCAATGAAACTATGAGCTATCCCTTGGAGGGCCACCCAAGACAGACGGGTCATGGTGGAGAGTTCTGACAAAATGTGGTCCACTGGAGAAGGGAATGGCAAACCACTTCAGTATTCTTGCCTTGAGAACCCCATGAACAGTATGAAACAGCAAAAAGGGCACAGAAAGATGAATTCTCCAGGTCGGTAGGTGCCCAATATGCTACTGGAGATCAGTGGAGAAATAACTTCAGAAAGAATGAAGAGACAGAGCCAAAGCAAAAACAACACCCAGTTGTGGACGGGACTGGTGATGGAAGTAAGGTCTGATGCAGTAAAGAGCAATTTTGCGTAGGAACCTGGAACGTTAGGTCCATGAATCAAGGCAAATTGGAAGTGGTCAAACAGGAGATGGTAGGAGTAAACATAGACATTTTAGGAATCAGAGAACTAAAATGGACTGGAATGGGTGAATTTAACTCATATGACCATTATATCTATTACCGTGGGCAAGAATCCCTTAGAAGAAATGGAGTATCCATCATAGTCAAAAAAAGAGTCTGAAAAGCAGTACTTGGATGCAGTCTCAAAAATGACAGAATGATCTCTGTTCATTTCCAATGCAAAGCATTCAGTATCACGGTAATCCAATTCTATGCACTGACCAGTAATGCTGAAGAAACTGAAGTTGAATAGTTCTATGAAGACCTACAAGATCTTCTAGTACTAACACCCAAAAAAGATGTCCTCTTCATTATAGGGGACTGGAACGCAAAAGTAGGAAGTCAAAAAACACCTGGAGTAACAGGCAAATTTGGCCTTGGAGTACAGAACGAAGCAGGACAAAGGCTAATAGAGTTCTGCCAAGAGAACACACTGGTCATAGCAAACGCCCTCTTCCAACAACACAAGAGAAGACTCTACACGTGGACATTACCAGATGGTCAACACCAAAATCAGATTGATTATATTCTTTGAAGCCAAAGATGGAGAAGCTCTATATGAACTATGAACTATGCCTGATGAACTATGGATGGAGGTTCATGACATTGTATAGGAGACAGGGAGCAAGACCATCCCCCAAGAAAAAGTATTGCAAAACAGCAAAACGGCTGTCTGAGGAGGCCTTACAAATAGCTGTAAAAGGAAGAGAAGCAAAAAGAAAAGGAGAAAAGGAAAGATATACCCATTTGAATGAAGAGTTCCAAAGAATATCAAGGAGAGATAAGAAAGCCTTCCTCAATGATCAGTGCAAAGAAATAGAGGAAAACAATAGAATGGGAAAGACTAGAGATCTCTTCAAGAAAATTAGAGATACCAAGGGAACATTTCATGCAAAGATGGGCTCAATAAAGGACAGAAAAGGTATGGACCTAACAGAAGCAGAAGATATTAAGAAGAGGTGGCAAGAATACACAGAAGAACTGTATGAAAAAGATCTTCATGACCCAGATAATCATGGTGGTGTGATCCTTCACCTAGAGCCAAACATCCTGGAATGTGAAGTCAAGTGGGCCTTAGGAAGCATCACTATGAACAAAGCTAGTGGCAGTGATGGAATTTCAGCTGAGCTATTTCAAATCCTGAAAGGATGATGCTGTTCAAGTGCTGAACTCAATATGCCAGCAAATTTGGAAAACTCAGCAGTGGCCACAGGACTGGAAAAGGTCAGTTTTCATTCCAATCCCAAAGAAAGGCAATGCCAAAGAATGCTCAAACTACTGCACAATTACACTCATCTCACACGCTAGTAAAGTATTGCTCAAAATTCTCCAAGCCAAGCTTCAACAATCCGTGAACCATGAACTTCAGATGTTCAAGGCAGAGGAACCAGAAATCAAATTGCTAACATCTGCTGGATCATCAAAAAAGCAAGAGAATTCCAGAAAAACATCTACTTCTGCTTTATTGACTATGCCAAAGGCTTTGACTGTGTGGATCACAATAAACCATGGAAAATTCTGAAAGAGATGGGAATATCAGACCACCTGACCTGCCTCTTGAGAAATCTGTATGCAGGTCAGGAAGCAACAGTTAGAACTGGACATGGAACAACAGACTGGTTCCAAATAGGAAAAGGAGTACGTTAAGGCTGTATATTATCACCCTGCTTATTTAACTTATATGCAGAGTACATCATGAGACACGCTGGGCTGGATGAAGCACACGCTGGAATCAAGATTGCTAGAAGAAATATCAGTAACCTCAGATATGCAGATGACACCACCCTTATGGCAGAAAGTGAAGAAGAACTAAAGAGTCTCTTGATGAAAGTGAAAGAGGAGAGTGAAAAAGTTGGCTCAAAGCTCAACATTCAGATAACGAAGATCATGGCATCTGGTCCCATCATTTCATGGAAAATAGATGGGGAAACAGTGGAAATAGTGTCAGACTTTATTTTTTGGGGCTCCAAAATCACGTGACTGCTGCCATGAAATTAAGACGCTTACTCCTTGGAAGGAAAGTTATGACCAATCTAGATAGCATATTAAAAAGCAGCGATATTACTTTGCCAACAAAGGTCTGTCTAGTCAAGGTGATGGTTTTTCCAGTAGTCATGTATGGATGTGAGAGTTGGACTATAAAGAAAGCTGAGTGCTGAAGAATTGATGCTTTTGAACTGTGGTGTTGGAGAAGACTCTTGAGAGTCCCTTGGACTGCAAGGAGATTCAACCAGTCCATCCTAAAGGAAATCAGTTCTGAATATTCATTGGAAGGACTGATGCTGAAGCTGAAACTCCAATACTTTGGCCACCTGATGCGAAGAGCTGACTCATTTGAAAAGACCCTGATGCTGGGAAAGATTGAAGGTGGGAGGAGAAGGGGATGACAGAGGATGAGATGGTTGGATGGCATCACTGACTCAATGGGCCTGAGTTTGAGTAAACTCTGAGAGTTGGTGATGGACAGGGAGGCCTAGCGTGCTGCAGTCCATGGGGTCATAAAGAGTTGGACGCTACTGAGTGACTGAACTGAACTAAAAAAAAGGATATTTTCTTTTATAAAAGGGGAGTAGGTGATTAAGAAAGATATTTTCAGAACCAGGGCATTCTCAGTAAGATAAATTTTAGGCAAATGTACATGTGAAGGCTGAGAAATACATTTCTTTAAAGTTATCTACACCATGTACCCCTCCAGGAGTTGCTGCATCCCCCTAGGTGTCTATAGTCTCTCACCCGCTAGCTTGGCTTCACCCAGATGAGTCCTTGAACTACTGTGTAAGGAAACAGGAAGTAGCGGGGGTTGGTGGTATGTGCATGCTAAGTCGGTTCAGTCATGTTGAACTCTTTGCGAGCCCACAGACTGTAGTCTGCCAGGCTCCTCTGTCTATGGGATTCTTCAGGCAAGAATACTGGACTGCATTACCATGTTCTCCCCCAGGCGATCTTTCTGACCCAGGAATCAAACCAGGGTGTTTCCTGCATGGCAGGCAGATTCTTTACCATCTGAGTCACCAGGGTTGGTGGTGGAAAGAGATAAGATGAGAGAGAGAGATTGAAATTCAGAGACGGAGAGCTACATCTTCAAACTAAACCACTCTATGACCAGTCTATCACATCCTAGAGGAACAACACATTTCAAGTAAGTACAAGTCACACTGTCTCAACAACCAGTGAGAAAAAAATGGTCGATTAACTCCATAATACTGGAATTACCAATAAATCTGCAGCAAGCCTCACTACTATTTCCATGACCTCGTGAGATTTCCAACCATCTATTTCAGAAGAGTTTCTAGCAAGTCTAATGATATTTCTTCAGTACAGGGGCACAAAAGAATGACAGGCATCATTTTTTCATTTTAGATCTAAGGGATCTGGATGAAAAAGAATGTGATTGCTTTTCAAATACCTGCCCTGAGGACTCGGGTAAGCCCTTTAAGCATTGGAAGAAAGAAATTAGAAACGACAGAAAAAATTATTTCATAAAGCAAACCACTTACGATGAGTGGACCCCGGTTGTTCTCTCGATACTTGTTCTGGAAGAAAATGTAAACGACAGTGGCGGCCAAGGAGTAGAGGAAGGCGAAGACGGCGACGGTGACGAAGAACTCTGCCGAGGACGAGGAGTCACCAATCAGGGACACCTTCTGTCGCTCCTTCCCCTCACAGGTGGGCACCTCAAAGGTCACCTGGTGTAACCTACAGTATCAGAGAAACCAGAGAGGGGAATCATTAACACGCCAAGGAGAGAAAGCGAGAATGCCAGTGAGATCTGAGGACTTTCCTGGTGGTCCAGGGGTTAAGACTTCACCTTCCAATGCAGGGGGTTGATCCCTGGTTGGGGAGTTAAGATCCCACATGCTTTGGGGCCAAAAAAACCAAAACATAAAACAGAAGTGATATTTTAACAAACTCAATAAAGCCTTCAAAAACGGTTCATACCAAGAAACCTTAAAGTGAGATTTGATTTGGGATCTTACATGGCATGCCTCTGTGACATGAGAACTTACAGAGGTTGCAGTTGGGATTGTGGCAGTGATACTACAGTTAAACATCATCGCACCGGGCTTCACAGTAGCTAGTTACATGAAAGACAAGAAGAAGGGAAGGGGGAAGCGAACCTGAAATTGACGACGGATTAGAATACGACATCTTCTCCCTGAAATTCTCCAGTGCTTTCTCACCATCCTTGGACTCATACCCTAACTCCTAAACATGACCCAGCAGGTCCTGCTTTAGGGTCTTTTCACTGACTCTTCTCTTTTCCTTAATCACTCTTCCCTGACATTGCCCATGGCTGGTTCCTTTGCAGCACTCAAGTGACAACTTAAAATGTCATCTCCTGGGAGAGTCTTTTCTTGCCAATCTAAAATAGCTCCTTTCCCTTAGACATTTCTATGACATCAACCTGTTCATGTCATTCATTGCACTCAATACCAGCTACATTGCCTTGGTGATGTATTTTCTTGTTTGTTTTTGTTTTTTTCTGTCTCCCTTGGATTTGGGATCTTGATTTTCTTCTCTGTAAATCACGAATCCCTGACACTAATTAGATACTCAGTAAGCAGGACTTGGATAAGTAAACAAACATTCTTGATTCTATAAGATGATTGATAGACCCTAGTTTGACTGAACTTTGAGAATTTCTATTTTAGAGAATAAGATATATCAGGATAGCATTCAGGGTCATAGTGACGTTCTTGTTCAGTCGCTAAGTCGTGTCCGACGTTTTGCAACTCCATGGACTGCAGCATGCCAGGCTTCCCCATCCTTCACTATCTCCCAGAGTTTGCTCTAACCCATGTCCACTGAGTTGGTGATGCCATTAAACCATCTCATCCTCTCTTGCTCTCTTCTCCTCCCCTTTCTCTATTACTTAGTAGAGAAAAATAAGATTTTGGAGGGTAGTAGTAGAGGAGCCAAAATTAGGTTTCTTCAGAAATGCCTAAATCATTTCTTAAGTATTGGAAAGAACTTGGAAATAGAAATGAACAAGCGTTAGCAATATCAGTAAAGGACCATCTGGAAAAATTACCTATAAAAGTAACATGATAATAAAACCATTGATGAACCTGATAAATTCCCAACTTAAGCTTAAGGAGTATTTCTCTTACTAAGCAAAAGCTAATTCCTTTAAATGGATTTCTTGTGTACATTCTCCTAGATAATACAAAATAATAAAAGAATAATACCAATACAACGAACATACCCAAGAATTTATGTGCCAGATACTACATTTTATATGTATTATTTCATTTGATGCTCACAAAAAGCCTTATGAGGTAGGCACTTAATTGTCCATTCCCCCTTTATACAAGAACATACAGGCTTTAAAAAGATTAAATGATTTGTGCTAAACCACAAGGCTAGTAAATAGGGCCAGAAAATTTTAAACTGTTATGTTAATTTGCTTCTGTTGATTACTGAAAATATTAACTAGGATGAATTTTTTAAAAAGTGGAGCCCATGGACAACTAGCACAACTATAAGTCCTGCTAAAAATGTTTATTCTGGGGTCTGTCCCAGAGCTACTGAATTAAAACTGTTAGAAGTAGCCTAGTTGACAACCAAAACAGGAAGCGCCAGTCCCCCTTATGTCTCAGAAATCTATTCTTCTTCATTTACTGTTGGACTTTAAAAAATAAAAAACTGTTTACATTGTCCACTTGATTTTGCTTATTTATACTGAGCCTCCTCCTGTTTCTTATAAACCAGAAAAGCGTACAGCTGCAGTACAACTCAGGGAAATAGAAGCATTCATCATGGTTATACTGTAGAGACTCTTTCTTTCCCTTGCCAGACATACTAAAATATTTCTCAGTAGTTGAGTCTGTGGGAATGCTGAAAAATGAAATAAATTTAAAAAGGTAATCATGCCAATTATTCTGATAGAGGTGATTTTCAGATAATGAGCCCCCCCTTTTTTTCTCACTGTTATGTAATGGATCATTCATTCAACTCATTTTTAACAAGAAGCTCTGTAGTTCACATAGTGTCTAGATTCTGGGGATAAAGTAGGGAACAAAGCTATATGGGCTGGTCTCTGCACATGTTGAACTTTGAGTTTAGAGGGGAAAAATGGCTTTTCTGAGAAGACCCAAAGACTAGTTTGGGGATGAGGTGGTCAAGGTAAGATTGCTTGTAGAAGTGATTGTTTAAGCTGCAACTTGAAAAGTGAGTAGAAAATTGTCCAGACCAAAAGTTGAGAAAAAAGCACAATGAAATATGACTTCAGACCCAGTAGGATGGTTATAATCAAAATGATTATAAAATTGGAATGAGTTAGCGAGATTAGACTGGAATAACAGGATAGGATTAGAATAGCAAATTCCTTAGAAAGCAGGAAATTCCATAATTTGGAAAACAGTCTTGCAGTTCTTCAAGTGGTAAACCTAGAGCTATGGCATGGTCCAGCAATTCCACTCCTACCTATTACACATCCAAGAGAAATGGTAACATTTGTCTGTACTAAACTTGTACTAGAATGTTCATATCAGCCCCGAAATGGAAACAATCAAACATCTTCAGCTGATGAGTAGATGAATAAAATGTGGTATATACTTATAGGTTGGAATATTATTTATCAATAAGAAGGAATAAGTACTGATACATGTTACAGCATGGATGATTCTTGAAAACATTATGCTAAGTGAAACAAGCCCGTTGCAAAAGACCATAGATTGCATGATTCCATGTAAAGGGAATGTTCAGAATAGGCAAATTTATGGCAATAAAAAGCAGGCTAGTGTTCACCAAGGGCTGGTTGGTGAGAATTGGGGATGATGACTAAGCGGTACAGGATTTCTTTTGGGGGTAACAAAAACACTTTAGAATTGACTGTGGTGATAGAGCCTTATGCTGTTAAACATTACAAGTCATTCAACAGTACATTTTACATGAATGAATGCTAAGCTATGTGAATTATATTTCAATTAAAACTGTTAAAAAATAGAGATGAAAGAGCATGTACCAAGATTCCAAAAAAGCAAGAAGCATAGCACATGTGAAATGATGAAATATGGCTTGAAACTGGAATATGGCAGGAAAGAATATGAATGTTGTAGGATGAGATGGAAAAGTAGCCAGAGACCCTCAGTGCTGGGTCCTGTGGGTCAGATTATAGACTCGGGTCTTTTAATCTTCTTTATTTTTGCTAGTGATGACAACTGTAGAGTTTATTTCCTTAACTTTCATATATAACATATAGTATGTTTATCCTATTTTACATTATGTCCCTAGTATTTATTTATTTTATAACTGGAAATTTGCACCTTCTGAATGTCTTCATCCAATTCCTCCCTCACCCCCAGTAACCACAAATCTGACTGATTTTTTCTATGAATCTGTTTGTTCATTTTTGACCTGTAAGTGACCTTCAGCACTGTATTAGTTCCCATTGTACAACAAAGTGACTTGATATTTCTACATGTTTCAAAATGATCGCCATGATAAGTCTAGTCATGATATTATCATATGAAGATATTGCATAGTTATTGACTGTAATCCCCACACTGTACATTTCATACCTGCCACTCATTTTTTTTTGCAGCCTCTTAATCTCCCTCATTTAGTTCTCTCCTCCTCCCACCCTCTTTCCCTCTGGCAATCACCCGATTGTTCTCCTGTTCTCTGTATCTATAACTCTGTTTCTGTTTTGTTATGTTTGAACATGTGTTTTAGATTCCACACATAAGTGGAAATCATGTAGTGTTTGTCTTTCTCTGTCTGACTTATTTCACTAAGCATAACACCCTTTAGGTTTGTCCATGTTGTCAAGAATGTCAAGACTTCATTTCTTTTTTGGCTAACTTGCCATTACACACACATCTTCTCTATCCTTTCATCTATTAATGTGCACTTAGGTTGCTTCCATATCTTGGTTATTGTAAATAATGATGCAGTGAATATGAGGGTGCATATATCTTTTCTATTTGTATTACTATTTTCTTTGGATACATACTCAGGAGTGAATCTTTATCTGAAGACCAATACTGGAAAGATTCCCTTATAATAAACAACATGTAAAACAAAAACAACAGTCAGGACCACGTCACCTGTGGCGACTATTTAGAAACATGCACACCTCCTGTCCAGGTGTCAGGATCTGCAACGCTTCTAACGCACCAGATCCCTCAGCTCACATGGACAGACTGGGTCTGCAATTTTTGAGTACACAGAGAGCAGCAGAGAGGGGGAGAACAAAATAATTTTTTTTCTATGCAATCAGCTGAATACCAACATTTTCGTCATTGCTAACTTATTGTATTGATTTACAGTAAATGTAATGGTGCTTAAGTGCAAGACAAAAAAAAAAAATCACTAACAAATTCCCTGTGCTTATTAATACCAATTATCTATAGCTTGGTACTTAGCTTGAAGCCACACGGGTAAACTCAGGACCAAGGGGAAACAGAAGTGCAGCTGTATTATGGTGCCTGTTCTGTGGAAGGGAATGGGCATCATTTGTAAAGGAAGGGCATGTCAGCTGAAAATGGTCTGAGCATAATAATTCATGTCGCTAAACACTTTGAATGCTATGGGATGGCATTTATTGCTAAACATATATATTTTACCAGAAAGGTTCTTCTAGGCAATAGTTACATACATATGCATAAATTTGCATGCTTCATTTCGGAGAGAGAGATTTTAGAGTCACCATGTGTTTATCAGATATAATAACTTTGGAAGCAAATATTATTCATTCAGAACCTAAACAAGGGGAAACCTCTTCTGTACAGATAGTGTTAGTCGATGGAATCTGGAAGCTGATGGGCCTACTTTTGTTCTTGTAACGGACTAGTCAGGAAGCAATCGCTGAGACTGCAAAAAGGCCAAATCCAATTTGTTGATTTCAAATGTATTATGCCCTTCTCGGCTGGTATGACTCAATCAAGAGGTACTTGAATTTCATTGGGTTTTACTACATCGTGCCTATCCACAAAAAACCTCCATGTGAGAATAGATTTTTCCTTTTTCTTTTTAAAAATTTACCAACACTTAAACAGAGCCTTTTAAACATTTCACTCCTGCTTCAATTAAACTAAAGGAACTGCTGGGCACCCACAGTTTTTAGTTCTATTTGTAGGGTCTGAAAAAGTATTAAGCAAGCTGGTGTTACTTTATTAATAAAAATATTTTTGTCAACCACCACCAACATTTTTCAACCTCCAGGCATTGTATTAGCTTCTTTACTGCTCGTGTCTCACTTAAAGATCATAACAGCCTTCTCAAGTAGGTACTATCTGCCCACATTACACAGATGAGGAAACAGGCTTGAGGTAGGTAGTGAGCTTCAGTTCAGTTCAGTTCAGTTCAGTCGCTCAGTCGTGTCCAACTCTTTGCGACCCCATGAATTGCAGCACGCCAGGCTTCCCTGTCCATCACCAACTCCCGGAGTTGACCCAGACTCACGTCCATCGAGTTAGTGATGCCATCCAGCCATCTCATTCTCTGTCTTCCCCTTCTTCTCCTGCCCTCAATCCCTCCCAGCATCAGAGTCTTTTCCAATGAGTCAACTCTTCACATGAGGTGGCCAGAGTTACTGGAGTTTCAGCTTTAGCATCGTTCCTTCCAAAGAACACCCAGGGTTGATCTCCTTCAGAATGGACTGGTTGGATCTCCTTGCAGTCCAAGGGACTCTCAAGAGTCTTCTCCAACATCACAGTTCAAAAGCATCAATTCTCCGGTGCTCAGCCTTCTTCACAGTCCAACTCTCACATCCATACATGACCACTGGAAAAACCATAGTCTTGACTAGACGGACCTTTGTTGGCAAAGTAATGTCTCTGCTTTTGAATATGCTATCTAGGTTGGTCATAATTTTCCTTCCAAGGAGTAAGTGTCTTTTAATTTTATGGCTGCAGGTACCATCTGCAGTGATTTTGGAGCCCCAAAATATAAAGTCTGACACTGTTTCCACATCTATTTGCCATGAATTGATGGGATCAGATGCCATGATCTTCGTTTTCTGAATGTTGAGCTTTAAGCCAACTTTTTCACTCTCCACTTTCACTTTCATCAAGAGGCTTTTGAGTTCCTCTTCACTTTCTGCCATAATGGTGGTGTCATCTGCATATCTGAGGTGATTGATATTTCTCCCGGCAATCTTGATTCCAGCTTGTGCTTCATCCAGCCCAGTGTTTCTCATGATGTACTCTGCATAGAAGTTAAATAAGCAGGGTGACAACATACAACCTTGATGTACTCCTTCTCCTATTTGGAATCAGTCTGTTGTTCCATGTCCAGTTCTAACTGTTGCTTCCTGACCTGCATACAAATTTCTCAAGAGGCAGGTCAGGTGGTCTGGTATTCCCATCTCTTTCAGAATTTTCCACGGTTTATTGTGATCCACACAGTCAAAGGCTTTGGCATAGTCAATAAAGCAGAAATAGATGTTTTTCTGGAACTTTCTTGCTTTTTTGATGATCCAGAGGATGTTGGCAATTTGATCTCTGGTTCCTCTGCCTTTTCTAAAACCAGCTTGAACATCTGGAAGTTCACGTATTGCTGAAGCCTGGCTTGGAGAATTTTGAGCATGACTTTACTAGCATGTGAGATGAGTGCAATTGTGCGGTAGTTTGAGCATTCTTTGGCATTGCCTTTCTTTGGGATTGGAATGAAAACTGACCTTTTCTAGTCCTGTGGCCACTGCCAGTGAGCTTACTGGAGGTAAAATAGGTAGTGAAGGGCAGAGGTGAGTCTTGGATGCAAGCAGATTAGGAGGAGCTATACTAGTAAGTATGACACTTTCCTACCTCTCTGCTTCAAAAATTACAGCATCCTTAGACTTCCAGTCAAATATTTGTATAAAAATGGCTGAGCCAGCTTTCCCATGCCATCTAATCTAATGGTAGACGGATTGTTTTCACTAAATAAGATTCTAAACCAACATTCGTTCTGCTTCCACCTCAAAGCACTTGAGTTAGGCATCGTTCAAGGTACCCAGCAATGATGGAGTTGAATCCCTTTAGGCCAACCAATAGAAAGTCATTAAAAGCATCCAAGTTTCCAAATTTTGTCCTGGGTTATCCTAACATTTGCTTTATAAGTAAGCAGAGGGCAATGAACTTGACTGCCTCAGGTACTGAAAGTGTGCTCATCATAGCATCTGTGGTTCTTCACAGGAGGAGAGTAAAGGACAGCACAGATTCATCTTCAGATAGCACTGTGCCAGTAAGGGCATCTGGTCATAAGACTTTTGAAATGGTGAACAGTATGTTTCACCGGGTGCGGGACAAAATAGGACTTAAGCTCCTAACATTATACCTCGGGGTGGTTCAGTGCAAGACAGTAATGACACATCCCAAGGGTGGTGACCCCACCCAGGAGTAAATGCAGGAGGCATTAAGGTATTGGGGAGAAAGTTGCTGCCACAGAATTTCTGACAGCCAGGATTAATGTGGCCAAGTGGACATCAGAGGGCAACTGGCAAATTGTGGTGCTGAGCACGCTTCTCCTCACAAGATAATTTTCTGTAGCTCCTGTTTCAATCTTTGCACCAGTTGATAAAGACTCAAATCCTCTTTCTCTACTCCTTTCTCTCTTCCTTCCAGGAAATACTGGCATTTGTCTGGTTTTTAGATTGTCCTTTCCTTTGCTAGTCATATGTGTGTATGTGTGTGTATAATGAGTGCATCTGCATATGCATTTGCAGACACCTCTACTTGCTCAGCCTGTATGATTTGCAACATAAATGACTACAAGATCCTGTGAGTTTACATATACTTTTAAACACATCTCATTTTCTCTTCCCAGCAACCTTCTTTGTTTACAGATGAGAAAGCTGGAGGTCAGACAACTTGAAAGAATCACCGAAGATCACCCAGATGGCAAAGAGAAGAGGCAAAAGTCCGCTATGCTCAAGTCCTTTATTCATTCACGAGGGATTTATTGAGCCCCATGCACCAGTCATTAGAGAAGCTAAGACGGGATGGCAATGAGTTGTGAGGAATGGGAGTGAAGATTATACAGAAGGTTGAAAGGGACAAGTCCCCTCTGACTGCCATTTCCCCTGGTTTTCTTACTGAACTTGAAGCATGGCATTTGGTGATGCTACTTAGGACAGTGATGGTGAGCCCACCTCTGCTGGGTGCTGATCACCAACTGACAACTTTTTTGAGTGCATAGTAGGCTAGGCACCAAGCCAAAGACTTTCATGTATTATCTCATACCTTTAAACTAGATAAAGTGGGTACTATTTCCCTTCTTTTTAGTGGAGAGGAAAGTGAGGAGCACAGCGGTAATTCAACTTATTGAAGCAAAGGCCTTCAAACAAAGTCTGTGTGTGTGCTGCATTGCTTCAGTAGAGTTCAACTCTCTGCAACCCCATGGACTTCAGCCCACCAGGCTTCTCTGTCCATGGGGTTCTCCAGCAAGAATATTGGGATCCATACTGCCATCCTGCAGGGAATCTTCCCGACCCAGGGATCAAACCTGCATCTCTTAAATCTCCTGTATTGGCAGGTGGCTTCTTTACCACTGGCACCACCGCGGAAGCCCAAAACAGAGTGTATATGACCCCAAAGCTTTTACTCTTAACCTCCCACATGAAAAAAATATAGTATTTAATACTATTCATTGTTTTTATCACTCACCTATTTACTGACTTCCCACTGCAAGGCTGCCCTTTCTGAGAAACTTCTTGCAGTCAGTCATGGCTCAGATGGTAGAGAATTTGCCTGCAATGAAGGAGACCTGGGCTGGATCCCTGGGTTGGGAAGATCCCCTGAAGGAGGAAATGGCTACCCACTCCAGTATTCTTACCTGGAGAATTCCATGGACAGAGGAGCCTGGCTGGTTACAGTCCACAGGGTTGGAAAGAGTTGGATACAAATGAGTGATTTTCACTTTTCACTGTCCCTCTCTCTATTAATCTCCACCTTGTTGGTTGTTTCTTAGCAGGAGAGTGGTCATGGGTTGAATGTTGGAGTGTCTGGGATCTGTGATATTTTGTTCCAAATTTCCTGGGCTCATGGGTGGTTTCAAACTGTTTCTCAAGACATTGATTATAGCAAGGATTTCCTTTATGCCACCAGCACCTCTTAAAGCGTACTTTTATGCTGTGGTCAAAATCTGAGGAGTGTCTGACTTCATGGACCCTTAGGTATAGGATCTATTTAGGGTGGAAAAGGCAGAAAATGGGGACAGTGTGAGGACTGAGAAGAGTCTTGGGAAACATGCCAATTGCAGTTGAGAGCTGAAAGAAGGCTCCAACATCTGCTCTCTGGTTGCTAAAGCTGGACACAAGTTTGAAGTCCTTATCCTGCAAAGGAACTGGAGAGACTCTGTCTGAGACATAGGACTCACTGATCAGAAGCTGAAGAGGATCTGTTTACCTGATCTGTGGACAAAAGGGGTCATTACTAGGCAAAATGAAAACAATCCAGGTTACAAATATCCTTTGAGGAGCACCTCAGGGATTTTAATGATGCTTTCTTTTACCAGGAAGGTCAGTGGACTCAGAGGTGGTACCTATACTCCTGTCTGCTACACATAAGCTGATTTCCAGCTTCCTTATTTTCAGGTAAAAGGCATTGCTTAGGCAGCCAGAATCACTTTTGCAGATGTTTTTGCCCTAAGTTTGAATCAAAATCAGCTTCATCTCCAAGACTTGCAACCAAAGCACATCAGGCATTCACTAAAAATATTTTCCTAAAAGAAGAAAACAAAACTAAGGGAAAGAAAAAACACTGTATATATTCTGGCTCTTAAACACAAGGGCTTATCTCCTTGATGTGATTCTGCATTAAATGAACTAAAGCTTATTGGTTTCCATGGGAGGCACTTTCTATTACTTTTTTCTGTTCTTTATCTTACTATTAGGGAAGATACTTTTTTTCTTAAGGAGAATATTGGGCAGAGAGAACTGAGCTAGACATGGAAAATGCAATTAAGGTTATTGCAAAGAATACTCTTTTCTATGCAATTTGCTGTGCTTGTTCATATGACGATAAGGTTGGAAAATGACTGGCTCTCCTCCCTAGTATGTGCATGTCAGTTCCATGGGCTAGAAAGATATTTATCAAATTTACTGAAAGTGTACTATGCTAGTAGGATCTTTTCAAATTTCATCCCCTCTCTACAAGTTTGCATTTGTATAGATAAACATTTCAAAGTAAAAAGGTAGACTCCAAGGTGATTAAAAAGAAATGGATCTGTGGAAGCCAGGGCATGGCCTGGAGTAGCACTGAAAGAAGAAAAACCCTCTGAAACCATATAATGACTTGCAAAGAGGCACTGCCATTCTCATAAGCTATGACTTATTAATTTTAGTTTCTTCAAATAGAGTTTGAGTCATAGGGAACTCAGACTGCCTCTACATTGTCAAATTAAAATAGATAATGAGGTCGTTATCTGTATATTTCAGGGAAATTTTTTTTTCCCCTTCTTGTTTGCCTTCCCTGAACTATGGTGCTATACTCGAGTGAATTACGAAACAAACAAGTCTCAGAGTTTTGTTTGTTTTTTCTTTACACTTGAATGTCCAGGCAACTGCCTCTCGTTGTCCATTTTATCTAGTTAGTACAGAAATGTTTCACAAATAAACAATTTAAAGGCTTCAACTAAAAGATTTTTATATTTGGCACACATATAGGTCACGTGGGAGAGGGCTGCAGAAATCTGTCTGAGCTGACCTTTTGTTTAGAGTTTAGGTCAAACTGATTTGATTTATTAACAGTCAAAATATGCTATATATAAAAGTTCAATCAATACAGAAATGATTAGAGAAGGAAAATATAAGGTTTCTCATAATTTCAATTAGTATTAACAACTTAAAAGACGGAAATCAAACAGGGTCTTTAAACTGCTGTTTATTACCTAATAAGATGACCAGCAAATACCTTATTTTTTTAGGAAGATCTGCTACATTCTTGGAGAAGGCAATGGCACCCCACTCCAGTACTCTTGCCTGGAAAATCCCATGGGCGGAGGAGCCTGGTAGGCTGTAGTCCATGGGGTCGAGAAGAGTCAGATACAACTGAACGACTTCACTTTCACTTTTCACTTTCATGCATTGGAGAAGGAAATGGCAACCCACTCCAGTGTTCTTGCCTGGAGAATCCGAGGGACGGGGTGGCCTGATGGGCTGCTGTCCATTGGGTCGCACAGATTTGGACACGACTGAAGCGACTTAGCAGCAGCAGCAGCAGCAGCCATATTCTTAAGTCTAATAATATACCTAAAGATCCCTGGGTTGAATTTTTCCAACCCAGAGATGGAACCCAGGTCTCCCACATTGCAGGCAGATTCTTTACCGTCTGAGCCACCAGGGAAGCCCAATATACCTAGAGGATATATGAATTATCATATTGTTTAGAATGTTCTATATTAGTGTACATCGCATAATAATTTTATTAATGGTCCTCCAGTGGTGGAAATTTTATTTCCCATCTTTAAACACTGAAACATTGCCTTGAACATGTATCTTTGGATATCTGTATGTTCTTTGGATAAATTTCTAGAAGCAGAACTGCTGGGGAAAGGAGTTTATTAGTTAGGGTTCTCCAGGGAAACAGTACTAATGGGATACATATTATAAGGAATTTAAGGAATCTATTTTAAGGAATTAGCTCATGTGAGTGTGGGGGCTGGCAAGTCTGAAATGCACAGGGCAAGCCAGCAGCCCGGAGATCTAGGTAAGAGGTGATGTCATGAACTTAAGTCCAAAGCCTGGAAAAGCAGAATTTCTATGATGCAGTCTGAAGGCAGAACTTCTCCCCCAACCACCCCTTTTTTTGCACAAGAAATCTCAGTTTTTGTTCATCACATCTTCAACTGACTGGATGAGACACACTCACATTATGAGATAATGTATTACATTTATTGTAATAGAAAGAAAGTGAAGTCGCTCAGTCGTGTCCGACTCTTTTGCAACCCCATGGATTGTAGCCTACCCGGTTCCTCCGTCCACGGAATTTTCCAGGCAAGAATACTGGAGTGGGTTGCCATTTCCTTCTTTCCGACCCAGGGACTAAACCCAGGTCTCCCGCATTGTAGGCAGATGCTTTACTGTCTGAGCCACCAGGGAAGCTTTATTGTAATGCTTGCATGTAACTGGCAATTGCAGTTGCTACTCCTAGGTGAATTGCAAACAGTTTCCAATGCTCAAAATTCAAGGCAGAAGTCTAATTACTAAAGTTGATTTTTTAAAAATCCAAATGCTTTCAAAAAGAAGAATTCCAAGACCTAGAAATACAGTGCGTTCTATTACTATACTGCTCTGTCAAAAAGTCACCCTTATCAGCAGTTATTTGGTCATTTTCTTCTTCTGCCTGCTGTCATTTCATTCTTCACATAATAACGACCTCATTGAATGTTCAGGATAGGGAAACTAACAGAATCCTTGCTGGGAAGGCAATTCAATATATCTGCCAGATTATAATAAAATAAGCAGGAATCGTTCATACATATAGAACAAAATGCAATCTCCTTTAAACCAATGAAAAGCTATTGCCCTGTCAAGTGGCCGTGAAGTTGTAAATTTCCAGTTCTTCAGGTTGTTAATATTACCACAAATACACAAATTCTTTTTTTGGGAAAAAAAAAAAACAAAAAACAAAAAAACGTCTAAGGCATAAGGAAACACTGTTCATCTTAGTTAACTAAACACAGTCTGTTCAATAAATTTATCAGCTCAGAATGGAAACTGCTCTTCATTGTCAGCAAACATAATGTCATCCATGTTCCTGATGCTTTGCCAGCAACAGGGGATTAATCATACTTTTTTCAAGTTGCATTTGAAACATGACATCTAAGAATTCATTTTCCACATAGCAACCAGAAATCTCTTACATAAATCAGAGCATGTCACTCCATGGCATAAAGCTCTCCTTTAAGGCTTCCCCTCCCACTCAGGGCCAGATGCAAACACCTCATTGCGGCTTACAGGTCTGACATCATTTGGATCTTGCCCACTTGTTTGCTATCATCACACCCACTTGATACTTTCTCTTCCTGGAACACAACTCCCCCGCCCACTGGGGCCTCTTAACTGGCCTTCAAGCTGTCCACCGTCAGCTTTCTCTTCATTCAGATTCTCAAGGCAAGTATCACCACCACTGAGAGACCTCCCTTGACCACCTAATCTAAAGGGCCTGTCCATCCCATTATCCCACTTCACTGCTTAATTTATTTTGTTTTTTGCTCTAGTGCCTGTCTGAAGTCACACTGCTTATTTGTGAACCTGTGTTTTGCCTGTCTCTCCTCCTAGGCTCTAAGTAGCATGAAGACAGGGATCCTGTTTATTTTTGCTACCTATAACGGAGCACCAAGTCAAATCACAGGCAAAACACAGATGCAAGGAAAATGGCTTTCTTGCATATTTAGTTCTAGTGGGAATGAATGGAGAGACACTCAGGGTGATCCCACACTGTCTATCCCTGTAAAAGAATTCTTGGGGACAACTTTGTGCCTCTGAAGTTAACAATGAAAAAGAGACCGTTTTTCACGCTGCCCAGGAAAAGGCATGAGGTAGCTTCCTCTCCTCACCCATTCTAGTCCACATACATGTTTGGGGTCTCAGGGAATCCTTGACTATGTCCTGCTTAATCCCTTCCTGCTTATCCAAGCCATCCTCCAGGACATCTGTTCCCAAATACATCACCTCAATTTGAACCAATCGCCTATGAAAGACCATTGTATACAACATCTAGCAAAGATTCTACCAGAAAAACTTTGAATATTTTAATGAGGCCACTGATACTAAACTATTCGTTGAAGGGTCCCAAACGTCTTCAAAAGGAAAAAAACAGTGGTCATTGGAAAGATTTCAAACAAAACCAAACTCAAAACCCTTCTATGTGTGTGTTTTTTTTCCCTTGATTCACAGAATGTTTAAACGGAAGCGAACAGAAGTGAAATCCTGCTTCTTCCCCTGATAATTAGAAACCAAGGTCTAAACCATGTGAATATATGCTGCAAATAATTCTTGCAAGTAATTTCATATTCAATATTTCTATTTAGCTCCCTGGAAATACTTAATGTTTATGAAAACTCTAGAGCAGAACTTCTCACACTGTGACTCAAAGACCCCTGAGGATATATGAAACCCTTCCAGGGGGTTCATGAGATCAAAACTAATTTCACAATAATACTAATATGTTATTTGTCACTTTCAATCTCATTCTCTTGCAAGTATACGATAGAGTTTTCCAGAAGGAAAACTGCTATAGGTTGTGGCTGTTGTTCTGATGGCTAATAAAATGCATATTTTTATATTTTATACATTTCTTAGGTTTGATTTCTAATTTGGTAATCTTCTAAATATCCACAGACATATTCCACACAAATGAAAAGCTCTTTGTAGTCCTCATTTATAAGAATGTAGAGGGGTCTGGGACTTAATGCTTGAGAATGGCTGCTCTAAATGATGATTTTTTACTTTCCCCCAAATCTTCATTTTTCTTATCTCCATTTCTGATATTCAAGTTATATGGACATGCATGGCCTGATATTGAGTACCTATCATATGCATGTCATCACACTAAGCAATCATTTGTATTGTCATCAGCCAATGAGTGTGTAGAGTATCTATCAGCTTCCTGTCCTTGGCAAATACTCAATAAAGGGCTCTTGCATGAGAACTGCAGATGATACTACCTAGATATCCTCTGTCCCACTGACTGTCCATGCCTCACCTAGAGGGCATATGCCTTTATCTCAGATTACGAATCCTCCCTGGTCTTTGACATTTCATTTTCATCCTACCTCAAATGGCCTCTTAGGCTACAGGTAGGAAAAGAGAGGTTAGACTTAGATGTTCCGCTCTGATGATTATCCAATGCACTCACTCCCTGTCCATCCTTTATCTCTTCCCTGAAAGTGAGTCACAGACTGAGGCCTCAAGAATGGGGACATTTGCAACATGAGATCAAGAGTTATTTATTTTAGTGTCCCCATGGAGTAGACATCTGATGTTTTGCTTCAGTTCAGTTCAGTCGCTCAGTCATGTCTGACTCTTTGTGACCCCATGAACCACAGCACGCCAGGCCTCCCTGTCCATCACCAACTCTTGGAGTTTACCCAAACTCATGTCCACTGAGTTGGTGATACCATCCAACCATCTAATCCTCTGTCGTCCCCTTCTCCTCCCACCTTCAATCTTATCCAGCATCAGGGTCTTTTCCAATGAGTCAGCTCTTCACATCAGGTGGCCAAAGTATTGGAGTTTCAGCTTCAAAACATCGGACCTTCCAATGAACACTCAGGACTGATCTCCTTTAGAATGGATTGGCTGGATCTCCTTGCAGTCCAAGGGACTCTCAAGAAAGAGTCTTCTCCAACACCACAGTTCAAAAGCATCAATTCTTCGGCGCTCAGCTTTCTTCACAGTCCAACTCTCACATCCATACATGACCACTGGAAAAACCGTAGCCTTGACTAGACGGACCTTTGTTGGCAAAGTAATGTCTCTGCTTTTTAATATGCTGTCTAGGTTGGTCATAACTTTCCTTCCAAGGAGTAAGCGTCTTTTAATTTCATGGCTGCAATCACCATCTGCAGTGATTTTGGAGCCCAGAAAAATGTCAGATGTAGACCTGATCAATTGTCATATTTCCTCCTCTGGACTTAAAGACCTAAGACAGGCATGTTGGATCCTACTTGAAAACAATGAAGCCAATACAGAAGAAAACATGTGGAGAAAGAGAAAAGGATTCTAGTCCCCTAGATTTAGGGATTGTGTTCCTAGCATTCCTTGGCACATAGCAGGTGCTCAAAAATATTGATTCAATTGACTTTAATTTAGCTTCTTTACAAATGACTGAAGCATCTCATATAAAAATCTTTTAATAAATAAAACCATTTAATCCTTTATCCTGAATAGGCATCAACTGCAGAAATACCCACTGGCATTTCAAAGTTTGATAAAATCCACTTCCTCTCTCTTCTATTGAACCTCTCTCCTGCACTACCATGCAGTACTTCTCTAGATTTTTATTTTAATTCCAAGCGTCCTCTTGAGAAAGTAGTTGTTTTAAATCAGGATATGTCCCATGATTCAAGAACATTCTTTTCTGAAAGTACTTTTAGTTTTGCATTTCTCTGTTTAGTTTCTCTAATTTCTTAAATCTTGTGAAAGAAATTCTACACATGGCCAACCTATGACAACCCTAATAGTCTGGATATCAAGCCAATGAACATGAACCAAAGTGAGTGAGAAAATAAAGATTTTTAATAAAAGGAGGATTATAATTAGGATTCAGTACTCAATTTGGCTCCTTCAATCAAGGAAAGCTTAACCTAAAGTTTAGATTTTCATCTAAAATCTAGACAATTATTTCAGAATCCCACATATATAAATATTCAGTGGGTCTAATTGTCTGTGATGAGTGGGCCAGTGTACTATAATTTGACATCTTCAATTGGTTGAACTTAACAAGAAAACTATGCTATGGTTTTTCCAGCAGTCATGTACGGATGTGAGAGTTGGACTATAAAGAAAGCTGAGCACCGAATAATTGATGCTTTTGAACTGTGGTGTTGGAGAAGACTCTTGAGAGTCCCTTGGACTGCAACGAGATCCAACCAGTCCATCCTAAAGAAAATCAGTACTGAATATTCATTAGAAGGACCGATGCTGAAGCTGAAATTCCAATACTTTGGCCACCTGATGCAAAGAACTAACTCACTGGAAAAGACCCCCATGCTGGGAAAGATTTAAGGCAGGAAGAGAAGGGGATGACAGAGGATAAGATGGTTGGATGGCATCACCAACTCTATGGACATGAGTTTGGGTAAACTCTGAGATTTGGTGATGGACAGGGAGGCCTGGCATGCTGCAGTCCATGGGGTCACAAAGAAGGAAACATGACTGAGCAACTGAACTGAACTGAATAAGAAGACATGTTAAGAAAAGCTTACCAACCAAACTCCCTTCTTCTATGCGATTAGCAGGGCTTCTTTTGAGAAGTTTGAGATGAGATTTATCTTATTGTCACTGAGTCCAAGAGCATACACACATACACACAAACTGGCAGGGCACAGACTGATCATTCCTCAAATCTTGCCTCTGCTTGACTTTACTCTTTTTCCTAGTTGTGGGCAAAATGGCAGCTTCATACCCACACCTCATTAACTCATTAACCCTGATCACCAGAAGCAAACATCCCTCTGTGCTCCAGATGAAAAATCTAAATTAAGTCATGTGTCCATCTCTAAAGGGCTTTCCATGTGGGACAGTGGTAAAGAATCCGCCTGCCAATGCAGGAGACACAACAGAGGTGGGTTTGATGCTGGGTTGGGAAGATTCCCTTAAATATGAAATGGAAACCCGCTCCAGTATTCTTGCTTGGAAAATTCCACAGACAGAGAAGCCTGATGGGCTTGTGGGTTGCAGTCCATGGGGTTGCAAAGAGTCATATATGACTGAGCAACTGAGCACAGCACAACACAGTCTATCTCTAATACAATCACGGAAGCCAAGAGGCTGGGTGCTCTAACTGGCCAGGCTACAGTCATGTGCCCTGTGTGTGTGTGTGTGTGTGTGTGTGTGTGTGTATGGGGTAAAAGGAGATGGAGTAGAACTTCATGTGACCTTCATGAATGGGTTATTCACTGAAAGATAGAGTCCAGTACTGAAAAACAGAAATAACAAATATCTACTGCATGGGGATCTTCCTTCGCAGAGCATGTCTGGATTAAAAAAAAAAAAAAAAATCTCTGTACTTCCAATGTCCAGTATTAAGCAGATGCTCAATACATATTTGTTGAATGAACAAAGAATTACATGTAATATTACATGTGCCTCACTCCATAATAAGGATCAACTCTGTGTACTCTCCAGCGAGGATATTTTGCTGAACTCATGCTCATCACGTTATAGCCCCTTCTACATTCATCTTTCCCTATTCTTATTATATACAAGCTCATTTCTTTTTCTGCACTTTCCCACTTTAAACTACTACTTAAAGTACTCCTCAAGTTTATTTCCACCATGAAGCCTTTTCTGAGGATTACATGCCTCACTATTTTCCCATCTTTGAGTTACCCGTGCTTCTGATTTCTGCACTTAGCCTTTCATGAGTAAAGAGCCCTAGAATCAGGCTACCCATGTTTAAACCTCCACCATTTACTTGCTTTGTCATCTTGGCAAATTTCTTAATTGTTTTGTCTATAGAGGGTGTGAATCATAGTATCTACCTCTCAGAGGCTGATGCAAGGATTAAATGATATGATACACAGGTCATTAGCACTGTGCCTGATATACAGTAAGTGCTCAGGAAATACTGAATATCATTCTAGCTCATGGAACAAATAGCTGTGTGCCCTGTAGCAGACAAAGATGGTGTCCTGCACCATGTCTCCTTGGCCTATCTGACTGAGTTCAGGCAGCTGATGTAGATGCTGATAAACCTCCTACGTTATGCTTTCTTCTCTGACTGAGGGCTTCCCTTAGCCTGAGGAAGCCTTTTCTGCTGCAAGTAAGGGTGGTTGGAAGTAGAAGGTACGAGGTTAATTCTCTTGTATGCAGCTTTTAATAACTGGGGGATAGAAGTCCCAGCCTCCCTGGTGCCTAGTCTTAGGATTCTTGGGTGTGTTCCACACAGTTTCTCAGAGGATCCCAGCAGGATTGGGTGTGAGTTGCCCATAGTAGTAACCTGCACACAAATGCAATTAAAAAAAAAATTTTTTTTAAACCTTATTTTGTATTGGAGTATTGCTGATTAACAGTGTTGTGATAGTTTCAGGTGGACAGCAAAAGGACTCAGCCTTTTGGGTACATATGTATCTCCCTTAAACTCCCCTCCCATCTAGGCCGCCATATAACATTGATCAGGGTTCTCTGTTGCTATACAGTAGGTCCTTGTTGCGTATCCATTTTAAATATAGCAGGCAAATTTTTTTAGCTTGTCCTCCTTACTTTCTTCACCCTTGCTTCACTCATTCGCTTGTGCCTCTTGGGATCACCTCACACAGGAGCTCCCTGTGCCCAAGTCTGTCAAAAGGCCTGACTTGGGGGGAGCCCAAAGTAAGACAGCTCCCAGCAGTTTAAACTGTTAAAGTCATTTCTCAGTGTGTGTGTGCTAAGTTACTTCAGTTGTGTCCGACTCTTTGTGACCCCGTGGACTTTAGCCCACCAGGCTCCTCTGTCCATGGGATTCTCCAGGCAAGTATACTGGCGTGGGTTGCCATTTCCTCCTCCAGGGGATCTTCCCAATCCAGGGATTGAATCCGCCTCTCTTGTGTCTCCTGCATTGGCAGTTGGGTTCCTGGGAAGCTCTCATTTCTCAGGGTATATTTACTTAAAGCAGAGATCAAATTCTTTTTCTTTTAATTGAGATGTAATTGACATATAACCTTGTTTTAGGGTATACAATATACTGATTTGATTTTTGTATATATTGCAAAATTGTTATCATAATAGGTTCAGTCAACATCCATGACCACATACAGTCACTATTTTTTTCTTATGATGAAAGCTTTTTAGCAAATACAGAATACTGTACAGCGCTGTTAACTACAGTCACCAAGCTGTACATTATATCCCCAGCACTTGCTTATAACTGGAAGTTTGTACCTTTTGACTACCTTCACTCATTTTGCCTATCCCAAACCTCTTACATCTCTATGGCTAGACATGTTTTGTGAACCTACACCACAGAATTCCTTGCTGAATAACTGATATATTGTGAAACAATTTTTAGTATTTAGATTCAAGAGAAAGAAGTCCTGTGGTTTTCTCACCAGAGCTGATAGGTTTTTTTTTTTTTTTTAATATTTATTCATTTATTTGGCTGCACCAGGTCTTAGTTGCAGCATGTGGGATCTAGTTCCCTGACCAGGGATCGAACCTGGGCCCCCTGCTTTGGGAGCTGAGAGAGTTAACCACTGGACCAGCAGGGAAAGGTTTGATTTTCTTTTTGTATTCCTGATATGGCTCAAATTTGGGATATATAGGTATGAAAGCTTGACCCCCTTTTGGAAAATTTAGCCTAGGAACTACAACTTGTGAAAATGAGCCATAAACTGGGTTTATATATAAAAATAACTTCACACTTGTGTGGTGGATTTTACTTTGTTGAGGGATCACTGATCTACTGAGTGACTAGTACAAACATACAAAGATGTCAAAATATACCTAGAATTGTGTGTTTTTTCTTAAGTAACAGAAATCTGTCAAATTCAGAAACTGAAAAAGCAGATGTCCTGGTGCAGAGGTATAAACAGAAGTGGGGAAAAGAGAAAAGGCCTTTGTTTTCCTTCTACTAAACAAGTGGCTAGAAGAAATTAGGGGTCTAGTCAGATGAGGTTTATTCTTTGCAATAAAATAGCTCTGCTCATGTTTGTTCTATTTACGACTTACTGCTATTTTCAGAAATGTTTAGGCAACTGTAGATTATATGAACAATAAATTGTTCTTGTTCAGTCGTTCAGTCATATCCGACTCTTTGTGACCCCATGGACTGCAGCACGCCAGGCTTCTCTGTTCTCTATTTCCTGGAGTTTGTTCAAACTCATGTCCATTGAGATGATTATGCCATCCAACCATCTCATCCTCTGTTGCCCCTTTTCACAATAAATGATGTTTTTTTAAAAGTGAAAAAATAGAAACAAAGGTATACTAATAATGTGTAAAGTTGGTCTTGAAGACTGCATGAGGTAACCATTGCCACTGTAAAGTCTACATAATAAATCAGGTCCAAATTCAGAGGCTTATAACAACCACCACCTACTGCTGCCCTTGTGTTTCTGGCTGGAGTAGCTCTGCTTCATATGCTATGCTATGCTAAGTCACTTCAGTCGTGTCCGACTCTACGCGACCCCATAGACGGCAGCCCACCAGGCTCCCCCATCCCTGGGAGTCTCCAGGCAAGAACACTGGAGTGGGTTGCCATTTCCTTCTCCAATGCATGAAAGTGAAAAGTGAAAGTGAAGTCGCTCAGTCGTGTCCGACTCTTAGCGACCCCATGGATTGCAGCCTAACAGGCTCCTCCATCTATGGGATTTTCCAGGCAAGAGTACTGGAGTGGGGTGCCATTGCCACGTTAATTCTGGCAGTCAGGATGAAGTGGGGGCGTGTCTACCTGCAGGCCTTTTCTTGCTGATGGCAGAGGCACAGGAAGGCAGACAGGAATATGCCATGTCTGTTAAGGATTCATCTGGACAATGTCACACCATTCTGCTCACATTCCATTGGCCAAAGCAAGTCACCTAACAAGTTAAACATCAATGGGCAGGGAAATATACTCTGTCTCATGTGACCATGGTGACTGACATTGCAAAAAGTAGTTTGGGGAAGGGGACAAATAATCGTGACCAGTAAGTCTGTCTGGGGGAATAATATTAATGATCACACTGCTTTCTCATATGCATTATGCCCTGGTTATCCTGTTCTCCTTCGACTTATCAGACATCACCTTTATCCTAATTATTCTCTCTGCTTGAAATTATTTCCCCTTACATTTCTTCCACTTCTATAATATAAACTCCATGAAGGCAATGTTTTGAGGGTCTATTTTCTTCACTGATGGTGATCTCTTATCTCTCAGATGCCGCCAGCTGCTTATATAAGATTTGAGTTCAAAAATCTTATTGATCAAAATTCATTGTATGTATACTTTTTTTAAAATGTAATACTGTTTATTTAACTTCAGAAACATTTCAACATTCTAAACATACAAAAAAAAAAAAAAAGAACATTGCAGATCATGTTTAGTACAGAAGGTTCTTGAACTTTATTGGTGCAGTGGCTCTTGGCTTTGCTGACAATGAAGAGTTCTATGGTTTGTTCAAAGAAAAACAGTTTAAAACTACCACACTTCAACTAAAAAGGATCCAAAACACTTCTCATGCCAGCTGACTGCAGGATGCTATATCATTATATACAAAAACAAGACAACCTGAAGCTAAATGCATGCCCACCGCAGTGTCCACAGGTCCAGCCCTACGGTGTATGCCCTGAGCTACAGCCCCTCTGGAAGGCTTCACCCCGACAGCCTCCGTACCAAGCAAGGAGAATCAAGAGTGTGTCTCGGTTGCTTTGTTCTTTTTACAAACTATAGATATGTACAGTTGAAAACTCGGGATTTCTAGCCAATGACCATAGAATTAACACACCACCTTACAAATTAAAAAAAACAAACAAACCCAGAAACATTTTTAAATGCCTTGTCACACCACAGCAAAGTGCACAGAGTGAGGAGAACATGAGAGCCTTTTCGTTTTAAAAATGTTTGGAAATATGTACAACTTTGATACAGTTTCCAGGGGCTTTGGACACACATGGCCACTTCATGTAAACCAATGACAATTGCTAGAACACTTTGAGAGACTACGATATGATCATGAGCCAACTGGGTATTAAACCTAATGATGGGAACAGACACATCTTGGGTGAGAGGTGTGTCAATCATGGCGCTCCCTACTCGAAGGTATTCACAAGGCGAAAGATTAACAATTTTTTTATTCCTCTTCCTCCTCCACTTCCTCCTCATTTTCTTCATCTTCCTCTTCCATGTTTTTCCAGGCAACTTTGGCAGGACCCTCGGTGCCATCAAACTTCCCTTTAGCCTTCTCATACTTCTCCTTCAGCTTTGCTGCCTTGTTGCTTCTCACTGTCATTTAAGGTATTCCACATCTCGCCCAGCTTCTTTGCCACATCTCCAATAGAGATGCCAGGGTTTGTAGACTTGATCTTTGGGTGGAATTCAGAGCAGAATAGGAAAAATCCATACGGTGGTCTCTTGGGGGCATTAGGGTCCTTGCCTCCCTTAGCTGGTCCATAATCCTTCGTTTCCTGATCATAGTGCACTTTATCTGCCTTTCATTGA
The DNA here is from genome assembly GCF_032452875.1 of Bos javanicus. Lineage (NCBI taxonomy): Eukaryota > Metazoa > Chordata > Mammalia > Artiodactyla > Bovidae > Bos > Bos javanicus. Next base: position 37,902,264 of record NC_083889.1, read on the forward strand.
ATTTAGACTTCTCTTTTCCAGACATGGTCTTTCACCTCTCAGAGCATTTCTTGGAAAATTCAGCAAAATTGACAGGGGCCTCCAGGTTTTTCTTCTTATGTTCCTCTCTGCACATCTGCACAAAGAAGGCATGAGCAGACATCTTGCCATTTGGTTTCTTGGGATCACCTTTGGCCATCTGGACTGTATTGTTCGCTAGTCTGTATGCACACTCCTAATACATTTGTTGATGAGATAACTTTGTTCAAATGTTTCAAACCACAGTATGTTTCAGTAGCAGAGCACTGAGACATTGTTCTGGAAGCACAGTAATCTGGATAAAATTTATTCACCAAAGGATCTATTTCCCACCACAAGAGACCCAGGATTCAAAGCTTTAAATATCTTGGATTACTGACAACCAAGGCTAATTACTCCAATGAAGTATTTTAGAGTCCTGCAACATAGTTTGTTAATTGTACAAGAATTTTCCACGTGGTGTGCTTCCCAGGTGGCTCAGTGGCAAAGAATCTGCCTGCAATACAAGAGATGTGGGTTTGATCCCTGGGTCGGGAAGATCTTCTGGAGAAGGAAATGGCAACCCATTCCAGTATTCTTGCCTGGAAAATCCCATGGACAGAGAAGTCTGGCAGGCTACAGTCCACAGGGCTGCAAAAGAGTTAGACATGACTGAGCCACTGAGCATGCACACACAAATTCCATGAGGTAGGGAGACTTATTTGTTTCTCTTAGGGAGCTCAGCTTATCCTGGGACATGTGAGGACTGAGCTAGCATCTCACATTTAGGAGGCAAACAAATATTCATTGTAGCATGAATTTCCGTAGGTAATCTCAATTCATCATACCAAGCATTTCAGGTTTAAATCCAAGACACTTTCTGATATCAGAAAATACCTTGATATCACAGAATCCTTCAACCTGGAAACATTAAATTTTCTATCTTTAAACATTCATGCATTTATTTATTCAGTAAACATTTCTAAGTACCTATTACCGGCCAAACATGCCTCAAAACACAAATACCTAAGGAGCTTATACACTAGTGGGGACACAGATGCATAAACAAATAATTACCATGGAATATGATCTTTACTGGAAAGAAAATGTGAACCTTCAGATAAATGCAGCTCATGGTTGAACTAGGGATTCAGGGAGATTTCCTAGTAGAGATGAAATCTAAGTCAGTTCATGAAAGAGGAATAAGAAATTTACAAGGCAGGAAAGGGGTTGGGTGGGAAAGTGGGAAGAATTTTGTAGACAAAGAGTAAAGTTATAGAAATGCATGAAAATAATAAGTTTGGAGAACTACAAATCACTCTACAAACTTACCATCTCAGGGAGATAATGACTGATCATGGTTTTTATGTTTAAGCATCAGCTTGACTGAAACATAATTAACCATAATATAATACCACAAAATTCATCCTGGCTTTTAATATTTATATAGCCTTTAGTATATTCACAGAGCAACCTATACCACTGTCTGATTTCAGAACATCTTCACCCCCCAAAGAAGTCTCCTACCTATGAGCTGTCACACTCCATCCTCCCATTCTTTTTCCCCTGGAAACTACTAATATACTTTATTTCTAGAAATGTGCATATTCTAGATATTTCACATAAGTAGCATATTGTACAGAGAAGGCAACGGCACCCCACTCCAGTACTCTTGCCTGGAAAATCCCATTGACGGGGGAGCCTGGTAGGCTGCAGTCCATGGGGTCGCTAAGAGCCGGGCACGACTGAGCGACTTCATTTTCACTTTTCACTTTCATGCATTGGAGGAAATGGCAACCCACTCCAGTGTTCTTGCCTGGAGAATCCCAGGGACAGATGGGCTGCCGTCCATGGGGTCGCACAGAGTTGGACACGACTGAAGTGACTTAGCAGCAGCAGCAGCATATTGTAAGTATATTTCATCTAAACAATTCAGAAAATAAATTCTGCAGTTATTTTTATAATTATATGTATTAACGTATATATAGTGTATTCATTTTCCTCATCAGTATTTTCTGATTTTACTTTATTACTTTATTTTCTGCCACTTAGTTGTGTAATCTTAGGCAAGTTATATAATTTTTCTGATTCTTATTTTCCTAACACTGAGAGTACCTCTTTTCACTGAGTTCTTATAAACATTAAATGAGAAATGCATGTAAAAGGTCTGAGTAGAGTATCTGATATACAGAAGTACTTCAAAGGCTTAGATGTTAGCTTTTTCTATTTACTTTTACCATGAGAATATTAGTAGGTGATACACTATGAGTATCTGTTGACAAAATGTAATTTTCACATGTTAATTAAAGAAATTGGAAATGGAATAATGCAATCCCTAAAGTTCCATTTCACTAAACAAAATCAGCTGGCTCATCTTTCCTCCTAGCTGTAACTTGGTCCCATACCCACATGAGAAAACAGAAAAACATTGACAGACTTTGTTAACTTAATGCTCCCATCAATTCAAATTTCTGATTTATTCATTATTTGATGACTTCTTTCAAGGTTGGCCCTTTCATCTTTCTATAAAAAAGAAGGCTTCCTAAGAAATGTAATAGGTAAAAAAAAGAAAAAAAAAAAAAAAAAACTCCTGAAATATGTGGGCAACACAAATGATGAATAAACTATTTGAAAGCACTTGTCCAAACATCTTGTACTGGAATTTCAAGTCTAATTTACTTAACGAATAGAAGTTTTCTAGTGTTTCATCTTTCCCATTAGCTCTAAGGGAGTTTCATCCCTTATAGTGGTTTTCTGATTTGCACATTTTCCAAGGTAAACTTTAACGGGCATTAGCTGTGCTTTGGTTGACAAGCACTTATTCTTCTTTCTCTTATTAGTAGCACCTTGGTTTCTTTTGAGGAATCACATCTCTTTGAGAGACAGCATTTCTTCCTCAAAAGGAACATTTCTAAGCCAAGGATGTGTGTGTGTGGTCCAATTTAGACAACTATAATAGATTATTTTTCTGGATTTAGGCTCTTGAGTGGTATTATATAAGAATGGGATGAGGGGTTGAGTTGAATCATTTCCAAAGCAATGCACAGATTTGACTATAAATTAAAGTCATTTCTTAGTTTCAACTGTATATATGTCTTGAGTTGTCCCATTTCCTGTATTTTCTGGAGCCCAGTTCCTCTGTATTTCCTTTCATTATGTGAACTTCCCTAAGACCTTCCAATAAATTACTTCACTTGTTGCTCAAAGGCAAATCGTATTCTTGCAGCCTCCAAACTCCTAGGCATACATAGTCTGCCTCCAGCCCCTGTGCACGCCCAGACCTTCCAAAAGAAGCAGAGCTACTTATAGCCAGTTTCTGTTAACTCATTTAATCTTCAAAAAGACTCATCACAAACTCCCTTGAAATTCTCTTATTCCTTTTTTTCCCACTTAAAATTTTTTTTTACAAAAAAAATTTTGGTTTGTTGTTGTGTTGTGTTGGTTTCTGCTGTACAACAATGTGAATCAGCCATAATTATACATATATCCCCTCTTTCGAGAGCCTTCCTCCCCTGCCCCGACTCCACTCCTCTAGGACATCACAGAGTGCCAGACTGGGCTCCCTGTGTTATACAGAGACTTCTCAGCAGCTATCCGTTTTACACATGATAGCGTATATATGTTGATGCTACTTCCTCCATCTGTCCCACTCTGTGCCTTCCCCACTGTGTCCACAAGTCCATTCTCGATCTCCTATTCCTTTAAAGTTTCAGAATCTTTCAAGTGTTCCAGACCTTTCCTCCAAAGGATTTGACTGAAACCACATGTGATAGGAGAAAGTGACATTTGATAATGATGGAGAAAACCAGGAAATCCTCTTCCCATCCATCCTTCAGTTTTTCAATAAATATTTAATGAGGACATACCTGCCCTGTTCTAGATATTATAAATACAAGAATTACTAGGATGGAGTCTTGTTCCTTAGAGAGCCTAGAGTCTAGTAGGAGAGATAAGACACACAGAAATAGCGCTAATGCCCACAGAGGCTGTGATAAGAGTCACAATTGAGGTAGAGATCAAGGGCTACACGAGCACAAGGGAGAGAAGATTAATTCAGGCTGGAAGGATTGGGGAGGATTTCAGGGGAGGAGATGAAACTTTCAGCCAACTAATCCTCCTGCAAGTGTCCAGTGGCCAATTATCTCCAGGAAATGGAGTTTGCAAAATTAAGCCTAGCCCACAGAGGATCGTTTATTTTCTCTTAGCATGGCATATTACCGTTTCCAAGGTTTATGCCTTCTTGGGAAATGTACTAAATTGCTTAGGACAGGGACTGAGAATACAAGGATGTCAAACCTTGCTGGTCTGTGCCTAATATGTCCGGGGCCTAGTGTCTGCCTCATTTTAATTGGTGGGACCAAGAGACGACTGACCATGGTCTGGATTGGGGCCAGTGTGTCTCTAAGCAGTCTTTAAATATGGCTTAAAATGAACTACCACCTCCACACAGCCACTTGGGCTTATTTTCTTCAAATGGGGACAGCGGCTACACCAAGCCTGCAACTTGTTCTCAGCTGCCTTGAAAACAGATATTCCTTTCATGTCCTTTTATTGCTTTCTTCTGTCCACATAATGCAGCCAACGTTCTTCATTTTAACAGAGAATGGATGCTCTGTAAAAACCTGGGATGGACAATCGGCCTGACAGAACAGGCTTGAAAAACTTATTACTGCGCATGGCCATACTGGCAGGGGGTTTACGTGAAATGCCCCTTTCACACTGCTAACCTCAAAGACATTAGGAAGCAGTGTTATTTGGACTACAAAATGTTGTATACCTTGGTGACGATGAATTCATCTACGAAGTCAGAAAGTATATAATTAAAAGAGATAAAGTCACTTCTTTTCTTTAAAGATCTCATTTTTTCAAGACAACAATTCAATTTGGTAAAATAAGTAGCCCTGTACCCACTTGCACCTACCTATAAACTTCACATTGTGGTCAGTGTTCTCACTAGGCTTCCACTGGACAAGAGCAAAGGGGGAAAAAACAAACAAAACAAAACAAAACAAAAAACGGTTGGCCATTGCTTCTCACAGAGTCCAGGGAGAAAGACTCTGTAACATCATTATTTTATTGGACCCTGCTGTGTGAACACATTAGGGAGGGTGCTTCTGGGGGATGCACTAGCAGAAGCTCCGTGGGAATGACATAACATTCCTGCAGAAGTTGGCAGAAAAGAGACATAAGGCTTCAGTGGGAATTCTAATGCTGCCCTGATTTTTCCCAGCCTCAGGGACCTGAATTTTCAGCTTAGTTCAATGACCCCTAGGATGTTCTGAAGATCTTTTCCTACTTGGGAAGGGGTGAAGACAGAAAAGGCAGAGGTCTTCAGCTCTATGGACATTCCTTTGTTCCCAGTGCTCAGTGGAAAAGAGTCACTTCTGAATTTCATCTGACAGGACACAGGAGATTGCTGGGGCCCAATGAGTACAAATGTATTTGTTATTATGAGTTGAACTGAATCCTCTACAAAAGGTATGCTTAATTCTTAACCCCCAGTACCTTAGACTGTAACCTTATTTGGAAAAAGGGTCACTGCAGATGTAATTAATTAAAATGAGGCCATGCTGCAGTATGGTGAGCCTCTGATCTAATATGATTGGTGCCCTTATAAGAGGATGGCCACATAAAGACAGAGACACAGGAGAATGCCACATGATGACTAAGGCAGAGACTGAGTTATGCAGCCATAAGCCAGGGAATGCCAAGGATGGCCAGCAAACTGCCAGGAGTCAGGAAGAGGCCAGGAAGGATTCCCCTACAAATTTCAGAGGGAGCATGGCCCTGTAGACACTTTACAAAAAATTTTCCTATGGACAGTCTGATCTTAGACTTCTAGACTCCAGTACTGTGAGATGATACATTTCTGTTGTTTTAAGTCATGCAGATTGTGGTACTTTGTTATAGCAGCCCTGAGAAACTCATACATTTGCTCAGAACTCATCTAGATTGTATATTATTGATACTTGTGACTAAGAAACTTATGGTCCACTTTATACCTGCCTCCTCCTCACCACTCCCTGAGCATCTCCTAAGTTCCTCATATGCTCTTTCACCTCTGGGAGGGTGCCACCTTCCTGGCACAGCCAGAACCTGTGACCCCCAAGTCTGCTCAAAGTCTACTCATCATTCATAGTCAGTTCAAGGGGAAAAGTCACCCATCATTCTGAAGGGAGTGAGAATAACAGTGTCTTCCAAAGTGAATCATTTGTACCAGAACTCTGCTTGCCATTTAGGTAGCTTTATTTATTATATAGTAATTTATTATAACACTTTAAAAGTTGAGACTCTGGTTCCTTTTACATCTCTGAGATGCTTGCTTCTCAAAATACAGTTCTCAAATTAGGAGAATAAATTCAGAGAATCTTAGCACCCATCCCATACCAAAATCAGAATCTGCATTTAACAAGCGCCTGTGAGACTGCATAGATGGTAATACTTGAGAAGCTGACCCTAGAGAACCTTGACATACCAGCATAGCATACATTCACTGAATGTATGCTTCACATCGGCTGCTTAGCTGAGTGTTTTTATTTACATTATTCCAGATTAGTCATTTTGACGATTCTATTAGCAGTTCTGTGAGGAAGGTATTAACCTATTACATGGATGAGAAGATTGGAGGGAAGCTAGATTGGGAAATGCAGGGTGTATTCCCATATTTCCACCTCTCTGCCCAGTTCAACACAATGCCTACTTGGCCTACCCAGCAGTTTTTCAGGCAACAATGGTATCTGCCCAGGAAGCTGGAATTTCAGAGGGACATCTGAGCATCTGTTTTCAATATAGGCTTTCTTTTTCTTCTGCTACTTTAACAGTTAGAGGATGAATGTGTGTCTCTCCAGATACTCTATCAAAAAAGAGCTCCATGGAAACGCTCATTTTGAGAAATGATGCAAATTACACAGCCCTCTTGAACATTAGTGGTGGAGAGCACCTATTAAAAGCTTCATCCCATGACCTCAGTAAATATACCTACTCAACTTGGTTTAACTCAGTTTTCCCTAAAGTTTATTTGACTCCGAATTAACATGGTGTAACAGCCATTAACATTCTGTGAAGGGCATTCTGGTTTAAAATGAGATGTTAATGACAAAGAGATCAAGAGAGAGATTCACTTCATGGATTGCTTTTTAATTGAGAGAGAGACAGAGGTAGAGAGACAAAGAAAAGAGAGAGAGAGAGAGAGAGAGCTTTCTCTCCTGTGGTTATTCTTCAAAGTGGAAGTTTTCTCAAATGAGATATTAGCATGTGGCAAGAGCTAGGAATCAGCATGAGCTTCTGAACCACTGGGAAGAGTGGCTCATTTCTTTATGCATTATTTAACATCATAACGTCCTTCCTAGAATCTTCTGTTCCAAGCTGTAACTCGAGACAAAGACCTTTGATAAAATTAAGTAGGATGTTAGCTCTGAAGCACAATGGGAAGATAAAGTGGCAGATTAGATCATATTAACTTTTAAAAAATGATCACTAAGGTCATGAGCTTGACACATGGGGGGGTGTGGTATTGCAAAGTAGCAGGATAAAGCCATGCAAAAGACATTAATTACCCAACAGGGGGTTTCTAGGGAGAGGGAGGTGGAGGCTTAAGCATTTGGCTACCAGGGGAAATCTCTTTTCAAGGATTCTTTTCTCCTTTGAGATGAAGGACTTCATTAAGAGCCTTTGTGCTTGATGTGGACTCTTGATAGTTTCATGGGTAGATTTATTTGTATTCCTGGTGCTGATGGAGAGCAGCTCCTGATCCACAGAGCTTCTCAGGGTTCTGACAAGTGATGCCCCCATTTTCTGGAGTTTCTAGTCAAAGACAGGCATCCCTTTAGTGCAAATCCAAAGCCATGATTGATCACTACTTGCATGCTTACAACGGAAACAAAGGATGGGGTTTCCTAGGTATTTTCTTTTCAGGAAAGAGGGGATTTGAGGTTGGTTATTTGGAAGCACACATGGCTTCTTGAAGCTCCTTTCTTCTTTTGAAAAAAAATTTTATTATTTATTTTTGGTTGTACTGAGTCTTCGTTGCTGCGTGGGCATTTCTCTAGTTGTGGTGAGCAGGGGCTAATCTGTAGTTGCGATGTGCGGGCTTCTCATTGCAGTGGCTTCTCTTATTGTGGAGCACGGGCTCTAGGGTGTGTGGGCTTTAGAAGCTGCTGCCAGAGGATTCAGTAGTTGTGGTTCCTGGGCTCGAGAACACAGGTTCAATAGTTGGGGTGCACCACAGGCTCAGTTGCTCTGAGGCATATGGGATCTCCCTGGATCAGAGTTACCACTGCCACCAGGGGAGCCATGAAGCTCCTTTCTGTGAAGACATGGACACAATCACCTGAAATACTTTTCAGACAATGTATGTGGCATCAGCTTTACAAAAAGAGATAAAAGCAGGTAGACTGGAAGTGCTAACAGCAGTTTTCCTCTGAAGTCCACAGATATATTTTTCACGGTGCCCTGTGAGCTCATGTCCCCATATTATTTGCTGCTCTTCTGCCTGGCTTTATTTCAGCAGTCCCTTTGTCCGGAATGCCTTGGCTCCCATTTCTTTTTTAAAAAATCTTTTGGCCACACTGTGCGGCATGTGGGATCTTAGTTCTCCAACCAAAGATTGAACCAGCACCCCCTGCACTGGAACTGCAGAGTCTTAACCACTGGACCACCATGGAAGTGCCTTGGCCCCATTTCTGCTGATTGAAATCTTACCCATTCTTCAAGGCCCTGTTCAAATTTCTTGTTTTCAGAGAAGGGTTTCCTGATTACCTTCAGAGAAACAAATGCTACTTTTCCATGGCTTCTTTGGACCTTTATTATAGCACTGATCACATTTTGATTTCTACAATCATGGTGTCCATGTCTCTATCTCCGAGGTTCACTTTTGAAGACAGGATTGGATTTTTCATCACATTTACTCCCCTCCACACTGAGCTCATAGCTGATATTCAGTAAATGCCAGATGAACAGTACCTCAACACTGCAAGAGAGACTACAGTTGTGGGCAGGCAAAGTTTACCATTCAGTATGCTGATGTGAATTTAAGATAATATTCCTCTTACTTCTAGGCTTGGTGCTTCTTTCTTTGTTTCCTGATCTGTTTCTAGACCAGTATTTTCCAAACACAAGTCACTGGCATCACTCTCAAGAGTCACATCTGTAGACCACTTATGCTTTCATTTACTTAATATCCTTTTCTAAATTGATTCCCCTTTTCCTGATACCAACTCATTTAAAAAGCAGACCATTTATCTTGAATTAAAAGTCTAGTATCATAAGAGACTATTACGAACAACTATATGGCAATAAAATAGATAACCTGGAAGAAATAGACAGATTCTGAGAAAAGTTCAATCTTCCCAACTGAACCAGGAAGAAATAGAAATTATAAACAACCCAATTATAAGCATTGAAATTGAAGCTGTGATCAAAAATCTCCCAAAAAACAAAAGCCCAGGACCAGATGGCTTCACAGGAGAATTCTATCAAACATTTAGAGAAGAGCTAATGCCTATCCTTCTAAAACTCTTTAAAATAATTGCAGAGGACGAAACACTTTCAAACTCATTCTATGAGACCACCATCACCCTGATACCAAAACCATACAAAGACAACACAAAAAAAGAAAACTACAGGCCAATATCACTGATGAACATAGATGCAAAAATCCTCAACAAAATTTTAGCAAACAGAATTCGGCAACACATCAAAAAGCTCATACACCATGATCAAGTTGGGTTTATTCTAGGAATGCAAGGATTCTTTGATATATGCAAATCAATCAATGTGATATACCATATTAACAAATTAAAAGATAAAACCATGCAATAATCTCAATAGATGCAGAAAAAGCCTTTGACAAAATTCAGCACCCATTTGTGATTAAACTCTTCCAAAAAAATGGGCATAGAAGGAACCTACCTCAACATAGTAGAGGCCATATATGATAAGCCTACAGCAAACATTATTTTCAATGGTGAGAAACTGAAGGCATTCCCCCAAGATCAGGAACAAGACCAAGGATGTCCACTTTCACCACTATTATTCAACATAGTTCTAGAATTCCTAGCTACAGCAATCAGAGAAGAAAAAGAAATAAAAGGAATCCAGATCAGAAAAGAAGAAGTAAAGCTCTCACTGTTTGCAGATGACATAATGCTGTACATAGAAAATCCTAAAGACAGTATCAGAAAATTACTAGAGCTAATCATTGAATTTAGCAAAGTTGCAGGATACAAAAGCAATACACAGAAATCACTTTCATTTCTATATACTAACAATGAAAAATCAGAAAGAGCAATTAAGGAATCAATCCCATTCACCATTGCAACAAAAAGAATTAAATATCTAGGAATAAACCTACCTTAGGAGACAAAAGAATTGGACACAGAAAATTATAAGACACTGATAAAAGAAATCAAAGATGACATAAACAGATGGAGAGATATTCCATGTTCCTGGGTAGGAAGAATCAATATTGTGAAAATGACTATACTACCAAACGCAATCTACAGATTCAATGTGATCCCTATCAAATTACCAATGGCATTTTTCACAGAACTAGAACAAAAAATTTCACAATTCACATGGAAACACAAAAGACCCTGAAAAGCCAAAGCATCTTGAGAAAGAAGAATGGAACTGGAGGAATCCACCTTCCTGACTTCAGATTAGACTACAAAGCTACAGTCATCAAGACAGTATGGTACTGGCACAGAAACAGAAATATAGACCAATAGAACAAGATAGAAAACCCAGAAATAAACCCATGCACCTATGGGTACCTTATTTTTGACAAAGGAGGCAAGAAAATCAATGGGGCAAAGACAGCCTCTTCAATAAATGATGCTGGGTAAACTGGACAGCTACATGCAAAAGAATGAAATTAGAACATTTCCTAACACCATACACAAAGATAAACTCAAAATGGATTAAAGACATAAATGTAAGACCAGAAACTATAAAACTCTTAGAGGAAAACATAGGCAGAACACTCAGTGACATAAATCAAACAAGATCCTCTATGACCCATCTCCTAGAGTATGGAAATAAAAACAAAAGTAAACAAATGGGACCTGATTAAACTTAAAAGCTTTTGCACGGCAAAGGAAACTATAAGCAAACTGTCACCCTCAGAAGGGGAGAAAATAATAGCAAATGAAACAATTGACAAAAGATTCATTTCCAAAATATACAAGCAGCTCATACAATTCAATACCAGAAAAACAAACAACCCAATCAAAAAGTGGGAAAAAGACCTAAATAGACATTTCTCCAAAGAAGACATACAGATGGCTAACAAACACATGAAAAGAAGCTCAACATCGCTCATTATTAGAGAAATGCAAATCAAAACTACAATGAGATATCACCTCACACCAGTCAGAATGGCTCTAATCAAAAAGTCTACAAACAATAAATGCTGGAGAGGGTGTGGAGAAAAGGGAACGCTCTTGCACTGTTGGGGGGAATGTAAATTGATACAGCTACTATGGAAGACGGTATGGAGATTCCTCAAAAAACTAGGAATAAAACCACCATATGACCCAGCAACCCCACTTCTAGGCATATACCCTGAGGAAACCAAAATTGAAAGAGACACATGTATCCCATTGCTCACTGCAGCACTATTTACAATAGCTAGAACAATGAAGCAACCTAGATGTCCATGGACAGATGAATGGATAAAGAAGCTATGATCAGATCAGATCAGTCACTCAGTCATGTCTGACTCTTTGCAACCCCATGAATCACAGCACGCCAGGCCTCCCTGTCCATCACCAACTCCCAGAGTTCACTCAGACTCACGTCCATCGAGTCAGTGATGCCATCCAGCCATCTCATCCTCTGTCGTCCCCTTCTCCTCCTGCCCCCAATCCCTCCCAGCATCAGCCTTTTCCAATGAGTCAACTCTTCGCATCAGGTGGCCAAAGTACTGGAGTTTCAGCTTTAGCATCATTCCTTCCAAAGAAATCCCAGGGCTGATCTCCTTCAGAATGGACTGGTTGGATCTCCTTGCAGTCCAAGGGACTCTCAAGAGTCTTCTCCAACACCACAGTTCAAAAGCATCAATTCTTCGGCGCTCAGCCTTCTTCACAGTCCAACTCTCACATCCATACATGACCACAGGAAAAACCATAGCCTTGACTAGACGAACCTTTGTTGGCAAAGTAATGTCTCTGCTTTTGACTATGCTGTCTAGGTTGGTCATAACTTTCCTTCCAAGGAGTAAGTGTCTTTTAATTTCATGGCTGCAGTCACCATCTGTAGTGATTTTGGAGCCCAGAAAAATAAAGTCTGACACTGATTCCACTGTTTCCCCGTCTATTTCCCATGAAGTGATGGGACTGGATGCCATGATCTTCGTTTTCTGAATGTTGAGCTTTAAGCCAACTTTTTCACTCTCCAGTGTCACTTTCATCAAGAGGCTTTTGAGTTCCTCTTCACTTTCTGCCATAAGGGTGGTGTCATATGCATATCTGAGGTTATTGATATTTCTCCCAGCAATCTTGATTCCAGCTTGTGCTTCTTCCAGCCCAGCATTTCTCATGAGGTATTCTGCATATAAGTTAAATAAACAGGGTGACAATATACAGCCTTGACGAACTCCTTTTCCTATTTGGAACCAGTCTGTTGTTCCATGTCCAGTTCTAACTGTTGCTTCCTGACCTGCACACAGATTTCTCAAGAGGCAGATCAGGTGGTCTGGTATTCCCATCTCTTTCAGAATTTTCCACAGTTTATTGTGATCCACACAGTCAAAGGCTTTGGCATAGTCAATAAAGCAGAAATAGATGTTTTTCTGGAACTCACTTGTTTTTTCCATGATCCAGCGGATGTTGGCAATTTGATCTCTGGTTCCTCTGCCTTTTCTAAAACCAGCTTGAACATCAGGAAGTTGACGGTTCACATATTGCTGAAGCCTGGCTTGGAGAAGTTTGAGCATTACTTTACTAGCATGTGAGATGAGTGCAATTGTGCAGTAGTTTGAGCATTCTTTGGCATTGCCTTTCTTTGGGATTGGAATGAAAACTGACCTTTTCCAGTCCTGTGGCCACTGCTGAGTTTTCCAAATTTGCTGGCATATTGAGTGTAGCACTTTTACTAGCATCATCTTTCAGGATTTGAAATAGCTCAACTGGAATTCCATCACCTCCACTAGCTTTGTTCGTAGTGATGCTTTCTAAGGCCCGCCTGACTCACATTCCAGGATGTCTGCTTCTAGGTCAGTGATCACACCGTCATGAACATCTGGGTCATGAAGATCTTTTTTGTACAGTTCTTCTGTGTATTCTCGCCATCTCTTCTTAATATCTTCTGCTTCTGTTAGGTCCATACCATTTCTGTCCTTTATCGAGCCCATCTTTGCATGAAATGTTCCTTTGGTATCTCTGATTTTCTTAAAGAGATCTCTAGTCTTTCCCATTCTGTTGCTTTCCTCTATTTCTTTGCACTGATCACTGAAGAAGGCTTTCTTATCTCTTCCTGCTATTCTTTGGAACTCTGCATTCAGATGTTTATATCTTTCCTTTTCTCCTTTGCTTTTCGCTTCTCTTCTTTTCACAGCTATTTGTAAGGCCTCCTCAGACAGCCATTTTGCTTTTTTGCATTTCTTTTCCATGGGGATGGTCTTGATCCCTGTCTCCTATACAATGTCACGAACCTCATTCCATAGCTCATCAGGCACTCTGTCTATCAGATCTAGGTCCTTAAATCTATTTCTCACTTCCACTGTATAATCATAAGGGATTTGATTTAGGTCATACCTGAATGGTCTAGTGGTTTTCCCTACTTTCTTCAATTTAAGTCTGAATTTGGCAATAAGGAGTTCATGGTCTGAGCCACAGTCAGCTCCTGGTCTTGTTTTTGCTGACTGTATAGAGCTTCTACATCTTTGGCTGCAAAGAATATAATCAATCTGATTTCGGTGTTGACCATCTGGTGATGTCCATGTATAGAGTCTTCTCTTGTGTTGTTGGAAGAGGGTGTTTGCTATGACCAGTGCATTTTTTTGGCAAAACTCTATTAGTCTTTGCCCTGTTTCATTCTATATTCCAAGGCCAAATTTGCCTGTTACTCCAGGTGTTTCTTGACTTCCTACTTTTGCATTCCAGTCACCTATAATGAAAAGGACATCTTTTTTGGGTGTTAGTTCTAAAAGGTCTTGTAGGTCTTCATAGAACCGTTCAACTTCAGCTTCTTCAGTGTTACTGGTTGGGGCATAGACTTGGATTGCTGTGAAGCTGTGATACATATTCACAATGGAATATTACTCAGACATAAAAAGGAATGCATTTGAGTCAGTTTTAATGAGGTGGATGAACCTAGAACCTATTATACAGAGTGAAGTGAATCAGAAAGAGAAAGATAAATACTGTATTCTAATGCATATATACAGAATTTAGAAAAACGGTACTGAAGAATTTACTTACAGGGCAGCAATGGAGAACGAGACATAGAGAATAGACTTATGGACATGGGGAGAGGGGAGAAGAGGGTGAGATGTATGGAAAGAGTAACATGGAAACTTACATTGCCATAAGTAAAATAGATAGCCAATGGGAATTTGCTGTATGGCTCAGGAAACTCAAACAGGGCTTTGTATCAACCTAAGGGGTGGGATGGGGAGGGAAATGGGAGGGAGCTTCAAAAGGGAGGGGAGATATGTATACCCAAGGCTGATTCATGTTAAGATTTTACAGAAAACTGCAAAATTCTATAAAGCAATTATCCTTCAATAAAAAATAAATTAATTAAAAAAAGAAGTCTAGTATTACTTGCCCTTAATACAAAACAAACATACCTATGAATACAGTGAGAATAAAACCTTATTAAATTTATTATTTGACAAATATCTACTGAGCATCCACTCTCTATCAGGCACTGGACTAGCAGCTGGGACATGACAATCAGGAAGAGAGACACAGTCCCACCTCTACGGGCTCACACTCTATTAGGGAAAATGGAAAATGAACTGCTGAACAGTAAATATACCATATTAAAAGCTATAAAGAAAAGTTATGACCAACCTAGATATCATATTAAAAAGCAGAGACATTACTTTGCCAACAAAGGTCCATCTAGTCAAAGCTATGGTTTTTTCAGTAGTCATGTATGGATGTGAGAGCTGGACTATAAAGAAAGCGGAGTGCTGAAGAACTGATGCTTTTGAACTGTGGTGTTGGAGAAGACTCTTGAGAGTCCCTTGGACTGCAAGGAGATCCAGCCAGTCCATTCTAAAGGAAATCAGTCCTGAATATTCATTGGAAGGATTGATGCAAGAGCTGAAACTCCAATACTTGGGCCACCTGATGTGAAGAACTGACTCATTTGAAAAGACCCTGATGCTGGGAAAGAGTGAAGGCAGGAGGAGAAGGGGATGACAGAGGATGAGATGGTTGGATGGTATCACTGACTCAATGGAACATGAGTTTGAGAAAATTCCGGGAGTTGGATATGGACAGGGAGGCCTGGCATGCTACAGTCCACAGGGTTGCAAGGAGTCGGACATGACTGAGTAACTCAACTGATCTGAACCGAAAAACTATGAAGCAAATGAAGCCGGGCAAAGAGATGGAGAGGAATCAGGGTACTATTTAGATAAAGAGGTCAGGGAGGGCTTCTCTGAGGAGGTAATATATAAGCAGAGACTGAAAAGAGCAAATTGGGTAACCATGTGGAGGCAGAGCCTTAGAGAGCCCAGCAGGGAGCAGGCACTATGGTCCAGAGAAGGGAATCACTCTTAATGGGAGAGGACACAGGGGATTCTTTGAGTTACCTGTGATCCAGAACTTTGATTTTGATGAAATATATGCCACATGGTCCCTAGAATTTCCCAAGATTCTGAAAGGCCCTGGGCCATGGCTACATCTGTGAAATCCGCCTAGGAAACACTGTTCTCATACTGTTTTCAGCCCTTCCCTCCCCAGTCTGCATCATGAAATCATTCTTTTCAGTACACACTTTACTGTCACCCTTGCCACATTGCACTGCACTCATTCGTTTCCTGTTGTCTTCTTTCCTACATTATGAGTGCTCAAGGGCACAGAATGTATCCAGCACACAGCAATGATTAGAATCTCTGGCTTTGGGGTTGAGTATTCCCAACTAGAGACCTCTTTCTCCTGACCCTGTTCAGATAAATGAAAATGCATCCTATAACTTCTATGTTTTGGGGGCAGTTTTAACCTAGAATAGATGGGTGCCCCTGAAGTTGCAAAATGTGACATGAATGTGCCTGTTTCCAAGGAGAATTCACAGTTTCATCAGATTCTCAAATTGGGTAGGGGGTGGAGGGAAAATGGTTCCAAAAGAAGTAAAGAATTTCTCCTATAATTAAATAAATTACATTTATGAAGTAATTCTGAGCTCTTCATAGCACTTTTTATAAGAAAGAAAAAGGGGATGGTATATCTTGACCTCTACATAAAGAGAGTCCATTTTTACAGCCCTTTAATTCTTTTCCAGTAAAAATTCAATTAGTGTATGATTTTTTTTCTGCTTCTTAAAATATCTTTTCCTTTATGATGATCCATGAAGATTGAAACCAGGTGCCAAGCACCTTACTAAGTACTTGAAAGCACATTAACTCATTTAACCTTTAGGGTGATTCTCCAAGAAAATCTTATTATCCTCCATAATACAGCAAAGGAAACTGAGACTGAGAAGTAAGATCAGTCCCAAAGCTGCCAATCTGTGCTGATAACCCCATGCTACGTAGTCCTCATCTTTGCTAGAGTCCTCAGCTTATGGAAACAGACTTGTTTAATTCACTGTTTGGTTTACAAAACATCTGCAGCTAGAGATGTCAGAATTTTCCTTAAGAATTCAGTCAATACATAGATTGAAAGATCACTCTAAAGCTCACAGTTTATGTTCTCTTTGACTCAGGATGATAATACCCTCCAAGTAGTAGCTCCTGCTTTTATACACAGACTTTGCCAGGCAGGTTAAATGACATCCCATATATAACACTATTCAAAGTCTTCATGAATATATATTACATTTTGGGGCAAAGAGAAAAAGAGTACTCTAACACATCAAGGATTCTAATGAAAACATGACCTATATATAAAACAAGAGAATTGTTGCTTTCTAACACCAGGAAAGCTAAATATGTGCCAAACTGATATTTAAAGAAAGAGAAAAAATTGACAGACGATAAATAGACCTAAGTGAGAGTCAGACTCTTCATGGCTTTTGGAACTCTGCTCTGAGCAGTTAAACTACAAAAGTGAGTTACAGAGTGGGGGAAAGACCATGTTCTTTGGCATCAGGTAGAGATGGATTTGGAGAAGGCAATGGCACCCCATTCCAGTACTCTTGCCTGGAAAATCCCATGGATGGAGGAGCCTGGTAGGCTGCAGTCCATGAGATCACTAAGAGTCGGGCACGACTGAGTGACTTCACTTTGAATTTTCACTTACATGCATGGAGAAGGAAATGGCAACCCACTCCAGTGTTCTTGCCTGGAGAATCCCAGGGATGGCGGAGCCTGGTGGGTTGTCGTCTATGGGGTCACACAGAGTCGGACACAACTGAAGCGACTTAGCAGCAGCAGCAGAGATGGATTTGGAGAAGACAATGGCAATCCACTCCAGTACTCTTGCCTGGAAAATCCCACGGACGGAGGAGCCTGGTTGGCTGCAGTCCGTGGGGTCGCTAGGAGTCGGACACGACTGAGTGACTTCACTTTCACTTTTCACTTTCATGCATTGGAGAAGGAAATGGCAACCCACTCCTGTGTTCTTGCCTTGCCCAGGGATGGGGGAGCCATCTCTGGAGTCGCACAGAGTCGGACATGACTGAAGCGACTTGGCAGCAGCAGAGATGGATTTGAATCTAGCTCAACTGTAAAATGAAAGTGAAACTTCACTCCCTTATAGGATGGTCAAGAGCAAACAAAGCACTGTATAGGTGGTCACTAAGCATTAACATTCTTTCTTCCTTCTTCAGAATTTCTCTTCTAACCTGTCAAAAAGCCAGAGTCACCGCCTCCAGTGGGCAGTTCTTTAAACATGAATGTGCCTCTGGTACAACTGACTTCCCAGGGATACAGGACCTTGCTGATGAGTGATG
Organism: Bos javanicus; assembly: GCF_032452875.1. Lineage (NCBI taxonomy): Eukaryota > Metazoa > Chordata > Mammalia > Artiodactyla > Bovidae > Bos > Bos javanicus. The sequence goes on from NC_083889.1 coordinate 37,920,327, forward strand.
CAAGGAGCCTTGGATCATTCTTTAGAACCAGTCTAAGAATACAACTGACATTTCCAAGCATGTCCATCCAGAAAGACCAATCCAGCGTTAGCTGTCCAAGCTAAGGAAAGACGGGACAGAAATACTCTGACCGTGTGTGCATGCTCAGTCACTCAGTCATGTCTGACTCTTTGTAACCCTATTGGACTGTAGCTTGCCAGACTCCTCTGTCCATGGGATTTTTCAGGCAAGAATACTGGATTGGGTTTGCCATTTCCTGCTCCAGGGAATTTTCCCAACCCAGGGATAGAACCCATGTCTCCTGCACTGGCAGGTGGATTCTTTACCACTAATGCCACCTGGGAAGCCCAGGAAAGAGACGTTTTGAAATGGGATGTCTTTTTCTAACCCATCTAAGATGGGCAGCATGAGTTAGTACCATCTTCTTGGTGTCTTTCTAAACATTCAGTACTAAACTAAACTGTCATATCCTTTGAGCAGCAAATTCAACTTTAGAAATTTTTGTTGAATAAACAATTATTTAAAAAAAAAAGTATGCTGGCCATGTGTAAAGGATGTTGATTGCAGCACTGTTTACTTTAGTCCAATTAATTATTGGACTAGTTGTTGATTGGAAACCAACTAATCAGTCACCTGTGGGAACTGGTTAAGCAAGCTATATGGTCCGTGTAATGGAGAGCTCTACAGTCATGATGATGTAAATAAAATATAATTTAAATGTTCACAGTGCATTAAATTTAAGCATAAGTTAGAAAATATTTATGCTCAGGTTGAGTTTATTTTGTGTGTGGAAATAGATTAATATGGATATATTTTCACACAAAATTTGGAATATGAGAACACGTCATATGTTTTCTCATCTGTGTGCAACAATTATCCAAATTCTGAATTATCCAAATTATCCAATTCTCTGAATTATCCAAATTCTCTGCAACAATTTTTTGGTGTTGTTGGTTTAGTAATAAAAACAGAAGTCATTTTTAAAATCTCTAACACTATGATCTTTCACGAAACACATTATAGTGTCTCAACCTTCCCTGTTTTCTTTCCCAGGCCAAAAGCACATGGATATATCTGAATTATCCAAATCCTCTGCAGCAATTTTTCGTTGGCTTGCTAATAAAACCTGAAGTCATTTAAAAAATCTTTAAGACTGTGATCACTCACAATTCACATTCTAGTATCTCAACTTTCCCTGTTTCTTTTCCCAGGCCAAAAGCACTTGGATATACCTCAATTTCTGCAAACAGGAAACCTGGGGAAAAGAGCTCAGCTATATTTCCATTCTTCCATTTAAAGAAAGATTGCATTCATTATTCATACCCAGATGATTAAGAGAGGGAAAAGAACGGGAGAGAAGAAGCTGATTATGGTGATGTAAGGCTTCAGGAGAATAATTACAACCATCCCACTTAGCACTGGGACAGCACCTCGCATCTTCAAAGCTGTCTCAGATATTATCTAATTAAGCAAAGTATGGAGGACAATGACAACAGTGGGGGATTTAATCTAAGAAGCATGAGGGGGTCTTTGGATACTGAGGAGAAGAAATTAACAGAGGGGGCAGTAACAAGAGGGGCCAAATGAGAAGTTCAGTGCAGAGTCTGAGATATCAGAAGCTCACAGAGGTTTTGAGGGCTGAAAGCAAAAACCATAAATTGAAAAAATAGAGAAGGGAGGAGGAAAAGAATGATGAAACTAGTAGAAAGCTGCAGGGAAATTCAATACCACTACATTGTTTCTAGAACCTTACATCATTAATCTATTTAATTATGCTTTCTATATATTTGAAGGCAGGATGATCCCTGCAACCCTGGAACTCACATAATTCCAAAAGCATTAGATTTTGGGCCTGCCAGTCAGAATCCCTGGTGACATTTATCTCTGTACCAGGGAAAACATTATAAACACAATCACAGATGCACGTTCTTGGAGGAAGCTTTAGACCACTGCCAGTTCCTGCCCTGTGACCCAATTTAAATGCACCGAGAAAACAAGCACATCAGAGGCTATAAAAAGAGCAAGTCTCAGGCATCCGAAGAGCAGAAAGTTATTCATCAGAAGCTCAAGGAAATGCTAAAATAGAAAAATGCTTATTTGGGATGCTGCAATTCTTGGTTGGTCTGATTCTTACTAACACTGGTTTACATCTTCATTCAATTACTGGTCCCTAGTGGCCTTATCCTACAATAAATATCAGTTATTACAATTTAATAAGATTTATGATCTGTTCCCTTGAAGATATATCCAGGGAGGTGGGGGGAGGTGGCAGGTAGAATTTGCAGTGGGCCTTGATGAGGGGAGGAAAAGTCAGAAGAGGCAGTGGCAGGAGCCAAGGTCATGTATGTGCTGAAAAGCCAAGTCAAAGACAGGCGTTATGTCCAGTCTTGCAGGTACCATAGGCAGAGATTTCTTAGAGTTGTTCCTTTTTCCATGACTTACTCTGTCTCCTTCAGCAGGATTAAGGACAGGCAGTGATACATTATACAGCCCCCAGACAGGCATATCAACATCTGCCCTTTCTTTCTTTTCCCCTAAAACATTTAAGCCTGCAGTTGAAAATACAGCTGACAATTACCAAGCAGGAGCTTCCTTGCCCAAAGGTAATTCCCACATGTCGGTTCAGTGCAGTAAACACACCTGTGTACTGTGATTACACCTGTATGCCTTATTGACTTTTTTGTTTGTTTGTTTTGGCTTTAGAGCTTTACTGATCAAAAAGAATCAGATTCCTAGCTCTTTGCCTGGGATATTGCTCATTACATTTCAAAATCTGAGAAATAGTGGGGGTAGTGAGAGTGGAGGCATGGCCAGCTTGTGTCACTGGACTGGACACCAAGCACATTATGAGCATTTTTAGCCATGTTTGTGAAATAAATATAAAGGGCTTAACTTTAGCACAAGCGGGGCATTCAAAGGTCTCAACTAGTCCTCATTACGGGGTCTACTTTATCTATCTTTTTCTCCTCCCTCCTTCTCTCCCTTCCCTTCCTTCTATTTACTAATTCCCTTTATGCAAAACCACTAAAAATCTATGATGCTATAGATCACCTGAGAGGATTCTGCCTAAGTCTTTACTTTTCTTTGCTACTCCTTTCACACTGGGTCTGTCTCTCTTCGATACATTCGTTGGAAGCTGACTCTGAAGTGTAAACTAATTCCATAATTTAAACAAAATGGCATTGGAAGATAAAGATCACAAAGCACATTCACAAGAAATAGACATAGAAATAATCCCTGTGTGCTTTATGGCTTTTGGGATCTGACCTATCATTCCTGTCTTCCCAGGTGATTGACAGCTGCCCACAAGCCAAACAAAGGAGAGCGGGAGAACCAGTTGCCTTCACAACCTGTGTTTTAGTTTCCTAAGGCTGCCATAACAAATTACCACTAACTGGGTGGGTTAAAACCACAGAAATTCATTCTGTCACAATTTGGAGGGTCAGAAATCAGAAGTCAGGTGTCAGCAGGACTGGTTCCTTCTAGAAGCTCTGTGAGAGAGTGCTGCCTCTCCTCCAGCTTCTGGTGGCTGCTGGCAATTCTTAGCATCGCTTGGCTTGTAGAGGCATCATTCCAATTTCTGCGTCTGTCTTCACATGTCCTTCTCCATGGTCTCTGTGTGTTCTCCTTTTCTGTACTTAATAAGGACACTCATCACAGGATTTAGGGCCCACTCTAAATCTAGAATGATCTCATCTCAAGATGCTTGATTACATCTGCAAAGACTCTACTTCCAAATGGGCTCACATTCACAAATACTGAGGATTCAGGCTTGCACATCTTTTTTTTGGTGGGGGGGCACTATTCTACCCTCTACACCTATCCTTGTTCTATTCTTCATCACATTGTCACATTACCAATGTTGAGGGAAAAAAACAAAACAAAGTAAGTCCTATAACATGCACAGAGATACATGGAAGGACAGTACATTCAGTCTTTGGAAGAAAAGATTAGAAACATCTTAAATGTCCATCAACAGGAAACCAGGTTAAATCAGTTTGACTTGTCTATCCAATGGAATAACAGGCAGCTACTAAAGACAACAAAGTAGGATTTAAGTAAATTGAAACAGAAATATCTCCAAAATATGTTGTAAAGAGAATTAAGAAAATTATAGAACAAAATACGTCTCACAAATCCACTCTGAAGAACAAGCTATAAACAACAAACCCACACAAGCTTTCTTTCGGGGAATTTCTCTGTTCCCACGCCAGTTATGCAGTTCTGAGTTGATCTCTTTTCTGGGCTGCCAGTGTCGATCCCTTTTCCCTGCCATAAAGAATAATCAGATCTAGACAATCACTGTATCCTGTTCTGCTGACCATTGTGACAGGGATGGAGGTTGCCTGAAAACCAAGCTAGGCTAGTCAGAAGTCTTCCATGGATTTTTAACAATTTGGATTTTAAGGAGAAACAAAATCTTGACTTTGGGGCCCTATATTAGGTTTCTATGGCTACTAGAACCAATCACCAAATACTTGGTGGCTTAAAAGAACACAGATTTATTATCTTATCATTACGTAGATCAGAAATATGACAAAAGTCTCATCGTATCAATATGGCTGTGTTCCCTTCTGGAGATTCTGGGGTGGATGAGGGTGATCCATGTCCTTGCCTTTTCCAGCTTCCAGAGGCATACACTTGTTTGGTTCACGGTCCCATTTTTCCATTTTCAAATCCAGCAATAGATGTTTGGGTGAGGTTTCTCACATTTTTTTCTCTGTCTGATCTCACGTTCTTGGTCACATCTCCTCTGACTCTAACTCTTCTTAACCCTTCTTTCATTTTTAAGGACCCTTGTGATTACTTTGGGTCCACCTTAATAATGCAGGATAATATTCCTATTTTAAGTTCAGCTGATGAGTGAGTGAGTGAAGTTGCTCAGTCGTATCTGACTCTTTGTGACCCTGTGGACTGTGGTCTACAAGGCTCCTCTGTCTATGGGATTCTCCAGGCAAGAATACTGGAGTGGGTTGCCATTTCCTTCTCCAGGGGATCTTCCCGACTCAGGGATCAAACCCGGGTCTCCCTCATTGCAGGCAGACTCTTTACACTCCTAGTGACCAGGGAAGCCAATAGGTCAGCTGATGAACAACTTTAATACCATCTGCAATTTTAATTCTCCTTTGCTATGTCAGACAACATAGTGACAGGTTCTGAGGATTAGGATTTACACATTTTTGAAGGGAGATAGGACAGTATTTTGTCTTGAATTTGGAGCAAATCCAGGTCTGCAGATAGCTATCCTTCCCAACACATGGGGAAAGCCAACTGAGGGGACAGACACACAGAAAGAGGACAAGCTGAGCAAGAGATGAGAGAAACAAAGATTACCCTGCTGGAGACCCTGGGTCCAGCCATTCCTGAAGCTAGTACAACTCAGGTAAGTATAATTATATAAGCCAAGAGATTCCTCCTTTTTTCTTTTTTTGAATTGGGCTGGTCTCATTTGCAATCTAAAGATCTCAGATATTTGCATATGTCTAGCAAAGTCTTGAAAGAACAGCACAGGATAGAACTGGATTGACTGCTGTGTGATAGCTCTCATTTTTTCCTTAGTATATCTATATTATTTGAATATTGTACAATGGGCAGCTATTACTTCTGTAATTTTAAAAATGAAGTAAAAACAAGAGGCTGTAACATAAAAAGTAAGTTTATCCAGGGCTCCAAGGTCCAGTTAAAGAGCACAAACCTTCTAAGTTTCTCTTTCATTTGGTGCTTTTAAACAGTACCTAAGTCCATTCGAGAGCTCATAATTACTTCTTAGGCCTTGATAACATGCTTTATCCTTTAAGAAGAGCTATTTAGATGGGAACCACTTGCAAACAAAGAACCTGCTGGCTCGTATTTGGAGGCCTGACAAGTCTCTGCCCAGGTCCACATGGCAGGCCTTGAAAGCACAAGTCTGCACTAGTTCTCTTTCTTGCCTCCTCAGACTATAAATACGTGTAATATAGTACACCAAGTGAAAAGAAAAGAAGCAGAAACAAATGCCTGCATTCCCCTTAGCAAAACAAAGCGATAAAAGCAGCCTTGACGCCAGTTGCATTAAACAACAGGAAGAAAATCGTTTGTTAAAATATCACAATTAAGAGCTCTGAAGAATTTTCCTGCTGGACCCAGCACAGTAGGGGTTAGTATGCTGGATCCAAATCCCCTGGTCTTCTTGTTACACAGCCTGATGGACTGAGAACCCAACATGCAGGAGGCATTTCAGTATCCTTTCCTTAGAACAGACCCTCTGAAAATCCCAGCCAATGAGCAGAGTCACTGGCATTAAAATCTGGACCTTTCTGACACCAGGACTACTCAGGAACCTTATGAACCACCCAGATTCTCAGGCTCCATCTTCCAAAGACCTGGAATCTAGAGATTTGGGGTTAGGCCCAAAATTCTATATTCCAACAAGCTCCTCACACAATAAGACGCAGGACAAACATACACACAATACAGTCTTTTTCTTTCTGTTGCAACTCCTGCCTTTTTACTTCTTTAGGTATCTCAGACTTGGAAAAGCAAAGGTTGCAGGATTCCTAACACATATTTCTTGCAGCCACTCTTTTCTCATATCCCAGAACAGAACCAACTGCAATTGGGAGGTATTTCAATGAGTAACTCTTACAGACCAAAAGTTAAAAACAAACAAAACAAACAAAACAGTGAACCTCCTACTATATCACAAGGAGAGTAAACAAAATTCACAATCCTCTAGAGATAAGAAATCAATTTTTTGAATATGTTAACTTCACCAAGCTATAAGTATTCAAATTTCAGGGCAATAAAGAATCAAACTATTGATCAAACCTTTCTGGACTCATGTCAAGAAATTGCAGTGGGCTGCATAATTTCAAAAAGTGAAAGTCACTCAGTTTTGTCTGACTCTTTGCATCCCCACGGACTATAGAGTCCATGGAATTCTCCAGGCCAGAATGCTGGAGTGGGTAGCCTTTCCCTTCTCCAGTGGATCTTCCTGACCCAGGAATCAAATCAGGGTCTCCTGCATTGCAGGCAGATTCTTCACCAACTGAGCTATAAGGGAAGCCCATAATTTCAAAACCCTCTATTTTTTGAGATATCCTAGTACATACAGGGTAGCTCCTGCATATTTCTGCTCTGTTTAGTTGGAGAGCTGGCCGTTTGGGACATTATCAACTTCTTTAAACCAGACATAGAAAATAGCAGTCAGGTGTTGCCCTTTATGACTAAGCTGGATTTGACCTTATTAAGTCCTAAATTAGTCAAAGTAGAACACTTTTTTTTTTTTTAACTTTTCCATTAATCCCTCCATTCAAAACTGTCTGTTGAAACTAAACAATGGAAAATACCAGAATGAAGCCATAGGTGATCAGGGTTTGGTTTAGATCCTTCCTCTTTTAGCTTTTTCTACCCCCAGCATACTGGAGTCCCTTTACCCAGCTCCGTGCCCCCCACACTCCTACTCCATAGCACTTACTATTTTCTAATTACTGTATAATTTATTAATATACTGTAGCTACTGTTTAAGTCAATCATTTCCTCAAGAATGGAAGCTCCAGAAAATTGGAAATTTTTGTTAATTTTGTGCATAGAATAATGCCTGGAACAGATACATGCTCATAAAGTGAGGGAAGGAAGAGGAGTCTATAGTAGGAAAGAACAAAACCCTCATAGAAAGAAGCAGAAATATAATAAAAGATGCAAACAGACTGTGTCTTGATGGTGGTAAATGTGCTGTCCAATATGGTAGCCGCTAGCCACATGAGGCAATTGAGAACTGGCAAAGTGGCTAGTCTCAACTGAGACTGGATCTTGAAGACTTAGAAAAGGAAAGAATATAAAAGATCAGTAATTTTCCATACTGATTACATGTTGAAATGATAATATTTTTGACATAGTGGGTTAAATTGCTAAAATTAATCTCACCAATCTTTTCTTACCTTAATTTGCTACTGGAAAATTTAAAATGACATCTCTGACTCATATTCATGTCTCCCACTGTATTTCTACAGGCTAGTGCTGTGTTGGGGTTTCTGAATCTCACCATTTCTTTTTCTTTGTTTTTCTGCTCTACTTATTTCTTTTAAACTAATTTTAGACTGACAGAAATTTTGCAAAAAAAAAAAAAAAAAAACAGCATAGAGAGTTCACGTATATCTTTTCTCACTTTCCCTTAATGTTAATATCTCATATTTTTAACTCACCTACAGAGATTATTTAAATTTCAATCATTTTTCTCTTAATATCCTTCTTCTGTTCTGGAGCAGAGGATCCCACACTGCATTTCGTTATTATGCCTCTTTAGTCTCCTTCAACTGATGACAACTCCTCGTTCTTCCCAGTCTTATGACTGTGGCACTTCTGATAATTACTAGTCAATTATTTCACAGGACGTCTCATTTTGAGTTTGCCTCCTTTTATCTCATGATTAGACTGAAGCTATGCATTTGTATCAAGAAGGGCCACAGAAGCAATTTTCTGATCTTACCACGGGGTCCATGCTATCGTATTTCTGGTGATGTTAACCTTGGTTAAGGTGGTGTCTACTGGGTTTCTCCACTGTAAACTTTATTATTTTTCCCTTTGTAATTTATAAATCTCTTAGGAGAGATATTTAAAATTATGCACATATTCAGTTTCTCCTCGAACCTCCCGGCCCTGTTTTTAGCATCTGTCAGTGAGGATCCCATTATTTCTGAGGTTCTTCTTAGAACTGAGTGGAAGTGGCTATTTCTCCATTTCTTTTGCACTGTGATGTCTTCACACCCTGTCCACTTCATCACTGATGATACTTGCCTGGCACTGCTGGTATTTGAGTTTTCAGCCTCCTTGAAACTGGCTTATTATCTATGCAGCTGAGGTTCTCTTAGCCCAGTGTTCATGAACTGTCTTATATTACAGAGTGTAGCTTACTTAGACTTACAATCATTGATGTGAATAATTTAAGTATTAAGTGGGTTCTACAACAGCAACTCCTGATACAAATCCCAGAGTGTTCTTTTTCCTGGGAGACATTTGTTTGACTGCTCAGAAGAGCTCAAGTTCATCTATATTGGTCACAATTCAGTTTCTGTACTTTCTCTCTTCAGAGGGTAGGGGAAAGGAGGACAAAGGTGGTAAAGTCTAGTGCTTTTTCATGGATGAAGTGCTGGGGTATAAGACTGGGACCTCCACTAATTAGTAAATTTTGTCCGACCATACACTCATGAACTAGCTATCTACAATCAAGGAAAATACAGTATGATTAAGACACATTTCTAATTTATAAACTTGGCCACCCAAGATAAAATCACACAAGACATCCTTGATGTCTTGATAGTCTTCCCCCTCCACTTGCATTTGATTGACACTTTAGTCACATTAGACACGTCATCTTTAGATCTTCATCAATCACTTTCAGCATCGTCTCTAAGTCAGGCCAGCAGAGTTAGTACTCAATATAACACATTAACTAACAAATGGACAACTTATATTCGAAAGTGTTAACCCACAAAAAAGGACTGGAAAAGGTCAGTTTTCATTCCAATCCCAAAGAAAGGCAATGCCAAAGAATGATCAAACTACCAGATAATTGCACTCATCTCACATGCTAGTAAAGTAATGCTCAAAATTGTGCAAGTCAGGCTTCAATAGTACATGAACTGTGAACTTCCAGATGTTCAAGCTGGATTTAGAAAAGGCAGAGGAGCCAGAGATCAAATTGCCAACATCCATTGCATCATAGAAAAAGCAAGAGAGTTCCAGAAAAACATCTATTTCTGACTTATTGACTATGCCAAAGCCTTTAACTGTGTGGATCACGATAAACTGTGGAAAATTCTTAAAGAGATAGGAATACCAGACCACCTGACCTGCCTCCTGAAAAATCTGTATGCAGGTCAAAAAGCAACAGTTAGAACTGGACATGGAACAACAGACTGGTTCCAAATCGGGAAAGGACTATGTCAAGGCTGTATATTGTCACCCTGCTTATTTAACTTCTATGCATCATGAGAAATGCTGGGCTAGATGAAGTACAAGCTGGAATCAAGATTGCTGGGAGAAATATCAATAACCTCAGATATGCAGATGACACCACCCTTATGGCAGAAAGTGAAGAAGAACTAAAGACCCTCTTGATGAAAGTGAAAGGGGAGAGTGAAAAAGTTGGCTTAAAACTCAGCATTCAGAAAACTAAGATCATGGCGTCTAGTCCCATCACTTCATGGCAAATAGATGGAGAAACAGTGGAAACAGTGACAGACTACTTTTGGGGGCTCCAAAATCACTGTAGATGGTGACTGCAGCCATGATATTAAAAGACGCTTGCACCTTGGAAGAAAAGTTATGACCAACCTACATAGTTTATTAAAAAGCAAAGACATTACTTTGCCAACAAAGGTCTGTCTAGTCAAGGCGATGGTTTTTCCAGTAGTCATGTATGGATATGAGAGTTGGACTATAAAGAAAGCTGAGTGCCAGAGAATTGATGCTTTTGAACTGTGGTGTTGGAGAAGACTCTTGAGAGTCCCTTGGACTGCAAGAAGATCCAACCAGTCCATCCTAAAGGAGATCAGTCCTGAATATTCATTGAAGGACTGATGCTAAAGCTGAAACTCGAATACTTTGGCCACCTGATGCGAAAAAATGACTCATTTGAAAAGACCCTGATGCTGGGAAAGATTGAAGGCAGGAGGAAAAGGGGACAACAGGGGATGAGACAGTTGGATAGCATCACCAACTCAGTGGACATGAGTTTGGGTAAACTCCTGGAGTTGGCGATGGACAGGGAGGCCTGGCGTGCTGCAGTCTGTGGAGTTGCAAAGAGTTGGACATGACTGAGCGACTGAACTGAACCCACAAAATATAATTTCCACCATCATCAAAGACAGATTCATAAACTGGGAAGATTATGGGCCTGAGGCAACATGGGAACTTTTAACTTTTGTTTTTAAATGATCCTTTTTAAGAGATACAGCTCTTTTGCATTTGGAATAAAACTTCACTAATGTCTAACTCAACATTTCCAAAGTGTGTTTTGTATAAGGCTAGTTATGCAATGTTACTAGATGTTGAATTTAAAGACAAGTTTCTATGATCAAATGAGTTAGGGAAATGTTGGGTTAGCAGAGTTAACAGAAGCCTGGTTAACAGGCTTCTCTTTTGCAGGACTTTTCAGAGCCTTCACTATTCCAATGTACACTGTGAGGGGGCCAGTAAGTGGTGCTCTTAAAAGCATTTAAATTATTTTCCTCCCAGTCTTCCATTCAGTTCAGTTCAGTTCAGTCGCTCAGTCGTGTCCGACTCTTTGCGACCCCATGAATTGCAGTATGCCTGGCCTCCCTGTCCATCACCAACTCCCGGAGTTCACCCAAACCCTCTTAAGCTCAACATTCAGAAAACTAAGATCATGGCATCTGGTCCCATCACTTCATGGGAAATAGATGGGGAAACAGTGGAAACAGTGTCAGACTTTATTTTTGGGGGCTCCAAAATCACTGCAGATGGTGATTACAGCCATGAAATTAAAAGACGCTTACTCCTTTGAAGGAAAGTTATGACCAACCTAGTCTTCCATTATTATTTATTTATTTTTCTAGATTTATTGAGATATAATAATTTATATAAAACATCATGTAAATTTAAGGTGTACAATGTGATGATTTGATGCAAGCATAAATTTCAAAATAATTACCAGTACTGTTGACTATAGTTACCATGATCTGCGTTAGATTCCCCAGAACTTACTGATGTTACAACTGGAAGTTTGTACTCTTTGACTGGTATCCCATCGCCAGGCAACCATCCTCCTAACTCTGTTTCTGAATTTGGCTTTTTTAGATTCCATACTTCAGTGAGATCATATAATATCTTTCTTTCACTGTCTGACTTATTTTCCTTAGCATAATGCCCTCAAGGGCCACTTATATTGTTACAAATGGCAACACTTCTTTCTTTTTATCCCTAGAGGAGGGCATGGCAAACCACTCCAGTATTCCTACCTGAAGAATCTCATGGACAGAAGAGCCTGGTGGGCTACAGTCATAGGGTGGCACAGAGTCAGAAATGATGAATAATATTTGCATGTATAAATAAATATGAAGAGTCTGCCTGCCAGTGTAGGAGGTGCAAGAGACACTGGTTTTTGATCCCTGGGTCAGGAAGATCCCCTGGAGAAGGAAATGGCAACCCACTCCAGTATTCTTGCCTGGAGAATCCCATGGACAGAGGAGCCCAGTGGGCCACAGTGCATGGGGTTGCAAAGAGTCGGACATGACTGAGCAAGTAAGCACACACACACGTAAATACACATGTACACATACTACATAAAATGTGATATATAAGTATACATATATATGAATATTATCTATATATGATTACATCATATATGTGTATATATAATATATATATGAATATTATATATATATATGATTTGTTTCTTTATACATTCATTCGTTGATGTTGCCATGTCTTGGCTATTATGAGTAATGGGGCAATGAACATGAAGGGCAGATATCTCTTGGAGACAGTGTGACTCCTCCTTTGAAGAGCATTTCATAGGACTAACATTTCTCAAAAATCCCTTTGGGGATCACTGGCCAAACTTATCCACCTACTGAGACAAATAAGGTTTTCTCAAAATATTTCAGAAAAAAACATGTGGGACCTTCTGTAGCATTCCACTGGCAAATGCTTTGGTGGCTCACTGTTGAGAAGCAGGAACTGCAAACTTGGAAAGAAGCAGGTGCCCCTCATCAGTCACCTCCAGCCTATCCCACTGCCTCCTCAGGGTACCGGACCCATGTCCAGTCATCAATGCCTCCACGGATTTGCTCTACAAGGGTCAATCAGGAAGAAGGAAAAACACAGAGGGAAGGGGGAAGGCAGGAAAGGAGAGAAGGAAGAAAGGGAGGAAGGTCTAGATCCTAAGTCTGAGGAAACACTGCGCACACGAATAATCTCTGTGCTGGGTTAATATCCAGAAAGAATGACAAGTTAAGCCCAGAACAACAGATGGAGGTGCATTTATTGACAGGTAGAGATTTCGACTCAGGGATGAAATCTTCGGGGAAGTGAAAATATAAAAATCAATAGAAAGGTCTACAAAGAAAGTCCCTCACAAGATATTACTATCATCGATTGAACTCCTCTAGCTGCTGGAATGCTACTCACTGAAAGGTACAGCCAATTGGAATGTAGTAATTTGCATAAGATGCAAGCTATTGAGAACTGATAAAACCATGCTTTTGTATGCTGAGGGGGAGATTACAATGTCTGTCCAGTATCTAAAATGTGTTATAATATAAGCTTTTGTAAAAATGGCCTTCACTCTGTGGATTAACTTTTTTCTACAGATACAAACTATTTAACATTGACAACTTTCAAGCTACAAATAGCAGGCATACAAATAATCTGTGCGTTCAGAAGACTGGTTCTGCTCTATACCTAACCCTCAACCTTGCTGTGAGAAACTCCAGTCATCCCTCCCCCCATGTTGTCAGCACCCTCATGATGAGAAGAGGGTCCTGTCTGAAGTAAGATCCCCCATAACGTGTTTTCTCTTCCCTTCAATGTTGTTGTGTGGAAAGTGGGGGAAAGATGAAGTGCTTGGGGGACAGGTGGAGCTGCATTTGCAACCTCATTCCAATTTACTAATTCTGCGTCCCTGGGAAAGGTATTAGGTTGAACCATATGAAATTGCCATATGCCAAACAAAATACGGAGAAGGCAATGGCACCCCACTCCAGTACTCTTGCCTGGAGAATCCCAGGGATGGGGGAGCCTGGTGGGCTGCCATCTATGAAGTCGCACAGAGTTGGACACGACTGAAGTGACTCGGCGGCAACAGCAGTAAGCAAAATACTGGCGATTTCATAGAGTTCCATGTAACATCTAAGACTCTGAGCCTTGGTTTCCTCATCTATAAATGGGACTAACAGTGCCTTTAGTTGTGACAACTGCATGTGTGTCAAGCACATGGCACAGTCCTGGAAGAGTGCCGGAGCTCAGAAAATAAGCTGTTATCACTGAGCACAAAGTGAAGCCCACATTCTCTCTTCCAAGTTCTTCCCCAGTTCAGTTACTATCTTTCACTCACATTCCATCTCTTTAAATATGCCCCCTTTTCAGCTTTCATCTCTTTCTCAACCATCTCAACCATAGAAATCTCTCTATGCTATCCCACTCTTTTTCTGTCCTTTCCCCCACAACCTTCTCTCTACCTACACCAGAGAGCAGCTCACCATGGCTGAGTGGAAGAGTCAGGAGGGGGATGTACTCCCGTCAGTGAACAGACAACAAGTAGAAATACTATTTGATGATTCCAGAACCTCTGCAGTAAAGTCTATGGTCCCCGAACATTACCTATGCAGTTTTCAGGATGTCCATGGAAGTCTCTCCTATTCATTTTTCAGTTGCTAATTAAAAACTGCTTCTCTTCATGCATGGATCTTCAAGACACCTTTTAAAGATGTTCTTTAGTTCTATATCAATCTCTTTTAATTAATTATTTTGCATCTGCTGTGGCCAGTGTAAATGTGTATCATGTTAGCTATACATGTGGCTTTAGTGAACTAGAATTGGAACTCAACAGTCTCTATATTGCAAGAGGATGACTTATTGGAGAGAAACTTTGGGAAAACAAATCATTCGTAAGTTTGGAGATGCATAGGTTATGAAAATCCTGTAGAACAAAGGAAGCAGGTGCAGTGGACTGGATTACAGAAACTGCGCTATCCCATTATTTTGTGAAGTGTGAATTCTAAGCTAAACCTCTTTTCAGAACATTATTTTGGATGCTTCAGAAAGTTTCTAGAATGTTGTTAAGAAGATCTCCATAAAGCAAAGCAGCTTCTCTCTGCCCTTCACTGACAAGGGCTTTTCATTTTAGAACCCTTCCTATAGCTTGAATACCCAGACCTACAGTTGGTAGATTCATATGAGATTTTAAATGTTATCAACATATTACTTTATAAAATGTTTTCACTTTAAAAGTGAACTAAATTAACTCATTAAAAGGTCTCCCTGTCATATGTGTACTGTATACTTGATAGAACTTTGGGATCTGCATGTTATACAAGATTATTTTCAGTAAAAACCCACTGTATTTACAAATTAATATGGTATATTATGTAGGACATGGTAATTGTTTATAATCAACAGGGTTGCTGGGCATAATGGGTCTTGTTTAGTTGCTAAGTCGCATCCAACTCTTTTGTGACTCTATGGACTATAGCCCACCAGGCTCCTCTGTTCATGGGATTTCCCAGGAAGAATACTGGAGTGGGTTGCCATTTCCTTCTCCAGGGGATCTTCCCAACCCAAGGATCGAATCTGCATCTCCTGCTTCCCCGGGGAGTTCTTTACCACTGAGCCACCTGGGAAGCCCATAATGGAACTACTGAAAGCAATATTTTCCTATTATAAATTAATCAAAATACTACTGATATCTGAACAATCCACCGTTTTCAGACTCATCACCTAATTTCAGCCACGGAAACCCCTTCAGGATTATTTATATAATTATAACAGTAGTCACTTTTGTGTTTGTTATTTTGTTAGTTTTAAGGTAAAGTGTCACTTTTTCAGATCTTTCATTCAGTGGAAACGACTGTTTTGAATTTTACGTCACAAAATGTGTGTGTGCTAAGTTGCTTCATTTGTGTCTGACTCTTTGCAACCCTACTGTAGCCTGCCAGGTTCCTCCGGCCCTGGGATTCTCCAGGCAAGAATAATGAGTGGATAGCCAGGCTCTCCTCCAGGGGATGTCACAAAATAATATATTTTAAATACTCTAGAATAAGATCTAAGCAAGTAACAGAACTAGATGATCTACCCACTTAAAATCACGGCCTGCTACAAAACAATGTTTAGAAAGTGACTTCTACAGATAAAAACTATTAGTACAAAACTATTAGTAAATAATAGTACTAATAGTAAATAGTAATAGTAAAGACTATTAGTACAAAAATTAATAGTAAAAAAATAATTTACATTGAAATTCTGAAAAAACATTGCTACTGTAAGATGAGCCATGATATTCTGTCAACATTTGAACTATGAAGTGGCTTAGATTAGTGCTGTCCAACAGAAATATAATGCAAACAACAATGGGAGCCACAGGCTTAATTTTAAATTTTCTAATAGCCTCCTTATAAAAGTAAAATAAGACAAGTAAAGTTAATTAAAATAATCTATTTAAACCAATATACCCCAAATATTACAATGTCAATGTCTAATCAATATAAAATATTACTAATGAAATTTTAACCATTTTATCATATTAAGCCTTTGAAATCTAGTATGCATTTCATACTTTACAGCATATCTCCATTCAGACTAGCCACATTTCAAGGGTTTGTGGCCACAAGCAGTTACTGTATAATAGCACATCTAAAAGTTTATTAATAAAAAGTTTCAGGTTTTCAAATCAATGAAATGATGCTCATCTTTCCTGTTTATCACATAGTATCTTTTGAAAACCTATTATTTTCTAAGGCTATGTTAAACTCCTATAGTATTTTTTGAACAAAGGAATAGAGATGACAACATTGACAATCAATTTGATTTAACACTGAATTTTCTACAACTAAGAATCCTGCCATCATACTCCGTTTTATCCAAAATAAGATGTACTGGAATAAACACTGAGATAACAGAAGCTGATGAGGACAGCAAAGGCTCACATTTATTAAGGAGCTTATATGTGCCACACATTGTTTATATGTGAGAACTCTTGATTTATTTCTCACAATAATCCTACAAGGTAGGTACTATGATACTTGGAACCATAGACTCCTAATACAGGTGTCAATAGCAATTCTCATCTTTCATGCAGTAAAAATAATAGTGACTGATTATTCACTTAGAGCTTGTTATGGCTCAGGCACTATATTAAGCAATTAACTGTCATTATGTCATTAAAATTCACAAAACCTTTACAAAATAGGTATCATTATTTCCATTTTACAAGTCAGGAAATAGACTCAGAGCTTCAAAGACTGTAGCCAAGAAGTGGCACTAAATCTTTGTTTATGCCATGCTATATACTATAATGTATAGTCTGTTTACAATGAACTCATCTGATAAAAGAAGGTGCCCTCTCTGGGGTTCCCTTATACCCATGGGAAGACAAGGCCTGCTTGTTGGAAATAATTGGAAATTATTTCGAGCACAGTCCAAATTGTGTGGTTCTGACAATAAGTGAAAACAGATATAAAGGGTTGGAAGATTCTGGAGCACAGCTTAGAGGAGAAAAGATACTTTTTGGTTTGTAAATGCCACCACTGCCCAAGTGACACCCATAGGTATAATCATTATAGTCCACAACTACATTCTTAATAAGCACTGCAATTTGTTAGGTACTTGTGTTTCACAAAGTATTGCAACATACTCTGACTTATATGATCCATATAGTCACTTTGTAAGATGGGCAGGGAAGGTATACACTCATTTTACTGCTGAAGGAAAGAGACTGATTCATCCAGAACTGCATAGTAGCTTAGCATGATGCGACAGTATGTATTTCAGCTACAAAAGTGAGTTTAATTACATGAAAACATTACGTAAATAATAGTCCCAGGTGGGATGTACATTTGGGAAAACTCATGATCAAAATATAAGAAACTTCCACTTTATACAATGCCATAAATTTCCTAATATAAATCATTATTTACAGTTTCTATTACTTGATGCAGATTCCACAGACAACTTGTACTGAATTTTTTGCTTGCTTGTAAGAAACATGTGATACTAAATATCAGATGAATAACATTTTAACACTCTTCGCATTCCATTTGGACTTTATATAACAATTCTTTATATTACATTCTTCTTTACTGGGCTGTGAACTCATTGAGGAGAATGACTTTATCTGACTTATCTTTGCGGTCCTCAGTGTGTTGAGTTATTCATTTCAACTAGGTTAGTTTATTGGAAAGAAACAGCAATCCACCTGAATTATATCAAGAAAACAGCATATTTTGGGGAAGGTACATACAGACTGGTTCCAAATCAGGAAAGAGTATGTCAAGGCTGTATATGCAGAGTACATCATGAGAAATGCTGGGCTGGATGAAGCAGAAGATGGAATCAAGATTGCTGGGAGAAATATCAATAATCTCAAATATGCAGATGACACCACCCTTATGGCAGAAAGTGAAGAAGAACTAAAGAGCCTCTTGATGAAAGTGAAAGAGGAGAGTGAAAAAGTTGGCTTCAAGCTCAACATTCAGAAAACTAAGACCATGGTGTCTTAGTCCCATCACTTTGTGGCAAATAGATGGGGAAACAGTGGAAACAGTGGGAGACTTTATGTTTTTGGGCTCCAAAATCACTGCAGATGATAACTGTAGCCATGAAATCAAAAGACGCTTACTCCTTGGAAGGAAAGTTATGACCAACCTAGACAGTATATTAAAAAGCAGAGACATTACTTTGCCAACCAAGGTCCGTCTAGTCAAGGTGATGGTTTTTCCAGTGGTCATATATGGATGTGAGAGATGGACTACAAAGAAAGCTGAGTGCCAAAGAATTGATTTTTTTGAACTGTGGTGTTGGAGACTTTTGAGAGTCCCTTGATCTTCAAGGGGATCCAGCCAGTCCATCCTAAAGGAGATCAGTCCTGAATATTCATTGGAAGGACTGATGTTGAAGCTGAAACTCCAATACTTTGGCCACCTGATGCGAAAAAGTGACTCATTTGAAAAGACCCTGATGCTGGGAAAGATTGAAGGCAGAAGGAGAAGGGGATGACAGAGGATGAGATGGCTGGATGGCATCACCGACTCAAGGGACATGAGTTTGAGTCAACTCTGGGAGTTGGTGATGTACAGAGAAGCCTGGCGTGCTGCAGTCCCTGGGGTTGCAAAGAGTCAGACAGGACTGAGTGACTGAACTGAACCGAACTGAACTGAACATATGGCTAGAACTATAAAGTCAGAAAGACAGAGGCAGGCCTAGGGAGCAACAGCTCAACTCACATCTCCCTCTGGGGTAAGGCACCCTGATGACACCTCAAGATGTATTTAACTCTTTTGATAGGATACTTACCTTCCTGCAACTGGCTTCCTTTTTTTATTCACTTTCTGCTGCCTTAGAGCTTTGGGTCAGAGAGAGCTCTCCATGGCCTCTCTGGCTTTGACTCATCTGTCACTCCCTTCCTCTCTCCTGTTTCTCATTGCAATTACTGCAAATAGGGAATCTGATTGGTCTACCATAGCTTTCTATAACATGCCATTCATTTGTTTTAAAACAACAACTATTGCACCTAATAAGTATCTCAACTTTACATGTCCAAAATGGAACAACTGAACCATGTACCACCATCTCCCAGTACCATCCTCCCCATTTTTGGACCCTATGCCTTGATTCCTTCTTTGCCTTGCCTTCTCCCCACATATTATTTCTCAAAGCCAGTTCTATGTATCATCTCTTAAAATATATCCCAAATCTTTCCAGTTTTCTCCCTCTTAATCACTAAAACCCTATTGAAGCCACTATCATCTCTTGCATATGTTAAATGAAAAATATATTTTGCACACAGCAGCTAAAATAATTCTTAAATAAATCACATCATGTCACTCCTTTAGTCTTAAGCAAAGGATTTCCACTACATCCAGAATAAAATTCAAGTGTCTTACATGGCCCATGAGGCCCTATTTCTTACTGGCCCCTGCATGCCTCACTGTACCCCACCTTCCTCTTTATCCACTGGGTTCTGCCTGCACTATTCTTCTACCTGTTCCTCTACTGCACCAGGTTCCCTCCTGCCTTTGTACTTGCTGTTCCTTCTTCACCTAGATCTTCCCAGGGTCTACCCTTCTTGTCACTCACATCTCAGCTTAAATGTCCCCTCACAAGAGAGACCTTGCCAACTCCATTCCCAGTTATTATCCACTGTATCACTCTGTTTCATTTTTGTCACTGTGCTTGTCCTACATGATCTTGGTCTTTTGCTTGTTTGCATCTTTCTTTTCTCTAGTCCTTGCCCTCACTACGATGTTAAGCTCCAGGAAAAGAAGGACCCAATGTAACTTGCTCTCCAGCACCAAGAATAGTTCCTGGCACAGTGTAGGCATTCAAAAATGTGCTACATATCTAGAGAAAACCATAATTTGAAAAGATACAGGCAATCCAATGTTCGCTGCAGCAGTTTTTACAACAGCTAAGACATGGAAGCAACCTAAATGTCCATCAACAGAGGAATGGATAAAGAAGATGGTGCATATGCATTTACAATGGAATATTACTCAGCCATATAAAATAATGAAACAATACCATTTGCAGCACCTGGATGGACCTAGAGATTATATTTCAAGTGAAGTGAGTGAGATAGAGAAAGTTGACAAATATCATATGATACCACTTACCTGTAGAATCTAAAAAAAAAATGATACAAATGAACTTATTTATAAAAAAGAAACAGACTTTGAAGACAAACTTACAGGCTAAATTAGGAGTTTGAGATTAACATATATACACTACTATATATAAAAGAGATAATTAACAAAGACCTATTGTAATAGGGAACTCTATTTAATATTCTATAATAGCCTATAGGGAAAAGAATCTGAAAAAGAATGGATATATGTATATGAATTACTTTGCTATAGACCTGAAACTAACACAATATTGCAAATCAACCGTACTCCAATATAAAATAAAAGTTAAAATTTTAAGATGTGCTAAATGAATGAATGAGTCTCTCTTTGTTGCAGCAACTCTTTATAGATGGTTGATCAACTAATCAGTTGGTGCCTACCCCTCATCCATTTAGCTGGGATGGGTGGGGCCCCTAGGACCCAAACATGGGTGAGTCTGGGCTGGATCTGCAGCAGAAGACAAGCACTCTATACTCATCATATTCATTCATGTCTGGCTTACACTGATTGAGCAAATGAGTAAATGGACAAGTTCAAAAGTTCAACAAGTCTCTGAGGACTCCTGGTGACATACAGTGAGATTCTGAAAGATGAGCTGAGTATGCTTTACTGTTTTCCTCATATTGTCTGTATCTCTTCCAAAAAGCACTGTAAAAAGTGATAGAGACACACTGTTTATTTGACTAGTAGTATTTGGTTGAAAATTGAAGTGATTTTTTAAAACTATAGAAATACAATCATCTGGGTACTAGTGATGAGCCTGAGCTAGAAAGTAATTCACATTGCATTTTCATTTAGTCTTGTGCAACATAAGGCATTTACATTCATTTTCTTCTATGGCACTGTTTGTTCCAATATGGAGTATTTATGCTTTACTTTTTAAAATCTGCATAAAGGAAATGCTAAAATTTCAACTTCTTCTTTTTTTTTTTCAGAGAATACTCACTCTTCAGAGAGACTAAATTCCATTTCTGAAGACCATTGTAATCAGAGTAGTAATTTCAGGTTTCAAAATGGTAAAGTTAAAGTCAGTCTAAAACGATGACTTAAGTAACAAAAAATCATATTTAATGGGGTACAACTGACAGCATTCACTCTCTCTTAATAATTGCTTATGATGACTGGTAAAAAGATCAGAGAAACCAGTCCTTTCTCATTTTGACAAGCAATAAACTAAACACACAGATAAATAAGACTAAATTCTTAAAAATTAACCCTGAAGACAAAATCTTTTATGGTATTTTTGTATCTGTGAGGGACCAGGGCTTGGCAAACGAGTTCTCTTTGCAATCACTTTTGGGCAGACTGTTTTCAATGCCAACATTTAATGAGGGTTGGTTAAGATGAGCACAATGCCATAAATTAACTTGATATACGGATTATTAAAAAAAACTCAATCACACTGTGTAAATATTAACTTGTCAATTTAGGCAATTTGTTTGGGACCCCATTGTCACTAGTAAAGATTAATAGGGCCTTAATTCTAACTATCTGCACTGTGACTCTGTGTGACAGTGATATTGGGGAAGGATTTCAGGGATGTTAGTGCAGATTCCTGTAAAATCAGGGACTTGCTAGGGTGCTGACAAGCCATGTAATCTGTGTCTTGATTTCATCCATGTCAAGTACCCTTTTAAAAGCCTAAGCTCCACAGAAAAAGAATCTCTTCTCTTTTCATTTTTAAATTTCCATCATTGTCCAGCACCATGCCTGGGCCATAGTGAGTGTTGCATGGATTAGCAAACCTCATCAATGTGCAGTGAGGGACGCTGATTTCATGGGGCAAAAGGGGTCAGGGGTGGGATCAGGTACACATGTTAGGGAGATATCAGATATAAAGAAAGGTGAGTGTACGGCTCTTCAAAAATTTTTGCCAAGAAATTAAATGCCTAATAATTATATAAAAATGTGTTTATCTTCACTAATAATTAAATACGTACTTTTATAGGATTCCATTGTTGGTGAGAATGCAAAGAACCATATCCTCCTGGTGAACATCTAAACTGCTTTCTGGAGAGGAGTTTGGCAAAATTTCTAAAAATCGAAGACTTTTCTACCTTTATGTCTCAAGAACTTATTTTACTAATGAAGTTATAAAACTCTGTTAATTGTACACTGTATCAGTGAAAAACTAGAGCAATCTAAATATCCAACAATAAGTGCTTGACTTAATAAATTATGGTATGGCTATGAGGCCAAATAATGTGGTAGATCCATAAAAGCTAATGTGGGAGGATATTACAATTGTTTCTTTTTTAAAATAAAAATTTTCAAATAATATTTACACCAAAATCAGTTTGCATGAAAATGAGTACATGCAAAGAAAAAGTCTCAAATGATACACATGAAAGGAAACTCTTAAAAGTGATTATCTCTGAGAAGTTACATTAACGAGAATTCTGATATTCTACTTCATTAATTTCTGTACTATGGGATTTTTAGAATAGGAAAAATAATGTGTTCCTTTTTCTAATAAAAAAGATATCTAAAAATGTGGTTATAAATAACAGAATGTAAGTGTCAGATGGTTAATTATCAAATGGCGGAAGAAAGGGTGGGAAATGAACCCCCTGTTTTATTTATGTAGAGGTTGTTGAGCATAATTCTCAGCTTATTTCTAAAGAAACCCAGAGCAAGTCCATCTTGGAGAAAATCTCAACCCTGCCCTTCAGAAGAATGGCTCTCTGCACTTTCTCCTTATTTCTGGTTTCTCAGGACTAGGTTTAAGGAGCATCATAACTAACGTGTCTTCACTGTGATCCAAGATGTTCAACTCCCTCGATCATATCTGGAAAATCTCCACTCCCCAAATCCTGCTTCCAAGCCTTTGCCAGGGAAACAAGAATCTGCTGTCGCATTAAACTCTTCAGTGTAACGGCATTCTTAGAAAACCTTGTCACTTATATGATTCCTTAACAGTCTCCCAGTGACAGCTGCTACTTTGGCATCCAATTTTTCAAATTAAAAAGTAAAACATTCTACAAATGGTATGAGCAACAGCTCATTTCTTTCAAATTCTACCCAGCTACAAAAGGGAAAAGGGTGATCATAATAGCCCCAGCATGGGATTGTTCTGCCTTCAGAGTTTATTCCTGGGCTTGGGAAATCAACTGGGAAATAAATGCTGGTAATTCTGAGTCCCAAGGAACACGGTATCCCTGACAATCATTCCTTACATCCTTCTTGCCTGCCCAACTTGTGGGCTGGTGGGGAGCAGGCTCAAAATTTAGGAGTGAGGAGAGAATCTTCACTAACGTGGTGGTCTGTCACCTCAAGGACATCACCGGTGCTCCCCACAGTGTGAATGGTGCAGAGTCTGACCCTTGAGGGAAGCCAAACCCCTCATGTCTGGTTCTGCCACTTCCCAGCTGTGTGGTTTTAGGCAAGTTATTCAACCTCAATGAGCTTTAGTTTTCTTACTTGTCAAGTGGAGTTCAGCTAGCCACCTCATAGGGATGTTCTGAGCACTAGAGCATACAATACGTGTGATGAGTTCTGTATAGCTTCTCACATATGGTAAAATGACCAAAAAGTAGTGGCTTTTGTTTGATGATAATGACGTTGATGATGATCACTACCTTCATCGTCATCTCTATCATCATTGTTGTTAAAACAGAGGTTCGAGTGGATGGTAACAGACACCTACAAGTAGGTGTCTCCACTGAGGCACCCGTGGAAGTCACAAGACTTGGACAGGTTTCCAGGTTTGGTTTTACTAGCTGTGTGACCTTGAACAAAGTTTTAAGTCTCTGTGTGCTGACCTGCAAAAGGGGGAAAAATAATACTCTAACTCTGCCTCCATTATAGTGCCATTGGGACAGTCAAGGGGATAATGACCCTACCAATAATTGTCCATCATTTTATATATATGGAAATATATATACATGTGCAGGTGTGTGTATATACATATCCCCACATCTATAAAATACACTACTACTTTGTAATTGCTACTTGGCCTAGGGAGGAAAAGCAACTAGGACTTCAGCCCTTTTTTGGGAGGACATGCTCAAAAGTACATTATGGGGGGATAGGCAGTGAAATGGCTGGTTTGCCCATTACTACCAAATTTAACTTACTGTTTGTTTTTTTGTCACATTGTTTTTCATTCTAAGAGTAATATATGTCACAACAGAAAATTTGGGAATAACAGAAAACAGAAACATCCATTTGCTTAGTCATGGTACCTTCCTTTTTTCTATTTTATCCTGTTAAGTATAATAAATAAGGCAAGTGTTGTTTAAATCAAAGTGTAAATCCAAAATATTTTTTTTTAACTATCACACAATGTGAGGCAATTATAAAATTGAAGTTCCACCTATTTATTTCTCCTTGGATCAGCAGTTCTCCAATTTCTGTGTGTCTAAGACTCATTTGGGGAGTACAGTACAGCAGTCATGCTGATTAAGTAGGCCTCGGGTAGGATCTTGGAATCTCCATTTTAAGATTTCTACATGACATGAATGCAGACTGAAGGGGTGGGGGGAGGTCTCTGAACCTGACTTTTTTTTTTTTTTTTTTGAGTATAGCTGCTTTACAAGGTCGTGTTAGTATCTGCTCTATGGCAAATAGATTCAGTTCTATGTATACACATATTCACTCTTTTAAAAATTCCCTCCTCCCTTAGATCACCACAGAGCACTGAGTTCCCCATGCTATAACGTAGGTTCTCTTTGGTTATCTATTTTATATACAGTAATGTTGTTGCTGTTTTTGCTTAGTCACTAAGTGGTGTCCAAATCTTTGTGACCCCATGGACTGTAGCCCACAAGGTCCTCTGTCTATGGGATTTTCCAGGCAAAGAATACTGGAGTGAGTTGTCACTTCCTTCTCCAGGGGATCTTCCCACCCTAGGGACTAAATCTGCTTCTCCTGCATTGGCAGGTAGATTCTTTACTGCTGAGCCATCAGGGAAGCTATGTAAGTAGTGCATATATTAATATTTCAATATTGAAAGAGTGTCATTTGCAGACACATGGATGGACCTAGAGATTGTCATATAGAGTGAAGTAAGTCAGATAGAGAAAAACAAATATCATATAATATTGCTTATATGCGGAATCTAGAAAAGTGAACCTGACTTTGAGAGACAGTGTGCAGTCCTGACTCACATCCAGGCCTCTGAAGTCCCACAGCTGGGTCCTGGAAGAGGAATCAGGAATCCAAATGCTAGCCTCACAGATGTCACCATTTGCAGCCCCAGGCTCCCATGCATTTACTTTTCAGCTCTGTTTGCCCAGCATCTGGCAAGCAAGGCAGTTGAGCATCTGCCTCCATTTTGTTTGACCCCGTAGTCCCCAGAGAATTCAGTTCCTCTCATGGCTCATAAGATGCCATTCTTTTAGGGATGGGTAAGGCTAGGGACTGACACCAGCTGAACATCCTAAAGTATACTGTGAGACTTCTGGCTGCCTGCTTGATAGCTCTGGGGGATGTAAAGAATGCTCTTACATTCCTCTGGTTCCAAGTAGAAGGAAGCAGAGATGGAGGTTAATGGGACCCTGGAGCAGACACCTAACATTCCTGATAAACATACAGAGAGGTATGAGTGGGATGTTTCCTTCTGATATTCCTAGACTACTGCTAAATTCCTTTATCCTTTTCTAGGCAACTCAACCCCAATCCCCCAACTCCTGCCTCCAATCCTAGGAAAGGAAGCAGCTGAAAGGAAGAACTGGAACTTGTCTTTTATAACTTCGAAAAAGAGCAATGTGTGCGTTCTTCTAGGGAGCAGGGCTTGTCCCAGGTAATGAGGCTCTGCCCACCACACTCCCCCATGCCTGCTCTTAAAATGACACACAAGGAGACCGAAAGCTACATAAAAGGCTCACCCAGCATACACTGATTTAATTTCTGCCACTTGTCACCTCCCTATGGGAGCTCAACAGAAACAACAGCCTTCATCACATAACCTACAATTATTTTCAATGCATGCCCAAATCTAGGTTTTAAAAAGCCCTGTTCAGATTTTATGGGAATAGGACAAATATCAGAACCCTGTGAGGGTGAAAGAAAAAGACACAAAGAGTAATTTTGTTGAATTTTTACATCTCTGTCTGCTCTCTCTGAAGCAGCAGTGGCTGGGGTGCTACCCAGGTTCTTGGCCGAGGTTAAGTATAACCATTCCTCTGGAATGGAAGTTAGGAGAGTGTATTTCTGCTCTCATAGAGTCAGAGGTCTAACTAACTCTCTTAAGAAAGCTTCAATCCAATTTGCACATTTTGTAGATGAAACTGACGTTCAGAGGGGAACTCTTTGCTGGCCATTGCCTGTTTGTTCTCAGTTCCATGACCTGCTCCTCGCCTGCTCTGCTCTGATTCTCAGGGGTCAGATTTCCTTTCCCACTGGCTTCCAGTTAGTTTGGGCCAATGGGAAGATCTGGTGGGAGGCTAGAGGACAGAAGCAAGGGAGAAGCCAGAATATCTGGCCACCTGCTTGATAGCTCTGGGGGATGCAAAGAATGCTCTTACATTCCTCCAGTTCCAAACAGAAGGAAGCAGAAATGGAGGTTAATGGGACCCTGGAGCAGACATCTAACATTCCTAACACGTAACATCCACCCCCCAACCCTCTTTCTCCTGCTGCTTTGGGTCGCATGTCCAGAGTGGCTGCATTTCCACCTTGGTTCATTCATGTTCCTCTGAACACCTCCTCCATCTGTGGTCCCAGCTTTTGCTCACTCGGGTAACCCATCTTGTGCTCTAATAAGACCAACTTCTCCCATTATAGCCTCTTGCCCAGGGGTGAGTAAACTTTTCAAAGAGACAGATAGTAAATCCTTCAGGCTTTATGGGCCAACAGGGAAAACCAAAGATATTTTGTAGGTACTGTACACATACAATGTTTAAAATGTAATCACTAAAAAATATAAAAACCATTCTTAGCTCATGAACTAAGTAAAAGCAGGTTGTAGGCTGGCTGGATTTGGCTCAAAGGCCTAACTCTGCCACCCACGCTCTAGTCTTAGGGGTTGTGGTGAATTCCTACAGTCTCTAATCTGTGAATTGCCTCCTGATATGATCATGAAAGCCCAGCCTCTCTAGTTCCCAATATTAACTTAAAAAAACTGAATCACTTGGCATGTGGTCTCTTTTCCTGACTGTATATGGGCAATAACTTGTTTCAAACTGTATTCCATGAGTGGAATTGTTATCTACTTCATATATTTCTTATTGCTTTCAGAAATGCATTGTGTAAGTTTCCATTCAAGTTAACTCTGCTGGCTGCCTACCTATGTTTTGACTATCCTGGATGACATGCAGTGTTGTAAAACAAGTGACCCCTCCCAAGGGGATGCTCAAGCTAATGTTGGGAACAAGAAACTAAAAATGTTAAAGTTGATCCTCCTACTGACCAAATGCTGTCCAACATCACTGACAAAAGTGATGAAAAAAGCTGCGAAAAGCTGACAAACCAGGCTGGCTTGAAGATGCAAATTTCCATAATAGCTAAGGCATGGATGACCATGCAAATCTGATGTGTTACATACCACACAGACCTTCCCCACTGCTTCCACCTGTGTCTAAACCCCCACTGTCCCTTCCCTGATTGCCTGCAGCTGCCTCCCAACCAGCCTTCCTGACTCCCACCCCTGCCACACACTCCCTTAAGACTATTTTCAAAGCTGCAAGCCAGGTCTTTTAAAAATATAAATTGCATGGCTCCACTGCTCAAAACCGCCGATGGCTTCCCATCCTACACACTATAAAATACCAGTTTGTCATGCTCTCTCTCCTGACCCTGTGTGATCCAGCTGCTGCCCACTTCTTCAAGCCTGTCTCCCGCCTCCTTTCCTCTCCTCCTTCCAACCTAGCAGTGCTGGTGTCCTCGCTGCTTCCCAGACTCTCCCCAGGCTCAGATATCAGACCCCTGCACTGGCTCTCCCTGTCCCTGGAATACACCCTCGGGGATCTCCAAGGAGTGAGCAGCTGTCTCTTCCTCTCTCTTTTAATTCTTGCAGGTTTGCACTCCTCTGTCACTTCATCGGACAGTTTCTCTAACCAGCTAATCTAACATAGCTCAGCTTCTCCTTCTGTCCACTTCATCGTCTTATGACTTCAGCATGGCCCACGCTGTTCCCTTGACTTAGAACATTCTTCTCTCCATTCTGTGAGTCTTTTAAAATTTTTTTTTAAAAAGTTGTTACAATGTTGGGTTTAATTTCTGCAGGACAGCAAACTGACTCAGTTATGCATATATATTCTTTTCCATTATGGTTTATCACAGGAGATTGAATATAGTCCCTTGAGCTATACAGTAGAACTTTGCTGTTTATCCATTCTATATATAATAGTTTGCTTCCCTCGCCACCCCTCTTCCTCTCCTTTTTTGACTGGTTTAAATGCCATTTTCTCAGGGAGGTCCTTCTGGATCATTCTATATAGGTAGGTGTCCTTTAGCCCTCTCCATTTCACATTTTTTGTACAATGTTCACTTTTTCTTATGCACCAGCACTACTGTAAGTGTGCGTGTGTGTGTGAGTGAGGATGTGTGTTCTCTGTCTACCTCTTTACTGTCTTTCTCCCATTCCCAAATGATTGTCAGTTTCATGAGGGAGGGGGCTATGTCCACTTTACCAACCAATACATGTCAAGTGCCTATACACTGCAGGGCCTTGTACACTGTAAGTGCTCAATAACTATTTATGGAGGGAATGAATAAATGATCCAATGTGCGATCAGTCACAGACCTAGGAGAGATGAGATGGCCCCACTGTATAAGAGACCACTGGTTGCCCATCCACATCTCTCTGGTATTCACCATTTCTGTATGTGATGATGGCTTTCTAAAGTAAGCATCATGACCCCTGCCTGAAGGCTTTCATGGGCTGCAAGTGCATGCTTGGTCTGCATGCAGTGCCGGGGAGTTAATGCCTATAGAGGCAGCTTTTGATGGCCAACAGGAGTTGCTAGACAACTATCCCCAGCTTTGCCATTTGCCAGAAGCGAAGCATGTTATTCATGGTTTCTCACAAGTCTCTGCTGTGCCAGATGACCACCAGAGCACCCTGCTCATTAAGCCAGTGTTCACTGACCTCCTTCCCTTCCTTGTCTCACTACCCGATGACTTACTGGTATTTCCAGGGATCATCCGCCAAGAAAACTACAAATCCTTGTCTCAGCATGCACTTTTGGGAGAACCCAAACTAACACATCCTTCCATGGAATCCCTCACCAATATCCTTTAGGAGAAGTGTTGCAACAAAACTTTCCCATCTAGCAGTTGCTCAGGTTGCCAGGGGAATCATGGGATGGGATTGTGTGTGTGTGTTTGTGAATGAATTCTCTGATGTTTTAATTTAACTGGGTTCATGGCAGCAGCCACATTTTCTGTGAATTCTGTAGACAGACATTCCCTATAAACGATAGTTCCTCTCTTTACTGTAGATATCTCCAAATAGGACTGTCCTTGTCCCTGGTCTATAACTGTACTCTGGGCCAGTTCCTTGCACCAAATTCTACTGATAAAATTAACAAGGACAAGACACAATTCAGTGAATACCTGATGTGCACCAGACTCTGTTATACAACTTGTACGACCTACTTAAATGGTCACAACCATACTACAAGGAAAGTACCCTTATTTCTTTCTTAGAGTTTGAAACCCTGCCCAGGGAGGCTATCACTTGCTGCAACTGCTGGGTGGCAGAGTCTGGATGTGAAGCCAGGGATGCGGCCAGAGATCCACCATTAATTTTTTGGCTATATCGTCTCTCAATCTCCCCAACTCTCTGTCTCAGAGACAAGCCCCCCCTGCCCCACCCAGGTCTTATCACATCCACAATTTACTGTAAGGCACAAAATTAACATGAGATACTATAGTTATAAAGTTTCTGAAGTGTGTGTGTAAGTCGCTCAGTCGTGTCTAACTCTTTTGTGACCTCATGGGCTGAAAGAAGACCCCCTCCAGGCTCTTCTGTCCATGGAATTCTCCAGAACACTGGAGTGGGTTGCCATTTCCTCCTTCAGGGGCTCTTCCCCACCCAGGGGTTGAACGCACATCTCCTGTATCTCCTGCATTTCAGGCAGATTCTTTACCAGCTGAACCATTGGGGAAGATCAAGTTTCTGAAATTTTAGTCAAAAAAGAATGAAACCATCTGGTAATGAGAAACAATAAAAACATGTTTAAATGTAATTGCAAATGCAGCATTTACTAAACACAAGATATAAAAAAATTATGGTTTTTAACATTTTTATTTTTCCCAATTTGGCCCTCATGGTGTAAAAAAAAAAGTTTATCATCTTTGCTCTAGGGTGAAGATCTTAGGAGGAAAATGCTTTTCCCCATGACAGAGCCAGCATTACCAGATAATGGCCTAAATTCCACAGCTTTCCTGGCATCAACCTCCATCTGACCCTATGTTCCACAAAGAAGTGTGAGAATCAGAGCAAGTGGCCAGAGTCATAAAGAGTGCTTCTGTTCTCCGTACAGCACTGGGCAGCCATTGGTCAGCAAACAGTCCCGACGAGCCTTTCCTTCAACACAGAAGACCCACCATCAGATTCTGTTTCAAGGATCACAAAGATCAGATTCACAGTCTCATTCTCCCTTCTGCTCATGCCAAATAACCCTGGGAAAATCATGCTTGTGCCAGTGAGCCTTTTCCATTGTTCTGTACTTTGGGAGGCTTTCATGCTCCCATTAGTTTAATGAGAGAAAAAAAAAAAAAAATAGAGTATGAGAAGAATACCTTCGAGGGCAACCCAAATAAGCATCAAAGAGTTAAAGCAAGTTAATAAATGTGAAATAGTTCAATATGTACTCACTCTTTTAATGTCTGCATATTTGGGGAGAGAGAGATGGGGAAGCTTTCATTCTGGGTAAAATATAACCAACATATTGTCTTGAGGGTAATTTTGCAAATTAACTAGAATAATTATCTTCCTCAGCTCTCTATTTTTAATTACCTTTTCTTGATAATGAAAGTAAAAACAATACACTAAAAGAGAACTTTGTGAGTGCCAGGCCTTGCTTAAACCGTTTCCTATACATGATTCATTTCATGAAACACCACTATGAAATAGGTAACACTGTCTCTGTTTTATAGATAAGGAAAGAGAGAGTAAGTAATACTGTTTAAAAAGACAGTAAGTAAATTCCAAAGTTCCATCTCTATAGTTCAAGCTACATTATGTTGCTTCAGTAGATTCACAGTATAGAAAAACATAAAACTTGTTGCAGAAAATGTGGGCAGAAAAGTATACAAAGAATGTTTGATGTACTCATAATCTCACCACCTAGAAATAAATGAACATTTGATACAGTGATCATGACAGAATCTCTATAAATATGACATAACTTTTGTTGTTATCCCAAATGAAAAGCTATGTGATTAATCACCAAATGTGGAGAATATATTTGCAGTGGACTGATTATAGAGTTCGTCTTAGGCAGAATTCATTTGGGGGATCTCAATGGATCATCTCCCAACTTTCAGCAATCATTTCATTTTCATAAACTAAGGCTGAAGTACATGTACTATTGCTGTCGTTTAAGATGCCCTGAATGAAGAAAACCAAAGGTGACTTCAACTCTGAAATCTGAACTGTAAATCACTCAAGGAGATGTTATGGACTAAAGGTTTTGATTTCTGACCAATTTGAAGCAGTGCTCAACATGATTGACAGTGGGAGGAAACAGGGATCTCTCTATCGTCTATCTTTACCTCTCTGTCTATCCATCCACCCACCCATTCACCCATCCACATAATTCACATAATGGTACTGTCTTAGGCAGATTGGTACCGGGAAGCAGATCCTGAGATCAACATTTGAGTGCAACTGGTATTTGGAGGATTCATCTTTGGAAACATCAATAGGGCAGTGGAGAACTGAGAGAGGAAAGGGAAAACAGGTAAGAAGAGGTGTGTTAATGAACACGGGGTGGAGCTACCCTGCTGGGTACTTCGGAGAGCTTAGTGTGGTAGCCCATGAGAGGTGAGGAATTTGGGATATTTATCCTCCAATTCACACTTGTCATTGCATGAGAGCAGCTCTAGGAGTCATTAACTCCCCAGCATTTCTGGCCTGCCCTGCATACTAACCAAGCAGGTTCCTGTGACTAGAGAAAGCCCTTTAACAGCCACATGGGTTTACAATAAAAAGTGTAGGTGTAGATGTGAATTGTGAGTGACTGATAGGTATGGGCAATGTCAGTATGTGCTATAGTCCTATAGTCAGCCAGTATAAACAACAAAATTGGAGTCATTATATATATACACACACATACACATATATATGTATATACATATATATAGTCTATATATAAGCTACAGTCCTGTAGTCAGCCAGCATAAACTAAAACAAAATTGGAATCATTATATATATATACATACACATATATACATATATATATATTTACATATAGTCTATATATATGCTATAGTCCTATGATCAGCCAGTATAAACTAAAACAAAATTGGAATCATTATATACACACATATATACATATATATACATATATACATATATGTGTGTATATCCAAAATCACTGCAGATGGTGACTGCAGCCATGAAATTAAAAGACGCTTATTCCTTGGAAGGAAAGTTATGACCAACCTAGATAGCATATTCAAAAGCAGAGACATTACTTTGCCAACAAAGGTCCGTCTAGTCAAGGCTATGGTTTTTCCTGTGGTCATGTATGGATGTGAGAGTTGGACTGTGAAGAAGGCTGAACGCCAGAGAACTGATGCTTTTGAACTGTGGTGTTGGAGAAGACTCTTGAGAGTCCCTTGGACTGCAAGGAGATCCAACCAGTCCATCCTAAAGGAGATCAGTCCTGGGTGTTCATTGGAAGGACTGATGCTAAAACTGAAACTCCAGTACTTTGGCCACCTCATGCAAAGAGTTGACTCCTTGGAAAAGACTCTGATGCTGGGAGGGATTGGGGGCAGGGGGAGAAGGGGACGACAGAGGATGAGATGGCTGGACGGCATCACTGACTCGTTGGACATGAGTCTGGATAAACTCCGGGAGTTGGTGATGGACAGGGAGGCCTGGCGTGCTGTGATTCATGGGGTCGCAAAGAGTCGGACACGACTGAGCGACTGAACTGAACTGAAACATATATTTTATATATATATATATATATACATATATAGTTTTGTATTCTGCTTTTCTCCTAATAAAATGCTGGGAGCATTTCATGTCCTTACATGTTATTTGAAAAATTGACTTTTATTGGTTGCCTATCACATTTTATTTAACTGATTCCTTATTTGGGGACACATAAGTTATTTCTAATTTTGAAGTACTTAGAATAATTCAACAATAAATATTTTTATGCACATATTTTTCTCTATATCTCTGGTGCCTAAGGATAAATTAATCAAGGACAATTTTGTTAATTATCTAAAGCAAGGATTACCAATCCCATATCTATAAGAATGCTTGAAATTGATGGAAAACTTTTTTTTTTATTCTGATGGGTGTCCAGACATAAAAGTGACATAACAACTTAATTTATTTTTATTATGAATCTGCTCTTAGTCTCTATATTCAGTTGTTCTCAAATGATGGAAGATTTTTATACCTTTATTGTGAAAAACTTTATTGCTGTCTAGCCAAGGTGGCAAGTTTATCACCATGCCATCGAATGAGATGATTACTTTCCAGAAGCAGAGGTGAATGCCTTCTCTACAAAAAGGTCATTAATAACCTTGCTCTCTTTCTTCACAAACATCATCTCATACAGAAGTGAAGTCGCTCAGTTGTGTCCAACTCTTTGCGACCCCATGGACTGTAGCCTACAAGTCTCCTCTGTCCATGGAATTTTCTAGGCAAGAGTACTACAGTGGGTTGCCATTTCCTTCTCCAGGAGATCTTCCCGACCCAGGGACTGAACCCAGGTCTCCCGCATTGCAGGCAGACGCTTTAACCACGTCTAAGCCACCAGGGCTTAAGGAAAAATGGTTTGATCCTTAGCATTTTGCATTTTACTTATTTGAGGGAAAAATACCAAATTCTATTTTCCATTCTCCAACAGTCTGGCATGCTTTCTTTCCTATTGAAATATCTCATGAAATTCCTTAATGACTACCATTTGTTCCATCCACTGGCCTTTTAATTTTCACTTCTTCACTTCTCTGAAGTGCTGAGTTGGATCACTCATGCATGACATATCCCTATTTTCCACGAAGCCTACACTTGCCTAGTGGTCCTATCTCTTTTTCTTTTGGCTCTTCTTGTTCTCCCTCAGTTATTCCTCTCCTTCTTCATTTCTTCTACATGTGAATATCATCCATTGCTTAGCCCTGTGTGCTTACTCTTCTATTTCTCTTGATGACCTCTCTTTGTTCAGGACCTATTTTTCACTCCATGATTATGACTCTTGGAGCCCCATTTGCAGGCTCCCCTCTCACTCCTTATATGGGATTTAAGCATGAAACTTCTTGATAGAAAATAACTCAAACCTGGCATGATCAAACCCAAATTTATCGTCTTCACTTTAAAATGGTTTTCCTATTATTTTCTCTTTGTCTTTCCTTAACCCCTTCCCCCTATTCAATCATGATCATGGCAATTTTCTCTTCTCCTAGATCCCCTTTCTTGAGCAGTTTGCACACATTGCCTCAGTTATTCGACACAAAAGCCAAGGAGTTCCTCCAGAACCTTCAGACATGTCAGACATTCCTACCCCAACTACCACTGGTATGCTGCTGCTAAGTCACTTCAGTCGTGTCCGACTCTGTGCGACACCAGAGATGGCGGCCCACCAGGCTCCCCCGTCCCTGGGATTCTCCAGGCAAGAACACTGGAATGGGTTGCCATTTCCTTCTCAAATGCATGAAAGTGAAAAGTGAAAGTAAAGTTGCTCAGTCGTGTCCGACTCTTAGCGACCCCATGGACTGCAGCCTACCAGGCTCCTCCATCCATGGGATTTTCCAGGCAAGAATACTGGAGTGGGGTGCCATTGCCTTCTCTGACCACTGGCATAGGAAACTCTTATTACTAAATTACCAGGCATTCTATGGTTAGTATTTCTCTGCTTTGGACTCTCTTATTAGTTTATTAGGAGAGAATCTACTTGAGCAGAGGTGTTTGTAACTTGTATTACTGTACAGTTCTTAAAAACCGTTTAATACATTGGTGTAAATGCCACGTCTGTGTGATTCATTGCCTGTGAACTGAGACATTTTTGTTTTGGACTAGGAGAGGTTTACTAGATCGATGTGTTCCATGATATATTAATCTTCTGAGATGTTCAGTGAGAAAGGCTTTCTGTGGTCAAATACATTTGGAGAAACATTGTGTTCTTGGTGATTCAAAATGTGTATTAAAAGGGCAAAGTGCTAAGAAGTATTTCTTAAACTTATTTTATCAAATCATTTAATGATTCTCCAGCTCTTTCTCTTCTCCTCCCTCCTATTCTTCATCCCTTTCCTCTTTCTTTCTCTCTTCCTTTCTTTTTAGAAACATTAAATATCTAGGGTTCCATGGGAAAGATTTTGGAAAACACTGTACTTACCTGTTTAAGAAAAGTTTTTAGGAGCAAATTTCTACCTTTCTCTGCATTTACAGAGCCAGCACTGTATCTGGCACAAAATGACTGTTTGACAAATGTTTGCTAACTTGAAGTGCACACAAGAGAGTATATTAATAAGAAGCCAAAATATTATGTTGAAAGTTGTTCTCAAAAATCACACCAGTTTTTTGGTACCAAGCATTTGGTAGTTTTACAGAAACGAATCATTTAGATTTTTATTTCAATTAATCCACTTTGGGATCATAACCACAAGACGTCTGACTTGGGACAAATCTTGATAGGTATATAGCCATTATTTTATAGACAGGTCTTATCTTTCATCATGAACTTATAAAGAGGTTGAAAGAATTATCTCAAGCAACTTAAGTATAGGAATAGAGATGTCAGTTCTGGGCATACCCTGGGTAGGCTCAAATACTGACTTTGCCATTTACTGACCAAGGGAAGCTGGGAAAATGTACCTGCACCTCAGATTCCTCATTTGAAATGGTGATGACACCTGTACTCCCCTTACAAGGTCATTGTGATGACTTAATGAGATTAAACAGGTGAAAAGCTAAGCACAATGTCTAGCAGATGGAAACACTATTCCCTATTAATACCATTAAACATATTATCAGCCAGGACTGCATAGTTGATATGAAATGAAAGGTGACCACACAATTTTAGAGAGAATTTGAGAGAACTCATGAAAATATGGATGGGGAGGAAGGAATTGTGTAACTGAGGTTTCCATATTGATAAAACTCCAACATTGGGCCATTTGTAGCAGTTTGGGTTGGGGAGAAGAGTTCATTCTGGTTTAAAGCTACAACTCCCAGAGAATAACTTTTCCCAGGGTAGGGTGCTGGATGGGCATTTTACTTATTTGGGCATTTTGCAGGCTCAGGGAGAATCCTTTCTTTTTACCCAGAAATTCCTGGGAGATTGTACCTTTTTTAAAAGAAACCACAGAAGGAACAAAGTTCCCTGCCTCTCTGTAAGAGGGCACCATTCCCTACCTGAATGGGTAGGCAAACGCCACGTCAATGCTGAGGTCACTTTCCGTCTTGTTGGCACAGTCCACACTCAGCCGCAGGCCTCCAGAATAACCACCGCATGTTGCAAATGCAAAGATTGCAAAAAGCTGGAGAGAACAAAGAAAGAATAGAGAAGGCAGCTATTAGAATGGTGTTGATCTCATGAAATATGTCAACAGGAGGTTAGTGTCTACATTGAGAGAGGTTAGGATGGCAAGTATGACCATCCAAGTATGGCATCATATATGGTTTAGGCTGGAATGAAGGCCAGGATGATGATGGAGAGTGGAATGGTGGGGTGTGAAAAATTGCCTGGAAAGCTGGAGTAATTTTGCTCAGAAAAATTAAATACAAGGACAAAATATCTGCATTTGAGATCAAATATCTGTGTAAAGATGGTTAGCATCACCAACTCAACGGACATGAACTTGAGCAAACTTTGGGAGATAGTAAAGAACAGGAAAGCCTGATCTGCTGCAGTCCATGGGGTTGCAAAGAGTCAGAAACAACTTAGTGAGTGAACAACAGCATCTGTGTAAAGAACTGTCACACAACAGAAGGTAGAGATGTAATCTTACATCAGAGTCTCTGGAAAGCTACACACTGAGGGATTAATGATAGATATCTCCATGTGGGGAGAATTTCAGATGTTTCCTTGCTTCCTTCTTTTTGGTTATCTGTATTTTCTGCAAAACACATGTTTTGTCTTTTGGAATAATACAGATTTTTAAAAATGCACAAAGAATTTTAGGGTTGATGGGTGGAGGAAGTGGCTGCTGCTGCTGCTGCTGCTGCTAAGTCGCTTCAGTTATGTCCGACTCTGTGCGATCCCATAGATGGCAGCCCACCAGGCTCCCCTGTCCCTGGGATTCTCCAGGCCTAAAATGTGCTATTCTGGAGCACAACATCTCAATATATGTCAACCTCAAAGCATCCTTCATGGTTTCATCTCTGTTTTACTTGCTCTTTCAAGAGTCAACTATTAGAAGGTTCAACTGATTACCAACTAATATCAGTCTATCCTAGCATAAAACATGCATCTATGATAATCAGGCAGTGAAAATTAGAAGCAGGAACTCAAATAAGTCTTCGAGAGAAAGAAGATATATCTGGGAGGGTGAGAATGCCCTAAGATGGGAAGAAAACAAATACCAAACTTTGGAATTCACCTTCTTATAGTTGCTTGGGTTCTCATTAGCAACACCAGCTTACTTTGCATGCTGCTGCTAAGTCGCTTCAGTCATGTCCGACTCTGTGCGACCCCATAGTCGGAAGCCCACCAGGCTCCCCCGTCCTTGGGATTCTCCAGGCAAGAACACTCGAGTGGGTTGC
Organism: Bos javanicus; assembly: GCF_032452875.1. Taxonomy (NCBI): domain Eukaryota; kingdom Metazoa; phylum Chordata; class Mammalia; order Artiodactyla; family Bovidae; genus Bos; species Bos javanicus. The sequence goes on from NC_083889.1 coordinate 37,958,502, forward strand.
CATTTCCTTCTCCAACGCATGAAAGTGAAAAGTGAAAGTGAAGTCGCTCAGTCGTGTCCGACTCTTAGCGACCCCATGGACTGCAGCCTACCAGGCTCCTCCGTCCATGGGATTTTCCAGGCAAGAGTACTGGAGTGGGGTGCCACTGCCTTAAGGAATTACTGTGTAAGGGTTTTGTAGTCTAAAATGTGATCTATCCTGAAGAATATTCTTAAGTGTATATGAAAAAACTGTGTATCCTGTTCTTTTGGGATGGAATAATCTGTATTTATATATTAAATCAATATGCTATAATGTGTCATGTAAGACCAATGTTTTCTTACTGATATCCTGTCTGGATGATCTCTCCATTGACATAAATGGGGTGTTAAAGTCCCCTACAATTATTGTATTGCTGTCAGTTTCTCGTTTTTTATCTGTTAATATTTGCTTTACCTTTGGATTGATCTTTCTTATTATGATATAATGCCTTTCTTTGTCCCCTTTTACAGTCTGTTTTAAAGTCTATTTCATCTGATACAAGTATTGATACTCCAGCATTCTTTCTGTTTCCACTTGCATAGAATATCTTCTCCCATTCCTTCACTTTCTGTGTGTATCTTTAACTCTGAAGTAGCTTCGAGGCCCAAGTGAGGCTATTGTGGGTTTGCTGGTATGTAGGACTGGACCCCTGGAGCAGGAGCCACCTTGGAGGGGTGCCAGTGTCAGATGGGAATGCCTGTTGGTGGAACGTGACAGAAGCTGCTTTGGAGGAGCCAGCTGGGGCAGATGGGATGGGCAAGGTAGGTCCTCAGGGATATACCAGGCTGGTACACATGGTATTAGTTCAGTTGATGGAGAGTGACAGAAGTGGTACACACCAGGGTTGGGCCCACTAGGGAGAAGGAGAGTTTTTTTTTTTTAATGGCACCTGCCAGTGTTTGTGTCCCTGGAGGAAGTTCCACCAGATCTCTACCCTCCAGCACATGTCCTAAGTTTAGTCAGTGAATCTCTTTCTCCTGTGACACAGGTGCTCTTTAAGCTGCTATCTCTGTGCTGAGACTTTGAGCAATGAGCGTGTGTGTGTGTACTCTCCAAGAACAGAGTCTCAGTTTCTAACAGCCCTCCAGCTTTCCTGGCCATAAGCCCCTCTGGCTTTCAAAGTCAGATGTTACAGAGGCTCGTCTTCCTGGAGCAGGTCCCCCAAGCTAGGGAGCTCGACGTGGGGCTCAAAGCCCTTGCTCCACAGAGGAAACTGCCATAGCTGTAATATTCCTCCCTCTGTGGGTAGGTTCTGACTAGCTCATGCTTCTGTTCTTTTGCCCCAACTTGATGAGGCCTTTTCCTTATAGATTCGTAGTTTTAGAAAACCTGGTCTACTATTCTTCAGGTCATCCTCAGTGACAGTGGTTCTGTAGATAGTCCTAGATTTTGTGTGTCTGTGGAAGGAGATGGGCTCAGGATTTTCCTACTCTGCCATCTTGATCCAGAATCCACCAAGTTATTGGTTTCTAAATTCAGTAATTTAAAATAGAAACAACTTGACCAAATGATATTATAGACATAGTAAAAGCAAAATGTGTTTATCTGTGTTAATGTGTGTAAAGCACTTAGAACAGATCCTGGTACAGAAAAAGCACTTAATAAATGTGAACAAGAGATATCACTCTAAATAAATGTGTATGAGATTTTGGTAAGATCTTGTAGGACATAAAATAGGAAGTTTAGACTTCCTCCCTAGCTAAATCTATATGACCATCAGCCCCAATGAACCAACATACAAACACTCCAGAAAACCTTATTTTTTTCCTTTGTTAGCTTTCTTTCCTAGTTTATATCACTGAGGGGACTTGCAGAGTCATTTAGAAGGTACTCCAACCCATCATGAAATCTGAGAATGATCCACTCAGAGCACCAAGGCTGACAGGATTCAGATCTGTGTCCCTGTGAGATGGATTTGCTCATGACCAGATGTTCTCTTTCTGTCACCTCTTAGTGTTGGTAGGAATGAGGAGGGCATGGTTTTAATTGTTCAGTGCTTAAATCTAGGTTTCATCATACAACACTGGATGGCACAGTCCCGTGTGCCATGTCATGACAGCGTCTTCAGTTCAATTTCTTCCAAAAGAAAAAATGGAATAGCAAGGTCCAGAGCCCTGTGGTAGGATGTGGAGATTGCCCTTTCCTCGACTCTACAACAGAAATATCCTCAGTGTCCTCCCAAATCACTGAGAGAAGGAAATGAGATGGAGTATGTATTTATGTGCAGTCTTCTCTGAATCCATGCAGATTTGTCTGGTATTTACACATGTGTACTTCTCTCAGGCAAGAGTCCTAAGTGTGTAATCAACATTTGTACATGAAAAGGTTAGGAGGAATTATCTGTTGTTGGCTTTATTAAGCACCTACAATGGGCTAGCTATCGTGTCCAGCACTTAGCATACATGATCATATTTCCTTTTGACAACAACAGTTTGTGTGTGAAGCTTAATAATCCTATATTAAAAGTGTGGCAGGATAGCATAAGGATTTCAAACAGTAGTATTCTTTAAAATCCCCTGTAACATTAAACTAGAGTGATTTAGAGGTAAAAGACCCAAAGATAAATCCTTTAAATTCAGGGTTTAATGGCTGTAAAGAAACTACTTTTGGCTTTTCATCTTATGTTAAGATGAAAATATTTACCTTACATACAGTAAAATATTATTAATACTACCATGCAATGAACTTAAGATGGAAAGATAATTATGTATTAAAATTACATATTTAGCTCAAAATATTTGATATGTAGAGGAAGGCATCAGAGTACTGAAACCACACACACCACTACTTTTTCTTTTAATGTCTATTGAGCTCTGAAAACATAAGACATTGAACTTGAGTTAACTATGATACCTACGGGCTTTCTGGTTACCTTGCATTCCCCACAGTCCTCACTGATTAAAGAGAAATCATACTGTGTGACTGATATGAAACTCACGTGGGTTTGGTGAGGATTAAACAGATAATGTCTGTACAACACCGGAAGAGTCGGGTCCTGCTGAGTGAATAATATTATAGGGATAGTTTTGAAAGTGAAATATCTGGGAGAATGAAATTAACTCACATATCATCCAGGAACCTGGTCCTATAATTAGGATACATCAGGACAGAGTGAGGAGAGGGAAATGGAAGTCCTTTAGGGATCTGAAATTCTCTTAGTGTTGCAGAGAAATGTAAAGTCAGATGGAACTTTGGAAATCTTGGAAGTCCACCCAACAACTCCACCCTAGGTGGTAGACAGGAGCAGTTCCAGAGTTAGGCAGGCCTGAGCCTGAGTCCAATTTCTAGCTGCCTGACACCAAGCAAGATATTTAACTTCTCCCAACCTCATTCTTACATCCACTAAATCAGGACTAATTCACTGGCTCATTCAGCAGCTGTTTAATGGTGTATTTACCAGGTGCCAGATGATGGGAAACAGAAAGGTAAAAAGTTAGAGAAAAGACAAAGAAAAAGTAGGTCCCTGCCACCTCTGAAGTTTAATGCTGGAAGGGGGTTGGGACAGAATTAAAAGAACATACAAATAACATAATTACAAATTGTGTTCTGGGGGACACCTTCCAGACCAGGGTGTTATATCTGAGGATGTCACATTTATGCTAAGACCTTGAAGATGAAAGCGAGAAAGCCACAGGCGATGGAGGGTGGTGTGGAGAGAAGCCCCAAGGACTGAGAGCACAGCTTAAGTGAAAGCGCTAAGGAAGGAAAGGCTTGACAAGTTCAGGGACCCAATGGAAGGTCAATGTGGCAGCTGGATGGTGAATTGAGGTTGACAGTAATCTACCTCACGTGGATTTGGGTATGTCAACTGAGAGAATACATGCAAAGCATCAGGCTCAGAGCTCTCAATAAACCATTAGAGTGTGTCTCTCCTCTTCCTTCTCCTTCCCTTACCCTCCCCTATCACCACACTGTTGAAGAAATTGAGAACTACAGAAGAAAATCCATTTGCCTTAAACTCAGCAAGAGCAGAGCTGGAACTAGAATCCTGATCTGTAAATTCCCTCAGTCAGCAGTCTTCTAATTAGTTCTAGACTAACAGGAAGAACAGTTTTTGATCACATGGATAGAGGATTGTCAAATGGTCCATACTTCTTTGACCAGAGATGCATCATGGTGCTGCAGTGGCCTGAGGTTTCCCATGTTGCTCATTGCTGCTGCTGCTGCTGCTAGGTCGCTTCAGTCGTGTCCAACTCTGTGCGACCCCATAGACAGCAGCCCACCAGGCTCTGCTGTCCCTGGGATTCTCCAGGCAAGAACACTGAAGTGGGTTGCCATTTCCTTCTCCATTGTGTGAAAGTGAAAAGTGAAAGTGAAGTCACTCAGTCATGACCGACTTGTATCGACCCCAAGGACTGTAGCCCACCAGGCTCCTCCATCCATGGGATTTTCTAGGCAAGAGTACTGGAGTGGCTTGCCATTGCCTTCTCCGAGGTTGCTCATTAGGGACTCACAAACACATACTGCAAACCTACTGCTAAGGAGAATGGGTAATACACTCTCTCTCCTTTCCTTCTTTCTTTCCTTTCCTCCCTCCCTTCCTTCTCTCTTATCTCCCTCCCTTCTTTCCTCTTTTCACCCTTGGTCGGGGTGGAGGATTTTAGAAGAATTGTGGAAGATGTTGTAAAGGAACATAGACTTTCTCAGCTCAACAAGTGTTGCTTAGAGAGGCCATGGATATTAGCGAGAGGATGGTCCCTATGTCTTGTAGATGTTAGACTCTGAGAGACTAATGCTGATTCCTAAGACAGATGATATCCTCTCTTGGGAGATGGAAAACTTTGTGTTATGCAGCCAGGATGGGGGGAGAATTGAAGATGGGCCCTGGAAGGCTCGGGGGGGCAAAGAGTCTGAGAGAAAAACTCCATCTGAGGCCAGCTCTCTAGGCTATATGCAACCTAATGACAGATTAATGACACTGTGTTTCTGTGTGTGCATGTGTACATGTATGCATTTCTACAAGCTCTGGGCTCTGTGTTCATCCTCAACCAAACCTGTGCCTTCTTTTTGATAACGCAGTGTACTTACTCACCTTCCTAGACATCAAGGGCACAGTCCAGGGGCAAAAGTTCATTTACCCCAATCAAGTGAAATTATAAAAGTTCACTCAGAATGGCCATCATCAGAAAGTCTACAAATAACAAATTCTGGGGAGGTGGAGAAAGGGGAACCATTCTACACTGTTGGTGGGAATGTAAACTGGTGCAGCCACTATAAAGAACAATGAGGAGGTTCCTTAAAAAATTAAAAACAGAGTTAGCGTATGATCCAGTGGGTGTACTCCTAGGCAGATATCTGGAGAAAACCATAACTGGAAAAGATACATGTAACCCAATATTCATCAAAGCACTATTTACAATAACCAGAATATGGAAGCAACCTAAATGTCCATCAACAGAAGGATAGATAAAGAAGATATTATTTATATATGAGTAATATTCCATTGTATGTATGTGTATATTGCTGCTGCTGCTAAGTTGCCTCAGTCGTGTCCTACTCTGTGCGACCCCATAGATGGCAGCCCACCAGGCTCTGCCGTCCCTGGGATTCTCCAGGCAAGAGCACTGGAGTGGGTTGACATTTCCTTCTCCATTGCGTGAAAGTGAAAAGTGAAAGTGAAATCGCTCAGTCGCGACCAACTCATAGTGACCCCATGGACTGCAGCCCATCAGGCTCCTCCATCCATGGGACGTTCCAGGCAAGAGTGGCTTGCCATTGCCTTCTCCAATGTGTATATTACTCAGCCATAAAAAAGAATGAAATAATGCCATTTGCAGCAACATGGATGGACCTAGAGATTTTTATACTAAGTGAAGTGAGTCAGAAAGAGAAAGACTGAGTCAGAAAGAAATACTGCATGGTATTGTTTATATGTGGCATCTTAAAAAATGATACAAATGAACTTATTTACAAAACAGAAATAGACTCACAGACATAGAAAACAAACTTATGGTTACCAAAGAGGAAGAGGGGATAGATAAATCAGGAATTTGGGATTAAAATGTTCACATTACTATATGTAAAATAGATAACCAACAAGGACCTAGTGTATAGCACAGGGAACTTTATTCAATATGCTGTAATAACCTATAATGGAAAAGAATCTAAAAACTTATATGTTTTATATATATATATTGTCAACACATATGTAACTGAATCATTTTGCTGTATACCTGAAACTAACACAATATTATAACACAATATTATAAATATATTATAAATATAAAACAACTATATTTCAATGAAAATTAAAAAAGAAAAAAATAGTTCTGTGTTGCCAGCTTTCCAATTCTCCTCAAATAGAGCAGACACCTCAGCCTCCAGCACAACCTCAGATAATCAATATCATAACCACCAGCCCAATCACTAACTTCCCTCTAGTTCAGGAGTGTAAAACAAATCTCCTATGATGAACTCTCATTTGACTACTGTCTTGGATGATCTATGGCTCTGTTCCTAACAACAAAAATTACTCTCTAATGGATGAAATTAGCCAGCAGAGATTTCCCTTGCAGGCAGTTAATTAGGAATACATCTGGGTGAAAGAGAACAGAAGTATTGCCTTGCACTTTCTGGCTTAATAAACATCCACAAACCAAAATTCCTCATAGCAGGAATACTTTTACACAGTTAACAATACCAAAGGTTTTCCCCTGGAAAGAGTGCAAGCAGCTCCCTCCTTTGAATTAACTGAAAGCTGCTATTAATCCTTCTGGTTAATTTGCAAGGCATAGTGGAAAGAAATAGGTTGGAGGAGGACAGGAAATCAAGCTGATTAATGACTCTCATGGGGACTGTGGTCTTCAGTGAAGTCAGGGAGGGGACATCTTCCAAGGTCTCATGCACAATCTCTGGCAAGAAAGATCCCTTGGAAGAAATAAGTGAGAGTAAGGAGCCTGGCTAGAAAGAGATTAGGTGATTGGGACCAAGTAGTGGCATTTCTCTTACCACAAAGCTGTGTGTGCTGACAATCAGAGCTCCACAGATACAGCTTTGACTTATACAGCATTTGCCAATTCCTATGGTGTAAATACTTCCACCATGGCCAATTCTAAGCCACCAAAATAACATCTCTGAAACTTGACTGGGAAGAGAACCGTAGAGTCACCTGCGCTTGAGCACACCACAGCAACCAAAGGACTTTTCTTGACTCTCCCCTGGAGCAAGAACTCGGGGCTGATTTCAATGGTTCACTTCTCTTATTTCACATTTCCTCTTATTCCATATCTCATATTTCCTCTTATTTCATATCACTCTCCTTGGGTTTATTTGACTGATTTCACTTCAATTATTGATTCATTCATTTGTTGTATACATTCAATCACTTATTATTTACTTACTGATTTAGTTATTGTAGGAAAAGCTGTTGATGCTCTGCTTAGGATCCCCTCCGCACTCTCTACAGGCCACCTGCAGCGTCAGGGGGACAGTCCTCATATGCATCAAAGGTTCCTCCCTAAACATTCAATTCTCTCTGTTGAGGGCTATCTCAGGCAGCAGGGACAGAGCCTGTGACTGGGGCATGGTGCAAGGTTCCGGGGATCAATTCCATGTCATTTTCCAAACAATGTGGGATGGAAATTGGTGGACAAATCCCCCAAGTGTCCTTCTCTGTCTGTGGGGAAATTTTGAGGTGTGTTTAATACAGTTTCTTCCAATGGGATTGAGCCCTATTGCCTACAGCAACAGAAAAGGCAATGGCACCCCACTCCAGTATTCTTGCCTGGAAAATCCCATGGATGGAGGAGCCTGGTAGGCTGCAGACCATGGGGTTGCAAAGAGTTGGACACGACTGAGCGACTTCACTTTCACTTTTCACTTTCATGCGTTGGAGAAGGAAATGGCAACCCACTCCAGTGTTCTTGCCTGGAGAATCCCAGGGACGCGGGAGCCTGGTGGGCTGCCATCTATGGGGTCGCACAGAGTCGGACACGACTGAGGTGACTTAGCAGCAGCAGCCTACAGCAAATCTGCTCATGAACGACACCTGTGGTTGGAGTCTTCCTTTTCCTCTCTTATTTCTTCACTCATCATTGTGTTCCTGGCATGATCTCTCAGGTCACCTTGTTGAGCCTACATTCCTTCATTTCTCAAAAGCAAGTCTCAGGATCTGCTTTTGGGAAATGCAACTGAGATAGTTACCAAACACTGACCAAGTACCAATTGTTCTCCAAGCACTGCAATGGCCCTAGGGCTGTATTAATGAAAGGACAGGTACCACTCAGCACACCTTAGATCGTGCCCCTCAGCTTATAGCTAGACACACTCTCATCTCTGCAGCCCTTTCCAAATAAGCGGAGATCTTCTGCAAACAGAAAGTCTTCTTGGACTATGCTGTCTAGAGAAGGGCACCTGACCCCAGCCTACCCCCACTCTCACTCTCATTATTCACTTCTGTTGCTATTTACCTGAGCAGACATTTAAAAATCTGTGTTTGGCATTATGCATTCACCTGTTTACGTTTTGCCTGGCCACTTCTCTGAGGAAAGGTAATACCCTTGTCTTTACTGATGAATCTCAGCTCTTGGCACTAAGTGGGTGCTCCCTAAACACTTGTTGACTAAAATATATAAATATATTCCCCTCCACCACCTCTGGGCTTCCCTGGTGGCTCAGTGGTAAAGAATCTGCCTGCAATGCAGGAGACACAGGAGATGCAGGTTTGATTCCTTGGGTCAGGAAGATCCCCTGGAGAAGGAAATGTCAACCCACTCCAGTATTCTTGCCTGGAGAATCCCATGGACAGTGAGCCTGGTAGGCTACAGTCCATAAAGTCTCCAAGAGTTGGACATGACTGAAGCAACTTAGCAGGACACACACCGCCACCTCCAGGGGAAGTGAAAGAGAAAGTGAAATTGAAAGTGAAGTCGTGTCCAACTCTGCGACCCCATGGACTGTAGCCTACCAGGCTCCTCTGTCCATGGGATTTTCCAGGCAATAGAACTGGAGTGGATTGCCATTGCCTCCTCCAAGGAAATGTTTCTGTCTACTTAGAAGGACGCACACTGCCACCTCCAGGGAACTTGCTATCTATTTGGGAATGTGGACAAGAGGATGAACAGGTATGCTGACAGTGCTTTTTGGTGGTGGTAGTCATTGGAGCCCCTAGAGGAAAATGTGGAGTGTGTTTGCAGAGGAGTGGAGGGACATGAGGAGTAGAATCTCGAGGAATGGACAGCTAAGCAGATGTCAGGCAAGTGTGCCAGGTGTAGCTGGGTAAGAGGGAGAAAATGAGTGTTTCAGGTAGCTGCTGCTGCTGCTAAGTCGCTTCAGTCGTGTCCAACTCTGTGCGCCCCCATAGACGGCAGCCCACCAGGCTCCCCCGTCCCTGGGATTCTCCAGGCAAGAACACTGGAGTGGGTTGCCATTTCCTTCTCCAATGCATGAAAATGAAAAGTGAAAGTGAAGTTGCTCAGTCGTGTCTGACTGTTAGTGACCCCATGGACTGCAGCCTACCAGGCTCCTTCGTCCAAGGGATTTTCCAGGCAAGAATACTGGAGTGGGGTGCCATTGCCTTCTCCAGTTTCAGGTAGAGAGAGAAGCAAATCAACAACACTCAAGTGAACGAGTAAGGCACATCTGAGCCGTGTGGCTGACAGGACGGGAACAGACACTGTAAGATGAGAAGAAAGCTGAGGCTCCATTCAGGAGGTGGCAGGGTTGTGTCAGGTCTGATGTAGTAAGGATCTCAAAACTATGGTCCCTGGGCCATGTCAAGCCACATATATTCATTCACACATGAGGTCTATGGTTGCTTTAGGTTTCAACGAGAGAACTGAGTATAAGAGACCCTATGGTCTGAAAGGCAAACCTATTTACTATCTGGCCCTTACAGAAACCCAGGAGAAACTGGGGTTTTAGGAGGGGCCTGGGTTATTGGCCAGAGAAGGGTATGACCAATAGGAATTTCAGAAAGGCCACACTGGTTGGACTGGAGCGTGTGGATGGAGAGACAGGAAGTCTAGGTGCAAGAAGACGGGTAACTGGCTTACATCCCCAGATAACCTGCAAATGCTATGCCAGCAGGACTACTGCTCAACTCTCTCTGTACTCTTGCTGTGCCAAAACATGGTAGGTGGCTCATAAATGCTGTCAAGTGAGTGAACACCCAGTGAAGGTGCAAGAGAAGGTGAGAGGATGGAGGACTTGGAAATGTGTACCCAGAGTAATAAACATTGTGATGGTGACGATGATGGCCATGAAAATGAGGATGATAGTAATAAAAAATCAACGACATTTGATGCTCTGGGCCAGTCCCTTCAGTAAATACATTATTTATATGAACTCATTTAATCCTCTCAACAACCCCCTGTGAAGTGGAAAGAAACACAATCCCTCATTTTGCACTTGAAGAAACTGGGTCAAACAGCATGCCAAGATTACATGGGTCATTGGTACGCGAAGTAGTTATGGTTTGAACTTGGATTTGCCTTTCTCCAAAATTTACCTTCATCTGTCCCAACTCTCCCAGGGCTATAAAGGGTGTCTCACTTGGCTGGAGCAGACTATAGAAAGACTAAAATCAATCATGGGCTAGTTAAGGCCAACAATGCTCAGAAAGCCAAATGAGGACTAAATGAAGCATTTGTAAGACAAAGCCCTGATCATACAAATGGATGCCAGTGGTAGCTCACAGATCTTGCCTCGGCATTACAAGACTTTGTTCTGCAGCATCACAGGCCATCGTGGGGGAAGGACTGAGAATCTTGGATGGTAAGAATGCTGGAGAAGCCTGCCAGGAGTAGTTCTGCCAATTACATTTAATAAGACTTTCCTCCTAATTGTCAGCTACTCACGGTGGGTAGGAAGTCCCTCACACTCCTGTCCATCATTCAGCAGCTTTTAAGTTAAAGACACCCAGTTTCTGCCTCTCCAACTCCCTCTGATGAACCCTTCCCTCTTGTCCCTTCTTTTATGATCTGTCTTGGGTTGATGAGCCACTGGTCCTCAGCACCCCTTAGGAGCACTTCTGAGAACACAGTTGTTTAAAGGAGCTGATTACTCTCTAGTAGCCCTGGAAAAGCAAGGAATACATACTGTCAGGATATTTTCTGGTGCAGAAAGAGTGTTTGATTAACTGTGGCTTCCCTCATACCCCATGGGCTGCCCAGGTGGCCCTTAGCTGACTGATGAACACCTCTAAAACTTAATGTTCCATTTCTACTTATTTTGACCCGTTTCTTCTTTCTTTTAGTGTTTCTTCTTCTGTTGATAATTGGATTTTTCCAAAGAAACTGACCAAGTACCTACTCTGATTATCGGTTTATGGTTATCGAAACACTCTGACCCAGAAGGTTTTTGTGAACAGCCCTGTAAAATCTCAGAAGAGACCTTCCTGTGAAGATCAAAAACTGCAGGTCATCCCTGGAAGACAATATAATTCTATCTTATTTGGAAGCACTGAAAACCATTGTTGAAAAGCTCTCTCCTATAGAGCTTTTTCTTGTCATTGTATATAACTATCTGTGTTCTTAACCAGCTCCAATATCTTCCATGCTGCTTTCCATTTTAGGCTACATATCAAAAACTGGATACTATGCCCTTCCAGCTGTTTTGTGATTTATATGAAATCTTCCCAAGCAAAGGTAGCCTCATAAAACTGGTATTTCATACTATCACCTGAGGAATTCTGATCAGGCCCTGCAGATGTGTGTGTGTGCATGCACGTGCTCAGTTGTGCCCGACTCTTTGTGATCCTATGGATTGTAGCCTGCCAGCCTCCTCTATTCATGGAATTTCCCAGTCAAGACCCTGCAGGAGAATCCAAAATTATCGATATAGCATAAGAAGTTTCCACTTTCATTTTCACAAACCTGCAACCTGGAGATGGATCAGTTAGTACAGTATTTGCACACAGGTAACAGAAATCTTAATGTACAGTGGCTTAAACAAAAAGGACTTTGTTTTTCATACGTATTGAGAAGTCCAGAACTAGGTGGCTATTGGTATGATGATGTCTGAGCCAACACCTCTATTTCCTGTGGTCTCTGCCTCATCACCAAAAATTGGCTGCTGCATTTCCAGAGACATCCTTAGCTACATGGGAGCCTAGGAAGTGAATATTTAGCTTTCTTGGGCTGCAGAGGGGAGGTTGGCAATGGTACAAGCACTGGGAACGGTTGTTCAGTCAGCCTGTCACCACTGTCTGCTCCAGAAATTAATAGGAGAAAAATGCAGAAGTAAAACAAGCATTCATGGCATTTTATAAAGGCAAGATAGCATAGTCAAGCCCATTCAGCATCCAGTTATTTCCTTTTCCCTGGACAGTACCCAGAGAGTTCTTTCTCTGTATCTTATAAGCTAAATTTAACACTTGTCCATGAAATGAAATGTAAATTTCTGTTAGAATTGTACTTTCTCACATAAAGTCTGACTCAAATCTTTAAAGTAAAACACATGACTGAAATAGTGAAAATGAATTGCAAACAATCTTCATGTCTGTTAACAATTTAACCAAATAAATTTTGAGGTATTCAATGAATTATTATGTAATAGTTAAAAAGTATGAAAAGTATACATACAGAAAGTTATCTGTAATCTCATGAAAGGCAAAAAAAAAAAAAAAGGCAAATTGCCAAGTATGACACATGTGTATTGCATTTTTGTAAAAGGAAGTATTTATACATATGCACGTTTTTAATGGATTTGAAAAGGTTTTGAAAGGTTGTACTGTAGTATCATCAGTTGTTAACACTGAGGAGTGAATGATGGAAGCAGAATCTCATTTTTAATTCTTTTTACATTGCTTCAATTTATTCTAATAAGCATGTGTAACTAAAGCAAACTTACCAATACCAAAGGGGAGGAGGGGTGAGAAGGACAAATTAGGAGTATGGGATTAACATACACAAACTACTATACATAAAATAGATAAGCAATAAGGATTTACTGTATAGCACAGGGAATTATATTCAATATCTTGCAAAAACTTATAAAGGAAAATAATCTGAAAAAAATATATGCAACTGAATCACTTTGCTGTACACCTGAAACTAACATATTATAAATCAATACACTTCAATCAAAAATAAGATTTTACTAAAACTGTAAATTTAGACAGACTCTGGATAACTTGAGCAAAGTAAATTCAGGCCTGTCATTAGATGGCTATGCTGTTTTTAACATTCATTTTGATGAAAAAATGTAAAATCAAAGAAAATTCACTCTCTTTCAGAATTATCTTCAATAATACCTTCAAATTATTTATATTTTGGGGGGGCAATATAAGGGTAGGTGAGGAAAGAGTGATTATGGGATTGTATGAAATGCTATATATGAAATTTGAAAATTATAAAGTAACATAGATTTTAAAGAATCTTTTATTAAAAAGTTATTTTTACAGAAAATGTCAGTAGAATCATATATTTGACTTGCTCATTGATTAAAATATTTTGAAAAAAATCACTGTCTACAATCAAGGTAAGAATATTTCAAAATATGCCATGGGAACATAGGTTCACATATGTGTCAAACTTTATTGAGTAAAAGTGTTAACTCATCTTTCATCAGATTCAGTGATGGTCACTGTGTTTAAAGGAATCAACTCCAATTCTCTCATAATCCATCATAATAGAATAACAAGAAAAAAATGAAAAGTCCTTAGAGCTTCTCACCTAGAATAAAACCATTTCTCTGACAGCTGATTTGAGAGTCTTATGAATTAATTTCTTGCCTATTGTAGTGTATTTGAACTTGACATTTTTCTGGAGAAATCTGATCTTAGATCACTAAAGAAAAGCACTGACAGATATCTTAATTCCACATTTTTGCTTGATAGGAAAATTAGATCCAGATAAACGCATGGAATACTGTCACTATTCTGCAATTCAATAGCATGTATAGAACATGCTGGCATGAGAGATTCATTGCCAGAATCCATGCTTTCATGATAATGTAGAATATTTAGAATTAAAAAAAATACAAACAAACTAAAGTGGCAATCCTTTAAGTGCATTTTTCTTTTTAAGAGGAGATTTTAGTTAACAGGTCTCTAAATAGAAACTAAAGTCAAGTTTGGATTCTGTTCTGAATGAATTCAGTGTATCTGATATGTCTTCTTTAAAAACTGAACATTTCATGAACTACAGTTATATTTATATCCATCAAGCAAATTAGAATAATGCAGGATTGGGGAGAGGGGAGAAAAATCTTGATCCGTAACTAATTGGTCACATTCAGTTCTTTTCATTAGATTGCATGGCTCAAAGTTTCTCTCATCCCCTCTCCTTAAATTAAAACAACAACAACAAAAAATTTGTCTTAAATGCATCTTCACTTTAATGAAAGACAAGCACAGGGTCCCATAAAAACGACAGTAAGAGTTGATCTTTTCTGTTTGTTTTGCATGTTTTGTGCTTATGGCTATTTTAAATAAAATTCAGGGCTTACAAAGTACAAGCCAAGAATATAAACAGGCATCATATTTAAGTTCAGGAACTAAAAGGTAGAAACCCAGAATGGTCATAAAACCTTTTATTGTCAGAATTTTAAAACATGCAAATAACTATGTAGAAAGATTTGAAGGTCTTTCTACATTTTACTTGCTTTGCACATCTCACTTACAAGTTGCAACTCTCTCCTGTTCATAGTTCAATGTATTTGTGAAGTTCTGATGGTTCCTTTTCTTGACCTGGGAATCAATGTCTGACCTCCCAAACATAATGCATAATCATCAGATCACCTCTGGAATAACAAGGAACTTGCTACCATGTATTATTTTGATTATATATGAAGAAGCAAGCCTGAAATAGGCAGTTGAAAGGTAGCATATATTAATTTGAAAAATACCCAAAATATTAGAGAAGTTCTAGAGGAACAGTTGGAAGTATATTCTAAAGTAGCATTTTCCCATTATAATCCTAATCATAACAACACAACTGCCGCTGCTATCTAGGGGCTTCTATTTGTGTCCAGCAATACATTTGTCTTTAATGACTACAATATGCTTTGCAGACATTATTTCATTAAAATCTCGTAACTCTGTGAGGTAGGTATCATCATCAGCCCCATTTCAGAGCTGGGTAAACCATGGCTCAGAGTGGTTAAATGACTCATCCAAGGCTACATAGAGAATAACAGTTTGCATACATGAGTTCAAAACTATAGTAAAAGGAACAATTAATCATAAAAATCTAATTGGTCACTGTTAGAGGATACTAGTGAACAAATCTACTTAAAGGAAACTAGTCACTGAAAGGGAAGCATCAATCTTTTATCTTGCCTTTTCTTTAAGAATGCTAGCAGGGCATGAATAGAGACACACACATAGAGAACAGCTTTGTGGACACCGCAGGGGAAGGAGAGGGGGACGAATTGAGAGAGGAGGATTGGCATATATACACTATCATGTGTAAAACAGTAGCTAGTGGGAACCTGCTGTATAGCGCAGGACCTCAGCTCGGTGCTCTGTAATGACTGAGAAGGGCGGGAAGGAGACTCAAGAGGGCGGGGATATACGCACACTTATAGCTGATTCATGTTGTTGTACAGCAGAAACCAACACAACACTGGAAAGCAATTATCCTCTAATTAAAAATGAATAATTTTTAAAAAGAATACTACTAGTATGTGACCTTATTAACAGTAGAGAAGAGTATGTTTCCCTTCATAGAACTATTCACCTAATAATGAAGAAGGGGTAATAGAATTAGAATATCACCATTTTGCAACCTATTATGGAATGAATATTTACATACACCCCATTCATATGTCAGAGAAGGCAATGGCACCCCACTCCAGTACTCTTGCCTGGAAAATCCCATGGATGGAGGAGCCTGGTAGGCTACAGACCATGGGGTCGCTAAGAGTCAGACACGACTGAACAACTTCACTTTGACTTTTCACTTTCATGCATTGGAGAAGGAAATGGCAACCCACTCCAGTGTTCTTGCCTGGAGAATCCCAGGGACGGGGGAGCCTGGTGGGCTGCCATCTATGGGGTCGCACAGAGTCGGACACAATTGAAGCGACTTAGCCAGCAGCAGCAGCAGCAGCAGCAGCATTCATATGTCAGGAGAAGGACATGGCAACCCACTCCAGTACTCTTGCCTAGAGAATCCAGTGGACAGAGGAGCCTGGTGGGCTGCTGTCCATAGGGTCGCACAGGGTCGGACATGACTGAAGCGTCTTAGCATGCATGCATGCCTTGGAGAAGGAACTGGCAACCCACTCCAGTACTCTTGCCTGGAGAATCCCAGGGACAGAGGAGCCTGGTGGGCTGTCATCTCTGGGGTCGCACAGGGTCCTACACGACTGAAGCAACTTAGCAACAGCAGCAGCATTCATATGTTGAATACCTAACCCTGGAGTATGGCTGTAGTTGGGGTTGTTGCCTCTAAAGAAGTAATTTGAGTTAAATGAGGTTAAGGGTGGGGCTCTTATCCCATAGGATTACTGTTCTTAAAAGAAGAAACACCAGCAATGAAGAATCAGATACAGAGAACAGACCTATGGACATGGGGGAAGGGAGGAGGGAGAAGAGGAGATGTATGGAGAGAGTAACATAGAAATTTACAATACCATATGTAAAATAGATAACCAATGGGAATTTGCTGAATGACTCAGGGAACTCAAACAGGGGCTCTGTGACAGGCTAAAGGGTGGGATGGGGAGGAAGACGGGAGATAGGTTGGGAGGGAGGGGATATGGGCATCCCTATGGCTGATTGCTGTTGATGTATGATAGAAAACCACAAAATTCTGTAAAGCAATTATTCTTCAATTAAAAAATTTAAAGAATTAAATAAAAATCACATTTTGGACTTAGGAAAGATCATATGAGCATACAGCAAGGTGGCAGCCACTTACAGTCAAGAGAAGAAGCCTCAGAATGAAATCTACCTAGCAAGCATGTTGATCTTGGACTTGTCAGCCTTCAGAACTGTGAGAAATGAATTTCTAATCTTTAAGTCACCCAATCTGTGGCACTTTGTTGTAGCAGCCCAAGCTAAGACACAACTCTTGATGAATTAATCTAAGCAATGATAACTGAGAACACAAAGGAGAGGCAGCTAGATATGTGTCTCTCGCAGGAGAGGATCTCACCAATTTTGAAGTATTCTTTGCAAAAACAACAACAACAAAAACCACCTGGATTTGATCAAGTTTCTATGTCCAACTTCCAATTTATAAAAAATACAGGCAAGGGAAGGACACATGTAAGATGACATCACAAGGATGAAATGAGCAAAATCCAGACCTTGAGAAACTCTCCAGGTGAAAACATCCATTTGTTCAAGAACAATAGCAACAAATTACAAAAATGTACAGAGGCGAAGGGGAGACACAGAGAGAAGAGTTTATGGGTTAAAAGGTCTTAATAAATATATCAAAAATCCAGATTTCAGGAAACTTAAAAATATTATGAGATTAAGATATTTGGAAATTTATAGATCTTTGATGACACTGAACTATTGCTCATTTTTTAGATAGGTGAAATGGTATTTAGTGTTTTTATTTTCAATACCTTTGAGAGACACATACCAATTTATTATATGTTAAATGATCTGATGCTTGGGGAGAGGGTAATTATTGGGGGTATAAAAAGAATACTGTTACTTATGAATTTAAGTGATGAGGAAAAGGAGGCTGATTATATTATTTTGTTTTTTTATATGTTTGAAATTTTCCATTACCAAAAATCTTTACAAATTGAGACCATATTATAAACTAAACATATATGTTGATGTATATAGTCAAAATTCAATAGTTTAAAAAATCTAACATATACCTGAACAGTTTTCAAGGTTTTTTTAAAGGGTATTTAAGAACAATCTTAAAATTTCTGAGAGGATCATTTTTAAAAGTAAGGAAGTCTCATTCCATTTATTATTATAATACTGCAGGACTTAGAGGAAAATACATTCCCTTTTCTTTCTTAATGATCTTTTATTTATTATTCCAAGAATCCATTTAGGACAGAATCCATTTAGGGCAGAAGCCCCATTATGAGAGAGCAGCTTTATTTCATTATGTTTTAATGAGACAAAAGAACACCACAGCCTAAAAGACTATACATTCCATGTAAAGGACATTATTTCCTAGACAACAAGACAAAAATTCCCAACATCATTCAATAATGTCTTTCTATTGATTCAATTCAAAAAGTAATAAAATACATAAAATATTATATACATAATATTCAATAGATTGGCTTTAGTTTCTGAGTACTAAAGTTGTTAAGTGGAGTTCATACAGACCACACCCATAAGTACAAACAGAAATATTATCCCAACTCCAGCACTGCAAATATGTAGCCATGTAGTGAGTGTGGAACTAAAAGACAGAGTGACCTTTTCTAAACATTTTAGCTTCTGGCTCCCAAGTTAAACTTAAATTACTTTTTAACACATCTAGCAAGGTTAAAATACCAGCAGACAGTCATCTTATTTGTTCATGGGACACAAAGATGGTTATGCCAGGAAAAAAAAAAAAAAAAGGTGACACATTTCTAAAAGAAGAGATTTTCATGGCCTAGAGAAAACTGGAAGATGTGGGAATAGAGATGTAAGTAAAAACTGCTTTGCCAGTAGTAGATGCCAATAAAATAGCATTTTATGAGTGTGAGGGAAAGTTCTTCCTCTAAGAGACAGGAAGTAGTCACTGGATGGGGTGCTAGGGAATTACACTGAGTTGGAAAGAAGGAAAATTGAGCAGATCTATGTAGAAGGGCTTTAATTTTCTTAGCAGATGGATAAATAAGTGAAAGCAAACAATGAAGGGAAGTGAAGGAGGAGATTAGGAATTTGAGGAACCAGGAAAAGAAGTTTGACTACCTACTGAAGCGGCAGAAAGAAATGAACTAAAAATGAAAGGAGAATTAAAGAAGGGCACAATGCCATGATGCTACTTGCCTTGCTTGGCAAGAAGAAGCCCTGTGAAGGCAGAGGCCATCTCTTGGTTATCTTCGCATCCCTTATACTGTAGCAGTACTCACATCATGTCTGTAAATTAAATAATCTCCTCAATCCATGCAAGTACACCCAGAGCACACCTCTGGGACATTAGAGATACACACAGAAAGAAGCTAAAAAGGAGGACAGAATAGCAGAGTCAAAGTTCTTTGATAAAGAACATGTCAGAACTGTCATCAGGGTAAACACAATACTTAGGTCATAGTAGGCATTGCAGAGAAATTTACTGAACAATGGAAATACATCCGTCATCTCCCTCCAATCAGGGCAGAGCACACAAGTTTATACTAAAGCACCTGGTTGGGAGGGGGATGTCCACCAGAAGGGGTGTAAGTAAGAGTCTGAAGAGAAATAAGTAGAACTAGAAGTTAGAAGAAAATCCATCCACATCAAATTTGAAGTGATAAGGGAAAGAAAGCAGAAACTATGACAAAAATAGATTAAGAGTTATAATAATTAAATGACAGCATTCTGAGGTGTGGGATCATCTTGGAAGCTGGAATAAGATAATTTCCCATTCTGTTTTGGGAAAAAGGTGATAGCGGTCATCTAAGGTCACCTGATGGGATGACCAGGGGAATCCCTGAGGAGCAGTGCTGGACATCTGTTTACTCTTCGGGAACCTACTGAAGGTGATGGACTTACTTTGCAGCGAAATTCTCATCTCCACATGTATTTAAAATTATCATATAGAATCTGTGCATTCAGAGACCCTTTGAGGCTCCCTGATAAACCACACCCAGTGATAAAACATCTCAGGCTCTTAAAGAGAAGCACAACTTAGCAGGTGCCACAGCTGGTGACAGACCATCTACACCTCCTACTAAAACCTGGCCTTCGCATTCTTTCAGCAGTTGTCTTCCAGACAAGTACTCTTTCCAAGGCACCCCCCCTTCCCCCATCCCCTGCCAACTGAGGTTTCTGATTCCACTTCTTCCAAATTTCCCCAACACTCATCATAAATCACTTCTTTTAGAATTATGTCTTTATCTATTTCCATATGCACCAGAAATCTGACTACTATGAAAATGCTGGATCTAGACTTATTTGAGGCAGGGGAGAGGGGGGACACGCTGCTTCTTAAAAGGGGGCTTAACCTGAAAGAAAATCAATTCACTGTAAAGTATACAATGCTCCACAGTAACCAGCAGCTTCCTCTTATTCCCTCAACTCTAGAAGAGGCAGAATCCTTTCGGGAGACCTACTGGCACACAGGAGACCTTGGTGACTCTGTGTGGCGTGGAATTGATTTCTAATGGAATAAGCTGATCTCTGAGGACTGTTGTTAGCAGTGGCCGTGGCATCAGAGCTTTTGCGTCTGCAGAGCAGAGGACCCCAGCAGGAACAGCAGACCATGACCTCCACCCACTTCCCTGATGGCGCTGGAGGTGGATGCTGCCCACTGGCACACTTTCCCTCACAGGAAACTGGAAGGCATGCCTGAGAGGCCAACGGGACAGCATCGAGCCTTACAGTGCGTGGCTTCCTCAGCAGAGACTGGTTGGAAATGCATATTTTAATGGGTGCACACTGAAGTATGCAGGAAATATCCTTTCCCAGTCTCATGTTTTCATTTCTTCCTGGTCATAATAAATGTGAGAGGATATCATCATTTGAAAGAGACAAGTCCCAGCTCATTTCTCATCAACACACAGTTCAGGAACGGTAGCTCAGTGATCTCTGTTACCAGTGACTCTAAGGAATCTGGTTCCCTATGATCTGAGAAAAAAGGGTAACTCAGCAACCTAAATTAGATGTTAATGAGTATAAATTCACAGCACTGAACTGGAGGTTTTATTTGAAATATGGCTTTTCTTGGAACCATCTTTTATCAAAGGCAATTTTATCACAAGTCTGTGAATATTTTCCTTAAAATAAAAAAAAAATGTCTAAATTTAATATCTATTGTCTACCCACTAAGTGCCAGGTGTGTAGGTGCTAGAGATACGTAGATAGAGAGATAGACACATCTTGATGATATTGATGCTGTTCTCCTGGAGGTTAAACTACGATGGGAGCAACACGCAATAAATGAATAAACTCATCCTAAATTGTAATAAAGGAAATGAAGACTTGAGCAGGTACAGTGATGGAATAACTGTGGAGCTTTCTTAGGTGATAAGGTGAACAGGGAAGGCTTCTTTAAGGAAGGAACACTCAAGCCTAAAGACTAAATAGAAGCTCACCTTGGGAGCAGTTACAGATAGATGGAGGGAGCATCCCGGGCAGATCACAAGAAGGACCAGAGCCTGGCATATTGGAAGAATGAAATGAAGCTGTTGCAGCTGTCTTGTGTGAGGAATAGTATGAGAGGAGGCTTGAGGCAGGACCAGGCAGGTCTTCATTAGGAGTCTGCATTTACCATATGACATCTGCTTTTTATTTATCCAAGTAATTTATTTCCTGCATGCCAGACTTGGACAGAGTGCTTTAGATGCATTATCTCAAATGATCACCCCAACATGCCTGCAAGGTAGGTACTATCCTGGTTCTGCAGTGGGGAAACTGAGGGTCATAACATGGGGATTTTTATATTATACAAGAGTACTTGGTAAAGCCATGGGTCAAACCCCAGACTGTCTGACTTGAATTCTTAGCCAAATCCAGGGACATTCTCCTTTTGAACTTCATCTCTACCTTGAAGCTATCAGAGACAAGCAGAAACTGCCCTTGGACGAGAACCTGGGGGCACCCTGGCTCTTTTGATCTCACTGAACCTTTCCATCATATCTGGCAGATGTTGGGATACAATCCCAAATCCTAAGAGAACCAATGGTCTGTGGGGTTCTCACCAAAGGATGAGAAGTGACATTTTGACACAAGCCCAGGAAAAGGTCAGAACAAAGATGTAAAAAGGTGTCAGATTTGCTCAAGTAAAAGGAGGAAGCTGTGGCATATGGCTTTTATCGGCTGATGTGTTTATGTTCCCTGGGAAGAAATGGCTGACAAATGCCAGAGGGAAGTGTTAATAGAAAAGAACTGGATAATACAGAGCTTGCTTCATGGGAAGCAGATATCTAATGATCATGATTATCATAATGTTCTCATTTCTTAATGCTACAAGTTCAGTGAAACACTGGGAATGAAACAACAAATCCATTTACCTGGTAGGGCATTAAGACTCTGGGTTTAATGAGTATTTAAAGGCTATGTTCCTTTTCAGGTGACTCCTAAAATCCACGGGAACGGTCTCCTCTGAGATATCTTCCATCTCAGCCCAATGGTACCTCCTTCTGTTCCATCATCAAAGTAAAAAACCTGAGAACCCTCCTGTATTCCTCTTTCATCTCATCCATTCAGTCACCTGGCTTTGTCAGTTTTGAATTCCTAATATTGACCAGAGCTTCTCTATTCACTTGCTCCTGCTTGGTTCCGGGCCACCATCACCACTGGCTCAGAGTAACGGTGTGATCGCCTATCCACTGTACCTGCTTCCAGTCTCGCCCCAGTACATCTAGGCTCCATTCTGCTGCAAGGCCTATCTTTCCACAATGCAAGTTTGACTTGCCTCCCTTTTCCCATTATCACCACTGAATGGCCCTCCTTTGCATACCAGATAAAGTAGGCAAGGCTTTCTGTCTTCAGGCCTGTGCCTCCCTCTCTGGTCTCATCTCTTATTATTTCCTGTGAACAACAAATTACTTACAACCCATGCTATGCTAAGTCACTTCAGTCGTGTCTGACTCTGTGCGACCCCATAGATGGCAGCCCACCAGGCTCCCCCGTCCCTGGGATTCTCCAGGCAAGCCATTTCCTTCTCCAATGCATGAAAGTGAAAAGTGAAAGTGAAGTCGCTCAGTCATGTCCGACTCTTATCGACTCCATGGATTGCAGCCTAACAGGCTCCTCCGTCCATGGGATTTTCCAAGCAAGAGTACTGGAGTCGGGTGCCATTGCCTACTTACAACCCATGCTACCGAATTATTAGCCATTCTTTGCCTATAAGCCTTCATATATGTCTGTCTTTTCCTACAGTACCTTCATTATTTTTATGTTAAAGACTCAGTTCAAGTGCCACTGTCTCCATGAAGCTATTCTTATATCACTCCTTTACTGATTGATTGGCTATGCCATGCAGAATTCGGGATCTTAGTTCCCCAAACAGGGATTGAACTTCTGCCCTTGGCATTGGAAGTACTGAGTCTTCACTACTGGACTGACAGGGAAGTCTCTACAGCACTCCTTTATAATTTTGTGGTAGACAGAATGATGACCCTCCACCAAAAAAAAAATCCACATACTAATCTCCTACCACATAATTATCATACATGATAAAAAAGAGTTCACAAATATAATTAAATTAGGACCCTGATATGGGCAGATTATACTGGATTATCTGAGTGGGTTCAATGCAAGCATAAGCTCCCTCTCCTTATAAGAGAGAGACAGGTAGGTCAGGTCAGAGAAGATGATGTGATGACAAAAGCAGAGGTCAGAGAGGGAGAGAGAGAGAATGTGAAGATGGCTGAACCAGGCTATTAGGTTTGAAGCTAGAAGAAGGGGCCACAAGAAATGCAGGAGAAGACTCTATAAGTTGGAAAAAAGCAAAGAAAGATAATTCTTCCCTAGAGACTCCAGAAGGAATGCAGCCCAAAGACACCTTGATTTTAAGGATTTCTCACCTCTAGAACTCTAAGATAAACTTCAGTTATCTTGTCATAAAGTGTGTGGTAATTTGTGGTCCTTGTGGCAGCAGGAAACTAGTACACATTCCCTGTCCTTCCTTCCCTTCACTACAAGGGAAAATTGTCCCTTCTATCTTTAAGTTTCTAATGGACTCTTTACACTTTATAATTTACATATCAATATCTCCTCCTAACAAGGATTTAAATACTTAAAGGCAGAAACCACATCTATTGCATATTTATCCATGAGCACAGGTCTAGAAAATACATGGCCATTCATTCATTCATGCATGCATTTGTTAACTCATTTTCTCATTCAAATATTTTAGTTATTGAGTGTTTAACATGCACTAGACACTCTTATGTTCAGTAAATGCACTGAAGAGCAAAAGTAGAGGCTTTCTGTCTTCAACGACCTTACAGTTTGATGGAAGAATGGACATCAATTAAATCACCCCCAAAATAGAGTTGACTGAAGAAGGTATAAAAGTGGATGAAGGGTTCTCTAGAAAGAGAACCAGCTTGTTAACTAGACAACGGCCACAGATGCACGATGAGTGAGCTGGTCTAGACCAGTAGACATACTACTCAGCTGAGCTCAGGCCAGCTTGCTGACCCACAGAATCGTGAACTACATAAACAGTGAGGATTCAAGCCATGAAGTTTTGGGGTGGTTTGTTATGCAGCAAAACTAACTGATACGTAAACTCTATGGTGGAGGGAGGAGAGAGGAGGGGAGAGAGAAGAAAGACAAAAATAGAGGGGAGTGGTATGAAGTTAATCACAAAAATGCAAGGAGGATGGAAACTTGTTAGTAGATTTTATGCAGCATTATTAATGTAACAAGTCAACTACCTTATCATATATCAAAAACAAAGTTTTAGGGCCCCAAATACCATGATTTTCACAAAAGGTGCATGCACATCTAGGATCAGGAGTAGACCAGGTAAGAAAAATATTGAGAGTCTTGAAAGGAGAGAATGATTCATAAGAAATTTGTTGTAATTTCTTCCACTTAGAGTAAACAAAGACAAGACAGGCAAGTGAATACAAAATTTATTGTGCTTAGTAATATCTAAAGCATCTAATTATGTAACCTTCCACTTGCCAGGCATGAACATTATCCAAGCAGTAAAGACTTCACCCTTCCTGGACTAATACTAGTCAAATAGTCAATGTGCCCCGGAGAAGGCAATGGCACCCCACTGCAGTACTCTTGCCTGGAAAATCCCATGGACGGAGGAGCCTGGTGGGCTGCAGTCCATGGGGTCGTTAAGAGTCGGACATGACTGAGTGACTTCACTTTCCCTTTTCACTTTCATGCATTGGAGAAGGAAATGGCAACCCACTCCAGTGTTCTTGCCTGGAGAATCCCAGGGACTGGGGAGCCTGGTGGGCTGCCGTCTCTGGGGTCGCACAGAATCGGACACGACTGAAGTGACTTAGCAGCAGTAGCAGCAATGTGCCCATAAACAGGTTTGAGCTCTATGGGCTTGTGTAATTTCTCAGGGAACCTTTTCTCTCTTTCTAAGGTAATGCAAATTTGAATTTGCTCCACTGAGATTTTTGACCCTTTATTAAGTGTAGGAATTTAATGACTTTCTTATTCTACAAGCTCTTTCTACTTCTTCCTGTTTTCTAGCTAATCAAGTCAGTTTGTTAGATGCCGGGGCACTTGAAGCTCTCTTCAATCTTATTTTGACCTAATTTATTTTAGCAGATGTAAGAAACTTCACTGCAGAACTCATTAAAATGAGCCTTCTGTGTTTCTCCTGCTATGATCTGGTGAGTTCTCACATGTCCTTAAGTTCTTAGGGGAAAAACAATGACCTATTAGGACTTTAAGGAAGAAAAATGAAATAATAAAAAAAGAACCATTTTAAGTGGAAATATCAATTCAAGAGAATGAAGTTACTAGAATGAAAAAAACTTCACTGGAATTCTAAATTACCTTTGGCAAGTCAGAGTTTAGATAAAGAGAAAACACTGAGGAGTATCTCAGGAGGCTAATTCTTGTGCTCAGAGAGGGAAAACAAGAAAGCATGGGTGCGTATCAGAGCCTCAGGTAACTCCTGGAGAGTACTCTGAGGCAAGCTAGAGAAGGCATCGTTAGCTGGGAGAATGATAACTGCAGATAAAGAAAATGAGCAAAGGCCCAGGGCAATAAACAGTACTGGCTGAACCCCCAGCTGGGCTGGCTGTGAACACAGCCCAAAGGAGGCCGCTGTTGAGGCGCCTGCCAGCAAAGAGGGAAGCTTACCTGGGTCTACCAATTTTGGCAGAAAATCCAAGCAGCGTTGGTCCTCACCTGGGGTGGACAGCCCCGATTTTATAAGAGCTGAGAGGGGTTTCAGGATGGATTTGAGGAAAAGGACCTCTAGGCAGGGGAAAACAAACAAACAAAACCAAGGAGAGACGTGGCTACCAAGGGAAGAGGGAAAGAAGGAGGGGCAAATATGGGGTAAATAAGAGATACAAACTACTCTGCATAAAACAGTTAAGCAACAGGATATATTGTATAGCACAGGGAATTATTGCCACTATCCCATAATAACTTTTAATGGAGAACAACCTGTAAAATACTGAATCACAATGCTGTATACCTAAAACTAATATAATATTGTAAATCAACTATACTTCAATAAAAAATAAACATGGTTAAACAGATAAACAAAAGCAAACCAATCCATACACACACACACAAAAAGAACAAAGAGAAATCAGCTGGTTGGAGAGTGGGTTCACCTGAGGCGTTGTAAAAGTACTGATGCGACAGAATGTACCTGCTGAGAACATGGTTGTCTCTTATTCATTCAACAAACATTTACTGAGGGTCTACTCTTGGCCAAGCATCATGACTCAGACATGAGGGAGTGACAGTAAAAAGAACAGGGACTTGCTATTCGACGTCTATTTCAGAGTAAACAATTGAATGGGAATAGGATAAAACAATTGGCATTTAATATTGACATTATTTGAAGATACAGACACATGTGCACACACACATAACTATATACAAAACAAAATAAGAAAAAAATGGGGGCATGTTTCTTGAGGTTTAGTACAACTAGCTTACTGTGTGAATAAATATACAAATTAGTTAGTGGGTTCAGCAGAGCACGGCTGTACCAACTTACCACAAGAATTCAACATGTATAGGAATTAACACTTTTTTTTTTTTAAGAGGGAAAAAAGAACAGTGATAAATCCAACAAGTGCAATGAGTGAGTTTAAGAGTGAGTTTCTACTGTGTTTGCAAAATATAAAATATTAGTATTTTCTAACACCATCAGGTCCCTCTACTCTATTTTTAAATTGTGGATAGAGCACTTAATATGATCTCTACCTTCTTAATAAATTTTTAAGTTTACAATATAACGGTTGACCCTGGTACAATGTTGCACAGCAGCTCTATAGAGTTTATTCACCTAACTTGATGGAAACCTTATGCCCAGGTTTCCCTACGTTTGATATCTTCTGATTTCTATCACCAACCCATCTGCACATGGCAGATATCAAGGCTCATCATGATGAACTATACAGCTCTTAGCTCTGAGGAGCTGGAAGAAAGAGGCTAAAGAGCTTTCAAAACATTACTGTCTTTAAAATCATTATTATGAGGAAAATCGCCCTTCAATCACACCGCATTATTTATGAACCAATTTCTTTTTAACTGACTATCTTAACTTACACTTAAGTTGACACGTTTCTGGATAAATATTTGCGCTGCCAGGGCCTCGGGGCCACACACATTAGCAAACCTTGTGTACTATATCGTTCTGCCATCAAGGACGGCTGAATACACTGGGTGTTTCCTATTGTTTCCTGAATCATATTCCATGTATAGTTGGGGGAAAATGTAGCACTGTGTGTGTGAGTAACAAAAACATAACCAATTATGACTGTAGAAAATTTCATTGTTTCATTAGAGAAATAGCTGCAAGCAGAGTTTGAACAGTGTAATGTGAATTTTAACCTCAGTGTTATAAGATGAGAAAATTAATGAGGCTGTTCTACAGTCCAGAGGTGAACAGGGTTCCAATGGAGCCCAACTGTTTTCTAAGCTGAAGCAGTTAACATAAAAGTTAGATCCATTTTTAATATATTTCTCTTTTAATATATTATGTCTAATATTTTATTACTACAGTTCTTGTAGCATTGTTTGTAAATTAGCAACAGAATAAGAAGGAGGGATGTTATATCTTCAAGGTACATTTGCATGTTCAGCTGGTAGAATTCACTAGGCTGTAACTACAATTTCGAGTCAGTAAAAATAAGATGTTTCTGAATTTTAATCAGAAAATGTTAAGGGAGAGGTATTAGGAATAAAATGCTTTAAAAGCCCATTCTAAAACTTAAGTTGTTTTGACAAATGCCTTTTGTTGCAAATTGTTTTGAAGTTGATGTTCCATGCCTCATCAATTCCATTTGCCATTATATTATTTATTTCATTTTCATTCTCAGTACCGTCATATTTAGATAATGGTAAGACCTTAAACTTAAAATAACCTCAACGAGTCCCTACACTGCATTCAATATCCTAGAGCCCTGACCTTTACTTTATAAGGTTTTGCAGAGATTGTCAAATAAGGAGAGGTCTTATTGTAGAGTCCACGTTGAATTTGAGGAGACAGGATCTGTGTATCTTCATGTACCAGAGATAAATCTCTAGTCAACTGAAATGGTTTTTCTGAGCCATAGTTTCCTTGCCTTGATAGAAAACTCAATATATAGCTAATATATTTATTTCCTGGGGTTACTGTTAGTATCACATGAAATGATGCATGACTCTGTCAAGTTTTAGGAAGATGGAAAGGTGGTACCACTGGTCATCAAGTCTTGAACTGATTTAAGATTTTCCAAGAGGCTGACTCTTCATTTTTAAGAAAACCTAAAGAGAAAAATCCTAAAATTCACCAATGTGAAAAATAGTTATGTACACTTCTAAAATATTTCTGGAAGTTTCCCTTGATACATTTATTGCTGAGTTTGATTTATAAAAATACGGTTTGAAAGAACAGTTCAGCCTCTCTACCTGATCTGTATTTCTCCACAGCTCTTTCCATGACCTAACATTTTCTTTTCTTTCCTTTCTGTCCCCCATCTCCATCTTGCTGAGTAACACATTAGACTGCTGCATTTCCAGTGTCTGTGGAAGTTACTTGCACTTAGGAGAATCTTAAATGTTTGTTGAATGAATAAATATATGAATGAATGTTATGAGAAGCTACCGTTGTTGTTCAGTCGCTAAGCCTTTGTGACTCCATGGACTGCAGCACAACAGGCTCCCCTGTCCCTCACTATCTCCCAGAGTTTGCTCAAACTCATATCCATTGAGCTGGTGATGCTATCTAATCACCTAAACATCACTTCTAAAAATATTCAAAGTAGCTTTTCCTTTATAACAACTAGCCTTTAGTTTCATAATTATGTCATGATTATATAGATAATTTTAGGGTAGTGATCTTACAAAATTTCACTCAACAATAATAATTATATTCTATTTAGTGTAGTACTGCATGTCACACACTTATATATACTATTGAGAACCTCAAAATAGCACCTCCATCCCCCTACCAATGCTGAGAATTCTTTCCTCACTTCTTTCCTCACTAACAGAAGGCACTTAATTAAAAGTTACACAGCTAGTGGGGATTGGGAGCCAGAATTTGAAACCAGGGTTTAGATGGACCATTCCACAGAGATAGTTTCTCCCCAAAGAAGATTAATTAAACGTAAAAATTAAATGTGATTTAATGTTTATCTGACGATGTCTTTACTGCATCTTTGTTCTGGATAAATACCTTAGGAAAGATACTCAGTGTTAATTAGACAGTTGTTTTCTCTTGATGTTTGAAGACACTGTTACATCACATATTTTGGCATTTATTGCTGCTTTGAGGAATCTACCTTTAATTTAAGCATCATTTAAAATAAATTTCCCAGGTAATTCTGATGTAGGTGGTCCATGCCTAGAGAAAACAATTCTGGAGATAAGAGAGCTTAGAGCTTAGACTTAGAGCTTCTAGAGAACCTTCCTTCCTAATAGCTCCAGGCTCTTCTATAGGGTGACCCTCGATTCCATTCATGTGGAGGGTTAAAGTCCCCCACTGAAGACACAGAACAATGAAAATCGGGGAGATCAAACAACTGGTCAGTTCACATCACAACCAGAGCTGGAAGCCCAGTTTTTTGACTTGTTCTAGAGCCGACCATGTAAATGTACATGTGAACCCTGTGGACATCATCAAAATGTGGATTGTGATATTCAGTAGTATGAAGTGCAACTGGAGATTCTGCATTTCTAACAAGCTCCCAGGCAATGCCAATGCTTGCTGTCCCCATCCCATCCTTTGAATAGGAAGCTGCAGAAGCAGCTGGCTGTCCCTCTTGAAACATGCCCAAGGATTTAAACATATTTAAGGATGCAACACTCCTGGTCCCACAAGCTCTAATTTACTCCAAGAAGGATCACTATATTTCTTACTCTGTCCCTATTGTTGAGTATTTTCTAGAATATGAACCAAATGAGGAATGTCCTAATCAGGCTTTCACAGGTTATCTGTGTTTAAGAGCCCAGGTTGGGGTCCAAAACACCAACTTATAGTTTCAGAATCACCACTTATAAAATGTGTGATCTTGAATAAGTAGCTACACCTACATCTCCTTTACCCTATCTTGAAAACACTAACAATGATCCCTCAGGATGCTGCTGGGAAGGATTAGACTGTGTGAGATTCAGAGGACAATGCCTGGGAAACAGTAAGCGCTGTCTAATTGTCAGATACGTGAACTCTTAGCATACTGCTGTGTGACCCTCATTCTGATATTCCTAGACTTATGAAAGGAGTCCATGCCCTTCAGGATTTTATGGGCTCTAATCCTTCCCTCTTTGAACCTCCTTAAAGAGTCATTATAAGGATTAAATGAATTAATATGCATGAAACACTTGGAGCCGTGCCTGTCACATAATTAGCACCCAAGATGGCTTAGCTTTTATTTTTAGCACTTACTACAATTATAATTAAGTCACTTTTGAGGGGCTTTTAAATTACCTCTTCCCCCATTAGACAGCGAATCTTAGGAGAGTAGGGACGACATCTGCTTTAGTCGCTTCTGTATCCTGCATCTTAACACCACACCTGGCACACAGTTGCTGCTCAATAAATACAACAGAAACATAAATGAAGGAGTGTATGAACAAATGAAAGAGGGAACGATAGAGAAAACATTCTTTCCTTCTTGAAGAGACCCGCAGGGAGGAGAAAGGATGAGAAACACTCTCTCAGAGCAGAGAAGCAGTGGGAGAGAGAAAAGGCAACCACGTTGGGAACCTGGTCTGGGGGAGGTTTGGAGGGGGTGTCTTCCAAATTCCTTGGAGAGTGAGGAATTTATAAATATCAGTCAGAGCATGTTCCCGGAAAAAATACGAGTTAACCGAGTTTTCAGATAAAATACGTCTGGAGATGCTTTGAGGTAAATAAAATATGAGACTATGTATAAAATAGATAACGAATGAGAGCCTAGTAAGTAGCACTCTAATCAATAGTGTATTGATTAGGGAACTCTAATCAATGCTCTGTGGTGACCTAAATGGGAAGGAAATCCAAAAAGGGGGATATATGTATATGTATAGCTGAATCACTTTGCTATACAGCAGAAACTAACACACATTGTAAAGCAACTATACTCCAATAACATTTTTTTTCATGAAATAAAATACGACAAATGAGAAGCCTTTGAACTTCATACAATAGGGGCCAATGAGAAACTCAGAGAAGGCAGCAAGAGGCTTTCCTGAACGTTTATCTTCACAGAGGAAAAAACTGGGATCTGGCAGTTTGTCCGAGGGACTTTTGGGATCATGTGGAGGGAGGAGAGGGTTAAGGCCACACAATTACTAGGTCAGAGGTTGTGTGAACCCCCCTTTTTCCAACCTCTCACAATGAATGGGTTATGCCTGAACAGATGGCAGGGAAAGGGTTTCGACGAAGTAGAAAGGGAAATATAAAAGAATTCTTTGAGCTGAGCTGATCATAGGGAATTGCTTTATCCATATTGCATTTGGTTTTATTATGGTTATTCTTCACTGAAGATACTCTGTCTCTGCAATTTATAATAGGAACATAAATCTCCCCTTGAGATGGAATTACCCAGGAAACCATTTCTAGGCTACTTTAGACCCATCCCATTACTGCAGTCATTTTCTTGGTAGACTGGGGAAAACATCCCCCCTCACCTCTTGCACTCATCAAGGGCACCGAGTGAAAACTGGCAGCACAGCAGACTTTGATTAGAGAGGGAAGGAAACAATGATACTATTGTCTAGTCTGTGTGGTCTCAAAAGGGTTTTCTCACAGCATATATGAAAGTGATCCTCTCCAGAACTCTGGAGAAGGGACCTATTATTCCCATTTCACAGATGAAGAGAACTGAGGCTCAGGGAAGGCTAATGAATTGTCTAAGACCAAGCATACTTGTAAGTGGCAGAGCCAAGATTTGGATCTATAATACTTCCTCTCTTTCTAAGTTCAATTCTTTAAGACAATGTAGGCAGAAGACAACTTTCCTGATGGGCATTTTACTACGGCAATATGCTTGGAATGCCTTTTATCTTGGCAAAAGTGACAAGGGTCTCACTAGTGACAGATATCTTTTAACAGTTAGTCATCAGATGAGCAAGGATGTGGGCCCAGGTTCCCTCATCTGTGAAAGCCCTACATCGATCCAAGCTAATGAGTAAATGTGAAGAGCACCACTGCAACCTACTACCTGTCTTTGATGTGCTCTCCATGTCTATGACGCTTTTTAGATCCATTCAGGAGCTCAATGTTTCCTGTAGCCTCTAAAGAGGCTGAAATACAGTTAAACTAACCCCCCAAATTCTTGGGTATACCTAATTAATAAAAAAACTGGGGTCCAATCTCAGGCACCCAGACATTTGGTAATAACTCAGAACACATATATTTCTCATATGTACCAGGTCCATAAACTGGCCTTTCTGCATCTGAAATGATTCTTCAGCTCATTGGGCTGGAAGAATAACTGAGCTCTGCTGTTAACACCTTTCTGCACTGAATTCACCATTGGGCCTGGAGAAACGCAACTCACCTTGCAGGGCTTCAATTTTCTGACTTAAAGAAATTAAGGTTTAATATTTTACTGTCACTGTCAGATGGTTTGAGGATGTCATCTCTTCCTGCTGGGATGCTGACTCATAAAGTAGGTATGCTGCTGCTACTGCTGCTGCTAAGTCACTTTAGTCGTGTCTGACTCTGTGCGACCCCAGAGACGGCAGCCCAACAGGCTCCCCCGTCCCTGGGATTCTCCAGGCAAGAACACTGCAGTGGGTTGCCATTTCCTTCTCCAATGCATGAAAGTGAAAAGTGAAAGTGAACTCGCTCAGTCATGTCTGACCCTCAGCGACCCCATGGACTGCAGCCTACCAGGCTCCTCCGTCCATAGGATTTTCCAGGCAAGAGTACTGGAGTGGGGTGCCATTGCCTTCTCCGCAAAGTAGGTATATCTGACTTCAAAACCTGTCCTCCAACCACTCTGCTAGACTGATCTCTAAGGCTTCCTGTGGCTTTTGCCATGTATCACTCCATGCTCCTTGGGCAACTGAGGATGAGGATGAGGAAGGGAGGCTGCTATTCACTATGTGCACTGAGGACAAAACCACCCAGTTAACAAATAGTAAGAAGTAAGCCTGTGGACCTCCATCTGCTGCTACACTGCCATTATTTCCCAAACAACCTCAAAGAGGACCTGTGTGCTTTAGACATACCTACCTTTATTTTCTCACTAAATTTTATCAATATAATTTTGTAGAAAAACTCTAGATTTTTGAGTCAGGACATCTGAGTGTGAATCTAGGTTCTGTCCATTATCAGTTGCAAGCATTTGGGCATAAAATGATTTTAATGTCCATTTGTTCATCTATTAAAAGGTTATGATATTTTCCATTTCCTCTTTTGGTGATTTCTGAAATTCAATAAGACAATGTAAGGCAAGTCAGCATGGTGGTAAAGTGCTATACAGAAAAAAGGAATATAGTAGTAAAAAGAAAGACTTAGAGATGCCTTACTTATCTTTGTTAGACAAGTTGCACAGAGTATTTGGGGAAAACCACTTAAGAATCTTAGAGTAAACCATGCAGTGAAAAGTAGGTATGTTCAGGGAAGATTCCATCAAAACTGGTGGTGAGTACTCAGTTTATTTTAAGAGTCACTTGGCATTGCCTGGAGATGTTTGGTTCTCACAAACTTGATGGTGTGTTGGGGGGCAGCTGGCTACTGACATCTAGTGCGTAGAGGCAAGGGATATAGCTAAATACCCTGTAATACATACAACAGCCATACATACATACAACATCAATGAATTATCTGGGTCAAAAATGTTAATAGTGTCAAAGTTGAGAAATCCTGCATGAGTTTTAGAAGCTAGTGTATCTATGTATTCCTGTGTTCTAGCATCTAGAGCTGTACTTGGCATAAAGTAGACACCCAATATATATATACATGTTTTCTGAATGAATGAACATGCGAATGAACACCCACAGAGAACTTGATAATGCCAGACAGAACTAATTCATACTGCCAGTGAAAATCTTATATCCTCTAGGCACCTTCTCTGTCTACTCCTCTAGCTTCTTTACTTTTCTTTTCTGTCAGAGCTTTTCTTTTCTCTTCCAAAGTCAGGTAAGAGTAAGAATAGCCTATCAAATCTGAGGATACCTGGGAGCTATAAATAATGCTTCCCCAACCACCCTCTTCAGAGCACTCCCTTTCAGCCGGACAGTCGTCACATCAGTAAAGAAACGCATTCACTGTCATTCCTTCACCGAGCCCGAACACATAGGACCAAAAGCACATCTTTCCTGCAAATGTCTTCCCAGAACAGTTCAATTATGCTTTTAGAAAGACACATCCTGGCCATGAAAGAGAAACTAGGTTTAGATGAGAAAGTGGAAAATGAAGGCATTTAGTTCTAGGAGCGCAGATATTTTGTCTATCTGTTCATCACTGTATCTCCCATGCCTAGCAGGGTTCCTGGCATGTGGCAGGCATCCTTAAATATTGGCTGAATGTAAGAATAGCCTGATGAAGTCACACTCCAAGCCTTCCTTCAAATCTGCCCTCAACTAAAAAAAAATATTTTTGGTCTCAACCATTCAATTTCATAGGAAGGCAAATTGAAGGTCATAGGTTTTGAAAAATTATATCCCTTTTCCTCCCTTATCCAAAACTAGATAAAGATATATAGGTTCATCATTGAGATGTGGCCGTTAACATGGCGACTTAAACAGTGCTCACAATAATAATCTATATTGGGCATGAATGTTCTTAAGGCCATGTTTTACCAGAAATAAAACAAGCCTAAAATATTTGTCATGTCTTTGCCAGAAAGCCTACATGGAGACAGTGTGTGGTACTTTGGGAGGATTTAAACATTCTGTAAGCAGGGCTGAGGAAGTCACATGGTGACTATCAATAGAAACTTTTTACCCCCAACCTGCCAGTCCCCCCAAAAAACCCTAATGACATGATTACACACTTATATTGGCCAACCCAGAGCTCCCTAGTGAACTGACTGCCCTGTGCTGGGAATAAGCTTTCCAGAAGCCATAGGAGAATGTGTTTGAAGTTGCCCAGGAACCATTTCCCATTAAGACTTTTGGCTAGAATCTGTGTTAAAAAATGATCACTGTAAAATAAATTAATTATGCAGATCCATTAGTCTGCAGAGTAGAGAGACTGAGGTGTTTCCATTTTCAATTCAACCTTAGTCTTTTAAAGATTCAAAGGCACACCAATGACCAAGAGCTTCTTCTGAAAGACAGAATAGTTCATGTGCTCCTTTCAGGCTCAAAATTCTCCCTGATTCCATTTTCTTAGACAAGTATGGAACAGGACCACCAGCTCTGTTTGTACACTAGCTCAGAATGTTTGATGACAAATTCAAGCCTCATCCAACACATTATGTCTTAACACCAGATGCTTCCTCCATACTTAATAGATCGTTTTTAAGCTCTTAAGGATCAACATGATTAAGTACACACATCCACGGCCAAAGAAAAGGCAGAAGGGAATGTAGGTAAGATGAAATACAATCTCTATGTGATTTATATTGGATTTGGTCACCTCTGGGAAGAAACATCTATCTTGTAGATGAAGACTGACATATGATAACACTTAATAAAACTGTCTCTAAGTTTAGTGTGAAGGGGTAAGCTTATATCTGATAAACACTGTGGATGAAAACAACATTATGTTTTTAAAAGTGCTCATGTGATGATTGTTCATATATTTAAAACCCATAAATGCTGTTGGAAACAACAGGTTGATTTAAATTTCTTTTTCCTCACTGGCTATAATACAACACCCTGATTAACCACACAATTATTATTTTTCAAGAGCAAGGGAAAGAGGTAATAGAGAATTGATAGTTACTAACCTTGCCTCTGACAAAAATAACAGTCATTCTGGAAACATTTTATTGGGCACTTTACTCTGAACTCTTAATTCACTAGAAATAACTCAAAAGCTAACACTAGTAGATGCGGCAGTCCATATTGACCAAGAAGTCAATATCGTGTCAACACTTCAAAACTGGACTTTTAATCCTCCCAGTTTGTGATGGGTTGTTTCTGTTTATTTGTTTGCTTGTGTTTTTAGATCCCTCTGGTTTTGGGTGAAACAGAGCAAGAGTGTCCTAAGCTCAGTTCTCTCTCTTCTAGCAACATTTTCATCAATCACAATCTCTCTCATTGTGGGAAAAAATGCAGCATTTCACAGGTTCACCTTATGAAAGGTGTGCCCTGCCTCTAGCCTGAAAACTGCCAGTGGGGGAGAAATCTCAAACATATTGATTCTATGTCAGTTGCATTTTCCTCCCAAAAGATCCATTTGAATTTTATTGGATTAAATGAATTTCAAATGGGGGGGGGGTTCAGTGCTCAGGTGCAAAAGAACACATCTGGGACCTCTGAATTTCAACTTTGTCACGCTTCTCATCATGCTTATCGGCAGCTGTTTTCATTTTTTAATTACTCAGGTGGTATAGATGCTTTGCAATATTCTACCTGAAGGGCCACCTCCGTGCTTTCCAGCTGACCACAAAGTGCAAGAAAATAATGCTGAGGGTGAATTAAAAAAAGGTGAGAATTCTACAAATCCTCCACAAATACATCAATTCAGCAGCAACTGCTTTTTATATTTTCTCTCAGTGACAAACAGATGCCTTGAAGTATTGATATGTATGTTATCATTGCATCTTGATTTTGACTCTATGTTCGAAAGATTGAAAAGCAAAGAGATGAATTTCTTATGATCAATTTTAAAAGCTACCTTAATTTAGCTACTACTGCATATAGCTCTCCCTAGTCTGGCTCCCTTTCGTCACATCCACATCTTTGTAGTTGAGTGGAAATACAATACACATTCTCCAGTTACAAATACATAATTTGCTTGTAGTCACAAAAGCACAGCCTGAGAAGGAGGCTATGCAGTTTTAAAAGAGAGAAAAGCACTAATAAAATATGGGGTGTTATTGTAAGCCCCTGCAAATCACTGCAGACTGCCTGTAGATTGTACTGATGAAGTGAAACTCTGACTGAGGGGAACGATGAAGAGCTTGACTCCAGAATGAGTCTGCCTGGCTCTGAGTTTCATCATTATCACTGTGTGTGTGCCTCAAACTTGCCCTCTGTCTCTGTTTTCTTATCTGTAAAACGGGGAGGTAATACGATCTCCATCCTGGGATGGCTGTGAAGATTCAAGGAAACAAGCCATGCAGTGTTTAGCACAGTGCCAGGTATACAGTAGGCACTTACCGAATGGAAATGACGGATGCATTCTTTATCTTGCTAAACAGAATAAATGGTCTCATAGTGAAATAAAAATTCCCGTTGTTATTCCCAATGTGGCACAAATTTCTATTCCTTGGAAGAGATTACAACATTACTGGAGGGATATGGCATTCTGGACTTCTCCAAAGGGATGCTTTTAAGACCAGGCGTGCTAATCCTCAGTCACACAAAAGGTCTTGATGTCTTCAAGACACAGATGCCCCATTGCTCTTCCTCTGTCAGTGGATGTGAGCCTGCTTGGAGCCCTAACACTTTTGTCAACTGGTAACCTAGAAGACAAGATGCTTTCACCTGCAGGGTGCCACCCCCTCACATCTGCATTCATTTCTATTACTGAACAGCTTCAGAGGACAATCAACTCTTTTTACACCTAACAATTTTGTACATAACCTGTTACGACAGCCACGTAAAGAGAAAGATGACAAAAATATTAAGGGATCCATTGGGGGAGTGGGTGTTGGGAAGATGAGGACAGATGTTCAGTGCTGTTGAGTTTACTTAGTACTAAATGCCAACAGCCCAAGGATTAAAGCTTTCTTTTTTCAACAAATTATCAGCTAGGGAACACTTGGTTCCCATGAGGATTTATGCCATCTAATACTGTTGACACTAGGAACATGCCTATTTGATCAATAAGAGGCAATGTAAGTTCATATGGGTTTGGAGGATTTTTTAAAAATATATAATAGCTTTTTTTAAAAAAAATTATTGGAGGATTTTTGAGGCTGAACATGATTAACCAAAATTTAAAAATCTGTTTGTCAGAATGAGTAGTTTCGTTCCAGCTTACAAAGAGTGTGTGAGGGGCTGAATGTTCAAAAGAAGATGTGAGGACCACATTTCCAGATTCCTAGACACTATTTCCATGAGCTGCTCCTAGACAACCTCAGGATCTGAATCATGGCTCTTATGGAAAAGATTCTATGCCTAAGAGGTCTATTCACACATGACGTTCCCAACTTTACTTTCAAAATCTCTGAAAAATAGAACTACCCCTTTTGCTTCTTATTCAATGATGCTTTAACTTTCATTATAAATGTATTCTCTAATCCATTTCACCATGAACAAAAGACAATGCAGATTTGTTGTCTGTGTAACAAAAAGAGAAGATGAAAGCCTCAGTTTGTTTCCATTAGAGCAATTACTTAATCATCTTATCATCTCTGTCTAGGATAATTATATCAATAGACTTTCTCTCAGACTTCTGAATTAACAGCAAAGAATTCAGATCCTTTAACACTTTCTGGAAA
Organism: Bos javanicus; assembly: GCF_032452875.1. Classification (NCBI taxonomy): domain Eukaryota; kingdom Metazoa; phylum Chordata; class Mammalia; order Artiodactyla; family Bovidae; genus Bos; species Bos javanicus. The sequence continues at coordinate 37,997,178 of NC_083889.1, forward strand.
AAAGAAAAAAAAAAGCAGTTAAGCAGTTAACCAGGTAATGCCTTGTAAAAACCATAACCAGCAGTGGTGAGCAGGTCATGGATTTGCACTGGTATGAATTTAATAACAGCAACTTCTCTCTTGATCAGCATCAGACATAGAAACAGGAGAGCCGGGCTGGGCATCTGACAGATGGTGGCACAAGTACACAGCTCAAAGAAAGACGGAAGAGGAGCAACAGCCACTCAACCATTAGATCTTTTCACAGAATTCTGGAGTAATGATCTGAACACGTTCCATAAATTCAGTTCTTTTCAAGGTGCACATACCTGATCTTAAGAGAAAACTCATCCAGCCTACTCTGGTTTAAGACCTCATGAAGTCAGCATAGCCCTTTTGGCACAGCACACAATATTTATCAGCTATTTATGGAGTTTAAGAAATTCTTGCTCTGACACTAAGGAAGAAACTTTAATTAAAATGGTATGCAGGCAGGTTATGGCACAGTGAATATACTTAAGACATTAAACACTCCTGGTGGGAGGCAGAATGACATTACATTTTTATGAAGCCAGATATAAGTTGGCTTTAATAGTTTCCTTACTATGTTCAAAGACACCCAACACATTCTTGAACAACCAAGATAAGCATCAGACTACCACACAGCACAGCTCTTTGGTTTAAACAGATGAATACAAGCAAGCATAGTAAGAGAAAAAAAAGACGTTATCACTAAAGATGTCAAAAAATGATATTTGGAAAGATAAGTGACTGTACAGTCTAAATCTATGCAAACACACACACAACCAGCTGTAAATCAAGAGAGAGAGAAACTTACCGGAGCAAATATCACCATACACATTTACAAAAGAATTGATAATCCAACTTCCCTCTCCTGAAACAAAATAGAGGCTGTCTCATACTAAAAATCAAGCTTCTCTGTCCACAGCACCAGCCACTGGTCCCTCTTTTTATGAAGCAAAGGAGGAGAACGAGAAAATCAATGAGGAGGGTAAGGGAGATGTTATACCAATCAGGTAGCAGCTTCTGCCTTATTTGCAGAGAGATGGCAAAACGGTCATATTATTAGACAGTGACAACCCACAGCCGAAGTACAGCAACCTGATACTTCCCTCTGGTGAGAGGCTGCCTGCTTTGTGGGAGGTGGTTACCATCCCACACTTGGCTTTTTGCTCCCAACTGCAAGTGCGGGACTGGCTGCTTTGAGTAAGCCGCCTGCATCACCCAGGGAGCACAGGCTCCCCCTTGACTCTGCAAGCCCCCTCCTCCCTTCACCCAGTGCTTAAAAACAAACTGGGAAATCAAAAGGAGCTTGGATTTTGTTGTGTCTGGGGTGCATGGGGGAAGTGTGGTTTTAGAAAATCCTTATGAATAGATTTGCATAGATTAGGGAAATGGGTAGGTATTTGTTTTAAAAATTGCCCCTGTTTTTATGGAAAAGTCTGGATGTGATGCCTGATCCCTTTTTGGGAAATTCATACCACAACCCTAAATAATGAGGAAGGTGATGGCACCAGAAGACAGGCTTTTCAGGCTCTGGCTACTGGGGAAAGGACAAATGATGACTTGGTGGGTTTTCTGTCCCAGGAGTGTGACTTAAAAGTCTCCCTGGCAGGTTTCAAAAGGTTTCGGTGTGACCTGGGTCTGCTTTATCTACAAATGGGCCTCTGCGGGAGGGGGTTGGCCCAGAAAGTGTGCACATCATCCCAAGACAGCATATTGGGGGGTATTGGTAGTGAATTCATGGGGAGGCTCCCAAAGGTTAGATGTTCTCCACACCAGCTTCCTGAGGCCCTCCTCTCGGGGGTCTGCACCACAGCAAAGGAGGGAGAAATCCACAAGCCTCTTTCCCAGCAAGTTCCCTACTTCAGGATTCCTCTGGGGACAAGAACAGTGTTAGGCTGGCCCAGGCATCTCTGCTTCATCTTTTGTGTGAAGCTCCCTTCACCTGGCTAGACTTTTCATTGGTGGTTATTAATTCAGAATCCGTCCTGAGTCTTTCCTTGGGTCCCTCTCTCTGCCTCACACACAATGGCACCAGCACGGCAACAAGCATCACAACACTCATCATCTCCTTCCTCCTGTTCTTCCTCTTCCAAACACACGATAACAGCTCGAGGAGGTCGGGGGACCAACCAGACAACCAAACCTGATGAGGGGTCAGGGTTCCAGCCTCAGTCTTCCATTGTCTCGTTCTGTAACTTGGGAAATATCTGAGGTCTCCAAGCCTCAGTTTGCCCTTCTTGAAATGGGCACACTTACACCTCACAGAGTTGTTAGTGGAGGGCAGCGGGGAGCAAATGAAAAATGGCTACAGTATTTCAACTCAGGTACAACTTGGGCTCAGCATCCTCCAGCCGCCTGTCTCCACTTCTTCCAGTGATAAGTCTGCTCCTCACAGGTCGCCCTCCAGGACACGCAAGAAAGCTTCAGCCTGTAGGTGGCCCCTTTGAAATTCTGACAGGAAGCTCATTCCACCCCAACCTGTACTGTCCTCACTGCCACACCTTACCTGCCAACTGAAAAACCACTGCATTTCAAGAAGAGAAGTCACACAGGGGAGTAAACTACGCAAATGAACACAGAAAACGCAAGCCAAAAAAAAAAAAAAAAGACTGAGAATCACCTGGCATTTCCATTAGCTTTCAGTAAGCATTTGTGGAATAAATGAATGAAAGGCTGACTGAAGGAATAAGGCCCCTTTGCTAAAGGCCACAGTGCCTGCCAGGCAGCTGGTGACCAGCAGTGCTCCAGTAAGTTAAAGACACGCAGCTACAGCTACCCACCTGTGGGGCACAAGCACACTTTCCAGTTTCTTTGGGTGGACAGTGAGTCATTTTCATCAGCGTTTTGAATATTAAGAGCCCTACTTCCAGGAAAAGAAAAAAAGGTTTGTCTTCCACATCTCAATGCCAAATATTTCCTAAGTATTTACTTGTGTCAGGAACTAGTCTAAGTTTCTGTTGTTGTTCTGTGTGAGTGGTTATCATGTGTGAGCCTCACAAAACTGTGAAGAGTTACAATTTTCATTCTGGTTTAAAAAGAGGAAACCAAGATGCAAAGAATTAAGTCCAAAGGCAACAGTCAATAACATAAAGCCACGGTTCGAAGCCAGTTGAATGCCAGGTGCCAAGGCATTAACCTCTCTGTTACAGACACCACACTGTGGCATTTACACCTTCATTCACTCAGGGTCCAGGGTGTGCAGAATCCACACACAGATTCCTGGGCCTAAAATGACTCCACAACTCTTCCCACCACATGGATTCATACCACAGAGACTGGGAAGCCCAGGAATAGAAAGAAGGTCTACCAAGCTGCCAAAGCCCCAACCTGGGCTCTCCATTCTATGTGGATTTGACCTTATTTAACCCGTGGCAGATGGACAGCGCAAGGCCCAGTATCGGGACTGCCAGTGGCCTGTCCAGTGACCCTGGGTATGTCCCTTCATTTACCCATCTTTCAGGTTTTCTCAAGTTAAATGGAAGGGTTTCCACTGAAATCTCTAAAGGGCTTTCTGGGTCAACATTGACTAGATAAAGTTCTAAGACTAAGGGTTTGATTCTATCCTGCTGCTGGGGTGAGCTGTCCATGCCTCCTATTTTGTTCAAGATAAAACATCACCACTCTCTCTGGCTCCCCTGCCACCTCTTCCCTCCACTTATCTCTCAGCTGGGCTACTGTGACAGATCCCTAACTGACCTCCCTGTCTTTATTCCTATCCCACGAAATCATTCTCCATGTTGTCCAGATTGAGCTACTAAGAATATAGATTAGATCACTCATTTGAAAAAAAAAAGAATTTCCTTTGTTGTCCAATAGGCTTCAAGTAAAACTCAAAGTCTTTATTGTGTCTTCAAATCCTGATGTGACCTGCTACCACCTGCCTTTTTGTTTTTATCTATTTCCAACCCTCTCCTTCCCTAATCTTCGGTCACACTAGCCTTTACTGCCTTCTCACTTGCCGTTTCTTCTGCCTGGAACACTCTTTCCTCAGATCTCTGCCTGCTCTCTTCCCTTGTCACTGGATAGTTGGTTCTACGGTCCACTCTTTAGAGCAGGAGTCCCTAACCTCCGGAATCTAGTGCCTGATGATCTGAGGTGGAGCTGATGTGATAATAATGGAAACAAAGTGCACAATAAATGAAATGTACTTCAATCATCTCGAAACCATCTCCGCTCCAGCCCACTCCATGGAAAATTTTTCCTTCACAAAATTGGTCCCTAGTACCAAAAAGGTTGGGGACCACTGCTCCGGAGGGTCCTTCTTCCCTAACCACCACATGTAAAAACATCCTTTCTGTCTCCCCAGTCACTCCCCTTCACAGGGCCCTTTATTTTTGTTGTAGTGGTGATGGTGGGGTTGGGGGGTGTGTGTGTGTGTGAAATATGGGTTTTTGTACTTCTTATTGCCTGATTTGTTCTTATTTACTTGTTTAATTATTGATTATCTTCTTTTCTTTGAGATAACCTCTGAGAAAACAGGAAGTCTGTTTTGCATAACACCATATTCTCAGTGTTTAAGAGAATGTGTGGCACGTGGTAGATGTTTAATAACGTCTCATGCATGGACCGATTAATCAGCACAAGAACAACTCAGTGTTGACACAGAGTAAAGAAACCTGCTTCTCAAAAGAGCTTACTTGAAATGTAACACAGGTGAACAGAGGTGACTGATTCACTCATATTAATGGACACAGACTGTTTGTACTTCCTCATATGGGGAATCTTCTTGAAAGGTTGTGGACTTCTGCATTATGTTGATTTAAGTGGAGGCCATGTCAAAGATAATGGAGAGCTCCTTCTGTAAAGTATTCTGAGCAGATGTTCTATAGAAGCGTGGGTGCCCAGGGTTCAATTCTTCTAGACTCACATGGATCTTTGCATACCTGACCGGCATCAGAAAACAAACAGTCCTAAAAGCCAGCCACTGAGACTGCCCTTCCCTCCATTCTAGCAGACAGCTGAGACAGTCAGCTACCACTCTCTCCAACATGCCACTGGAACTGACAAGAAGAAAGCAATATGCCATTGTTTGATAGTTTTTATTTTGAAAAAATGATATTAATATTGTCACTACTGCCTTAAAAATAACATTTATCATTATTAGACTGTTCAAAATAGTGCAGTGTTCTCTAAGTTGGGCTTTTATAGAGAAAATAAAATAGATGAAAACAATCCGTGATTCTCTGCAAACATCATTAGCAATGCTAATTTCCAATATGGTCAGGTCTTCAACTCTGATCTTTCAACTGAGTGTGGCCTTCAGACAACTTCAAATGATTTTGTTTTCCCTGAACTGAAATGCTGGTCTCCCTTTTGGTGGACATGCCTCTTGGCAAATGCAACAGTTCTTTTTCCTTAACAGCTTCTATTTCCAAACATCTGGCTTCTCAGAAGGGGTCCTTTCAGGCCTGTTTGCTTCAAGTTTAGACAGTGGGAGGTCTAGCTTTCTAAGCATTTAGCAAACACTGAGAGGAAAATTCCAGCACCAGGAGAATCTCTCCCTCCGCTGCTGTGGGAGGAGCAAGGTAATCAAAGACAAGAAGGCTGCTCTGGCCACACTAATAAATGGCCCAGGGTGTTAGCTAAGTTCCTTCCATTTAGCTCCCAAAACAATTTCAAATCTTTTGAACTATAGCAATGAGAGCACTTATATCCAATCCACTCATGGAACAGCCTTGAAATCTTTAATTGTGCCTTCCTTACTCTGACTGCAAACAGCTCCTAGCAGGAGTAAAATGCAGCTATTTATTTATTCTGATGTGGATGTAGAGAGGATCAGGGGAGAAATTTCTAGACCTCTTTTTAAAATTTTTTTCTTGAAGGAAAAAGAGTGATTTCTTCCAACTTTATCTTTTTTCTTTTTCAAATACCTAATGCAATAAAATAATATCAGTAACATTTGAACATTTATTAGGTTACTAGCTTTCCTCAGCCAAGTTTAAGGCTGCCAAACAGAAAGAAGTTGAACACAGATGAGAAGTGTGTGGAAACAAAAAAAGCTAAGAAATATAGTAGAATAAGGTCTGAGGAGTGTTTGGATGCTTGGGTGGAAATGTAGCCCCAAATGATACTGGGAGGATAAGGGCCACAAATGATAGTGAAAACTGCAAGTGAAACACAGAGAAAACAAACTTCTGGTTACTAAAGGGGAAAGGGAGGGGGAGGGATAAATTAGCAATTTGGGATTAACAGATACACACTAGTATATATAAAATAGATAAACAGCAGAGACCTACTGTATGGCATAGGAAACTATAGTCAGTATCTTATAATAACCTATAATGGAAAAGAATCTGCGTAGGTCTCTCTCTCTCTACATACACACACACACACACACACACACACACACACACACACACAGAGTCATGTGTGACTCTTTGCGACCCCATGGACTGTAGCCCGCCCGGCTCCTCTGTCCATGGGATTCTCCAGGCAAGAATACTGGAGGGGGTTGCCATTTCCTTCTCCAGGGGATCTTCCCCACCCAGGGATCGAACCCAAGCCTCCCACATTTCAGGCAGACGCTTTAACCTCTGAGCCACCAGGGAAGCGTATATACACACACACATATATATAACTAAAGTTACTGCACACCTTAAACATTGTAAATCAACTGTACCTCAATAAAAATTAATTTTAAAAATAATAAAACAAAAAATAGCAAGTGAAAAATGGTTGACACAGTCTCTGAAGACCATGTATCTAAGCAGGATCACACCATATTCATCTGTGTATCCTCCAAAGCAAAATGCCCGGCACAGAGCAGCCAAGCAAAGACGATTTGTTGAATGCAGGAGGACAGAGGACCTGGGGGCAGACACCGTACTGGACAGCTTCTGTATGTCCCTCCAGCTCCCCTTTCCCACCCATTCTGTGTCCACCTAACTGGACCACATGGATCAGTGCTCATCTCCGAGGCTTCCCAATGAAGGGGCAGCCAATGGGAGGCACTGCCAGGAAGTCAGAGGGTGAAAGGAAACTGAGGTCTGGGTACTTACTCTCTTGGTCCCTACTGATGAGTATCTAAGTTGCTTCTGCCTCTCTGGCAAATGCTACAGGTGCTGTGAAGTTGCCTGCTCCACACACTTTCTCTGTCTCTCTTTCTGTCTCTCCCCTCCCGTCCCCTACACCCATTTGATCCTTCAGGCCTGGGATGCTAACAGCTTCTTTCAGTTGCTATCCTCTAGACACCACTGCTTTTTACTTTAGTTAAGTTCTGCCTACTCCTTTTTTTAGACTATATATATTTAAAAAAACTCCTCCTTTAAAAAACAAAACTCCCCTTAATCACCCAGTTTGAGTGTGCCAGCTCTTTCCTACCTAGAACCTGACTATACAAATAGGTGGATCCAAGTTCCATTCTGTCCCTTACTCCACGTAGTGTTTTCACTCTCCATCATCTATAAGATCCACTGCTTATAAACTACTACATGCAGAGTGTAAATACAGAGCAAACATATGATATCTAACAATGTGGGGACACTTACATCTTGATACTCTTTGCCAGCTTCTGTTTGCTTTATAGAGATTAACACCTGGCTCTTTGATTTTTCCTCTAGAGGGAAGAGCTTGTCAGTCACGTTTCAGAAAGGAAAGAACAGCCCATGCCATGTTCAGAAAGACTTACCAGATGTTCCTCTCTTGAATATGAAGGAGGTATAGGAGTGAAACTGAGGCATAAAGTTTAAAGTAAGTAAGTATTTGTTGAACTGACTTTGAGTGTCTGCATTTCTGAATATTCATAGGACATGGGTCAATCTACTCAGTCTATAGAGCAAGACTTTGGAGAGTTGCTTCCTACTGACACTTCATGGAGGGCAGACTAGGAATTCCCCAATATTCAACCATGATCTGGATCTTAGGCAATAACTCCAGTGTTATTATAAGCTAGGTAACTTCTGCTTGTATCCCTACTCTAATCAAATACTTCAAGCCAATAGAGGAATTAAGTACCTTTAGAAACTTCTTCAATATCCCAGAAAAACTAACTCTGGAGGGAAGGGGACTCAGGTTTTACATATCACAGTTAAAGCCTACTCAGGGCTCATGTTTTCAATAGGAAAGAATAATCTCAAATCCATGAGAACTTTGATATTTTCCCAAAGGAAGTACAATTATTCATCATTTTAAAAATTTCAGTTCAACAATTGTTCATGGGGTGAGTGCTAAATGCCAGGTGTGTGCTAAGTTCTGAGGATTGTTGTTGTTTAGTTGCTAAGTTGTGTCCAACTCTTCTGTGATCCCATGGACTGTAGCCTACCAGGCTTCTCTGTCCATGGGATTTCCCAGGCAAGAATACTAGAGTGGGTTGCCATTTTCTTTTCCAGGGGATCTTCCCAATCCAGGGATCAAACTCAGGTTTCCTGCACTGGCAGGCAGATTCTTTAACACTGAGCCACCAGGTTAGTCCAAGTTCTGAGGATAAAGTGGTGAAAAAGATAAACATGGTCCTTGCCACTAGGTTCTGAGGATCTTTTTGATTTATCTGCATAAGTCAGGAAGCTTGGAGAAGGAAATGGCAACCCACTCCAGTATTCTTGCCTGGAAAATCCCATGGACAGAGAAGCCTGATGGGCTATAGTCCATAGAGTCATAAAAAGTCAGACATGACTGAGTGACACAGCCACAACAACTGTATAGAGTATAGTATTCAGTTCAGTTCAGTTCAGTCGCTCAGTCGTGTCCGACTCTTTGCAACCCCATGAATCGCAGCACGCCAGGCCTCCCTGTCCATCACCAACTCCCGGAGTTTACCCAAACTCATGTCCATCGAGTCAGGATTGCCATCCAGCCATCTCATCCTCTGTCGTCCCCTTCTCTTGCCCCCAATCCCTCCCAGCATCAGAGTCTTTTCCAATGAGTCAACTCTTCGCGTGAGGTGGCCAAAGTATTGGAGTTTCAGCTTTAGCATCAGTCCTTCCAAAGAAATCCCAGGGCTGATCTCCTTTAGAATGGACTGGTTGGATCTCCTTGCAGTCCAAGGGACTCTCAAGAGTCTTCTCCAACACCACAGTTCAAAAGCATCAATTCTTCGGCGCTCAGCCTTCTTCACAGTCCAACTCTCACATCCATACATGACCACAGGAAAAACCACAGCCTTGACTAGACGAACCTTTGTTGCCAAAGTAATGTCTCTGCTTTTGAATATGCTATCTAGGTTGGTCATAACTTTCCTTCCAAGGAGCAAGCGTCTTTTGATTTCATGGATTCAGTCACCATCTGCAGTGATTTTGGAGCTCAAAAAAATAGTCAGCAATTGTTTCCACTGTTTCCCCATCTATTGGCCATGAAGTAATGGGACCAGATGCCATGATCTTAGTTTTCTGAATGTTGAGCTTTAAGCCAACTTTTTCACTCTCCTCTCTCACTTTCATCAAGAGGCTTTTTAGTTGCTCTTCACTATCTGCCATAAGGGTGGTGTCATCTGTATATCTAAGGTTATTGATATTTCTCCTGGCAATCTTGATTCCAGCTTGTGCTTCTTCCAGCTCAGTGTTTCTCATGATGTACTCTGCATATAAGTTAAATAAGCAGGGTGACAATATACAGCCTTGATGTACTCCTTTTCCTATTTGGAACCAGTCTATTGTTCCATGTCCAGTTCTAACTGTTGCTTTCTGACCTGCATATAGGTTTCTCAAGAGGCAGGTCAGGTGGTTTGGTATTCCCATCTCTTTCAGAATTTTCCACAGTTTATTGTGATCCACACAGTCAAAGGCTTTGGCATAGTCAATAAAGCAGAAGTAGATGTTTTTCTGGAACTCTCTTGATTTTTTGATGATCCAGCGGATGTTGGCTATTTGATCTCTGGTTCCTCTGCCTTTCCTAAAACCAGCTTGAACATCTGGAAGTTCATGGTTCATGTATTGCTGAAGCCTGGCTTGGAGAATTTTGAGCATTACTTTACTAGCATGTGAGATGAGTGCAATTGTGAGGTAGTTTGAGTATTCTTTGGCATAGCCTTTCTTTGGGATTGGAATGAAAACTGACCTTTTCCAGTCTTGTGGCCACTGCTGAGTTTTCCAAATGTGCTGGCATATTGAGTGCAGCACTTTCATAACATCATCTTTTAGGATTTGAAAGAGCTCAACTGGAATTCCATCACCTCCACTCGCTTTGTTCGTAGTGATGCTTTCTAAGGCAGAATGATCTCTGTTCGTTTCCAAGGCAAACCATTCAATATCACAGTAATCCAAGCCTATGCCCCAACCAGTTATGCTGAAGAAGCTGAAGTTGATTGGTTCTATGAAGACCTACAAGACCTTTTAGAACTAACAACCTAAAAAGATGTCCTTTTCATCATAGGGGACTGGAATACAAAAGTAGGAAGTCAAGAAACACCTGGAGTAACAGGGAAATTTGGCCTTGGAGTATAGAATTAAGCAGGGCAAAGGCTAATAGAGTTTTGCCAAAAGAACGCACTGGTCATAGCAAACACCCTCTTCCAACAACAGAAGTACAGTATTACAGTATATTTGAAGCACAGTATGTCTGGAAGCAAACGTGAAAGCAGCAGTATATAGCCAATTGGGTTAGTTGGATACCTACACTAACTCTGTTGGACTTACAAACAAAATGAACTTATAAATGTGCTCTCAGAACGGAACTCATTTGTATATACAGGACTTACTGCATCTCGAACAAATGAGACCGAGGGGCGGAGATGTTGTAACAATGCAACTTTATATTTATTTTCTTCCTATTAAGCTACCAGATACAAGCCACGATGGTAATAAACACAGCAGATACCTGATCTCATATGATTGATTAGCTTTCACCTCTCTGACCTAGAATCTATTGTTATTTTCATTTTATCAATGAGGAAGCTAATGTTTAGTACAGTTCAGAACTTACCCAAATAGGCAAAGCTAAGACTGTTAGAAGTAGGGTTTGAACCTAGGCTGTCTGACTCAGAAGTTCCAGCTGTAAATCTTACTACCAGCCTTGCTAATGTGTGCAATTTTAGCATAAACATACAAAGTGGGTAGCTGACCATCATTTCTCTGACTGAGCTTATATTTACTGGAAAACAAAAGTGATGATGTAGTTTAATGGCATAATTTCTGATGATAGTACCTGCTGTTCTGGTGTGAAAGTGAAAGTTGTTCAGTGGTGACTCTTTGCGACCCCATAGAGTATACTGTCCATGGAATTCTCTAGACCAGAATACTGAAGTGGGTAGCCTTTCCCTTCTCCAGGGGAACTTCCCAACCCAGGGATCAAATCCATGTTTCCTTCATTGCAGGCGGATTCTTTACCAGGTGAGCCACAAGGGAAGCTGTTCTGGTGTAGATGTTTAAAACTAGTCTCACCAGAAACCTCTAGACAGCAGAATCATTCTTCCTGCTAATACTGCATAGTACCCAATACTGCTTTGCATGTGTGTGTGTGCATGCGTGCGCACCCATGCACACCCATGTCCACCTCTCTGTGACCCCATGGACTTTAGCCTGCCAGACTCCTCTGTCATTGGAATTTTCCAGGGAAGAATACAGGAGTGGGTTGCCATTTCCCACTCCAGGAGATCTTCCCAACCCAGGGATTGAACCTGCATCTCCAGTGTCTCCTGTGTTGCAAGTGGATTCTTTACTACTGCTGCTGCTGCTGCTAGGTTGCTTCAGTCGTGTCCAACTCTGTGTGACCCCAGAGACAGCAGCCCACCAGGCTCCCCTGTCCCTGCGATTCTCCAGGCAAGAACACTGGAGTGGGTTGCCATTTCCTTCTCCAATGCATGAAAGTGAAAAGTGAAAGTAAAGTCGCTCAGTTGGGTCCGACCCTTAGTGACCCCATGGACTGCAGTCTACCAGGCTCCTCCATCCATAGGATTTTCCAGGCAAGAGTACAGGAGTGGGGTGCCATTGCCTTCTCCAGGATTCTTTACTGCTATAGGTACTAAATACATCTTTGCTAAATCAAGAAGAGAAAATGAATAAACTTCCTTAAGCCCACACTCATAATTCTAACCAGACAGAGCAAAGACTCAGCTCTATGTTTTCCTACCATTTTTTTAAATAATAGAGAGAGCTCCGTCAGCTTACAAGTTTGGCTGTTCCTGACACATATTACTTAAAGCCTTGTGTGGATCCACAGGATGGATACCTGTTGCTATGATGAAGGATTAAGACTTTATATCAGAAAGAATCCCTGAGGTCCATTTTTTACATGAGTCTTGTTGGTAATGTCATAAGAGGGAGGGAATTAAAAACATGGAGACCATTTTCAATATTCTTGCACAGTCCACTGAGAAATGGATAGCAAACCAGGTCATGAGACACATGACTTCACTGATGGGTTCCCCACAAAGAGAGGCGTCATGGCCAAGTGTGTACACTTGTGGGCCCCTTTTAGTCTTTCTAAACTTCAATTTCTTCACCTGTAAAATGGGAATAATAGTGATGATGCTAGCATGTTCTAAGTAACAGGGAAGGAAGCTTGGATGGTAATTATAACACAAGTGTCGTGTGCTCTCTCTCTCTGCAAATACTAAAGGCCAGAGAAATTTAAGAATTAAATGCCTGCACAACGGCTTTCTGGTTTTCCTTTCCTTCCCAACAAACACGCCTCCAAAATCTACACCAAATTCAAGCTCTCAATAAAATACAGCATCGGTATGAAAGAGAACAATGTCTGCATCTACTCCGTGTATTTTACAAAATGTAAAATTTGTAACATGAGAGCCAAGAAGTTCCAAAAATTCTAGTCATGAGCTATCTGCCTATGATTCTATCTGAAACTATTCTCCCTACTCTGCTCCCACCTTCCCAACCCCACCTCAATTTGGGGATGTGACTGGTTACATGAGGTACAGCAAGAGAATGGGGTCCATCAAAGAGACCTGAGGCATTATTTCAATTTAAAGGCTTCTGAAATTTTTGAAAAACTTCTCTCTTTGGCCTGAGCATATCTTCTGCCAGAAGTGTCTCTGGATTACTATGATATGGAATTTGGTCACTTGACTTAAAACAAATGGTCTTTTTGGCCAATTCATTTGGTCAATCTCTTAAAATTTTACAAATCAAAAAGACCCCCCACTCTGGGGATGCTTCCTGCAATCTTAATTTATATTTTACCCAACTCCTTGGATTCAGGACTACCATGAAAGATGTTGCAGCCTCGGCTATCCCACAGGGCAGCCTTGGTGCTGACACAAGACTTTTTTGATGAAAATACTCTGAGAACTGAAATTTACACTATACAGAGTAACCCTTACTGTCTGTGCTCAGTGTCTGCCTCCAGAAATGCAATACACAACCATACTTCCTGTATTACTTGATTATTTATTATTGCAAGCCTGCTTAGAACAGTTCAACATGCCATGTGCACTCACACAGAGAGAAACCGGTTTTCTTTTTCAGCTGTGCATCTATTTTTAAAATAGACTGCTTTACCAATGTCTCCCTTAAAATGTTAGTTTCTTCGTAAACATCCCTGAGTTGTTAAATGATACAAATTAAGAGAGTGGAGCTGAAGAACAGGACATTCTGATATTTCCAGAATGTCACTTATCACAAGTCTAAGAGCAGCCCTTTTCCTCCCAGTTCTATGGAAGTATGAGCACAGAAACTCCCTGTAAGAGACAAGAAACACAACTTGTTCTGACGTTAGCTGTAGTAGTATAGCAGAAATCAGCCTCATATTCTATTTGGAAAAAAAAAGAGTCTACTCTTTCTTTTAGGATACCACAACACTCTGGGATGTGGATCCTGGGGATCAAAGCCACTGAGAAGTGCGGTTCTCAAACCCAGCTATGCATTTGGACACAAGCAGCTCAGGTAACAAGAGGAATTACCTGTTTCAAACTCAGACCTCCTGAATCACAAATCAGAAGGGTCCCCACCTCCTCCTCCCCAGTGGGAATTTGATAAGACATGGGTGTTAGTGACCCCTGTACAGTAGATGAAGCCAGTGCTTGGAGTAAATTATCATCAGCCATGGTGCTTGTTGCATGTGGAAAGATCCATATTCAACCACGACTCTGAGAAGGAAGAGGAGTCTCACCTCCAGAATGAAAAACTGCCTCTGGAACCTGTGTCATGGAGGGGGGAACGGGATTCCTCATACCTCTTTTCTGTCTTAAGGTTTCCTCTTTCAGTAGGCACTCTCTCACCCAAAAAGACAAGAGGGGAAAACAACACAAATGTAATGACAACAATGACCATGGCAGGTACGTATGTGCCAGGCCCTTGTCTGAACATTCCATATGAATTAACTCATTTTGTCCTTCTTAAAATACAACTTCATGGCAAATACATGGGGAAACAGTGGCTGACTTTATTTTTCTGGGCTCCAAAATCACTGCAGATGGTGACTGTAGCCATGAAATTAAAAGACGTTTACTCCTTGGAAGGAAAGTTATGACCAACCTAGATAGCATATTCAAAAGCAACTTTGTTAACAAAGGTTTGTCTAGTCAAGGCTATGGTTTTTCCAGTGGTCATGTATGGATGTGAGAGTTGGACTATAAAGAAAGCTGAGCGCCAAAGAATTGATGCTTTTGAACTGTGGTGTTGGAGAAGACTCTTGAGAGTTCCTTGAACTGCAAGGATATCCAACCAGTCCATCCTAAAGGAGATCAGTCCTGGGTGTTCATTGGAAGGACTGATGTTGAAGCTGAAGCTCCAATACTTTGGCCACCTGACGTGAAGAACTGACTCATTGGAAAAGACCCTGATGCTGGGAAAGATTCAGGGCAGGAGGAGAAGGGGACGACAGAGGATGAAATGGTTGGATGGCATCACCGACTCGATGGACATGGGTTTCGTTGGCCTGGAGTACTGCGGTTTATGGGGTCGCAGAGAGTCGGATACAAGTGAGCGACTGAACTGAACCGAACTGAACTGAAAATACAACTAACTTTAAAAATAAGAAAAGTCCTCCAATCAACAAAAATGCTCCTTGAGCCATTTCCCAGAATTAGCCCAGATCCTGCCCACTCCCATCAAACAGGCCCAACCCTCTCCAGAACAAGCTGTCTTTGGTTGCCCTCTCCATCAAGCTTTCTATTGAAACAAGCTCTAAGTGCAAGTAGTTTATTCAGAAGGTGATTCCAGGAAAGACAGGGAGGGACTGAGTTGGGGAGGTGAAGGCAGCTACCAAAGGGTGTATTAATGAGGCGTAGTAATGCTCCCGAAAGCATTAAATCCCCTGCCTATTCCACTGGAGGGGCTGAAGCCCTCAGGCTGGGAAGCTGGGTCCTTGAAGCAGGAGGCCAAGGGCCTGTGTTGGAGCAGTGAATGCTCGAGGATAGGGTGTGGACTTGACACTGACTGCTCCAGAGCCTGCAGGGGATCTTTGAAAGGCCTAAGTCACCAGCAGGAAAGGAAATAAAAGGGAAGAAGGAAACTGTCAGTAATGCCTAACGCAGCTCCCGATTCTATGAGGGAATCAAAGAAAGACTATGTTGGTTTTGTGTCTGTTTTTCCTGCATGCTTTTTTCCTCTATGTTTGGTTTTTAAGGGGCTTGGTGATTTATGGACCTGACCAAGCTTCTCTTGTCAAGTGTTTTGCTTTAATGCCTCAGCCCTTTGCTTGTGCTGTCGCCTCCAGTAAAATGCCATCACTTTTTCTCCTGGATAAATACCACCCTACTTGCTCTTCAGAGACCAATGCAACTGCCTCTGCTACCCATTTTAGTTTTTTTCATTGATAGTCTTTATTTCCTTTGGTTTAATTCACAGTTAGCCATCTTCATGTTTGTCTTTCCCTTTTAATCCAACATTTTACAAGTGATGAGTGCTCACTAAATGCCTGTATTTTAAATGGATGGACAGACAACTTCTAAATATAGCGATTTGAAGCTTCTTCCCTATTCTTTACCTTCAGACGCTGGGCATATGATAGTGGAAGGGATATATTGTTCCTTTTTGTACAATTTCAAAATTCTGTTAATTCATTAATTGTTATGGATTTCTAGCATGTTCCTCTCTGTCCTTCATAAAGGCCCAATACTGTCTGATTGCAATGAGGGCTCAAGTGATGTTTCAGTAGGGAGGTGGTATAGATGAGGTGACAGATCCACTAGTGACGGAACTAGCACCACTGGAGACAGAGTGAGAAATAAAAGAAGCACTGTTGGCTCTGCCAAGAAGGACAACATCTTCATTTATCACCAGCTACTTCCAGAAGCAAATCTCCCCATATTCTTTGTTGAAAAGCCTCTTTCCCTACTGGGGATTTGCTATTTGGAGAAGGTGATGGCACCCCACTCCAGTACTCTCGCCTGGAAAATTCCATGGATGGAGGAGCCTGGTGGGCTGCAATCCATGGGGTCACTAAGAGTCGGACACGACTGAGCGACTTCACTTTCCTTTTCACTTTCATGCATTGGAGGAGGAAATGGCAACCCACTCCAGTGTTCTTGCCTGGAGAATCCCAGGGACGGGGGAGCCTGGTGGGCTGTCATCTATGGGGTCTCACAGAGTCGGACACGACTGAAGCGACTTAGCAGTAGTAGTAGCAGTTGGTTTTTGGACTTCTACTCATCCTTCAAAACCTAGCTTATTTGTTAACCCTTAGGTGAAGAGGAAAAAGAGAAAGAAGCTGCTATTTGTGGAGCACTCAGTATTTCAGGAGCTTCTTAAGTGGCTCAGATGGTTAAGAGTCTGCCTGCAGTGCAGGAGACCCGGGTTCAATCCCTAGGTTGGGAAGATCCCCTGGAGAAGGGAATGGCAACCCATTCCAGTATTCTTGCCTGGAAAATCCCATGGACAGAGGAGCCTGGCAGGCAATCCATGGGGTCCCAAAGAGTCGGACATGACTGAGCAATTTCACTTTCACTTTACTATTTCCAGGCACTATGTGGAGCACTGAGGTTATTTTATTTTATTCTTCCAACAAAACTGCAAGGCAGGCTTTGGCCTCATTCTCCAGAAAAGAAAAGTGGGGCTAAGCAAAAACCTACTTAATATGTGATGAAATCAAGATCTAAATCCAAGTCTTGCCTTATATATAATTATTTTCATAATAAGCTTTGAGTTTACATGTCCTAACTCAGGGTTATAATGAACCCTCACAATAAACCTGTCGGTTAGATATTATCCACCACATTTTACAGGGATACATTGATCTAGTGGGATCTTTTCTTGTCTCCATTTTCTCTTCTTCTGTAGTGGCTGAAATGTCTGTTATGATACTTGCCTTAATATTTCACAATGCTTTGAAAAAGTACTAACCTTTGGCAAAACAGGGTTGTGGAATGCTAATATCCTAAGCCCAGTGAGCCCATCTAGATGTATTTTATTTATTCATTCAGGTCACTCATACCTTTACCTCCTTGGCACCTGATGATGTGCTTTGGATACAATGTACCTTGGATTCTTAGAATCTGGCTCTTGTCTTTTCTTGGATAGAAGCAAGACCAAGAAAAGCAGCCAAGGACACGTCACCAAGCTTCTGTACACTAAGGTTCATGTACCTTACTCAGGCTAGAGGTTTCCTGGTTCCTGCTCAGAGCATAATTACTCTTATTCTATGAACAATCTTAATAAAGTGGGTTTTTCTAAGATGACAGCATATTAGAAGAAGCCAAGTAAAATGGAACAAACTGTCAAAGGCAGGCACACTTAGAGCCCATGGGAGCAAGAGACAGCACAGAAACAATAAAAAGGATGTAAACAAGAACTTGAAAGCATAACATTCTCAGAATATTTTATATTAAGGGCAAAGAAACCCTACTTTGCTCCACAAAACTCTGAAGATGTCATAGCACTATGGCAAAGAACAATACTGTCAAAAACTATGTTATGTTCAAACGGTTTTTATCAACTCTATTTTAAAACACAAGGACATGAACAACTTATACTTTTAAAGATTTCTGGTCAAAATAGTCTTTTTTAAAAAAAGGAACAAAAAGTTTGGTTCTTAAACAGGCAAAACTTCAACTATCAGAAATCACAGCAATTAAGAAAGAATACTTCCCTAGGGGTTCCAGAGATTGCTACAGACCTGAGACAGTGTCAGCCCTGGTAATATGCAGAGTGTGCAGAAGTGCTAAGAATAACTGGAAATTTCATGGCTAAATTCCACTTGAGATCAAGGCCATTGGACATATCTTAGAGAGTTACTTTGCTTTGGCAATTTCAGGATCTTTCCATTGTTACCGACTTGTAGACATTACAGAAGGCTTTACTGATTGGCTTGTGATATGCAAAGTATGGACCCAGGTCTCTCATTATAGTGAGTAATGAAATGGTTTATCTTACTTTCACTTTGGCTCTCCTTACTGTGTTTTTGCTTTTCAACAATGTTGTAACTACCTACATGAAATAACAAAGATATAAAGGAAAAGGAATAAAAGCCCATATCCCTAAATCATCAACACCTTAGTTCTTTGCATTTTTTAAGTAGGTTGTCCAGTTCTTGTTAATATCTGCAGTACACTAATGCCAAAAAAGTGATGCTTATTCCTTTCACCCACACTCATTCAATGAGATTCTGCAGCTTTTCTTATGTAAGAAATAGAGTTCATTTCTGTGCTGTGTGAGTCTGGGTTCACCAGTAACTTGCTGCAGCCAATAGAATGTGGTAGAGTGAAGTGGTGCCTGTTCTCAGTCTCCACTCTCTTGGAAGTTTTCCAAGCAAGCGTGTGAATAATGCTGGGATCACTTGATGAATGATCTGGAAAAGACCATGGTCTAGTTACTCCCATGGCCCAGCCAACAGCCAGTTGACCACTAAATTTGGCCATGAAGTCATTTTAGACTTGTGAGTCTCTGGCTGACTTGACAGCTGACAATAGTCACAAGAGCAAGCCCTGCTGATCACCAGCAAGCCTGTTTAGCTACAGATCAATGAGAAATAATAAACGTCTACTGTTTTAAGCACTGAGTTTTATGTACTTTTTTATGTAGCAATAGCTGACAAAATATGCATGCACAGAGTTGATCTAGTAGTAATCATGTTATAACTCATGCTTGTTAATGGTCCTCTGATATTCTATATAATGGATATACAAAGATTTCTTTAAATATTTCCTCTATTACTGGATATTTAAATTGTCTACTGTTACTTAGGAGAGGCAATGATGCAACGCAATGAGAACACGTTATTGGTCTTCTAATTTGCTATAATAGCTCACAGAACTTAGAGAAACACTTGCCATTACTGTTATTATAAAGGATATTAACAAGGATGTAAGTGAACAGCCAGATGAAGAGGGACATAGGGCAAGGTCTGGGAAGATGCTGAGCACAGGTGCTTTTATTCCTGTGGAGTTAGAGTATGCTATTCTTCTAGCGTGTAGATGCAGCCACAAACCCAGGAGTGCTTTAAACCTCATCATTTAGGGGTTTTTATGGAAGTTTCATCACACAGGCATGATGAATTATTAACTCAATCTTTAGTCCTTTTCCAATTCCTGGAGGTTGGGGAGAGGGGCTAAAAGTTTCAAGCTTCTCATCAAGATTTGATTTTTCTGGTGACCAGCCCCCAACCTGAAGCTATCTCAGAGCTTGCCAAAATGCCTCATGAGAACAAAATTCATTCCTATCAGTCAGGAAACTGCAAGGCATTTAGGAGCTCTGTGTAAGACAGTCTGATCACCCCATCACTCAGAAATTTACAAGGTTTTAGGATCTGCATAAGGAACTGAAGATGAAGACCGGAACATGTATTTCTTGTGATATCACAATATCACATATTAAATATAAATAAGCAGATGGAAAACAATCGATCTGAGGAAACCAGTGTTTAGAGGAATTATGGTTTTACTCAGCTTCCATTCATTCCATCTATATAGCTATTTTTGAGATGAGGAAGCACTGCAAGAATCAGTGTTCTACAACAGTCAAACTGTCTTGGACCTTGTAAATCAGAAATCAGCAGCCTCGTGGTTTCCAAACACCAGTGCCTGGTGAAAACTAAGTGGGTGTACAAGAGTAAGCCAATGAACTTATTTAATATACAGATTCTCAAGAGCCAGAAAGCCAGAGATTCTGATGCAGCAGGTCTGGAGTTGGGCCCAAGAATCTGTAAATTTTAAGATTTTGCTGGTGTGATTCTGCTATGCAGCCAGTTTGGGGAACCACTGCCTTATTATCCACCCCCCTCCTCATTTTTCAGGTGGAAGATCAAGACCAGAGAAAATGAAATAAGAAGCTCAAATTTCCTGAAGGAGTCAAGCAATGGCTGAGCTTGGATTGGAACTCATGCCTTGGGACTTCTTAGCCACTGTTTCATATGTCTTACAACTGGGAGAGTAACCTTGAGTTCATCAAAGGACAGAAGTCTGCTGAAACTCTTGCTCTAAGCACTTACTTTTCTTCCCAAGGCCAGCCTCTACCTCATCCTTGCTGATACATAACATTATACACTAGGGAAATGATTAATGTGAATATATCTTTTATTCTTCACTGAGAATATATTCTCTGAACTGCAACCAAAGTAACTGACTTTCAGACAAGTTGAAATATATCAAGAACTGGTTTATCTTATATATCAATACAGTGCTCAGTGTTTTTTTATTTTTATTTTTTAAAGCAGTAAATAAAATCAAGATAACAGATTCTTTTAAATTGTATTGTCTCTTTGAAA
This sequence comes from Bos javanicus, assembly GCF_032452875.1. Classification (NCBI taxonomy): domain Eukaryota; kingdom Metazoa; phylum Chordata; class Mammalia; order Artiodactyla; family Bovidae; genus Bos; species Bos javanicus. The sequence continues at coordinate 38,017,713 of NC_083889.1, forward strand.
CCTTGTAATACTTTCTCTTGTTTTAAGATACAGAGTTTACTGCTCCATATGACTTATCCTTTCAAATAACATAAGATTTGTTTGCTCTTCCAAATATGAGGCTTGGGAAGACATTATTTTGTCATGTGGTTTCCTTAAGAAATGCAGCTGTTGAGATAGATATCACAACAAGAATACATATTTTGGTAGACCTAGAAAGCTCGATAGGGTTTTAGAGTTGTTTAAAATATTATTTTAAGTTAATTTGGAAGTTGACTTCCAGCTCAAAGCAAGTCAAATTATTTACAGAGACAAAAAGAAAACTTCCAGCCCAAGTTAATTATCTGCAAAATGTTAAGCTCCATGGGCTCAGCAAAGAAAGTAAATCCTAGTATAATGATTAAAATCTTAACACTTGAGAAGACAAGTGTTTGAAGGCTTCTCTCCTTCGAGGCAAGTGCCCTTGGAAAATAACTCAGCTTCTCTGAGCCCTAATGTCTTCATCTATATAATGGGAATAATTGCAGCACACTTGTTTATCATATGCCGAGATATTTTATGGACTCTGTTTCCATTATTTCATCTATTACTTACAATAACTCTATGCTGCAAGGGCTATTATTATTCCCATTTTACAGATGCAGGTACTGAGGCTCAGAGGGGTTAACTCATCTAGGTCATATGAACAATGAGGGATAAAGCCTGACTTTGAAACTAGGCAGGATGATTCTGGAACCTAAGCATATAGTAACTAGGCCAGAGTGAATAGGTCTTTAGGAAGTTGCTACAAAGAATAAATAAGACATTCTCTACCAAGTGCTTGGAATTGTTCTTGGACACAGTAAGAGTTCAAAAATGGTGGTTCTAATTGTCAGAGGAGTACCTTGAGATGAATTATTTATGTGGGGAGGCCTCTGCTAGAGCTGCAAGCTACCTTCATGTTTGCCTTTAATGATTCCTAGTGCAAATACCTATAATAATAAATTAACTTACACCTGTCTCTTTTCATTCTCTTTCAAAATCTGACTATTATAGTCTGAAAAATGCAGAAAAGTATTCACTGAATTCCACCATTATGATTACTATTCCTTTGATGAAGAGTTGTTCCTTCCAGCCTTTCTTCCATGCAAATAAACACTTACTATTTTTGTTTTTAAACCAAAAGGTAGATTACTCTGCAAATAGGATTTAATCCTGCCTTCCTCTTCTGATGGTTATACCAGTCTGTGAAAACAGGACTTTCAAATAGCACATCATTTCATTTTATAGATAAACCACAGAGAGAGGCAGGCAGACTCTGCTTTTCCCCTCTCCTCTCTCCTAAGAAGATGGAGCTAATGTGACTGGGATCCTGCACATATACTAGTAAGAAATATCACTATGTTAAATATTTACACCCAGGGCTCTTGCTTTCTCCTTGACTCCCTCCCCCAATTCAGCTGAAGGAAGATGATACCAGCATATACATTTTTTTCCTTTGATCTCTCTCACTGGATAGAGGGTGGTATAATGACATTTGGCTTTGGATTTATGAAGAGTGGGAGAGAAAATTCTCCCACATAAGCATAATGTCTAGTATACCTTAGGATATCCCTTCACTCTCCAGAGTCTCATATTGTCAAAGGGACTGTTATCACTGTGTACGTTTTTTTATGTTTGTTAATAAGGGGATTATAAACCTGTCCTGGGCCACTGGTGTATTAAACTGAGACAATTCAAACTTACTTTAAGAAAAATAAATATATAAGGATTCTGGATACTTTGGTTTTCTTACCTGATACAAACACATCTGAGGAAATAAGAATATAATAGTTACAATAAAATTGGAGTAATATGTACCTTTTTGCATGTATCAACTTCTGCACCCCATCCCCCACCACCATCATGTAATAAAATTCTAAGATGGCTCTCATGTCCCCAACTCTGCTACATATGCTGTGTAATCCTCTTACCTTGAATGTGAATGGGACCTGTGTACAAGATGGAACATCACTCCAATGATTACCTATGTGGCAAAAGTGAAGAGATTTTGAAAATATAATTAAGGTTCCTCATCAGTTGACTTAAGGTCTCCAATCAAGTTGATTAACCTGATTAAGCTGGTCATCCCAGTTGGGTCTAATCTAATCATGTTAGTCCTTTGCAAGAGGTTCAAAAGATCAGAGAAAGAAGTCACAGAGATTGGAAAAAGCAGACAAGAAGAACCAAATTGCAGTGTCGTAGAGACCACATCACAGATAATGACAGCTTCCCTACAGAGTTTAGGGCCTCAATCCTACAGCTGCAAGGACTGAATTCTGCCAGCAACCAGAGAGCTTGAAGGAAGGCCCAGAGCCTCAGAAGAGTTTGTAGCTCTGATTCCAGCCTAAGCAGATAACCCAGCTAATTGCCATCCCACGAGAACTGTGACATAATAACTGTGTTGCAGGAATGGAAAAGGAATGTATCAGGTTGATCTGCTTTATTTCACCATAGATTAGCTTGCATTTTCTAGATTTTTAAAAAAATTAATGGAATCATTCCAAATATATTTGCTTTTTTGGGTCTGGATTTTCACTCAGCATAAAAATATTTCAGATTCACTCATTTTGTTGTATTTCAATACTTAGTTCCCCTCTATTCAGTGGATGGATGTACCACCTTTTGTCTGTACATTAAGAGACATTTGGTTAGTTTCCAGTTTTGGGTGCAATTACAAAACCACAAGTCCTGTGTGGAAATATGTTTTTATTTCTCTTATTTTAATTTGAATTTTCTTGATTACTGGTTAGAGTGATTATCTTTGCATATTTTATTGCCTACCATCTTCTCTCTTTTTTCTGTTGGGTTATTTCATGTTTTTTCCCTCACTGATTTGTAAGAGTTCTTGATATATTCTGAATACAGGTTCTTTGCTTATCGTTATACATGTTGAAAATGTCTTTTCGAAGGTGACTGTTCCCCTTTTACTTTCTCCTTTCTTTCTCCTTTCTCCTTAGCTGTCTCCTTTAAGATATCCTTTGTCATATAAAATGTAAATTTTAATAAAGCCTAAGTAATTTATCTTAAAAAGTCTGTTTTTATTACTTGTTTTAAGAAACCCCTACCAGACCTGTTAAAAAGATGTTCTTCTAATCTTTTATGATAGTTTTAGAGTTTTGTTTTTTCCCATTAACATCTTTAATATTTCTGGAGTTTATTTTTGTATGAAGGAAGATAGGAATAGAATTATTTTTTTTCTCTAAAGAAAGCCAATTTCCTTAACTCTACTTATCAAATAGTTCATCTTTATTCCACTGATTTTCAATGTCAGATAAGCAATTCCCATATAAACGTGGGTCTATTTTTAAGCTTTCTATTCTGATGCACTGGTGTATTTGATTATTAATGAACCATTAAGATACTGTTTTAATTATAGTATCTTTGTGATAAGCTTCATATGACATTTATAACATTTGCTCCTCTTTCACCCTCTCTTTCAGAATTATCTTGGCCTTTCCTGGATTTTACTTCTTCAGATAAAACGGAGAATAAATTTACCTAAAAACAGTTGATGCATTTTTTGTATTTGAATTACACTGAATTTATAGACCAATTTGGAGAAATTTGCATCTTTACAATATTGAGTCTTCTCATCCATGGACATTTTTTAAAATCTAACCAATTTCTCCTGTCTTCTTTTAGATGTCTTAATAACATTTTGCACTTTTTCCCATAAAGATCTTATACTTCCTTTGTTAGATTTATTCCTATGTAGATACGGCCTTAAAATTTTATGCAAACCATTATAGCTATTTCCCTAGGAAAGTTTTAATGTGAAGAAACTGGAATTTCACCAAGTGGACTGCTTTCAACAAAGCAAATGAACCTACTCCTAGTACTATTAATAAACTGATGTCTACAAAGATCTTTTCTCTATCTTGTGTTTAGCAAGTAGATTGTTGTGATCCTTATATGAGAATTCCATCTGTCTTTCCTGGAAAAATCAGCCTTTATAGTCAGTATTCAAAGTATGGATATCCTATAAAGTCCCTGACCTGCTGAACGGGAGCAGTTACTCCTACATACCTGATCTCATTGAAATCAGGAAATGTGGGGACTAAGGTTGTTAAATCTTTCCGTTTTTCAAGAAAACTTGACAATCCAAACTTTGAAATGAAATTTTTGACTTTTAAACATTGGCAAATAATATTTAAAAATACTAAACATTATATAGGACAAACTATCAGGCTTGAGACCTGATATGACATGAGGGCTGCCAGTTTTCAACCTCTGGGGTGGCTCTGTCCCCACAAGACTCTCAGTTTAACTCTCCTCCCTTGCACCATACTCCTTGAGCCCATGAGAGTAGGCAGGACAGTAAAAAAATGTGCCTGGGAATTACTTTCTAGCTCTAAATATCAGACATCACAGAGTGTGAGCTGTAAGTGATCTCAGAATTTGTCTAGTCCTACTTCCATTTTGACGGTTATAGCAATTTTGAGGTTAAGGCAGGGAAACGTCTAGTCCAGGTTGACTCAGTGACCTAGAGAAAAGACCGAACCTAGAACTTAGATGGGCTGAGTCCACATCCAGTAGGCTTACCACTACTTACACTGCCTAATTACTTACAGAGCCTCTGAGGGGCAGGCTGGGACCCCTTCCATAAGGCCTCCAATAAATAAGAGTTTGACCGGTGACATGCTATGAGGTACAATTCCTTTTCAGGATGCATGTGGAGGAACTCTAGACAAAGTAGAAAGAATGTATAGGTACAAAAACATTGCCCTTCAAGACGAAATGTAAAATATATACAAAGGGACTTCCCTGGCAGTCCAGAGGTTAAGACTTTGCCTTCCAATGCAAGTGGTGTGAAACATAAAACAGAAGTAATACTGTAACAAATTCAATAAAGACTTTAAAAATGATTGACATAAAAAAAAGTCTTAAAACATGAATATAAACTATTAAGGTGCTATTAAACCAACTATTCCATTAAATCTTAGTGGATCATCGGCCTAAAATCTGGGTAAATGTAATAAGATTTTCCAGATTACTGGGTGGAAAGACTGAGAACAGTGACAACGTTCATACTTTAGGCATGTTTGATACATATCCTGAGTATGACTGTGTCTATGCCGCGAGACATACACACACTCATATAAAGTAGAATGAAGTATAATATAATGCCAAGCTTGTTACTACGTATAGTCATGTGAACTGAAATGTAATAATACAACACACAAGAATAACTCTAAGAGTAGAGATTACAGTAAGAGGTAGTGAAATAATTAGAAAATGGTGACTTCTAAGTGTTTATTCTTTTTCTAATATAACTTATTAAATTCTTTTTTTGACACAATAGATTTTTGTTTATTGTTATTATTATTTCTTAAATGGATGGTGACTGCAGCCACAAAATTAAAAGATGCTTGTGCCTTGGAAGAAAAGTTATGACAAACCCAGACAGTGTATTAAAAAGCAGAGATATCACTTTGCCAAAAAAGGTCTACATAGGCAAAGCTATGGTTTTTCCAGTAGCCATGTATGGATGTGAGAGTTGGGCCATAAAGAAGGCTGAGCACTGATGCTTTTGAGCACACTGGAATGTATTCTCATCTTCAATTGTCACTAAAAAAGAATAAATTAAGAAATGTCTTTATTTGATGATACTGCAGCTCCTTGCTTTTAAAAGATCATTTCCTTTGTTAATGTTCAAGTCGCCTGTAACTTCCATAGCACTAGAGCCATTAGCATCAGAGCAGAGTGGAAAACACACTTGATTTTGATCTTCCCTCCCAGTCCCTTAGATCCTTAGCTCTTTCCCAAGCAGAAATTTCTGTGAGCAGAAACTGCCAGCAATTTAACATGTAACAACATACATAAGAGCTCATAGTGATTTGAAGAGCGTAAGCCAGAAACATCCATAGTATTGCTCTTGTAAGTTCTAGTTTAGCAGAGCTGTTTTCTGTTGAAGTGGTACTTGGGCTCTATTTGTTCCAAGTATCTTGTCTTAATTTTTGTCCTCATCACCTGTGTTAGTGAAGGAATAGAAAACGGCTTTAGTGTAACTAACAAAACTTAATTTTCTATCTTACTTTATTGGTGGGCCCAATAAGACATTACATAAGCTTTCACGGACTCCTTCTTCGAATTTGTTCTCAATTATTTACTCATTATTTAAATTAAGACCAAACAAATCTAAACTTTTACCTCCAAAAGCTACCCTCTGAGCCTTTGGCAAATTGTGGCAGAAAGATAAAGGGCCTTTATAGTTGTCACTTGCGGTCAAGACATCATGAATCATGGAATATGACAGAAAGTAATACACATCAATTAAAGAGAGATTAAAGACACACTGTACCTTGTTCCAAATTTCCTTTGTGATGAGAAAATGGTTGTTTAATGAGGAAGGTTATTTTATGGCTTCTAACAAGTGAGCAAGCCAATGTCATTTTGCGATCATTATCTAATTTAACCACGAAAAGGATGAAGTATAATAGTACACTGATTTGCAGCATTTTCTCATTGCCTTGATTCAAATGAGATAAGATGATGATATAGACACTTAGAACCCTAAAGGCACTAATAAATACAAAATTCTCTATCAAAATGAGGCAGAGAGCAAGTCTGCATATTCCAGATCCATCTCTTGCTAAAGCCATCCACCAAGACTTTGGCTGAGTAATCTATGTAAGACACAAATCGGATTCCATTCTCCCATACTTGAAATGATTCTGTGACACCTGGCAATCTTTAGGTTACACTTATACATTTTTATAGGGTGGCTGATATCAGGATTCTGCCTACATCTCTAGCCTCATCTTCTACTACTGCCCAGTCCCCAATCCCCCTACTTCAGCCTTACTTAGTAATACTGGTGATTTCTTAAGAACAATGTACTATCAGATGTCTCTAAGCATTTGCAGCACTGTCCCCAAGTCCCAGAATGCTACTCATACCTATACCTCAACCCTAAAATACACCTCCAAATGTGTCTTTTGAAAGACTTCTATCCATACCTCCATTGCTTACATTTTATTATGCTTGCGTCTTGACCCTTTTAATTCTCAACTACACTATCAGATCAGATCAAATCAGTCACTCAGTTGTGTCCGACTCTTCATGACCCCATGAATCACAGCACGCCAGGCCTCCCTGTCCATCACCAACTCCCAGAGTTCACTCAGACTCACGCCCATCGAGTCAGTGATGCCATCCAGCCATCTCATCCTCTGTCATCCCCTTCTCCTCCTGCCCCCAATCCCTCCCAGCATCAGAGTCTTTTCCAATGAGTCAACTCTTCGCATGAGGTGGCCAAAGTACTGGAGTTTCAGCTTTAGCATCAGTCCTTGCAAAGAATTCGGGCTCCTCTAAGTCGGCGTGTACCCTTTCTTTCTCTGTATGCCCACACTTGGTACTAGGTCTATGCTCGATAAGACAGCATTGAATAAGGACTTCTCTGGTGGTTCAGTGGCTAGGACTCCATGCTCCCAATGCAGGGGGCTGGGTTTGATTCCTGGTCGGGAACTAGATCTTGCATGCCACTACTAGAACCTGGTGCAGCCAAATAAATAAATAAAACCCTGCATCAAATAAATGGGTTTTTCAGTCTGGATGTAGTCAGATAGTAGCTTCAGAAGATTCTGTTTTTCCTCTCCCCAGTTGTGTGTGGTTTTAAAAATTTTATTTATTTACCTTTAATTGAACTATAATTTATTTATGATATTATGCTAGTTTCAGGTATACAGTATAGTGATTCAGTATTTTTGCAAATTATATTCCATTACAGATTATTACAAGATAACAGGTATAATTCCCTGTGCTACACAGTATATGCTTATTCCTTATCTATTTTACATATATAGGATAAGAAAATGTGTTATAAATATATACGATGGAATATTTTTAAAATTACTCAGCTATAAAAGGAATGAAACGCTGACATCTGCAGCAATTTGGATGAACCTAGAGAGTATTTTGCTAAGTGAAATAAGGCAGACAGAGAAAGACAGACACTATAAGGTATCATGTATTTGTAGAATCTAAAAACTAATACATATGAATGTATATGCAAACCAGAAATAGACTCACAGACGAAAAGAAGCAAACTTGTGGTTAGCCAAAGGGAGAGGGAAGGGGAGACAAATTAGGGATATGGGATTAAGAGAAGATTCTGCCTTTAAGATGAGTAGAGAGATATCTCCGATGCAAAACTCTTCACAAAGTTTCAGATTTGCATATTCAACTGTCTATGTACTTCCTGTCCTCCCTTGAATGTTACAAAGACACCCCTATCTCAGCATGTACTGTCCCTGCTCTTTTGTGGCCAAAACTTATGTCATTCCAATGGTTCTTCATAAATTGTCCAAGTCAGAAAAGCTGAGATGCACAAATTACATTATGTTAGTTCACTGTGTAGCTCATTGATTCTCCTCTTCTTTACCTCTCTCATTACTCTACCTTTTCCCTGTCTCCTGCCAATGCCCCAGCCTGATCGAGTAACCCACTCATGCCTAGATGATTGCAATAGGCTCCTAATTCACTTGCTCATATTCAAACCACTCTGGGACCACATATACTGTCCCCACTATAATCAGCATGGCATTTCAGAATGCAAATCTGACAGTGTCAGCCCACAACCTAAAACTCTTCAACAGCCTCCTACTGATTTCAGGGAAAAGATCAAAATCTTTAATTGAGCTTCCAAACTCTATAGTGCCCTCCCTGACTCTGCTATGTTACTACAGCTTTATCTCACTCCATTATCACCTTTCCTGTTCCCTTCAATCTCATCAGCTTTAGAGTGCTTCAGATAGACCATGTTCAGCCTGTCTCTGGCACATGCTGTTTACATCTCCTGGCATGTTCTTCTGCTGTGTCCCACCCACTGCTTGTTTCTACTCTTCTGATCTCAGCTTCAAAATCACTTCCTCGGGAAGGCTTCTCTGCTCTCCCACACTTGCTCACATCATCCTATTATTTGCACAGCTGCTGCTGCTGCTGCTAAGTCGCGTCAGTCATGTCCGACTCTGTGCGACCCCATAGACGGCAGCCCACCGGGCTCCCCCGTCCCTGGGATTCTCCAGGCAAGAACACTGGAGTGGGTTGCCATTTCCTTCTCCAATGCATGAAAGTGAAAAGTCAAAGTGAAATTGCTCAGTTGTGTCCGACTCCTAGCGACTCCATGGACTGCAGTGCACCAGGCTCCTCTGTCCGTGGGATTTTCCAGGCAAGAGTACTGGAGTGGGGTGCCATTGCCTTCTCCCTGTTTGCACAGAGTATCACATTATTTTATTATCCTTTTGTAATAACATATTTGCTCATTAGTGCAGTCATTTGATTAGGGCCAGCCTTCCCATTACACAGAACTATTGGGATTATGCTGTTTATCCAGCATTACATCTCCCACCGTCCTGAGCAGGGGTCAGGCACACAGTATGTGCTCCATAAATATCTGTTCAGTGACTGAATGAACAGGTCTAAGAGCCATAGGCCTGGAGAAGGATGCTGTTCAACCCAGTTTGTTCATGGGAAACCTGAGGCTCACCTCCTTTTCAACCTTCCCACCTTTGATCTCAGATTTCCTAGACTTTAATTCTCCACCCACCTACACACTTTAGGTTAGTCATTTGCTGCTTTCCTTCCTCAGGATCTGGCTTGAAACTTTTCTGACTCAGCTTCCACACAGCATCAGTTGGGGTTCTTCCCGGCAAGAAGCAGAAGCTGACTGCGGCTGATTAGGCAGAAAACAAGTTCATTAAAGGATAGCAGGTAGCTCACAGAATTATTGGGATGTTTAGAGAACTGGGCTTAAAGCCAAATTTCTAGGAATAATGTCCCAAATCATGTTCCAGAACTAGCCTGATGAGAAGAACGCTGCTTCCTCTAGCACCAGTACTAAGGAATGAGCTACTTTCAACACTGCAGCCTCATTACAGATGTGACGCACATGGCAGGCACTCAGCCCTGCCAGCCCTGCTCTCAACACCAGGGAGCTCTCTGTTTCCCCTCATCAGCTAAGCAGATTCCACAGTAAGCCTTTTCCCTCTGATTGCTCATTTCTGAATTACAGTCTAGAGAGGGTGAATGTGCTTGGTGGAGAGTTGTTATATGTTTCTGTATTCTTGTTGCACAGAACCCGCAAGTAGGAAAATCCTGTAAACATAATAGCAAATTTAAAAGATGCTAGACACGCAGAAAACATGACGAATGCCATCTCCCTAAAACAAGGCCAAAATTTCAGCATCTTGTTCAGTCTCTGTTTGATGGTAAGTCTAAGTTTATTTACTTTGTCCATTACAACTCTACTGACAACACATTAAGAATTTAGCCTACTATGCTAAGATTGACAAGACCTAGCCCCTGAAAGATGTTTTTTAAAGTCAGTTGCAAACTACTCTAGAAATTTCTATTTGAGATAGTAGAATGCAGCATTTCAGAGTACAAACTCTGGAATCCAATGGTTTAAGTATGAAACCCAACTTATTTTATTAACTGCATGACTTTGGTGGACAAAGTATCAGAGGTTATAACAATAAGGACCATGATTTTCTTTTGCAGTATCTAGCCCATATCTGGCAGAGTCTATATTCACTAATTATTTGTTGGATAAATAAGTGCATGAATGAATGACATCTAAATGAATCAGGATGATCAAGGTCAAGTTGGGTTAACAAACAAACTGAAAACCCAGTCGCTTAAAACAAGGAAGTTTTCTTTCTTGCATGTTGCTACCTGTTCACTGAAGGTTAGACAGGGCTGTGCTCTATGTCATCCTTATTCTAGCATTTAACTGAATCAAGTTTCCATCACCTGGAATGATGCTGAAGCACAAAGAAAGAGAGCGTGGTAAATTGTGCATTGGCTCTCAGAGCTTCCACCCATACATAACATGTACCACTTCTCATAATTTATTTACTGAAGTAAATTATGTAAATATACTTAATACCAAGGGAGTAGAACAGCACTTAAAAGGGAAGCTGAAAAATATATGATAAACAGCGAAAATGATGGCCTTGACTTTTCTGGATCTCAGTTTCCTCTTCTGTAAAATAAGGACCAAAAGATGTTGAAAAGAATGAGTGTGAACTTCAGCAAATTCCCATCACCCTGGTCCTTGTTTTACATCTTCATTAGGGGGGTAACACAGCAGAGCCCAGGGATCAATGCCAACACAGAGTCAAAGAGAGGAGGCAACTTGCTGAAACTGAAAGTGGGACTCAGAATGAGTGGATATAATACAGCAAGATATGATCTTGAAGCATCAATCACTGTGCTTTTATTCCCTCCCTTGATTATGTCCATCTGAAGAACCACATTGCCTCAAGGAGAACTGGTGTAGTTACAGCATAAATGTAAAGAGAACAACAACAACAAAAAATTGATGTTCAGTGTTTCTGAATTCCAAAATACATTCTTCAAGCTAACATCAGAAACAATAGCTCTGAAACCATATCTTTTGATATGTAAGGAATGCTATTGAGAGAAGGGCTTTTGAGAATCAAAATGGAAGCCTCTGAGGAATGAAGGAAGGAGATGGGGTTTATGCTGTGACCTTATGTGAACAAAAAAAAGGAAGCTGCAGATTGATTCATCTGTAGGGAGACAGACTAAGGGTCATTCAGCCCCAAGGGGTAGATGAGAGAGTAGAGGGGCTCAGAATTCTAAGGGAGGTTGGCAGAGTCACACAGGAGAGACCCCATGAAGAGGAGAAGTGGGTGGGGTAAGCGGGGAGATTGCAGAGGCTCTCTGTGGGCAGCCAAGGGGAAGTCAAGCCAAAGCCTATGAACTTCCGTGAGTGCATCATGTTGCCTTTCTCAGAAGACCAGCGAGCCAGTTTGCTAAAAATGCCTGTGAATCACTCAATAGAAAGGTACCCTTAGCATGTCCAGTGTCTTTGCTGACCCCAACCCAAGTGGACACCCTCAAATGGACCTGAGGACTCTAACCTTCTGAAAGACAGGTGCTGTTGACAGGAGAGCCCTAATATCTGTAGTTGGCTGGGAAAGTGGAGACACTCACTGTGGATTACAGTTTAGCATCTGAGTACCCCTTCTACCCAAGTGCCTCAGCTGTAAAGAATCTGCTGCCAATGCAGGAACTGCAGGAGACGTGGGTTTGATCCCTGGGTCAGGAAGATTCCCTGGAGGAGGGAATGATAACCCGCTCCTATGTTCTTGCCTGGAGAATCCCATGGTCAGAGGAGTGTGGCAGGCTACAATCCACGGGGTGGCAAAGAGTGGGACGTGACTGAGCAAGGCACCCCTTCTACTCATTCCATTGGTTTTGCTCCTCAACAAGACTAGACTGCAGCACTGGATCTACCTCTCAAAAGAATGATTTATGCATGTGTATTCCTTTTTTTTTTTTTTCTCTTGAGCAAAGGTATTTTTGCAAAATTGTGTAAAATTATCAAGTAAGGCATTTCGTTTGTAAGTTATTAGAGGTGACAAGTAAGTAACAGCTAACACATTGAGCACTAACCGTACATCAGGCCCTATTAAGCACTTTCAGTGGAATATCTTACAATAGTATTATCTCCACTTTACAGATGAGAAAACTGAAGTCAAGAGAGCTAACTGCCAAACTGGCAGCTGGGATGATCTAAACTCAAACAATCTGACCTCAGCATCCAGAGGCTTGAGCACTAGATGACCACCACCTCTCTACCTATAGGGATAAACTGCTCATCATTTTTGTTACCTTTCATTCACCCAAGCATTTTTTTGAGAGTTTATTGTAAATTATACCTTCTAATAATCACATGGATAAAGAAAACACCCAGACATAGCATTACTACTCATGAGCCACCCTAGTCTGTGCGGCAATAGGTGATTGTTGCTGCAGCTGTGGACAGTTCTGGTGAGCTCCATGGAAAGCCAAGATGCAACAGAGACAACTTTGTGTAAGCTTGACCGCCAGGGACATGTGTAACTCTTAATAAGTAAATAAATCATTTAAACTGCCAGTGCTCAGTCCTCCAATTTTAAGATCCTGGGACTAAGAACAGATGAACTGAGTCTAGATATAGCCTACTCCAAGGAAACACAGAGGCAAACTAACATTCCTTGGACTCTCAATTATTCAACAAGGACTGATCTTTAACAATTCATAGGCACCAACCATTTCTACCAGCAGTAAAAATATCTAGACTGGAACTTCTGTGTTGGTCCTGACATTTAATTGTTGTAGAGTTCAAAGCAGAGCACTAAAGCTAACAGAACACACTATCCCTCTATAGAGGAACTTGGCAACAACTTGAAGAAAGGAGAATTCTGTTATTCTAATGAGACCTGCTTATGAGATTACCCAGTTCCAAATTCTACACTCAATAAAGCTTTCCTTTTCTTCTCTGATTTTTGTATCCTTGTTTCTTTTTGCCTCACCATCTACCTGCCTTGCACATCTGTCTTCCTTTTCTCTTTGAGAGGCAGCAGAATGCTCTGAAAAGAGAACAAGTGCCAGGCTGGGCTCTGGCCTGTCCAAGAGGAAAGACCTAAGCCACATAAAGCTAAATCATGGTCAATCCCAGGTTCTGAATCCATCACACACTGTCTGCCTCCTTGAGTTGCTTGGAAGATTAAAGATAACATATCCCCTGCAACTGGCAGGGTGAGGAATAAAAATGAAGCACCTAGAAAAGTACCTGGCACAGGTAAAGTACTAGATACCTAACTCTTGCCGTAAAATAATTGATTTTGTCCCTCCTTTTTCTCCTTCTCATCCTAAACATATGTTTTCTCCACAGCAAAAGGAATAAATCTCACTGAAAACACAAGGATATTGGTCCTGACAAGTACAGAGTATTGGTAGTAAAAAAAAAACACATATACTATTAACCCATATACCTCAAGACTCAGATGTTATATGAATCCCATTATTGGTTTCCATTTATTTCCAGCAAGGACATGAGTTCTGGAGTCAAACTGCCAGCGCCTAAACCCCAGCCCTGCCACCTAACTTCGTTATTATTGCTGAATTTGGCACATCAAAATGTTCCCCAGTAACACAGGATTCAAGCTATAGTGAACCAAGTTTTGCAGTTTCTGTTACTCAAAGCTCTCTTCAAATCCCATTTATTGTTTTCTATCCCTCAGCGCTAGCCACCCCCATCTTCTACCCAGCATCTCACAGGAAGGAACGACCTAACCACTCTCCCTGCTGACAATCTTGGTCTTACCAAACCACTCAGCCTGAAAGAGCCTCCTCAAAGGTTAATCCAATCTCTTCACTCTTGCTGAACACCCTTTATCTGCTTCTGATTGCTCTGGAGAAAAACTCCTGGCTTTCACAGGGTCCTGAACTTATCTGAACTGAACACTAAACAAAACCTCCTCCATCCTTTACGATCTAGCCTTACAGAACTGTTTTCACTTCCTTGGGTGGGTACCACTTTCTTGCCTTCAGGGCTCTGCATCAGATGTTCACTCTTGCCCCTTGAATTTGGTACCACCTTCCTATCAGTCAATAGTTCATTTCTTCCCAGAATGTTTCCTTAATCCTTGTTGCATATCACCCATGTGATAGATAGTTTCAGGTATTTCTTCTGGTAGACTACTGATTGTACCCACTGTTTTCTGAAGACCTCCCATAGATGGTCATGGACAGGGTCTGAGTGTCTCTTCTTCATCACTGTATGTCAGCACATTTCTCAACTGGTAGAGGTGAGGGGTCACCCACACTGCAGTAGCTGTGGTAGAGAGCCACTAATACCAATGCCGATATGTCCTTTTCTTAGGGAAGTTACCAAATAATGTGTGGATTACTGCCTACTCCTCTTTCTTGATATGTGACACCTGGTAGGTCTGCAGCAAATATTTGTTGAACAAACAACTAAATAAATGCTAGGATGTTTGTCAACACTGCTCACTAGTAATTTGTGACTCCAAGAAATTAGAGCAATGCCTCTCCCTTCTGCAGATTTTTTAATTCTGGCTTGAGAAGACAGATTAATCTTGCCTTACCCCCAAGGTTTATATGAAATGTGTTAAATACATAAAGCAGATGCTCTATTTAAAAGAATCAAGTGACTTTTTTTTTTAATTAAAAGGAGGGCTCCTTCAATATTAAAAAAATAAAATAAATATAAATATCTGCTTTACATACTGATGCTCCAAATTGTGACTTAAAAAAAACACTAAAAATAAATTAATTAAATAAAAATGTCTTATGAAGCAAATGATCATAGAAGTTATTGCAGAACCAGAGTCCCTGTAGTACATAAAAAAGCATGTAATTAAAATACCATTAAAATGATAGGTTTATAAAATCTGTGATATGACCCAGTTCTAAGAAAAATCAGAAAGACACAGTCTAAAACATTCCAATGAAACCCTGAGGCAGAGATTTAAGATAATTGGTTTTCTTTTAAATATGAGATTCTGTCTCAAAAACTATTTTTCATGATTTTCCTCAATATATCCCATATACTTCATGTGTGACTATTATCATTGTTACAGTCCTTTGTTAAGACATCTATTTTACTATAATGCTATTCACTGTAATTTCCCTAGTAACAGGCTGCTCTCTTTTTCTCTTAAAAACTATTAAAATGTCATTCACATTGTATTCTCGATGTGGATCCAGCTATTCCCAATAGCTATTCAAAAAACATAATCACCATAATTACTGTTGACATCTAATTAACATTCAGCTTCCTTTCTACAGCATCTACAGCTGGACAAACCATCTATTCCAGGATAAAAACTAATTCTCGGTTGCTTTTTCTTTAAAAAATAAAACAAACCAGGATGCTAAGCACCTGGGCTCAGTGTTTTTGTTCTCTCTGTAAATGGTGGTTGGAGTGAGGACAGCTATCATGAACACCTTTCTAAATATTACCAACTGATAAATTGGACCTGGGCATAAGAAATTAAACCCATCCAACGGGTTAAGGGATGGCTGATGTTAAGCTGCAATGTGAGAGTTGTGCTCGATTTAGAATGACTCCCAGAGTTTGCTAACGTGTGGTCTCTTGATGAGGCCTCCCTTGATCACCTCCTATCTGGCTTACTTCACCCCTTGCCACCCTCTTTGTTCTCTCTTCATGATCCACCTGGACTCCTTCCAGGTTCTAACATCCTGTTGTCTCTCTCCTCTGGGATATCAACCATGCTACTCCTCTGTCTTCCTCCATTAGTGTGATGGCTCAAGGTGTAGAACTTTCAGTTTTATATCAGGGCTCTCCATACCACGAGCAGTATCACCTTGAGCAAGTTAGCTTAGCCTCCGGGGTGCCCATTTGGCTTTTTCATTTGTTAAATGGCAGTGGTACCCAACAAAGGTACCCACTTCATGGGGTTATTGTGAGGACTGAGTGAGTTAATAGCTACATTCTAGAACATACATATAGCTGTTTACTGTTTTAGTCTTTCCTCCTGGCCAGAGCCTGCTGGTCTCAGATCTCAGGCCATTTTTCCTTCATATTATGATATAGTTTAGGTCTCCAAGCTCTGTGCTCACTCCCACAGCTCCCTGTATTTCCATATGTGCATTACCATTGTTACCAAAACCCAAGTCCAGGTGCCTGACTCACAGTGAGGCCAAATGATACCAAAACACTGGAGTTTGGGACACAGGTGTATTGAGGGCCACCCAAGGAGATGGGTGACTCATGCCTTAAAAGCCTCAAACTCCCCCAAAGCTTTCAGCAAAGCCCTTTTTCTAGGAAAGGTGAGGGAGGGGAGTGGTGAGTTGTTGCAAATTCTGGTGTCAGAGCCTTTGTTCTTGAGGTCATGGTCAGATAACAATATTCCTGTAAATCTCCAACAAACGAATGTTATTCTCTGTTCTGACAAGAGAAGGAAAGACCCTTCAGGTACAGTTTTCACCCTCTGAGCTCCCAGTCCTGGCTGAGAGGAGGTAAGTCTCAACTGGCTCTCCCTCAAGGCCAGGTCCCCAGGCCTCGCCCAGCTGAGGGAGCCAGAAGGCAACCCAACTGCCCTCAGGCTGCCTGAACAGTGGGTCAAGGTGGGACCAGGTCCCGCAGGCTCTGACCCAAGCAGATGGCCACTGCCATTAGGTCCCAGAGGTGGGGATGGGGGAGAGGTCCACCATCGCCTCAAGGCCTGGGCCTGGTCAGTGAGCGGCCTTGAGCTGGGCTCTGGAGCCCTGCAGGACACAGCCCCCAGCCTGTTCCCTAGGCTCCCCAGCTCACCCGCCAGCTTAAAGCCAGGGGACAGGCTGCAGGGCTTTGGGGACAAGGCCGGAATCTGCCTCTTACCTTGCTCTCCACCTGAGGACCACCACTCTGACAGGTGGCTTAATGCCCTCACTGACAGTTGTGCCTTGACAGCTGGTTGCTTGTGGGCGGGGCCTACTGCTGTGCCGACCAATGGCTGAGTGGGACCTGCTGCCTGGTAATAACGGTGCAGGGTAAAAGTGCACAGTGACAGCAGTGTATTTGGTTGCACACCGTTACACCATCACGCTTGTAATGACTACGTCAGGTACCCTACGCTTTACTCACACATACAAAACATACTGTTTGAGCTGCCACTGAATGCCAGTAACAGAGGGATACAGCAATGAATGAAACAGATCCTTGCTCCAATGGGGCTCACACTTTGATGAGTGTTTGGAAGTAGGAAATAAGTACATGCTCAAACTAAGAAACAAATTTAGAGCTTAAATATTACAGGAAAAAATGCAACACTATAATGGTGGCTCAGACGGTAAAGAATCTGCCTGCAGTGCTGGAAACCTGGGTTCAATCCCTGGGTCGGGAAGATATCCTGAAGAAGGGAATGGCTACCTACTCCAATATTCTTGCCTGGAAATTCCATGGATACAGTTCACAGGGTCTCAAGGAGTTGGATATGACTGAGTGACTAACATGTTCGGTTTCGTAATGAAATAAGGCATGATTGAGCAGGAAGCACTATTTTTAGTTGGGTGGTCTTTTAAAAAGTGACATTTCAACTGAGCCCTGTTTAATCAAAAAGAGTCAGCCATATGCATACCTGTGGGAAAGAGAGCTCCAGGCAAAGGGAACAGCTAGCAAAGGTGGGACTGAAGGTGGGACTGACCTAAGACTTGTGACCCTACTCCTTCCGTTTCCTTCAGTGAATGTACAAGCAGCCACCCCACCTGCTTCTGATGTCTTGAAGTCATCAGATAGGAGGGCGCCTCCCCCGCTACACCTACAAACAGACTGCCCTTTGTCCTGTTAAGGGGAACCTGCCAGAGGAGTTAATGCAAAAAAAAAAAAAAAAATGAGGACTGGCCAGAGTTTATAGAATCCATCAGGTCTCTGATCATCATGGACAGAAGTATTACAAAATTCTTTTTTTTTTTTTTTTTTTGAGATGGGAACTGGAACTCATATTGGAATTTGATCCTGTGACTTTTATCATTGAGGGCAGTGATTTTCAACTGAAGTATACTCTGTACCCTTTAAACACCCCAGGAAACTTGACAGTGTGTGAAGACATGTTTGACTGTCACAACTTGATGGGGAGCACTACTGGTGTCAGTAAGTTGCTAACCATCTCATGATGTACAGTTTGCCAACCACCCCTCGACCCCCACAACAAAGAATTATCCAGCCTCAAATGGCTGGATGGCATCACTGACTCGATGGACATGAGTCTCAGTGAACTCCGGGAGGTGGTGATGGACAGGGAGGCCTGGCGTGCTGCGATTCATGGGGTCGCAAAGAGTCGGATGCGACTGAGCGACTGATCTGATCTGAAATGCCAATGTTACCTGACCTAGACGGTGGTCTTCTTCAAACCTCTTTCCCTGCTTCCAACTGCACTTTTAACTAGGACAGTACTGGTCTCTTCCTCTGCAATAGTCCTCTTCCTTCACCAGCTGACACACTTCAACATATGAAATTAAGGGTAAACAGCAGGGGCCTCAAGAGAGTAATGTGTGTCTCTGAGGATGAGCAGATTGGAGAATATTGTGTTCTCTGGCATCTCCTTTGCCAAGGATACTACTTTCTTTATCTCCTACTGACCAAGAATTCACCACTTTGACAGACTGATCTAGGGGTGGCGAATAGAGCTCACCATGCACTACAACTCTGATCAATCTGTAGTGTCTGTTTGGAGCACCATTTTGATTCTCATAAGGATTCCCATGGCCACATTCAGACTTCCAAAAAAAGTGTAATCAACTAGTGATGTCTGCCATGAATGCAGGCACAGTATCAGGGTTGTGCTATCCCTTCATGAAGGAACAGCTAAGTCTTTACTCTAAGATTGACTTGATCCCACAATTTGTAGTGCTCTGGACTAGATGCAGGACTCTCTACATAAAGTTAACAGTGCACACACTCCAACTCCACACCAACAACCTGAGTAAGTCAGTGAGCAGATAACGATGCTTTGTTTCCCCCCAGTCTCTTGCTGTTGTCCTTAAGCCAGCTCAGTTGTTAGACGGTGGGAGGTAGCAAGGCCTGAGCCCCAACACCATGATTAGGCCTCACTTTGGTAAAGTTCCACTTGGTGGTAAACCCCAGGAGCATTATCATCCTTTTCTTCTTACTTCTAATTCACCATAGCAATGGCATGCTCTTACTTAATGGAATGGCTCTTATCAAGCATTTTATTTGATTCCTGGCACGCACTTGAGTGCATGCCTGCAGGCCACTCATCAGAAAATCCAATCATCTTCTTTGTGCTTGCTTTGCTTTTCATTTGTGGCACTCCCTCCCAGACTTCATCATACCTTTATGAGTACATGAATTCCATCTTTCTTTCTTCCTTTATCCATCTGTCTTATATAGGTTTTAAAGCATTGCTGGTTCTATAAACCTGTCTCTCATGATGGAATCTCTTCTTCATCAGCATCATAATTAAGCCTTCTGTGCGTACTACATCTAGTTCTTGTACCCTGACCTTGCCTCTGCCATCGGTCACCCCACTGCCAATTTTGCTTTCTTCTGAACAAGCTCATCACATCACAAGCTCATCTCATCCATCACAATGTATCACGCCATTCTGTCTTGCTGAAGCTCTTACACACATGGCCCTATTCTTTCTCTTCTGGTCATATAAAGAGCATACTTAAGCCTACTTTTCATGACATTTCCTCCTTTTGTGTTTTTGACTGTTCTGCTTCCACTTCCCTCTCTATAGTATTTTCTTTGGGGGAATTACTCAAATATTTTTTGGGGAATTCCCTTATTCTATTTTAGGGAGCTACCTGTTCTGCATTTTGTTCAACAATGACCTAATCTAGTATCTGCCAGTGGGGCTTTAAAATCTTGACACACCTATTTTTGAATGATGGAGCTGACTTCTCTTCCCCTTAAGTGGAGGCTAAACTATGTGACTCTTTTCAAAGGAAAGAATGTTACAACAGAGACGGTGGGGATGGTTGCCATGCCCTCCTCCAGCAGATCTTCCCAACCCAGGACTGAATCACGTCTCCTGCACTGCAGGCAGATTCTTTACCTGCTGAGCCACCTGGGAAGCCCCGGCTCCGCCTCAGCAAACAGCAATGGCAAGACTGCTCCCAGATACCTTGTCACCCAACGAAACACCTTCGCTTCTCTTCCTTTGTTAAAGCTTCTTAGAGCTAACCCACCCCACCACATTTTCATGTTCAAGTCCTGAAGGCTTCAGACTGTTCCCTTATTCTATTATTAGAGAATCATAAGCAGAGAGTACTTACAGGAAAAAAAAAAAAAACAGGTATGAAACATTTAAATGTTACTGTTTGCCTTTTTGTCAGATTTTGAGTGTTGGTGGTCCCTGAGCTGGAGGGAGAATTCCCACCCATCACGTATCTTTTCAAACTTAAGACCTGACAGCCTGGAGATTTAACCAGGAGTGTTCTCGGCGGGTTAAGAAAAAAGGATGTTGTCAGCCTGGGAACTGAAGATGTTGGTTGAAAAGAGGCGAAACCTGAACTAATATTGTTTCTGAAAGAGAAGCTGATTTAGGATGTCTCGGGAAAAGGTGATTGAAAACTTCTCCCACGCCCCCTCCCTCTAGACGGGGGATGTTGACTTGCCCACAGAGTTGGTTTTATCATTTTCTTCCTTGGATTTCTATAAAAACCTGTTTAGTCAGAAAGGAAGCTCTCGAAGTTTCATTTTTAGGCTAATAGCTTTTCTTGAAAGAAAGATCTTGAGGAGTCTTGTGATATGATGAATCACTGAACTGAAGGGCAGAGACTCCTGTCATGGAGAAGGCAGGCCAGCCCCAGAATTAATTAATTGGGGATCTGATATCATACAAGGGACTGTCCAATGTGGGGGTATAATCACCCCAATGGGGTAAATATACAGCCAGCAACAGCTGGTCTCTGGGCAGTAGTTCAACCATAGATGGCTGGTTATGCTTGAGTGGTTATTATTAGGTTATTCTTAAGTAATAGCTAACTTTATTAGGCTGCTTACTATGGACGGCACTCTGCTCTCAAAGCTTTCCCTGTTTTCATTTATTAAATCCTTACAAAATTCAAGGAAATTGAGGTAAAGCAAGATTAAAAGACAGAGGGTAGAGCTTTAGATAGATGCAAATGCATTTTTAGGGTTTTAATTACTGAAGCTGTAAAATAGGAGGCATGTTCATCTTTACAATTAAGAAACATTTTTTTTTTATCCTAAGGGATGATTTTGTATCTACCAAATAAGAAAAAGAGAAAAAAGAAAGAAAAATTGAAGTACGATATCCAATGCAGATGGGCTTTCCAAGTGGCAGTAGTGGTAAAGAACCCGCCCGCCAATGCAAGAGACATGAGACACAGGTTCCATCCCTGGGTCAGGAAGATCCCCTGGAGGAAGGCATAGCAACCCACTCCAGCATTCCTGCCTGGAGAATCCCATGGACAGAGGACCCTGGAGGGCTACAGTCCACGGGATCAGAAAGAGTTGGACACAAATGAAGCGACTTAGCAGCAGCAGCAACAGCATCCATTGCAGATAAAGCTACAGTGATAAAGCATATGCATTAAAGAGATAATGTACATAAATAATATAATGTCGGTACATGTAATACTTGGTATAGATTAAACATACAATACTTGTTATCTATTACTGCTGGTTATTACTACTATTATTTTACATGTAATGGAGAGACAACACTTATGAGCTGGGTGACCTTAAGGGAGCTTGAATAGCCTCTCTGATTCTCTGAATCTCATCACCCTATTTCAAAAATAGGCATCATTATTGTACCTAGCACACAGGGTTGTTGTGTAAAGTACTTAGCACAGTGCCCAATATACAATAAACACTCAACAAGCAGAAGCTAGCCATTTTGTTACTGTTATTACCATCATTGCATATATTTTGCCAGCAGCACTGAAAATGTGTTCCATGCTTCTGGAGGAACACTAGGATAAATTCACATGAAAGTGAAAGTTGCTCAGTCGTGTCCAACTCTTTGTGACCCCATGGACTATACAGTTCACGGAATTCTCCAGGCCAGAATACTGGAATGGGTAGCCTATCCCTTCTCCAGTGGAACTTCCCAACCCTGGAATCGAACCAGGGTCTCCTGAATTGCAGGCGGATTCTTTACCAACTGAGTAAATTCACATACTAAGAGTCATAAAGAGGTTATTTACACTTCTAGAAATTTATTATAAAGAAATAATTCAACAGAGTTAAGAAGCAACAGGAAAATTGCCTTTGGTAGCATCAACTTCAATAATTTTGTGGTTTAGGCAAAGAAGCATGGACCTCCAACCATTCTGAATAACATGGAAACTGGGGCCAGAAGCCAGCATCCAGTATGATTTTCCCCTCAAGCATCAGAAGGGTTAGATAATCAGTAGTCAAGCCCTGAAGCAAGCCTGGTTTAAACCTATTATTACCCACCGTGTGTGGGTTATAATAGCACACTGCTTTTCATAAGGTGGTATAAACTATTAGATCCATATCTTGACAAAGATGCCTATTTAAACTGAAGACTTTTAAAAATAAACTTTGCCCCATAAACATGAGATAACTGCAAACTTTATTTGATGCTAACACTCAGAAGAACTGCTCTAGTGGTTAATATTGTCTTTTGGTTAATGCACTGTTTAAAGCATCGTTATTTAAGACATTTTTATTTCTTTGAACATATTTTTATTCTCTCAGAGCTAAAATACTGGAGCAGTGAATCTGAACAAAATGAGACTTGGTGTTCAGATTTCTTTGGTTAGATCTTGGCAGTGTGGCCTATAGCAATTTAACGTACTTACTGCCCAAGGAATTCTGGGGAGCATTTTCTTTTTAGAATAAAACTGAAAGCCTCTTTTGATCCAAAAAGGTTGAACATGATCATGATTTGCTTTCAAGGTAAGAGGTTTTGCCGTGATGAAAAAAAAAGTAAATTGGGGAGTGGGGGAAGGAGGGAAGGAAGGAAGCAAGGAAGGAAGAAAGAAAGAATCCAGCTATTTATCAGTAAGAAGAAGGATAAAATAAATGGTGGGATATTTGATCCTGTTCAATATCACACAGCTTTCCCAACGAATCATTTAGGTCCATATGTAACAAAACAAGAAATGTTCAACACATATTTTTCAGTGATTTATAGTTGAGTCCAGATACAGAACAATGCATACAGAATATCATTTATGCTAAAGACTCCCACTCATACCATTTAGTTTCACAGAGACATATGCATATAGAAAAGCATAAAAAAATGTCTAGAAAAATCAAAATATACTCACTACAGTGCTTGCCTCTGAGGAAGGAGGCCAGATGGGAAGTGGGATGTGAATCAAGAAAAATACCTATGATATTTTAGTATGGCTTTTTTTCCAAGAATAATTCATTCACACATTATTTGTGTTAAGAAAAGTCAATAAAAAGAAAATGTTGCTTACTGAGTGACAGCATGAATAAAATGGAGACCTAGCTCATCACCACTTTCCAGGAAGAGTTTCCATTTGGGCTGGATATTATGGCTGAACCATCAGGCACCTAAGGTGTAACTGAATTCCTGGGATGATGATGAATAATACCACTTTTCATTTGTCCAGCACTTTGCAGTTTTCAAAGTACTTACCCAATACATTATCTCCCTGGAGCCTCACAACAGCCTTATAAGGATGCTGCTCCATTCCCTAGATGATGGTCAAGATCACAGAGAAAAAAACAAACTTCTAAGATTCCATAAACAGACACACACACTGTGCCATGTCCTCAAGGATCACTAAGACCCTTATTTTAGGGCCTTTCTGTGTATGGACATCCTTCTGGTTGGGCAAATGCAGGATGGAAACTGTAATCTGGAGAGTTTGGGTACAGTGGTGTAACCTGAGAATCTATTTGATTTTTGCCTCTGAAACCAGAGAACAGTAATCTTTTCTGAAAAATTGACTCTTACTGCCTGGAATTAGGAGAAAGCAATGGCACCCCACTCCAGTACTCTTGCCTGGAAAATCCCATGGACGGAGGAGCCTGGTAGGCTGCAGTCCATGGGGTTGCAAAGAGTTGGACACTTACTGAGCAACTTCACTTTCACTTTTCACTTTCATGCATTGGAGAAGGAAATGGCAACCCACTCCAGTGTTCTTACCTGGAGAATCCCAGGGATGGCAGAGCCTGGTGGACTGCCGTCTATGGGGTCGCACAGAGTCGGACACGACTGAAGTGACTTAGCAGCAGAAGCAGCAGCAGCAGCCTGGAATTAGGTAATCTAATATTCCACTCTGAGTATACTAATGTAAGACCTTGAAGAAGGGACCTGTGGTACCATTACTGGGACTGATTCTGTATCTTTTCTTCTCCATGATAAACTTATCATTACACATATATTAATTATTGATGGTGCATTTTAGTTAGGCAGTACAGTCACTAGTCCTAATGGAGCTGGAGATGACTGATAACATGAGTTCACACTTACAAGGCTCTGCTCATCACTCACATCTGATACAAAGCACCACAGACTGAGAAAGGGTAATACACGTGGTCCTCAAGGACCACAGAAGTTGGGAACACCTGAATTATTATTAATATTTTGCTTTTGCTATTTTCCAGCCATGAGACTTTGGGTACATAAACTTTCTTTTATAAGTTTCAGTTTCCTCATCTGTAGTTCAAGCAGACTCTACGACTCTGATCCCATTCATCTGGGTTCCCATCTCAGCTCTGCCACTAATCTCCCTGTGATTGCCACTAAGTCACTTATTTGTCTAACTTTTCTCATCTTTATGAGAGGTAATAACACCTCATAAGGTTGTTGTGAGAATTAAGCCAGTTTGCATATATACACACACACAGATATATATCTGGGTCAGGAAGATCCCCTGGAGGACAGTGCGGCAACTTACCCCAGTATTCTTGCCTGAAGAACCCATGGACAGACGAGCCTGGTGGACAGCAGCCTATAGCATCACGAAGAGTCAGACACAACTGAAGAGACAGCACACATGCACACGTCGATATGTATATAGTATCAGTTCAGTTCAGTCGCTCAGTCGTGTCCAAGTCTTTGTGACCCCATGAATCGCAGCACGCCAGGCCTCCCTGTCCATCACCAACTCCTGGAGTTCACTCAGACTCACGTCCATCGAGTCAGTGATGCCATCCAGCCATCTCATCCTCTGTTGTCCCCTTCTCCTCCTGCCCCCAATCCCTCCCATGTATATAGTATATGTGGCACATAAATTCTCACAGGAGTTTGAAATTATGATTATTGCCCTATGAGTATGCAGCATATAGCAAGTCCTCAATAAATGGTGCTATTGCTACTAACGACCTTCAGAAAGAGAATTTTTCATATTCAGATAAACATGAGGCCAGATTGCTACATTCAGGGAGAGGTGAAAAGTGGTACTCAGCAGAGGTCCATTACTTGAATGACTAAACAGATACAAATGTCCTCAGAAAGCCAAAATAAATGCCTATATGAAATGGTGAGTCATAAAAGTACACTGATGCCAGTTTTATGGCCTTCACGTGTCACAGTGAGGCAGAGTCTGCAGTGGCCTACGGTGGGCCCCAGGGAGGGACCAGAAGTGACCGGTGGAAGGTTGGAGCTCTACTGGAGCACTTTCAAGCCTGGCTGGAATGTTCAACAGAGATGGAGAGAAGCCTAGGAAGAGCCACCCTTGATGTTTTCTCCCATAAACAGGCCAAAAGCTTATTGTTAGAAGCAGGTGGGTTGTGATGAAATTCAGTCTATTTTACTTTTAATGTTCAAAAAGTATTGAGGACTTAGTATGGCCCAGTACTATCCGTGGCACTAAGCATATACCTGGTAGCTAGCAGATATGATTCCTGGCTCCACAGGCTGAGAGGCTAAGGGGAAACATGAGACAGAGGGCAAAGGACTGGAGGAACACAGTAAGCTGTGGAGGCACCAGGAAACCCAGGGAGGACACAACTTTCCAGGAGGAGAAAGGCATGGTGAGTAACTGGGAGGAGTTACAGGTGAGTGCTCCAGGCAGAGAGCACTGTGAGAGAAGGCACTGGGGAGAGGCGCTTTTTTAAGAGAATTTACGAAAAAACATCAGGCTGGAGCCAGAGAATCACTAGGAATATATGAAGGGATGAGGACTCTGTGGGCTAGGGTATTAAGACATTTTGCCCCGGTTCACACATGGGATGTTCGCCACGATTGTGGGACCACAACACTGCTCTATCTCCTCACACGTGGTGCTGCTGGCCTTGTGTTCCCAGTGATACATGTCCTCAGAAAGCAATCACCGTATTCTCTTTCAGGGAGCAGCCCAGATCCCTTTCTTTTAGGTACACAGTCACATTTGTCTCTAACCTTTCAGTTACATCAAAACCCATCACACTTGAATTTCATAGTCATTCATCCCTTTTCGGGTTTCCTGTCTTTGAGGTATTTAACAGCCACTTGGGTACCATTTGGAGAATGTATTCTTGCTACTCTGATTTGTCAAATGCACCATCAAGAGAAAGGCCTGATTGAAATTCTATCCAGTTCTGTTCAATCTTTTCACTAAGATTCAAAATTGGGTTGCAAAACATATTTGTTGATCACAATCTTTAGAGACAGAACTATTTCCCTGTTGCCAATTTGTGTGCAGAGTGGAAAATGCTTAGATGTCACAGCCTTCTCTCTTCATGGTGCTGGGACAGCATTAACTATCCTGTGAAAAGATGGAAGTCATTAGTGCTTAGTCCAGTTTAAAGGCTTTCATAGGTTCCTAATGGAAAATGAGATAATACTGTGGAAACAGCATACAGCCCAGAGTGTGCTTGCCATTAACTGTAATGATAGTTCTTAATTAGTGAGCACCCACTATGTTCCAAAGAGCTTTTATATACATATCAACAACTATCATAACACCAATCCTGCCAAGTCAGAATTATCAGCCCAATTTTATATATATGAACAGTGTGGTGGTGGGGGGGGGGGTGGCGGCTGGAAGAATGGAAGCAATTTGCCAAATAAAAGTGGCAAAGGTGGGATTTTTTCACTTTGGCCTGAAAGGGTGGTAGATGTCAGGTACTTTTATCTGACTGGCATTCATATACTCCTTTTTGTTTTGTGGACATCACGTTGACTTTCCTTTGGGAATCATCCCTCCTGAATTCTCAATCCACATGGTTCCAGAGGGGCTGATGGGATGTCCTGGCTGCAGGGTGGCATACTGCACCTACCTGGCCAACGAGTATTCCCTACCCTCCAAGCTCTGTGGTTGGCTCAGAATTGGACACCTGACTGAAGTGAGCCAGCGTGCAGCTCGCTCACCCAACTTGCAGCCCTTCAGGGATGGCTTTAGACGTAGAGGGAAGCCCTGCCCAGAGTCCTTTCCCTCTCCCTAGGACGACACACATCCAATAGCTGACTAGTGACGGGAACAGACCTGAAGGGTCATTCTGTTCTCAGGTCTCTTGCAGGCTCAGTTGAAGTCTTTCTCTCGACACTGTGGCTCACCTTCTTCCTCTGCCCCATTCTACTTCCTCCCCACAAGCATGGACCCAAGTCCTCTCTGACGTACTGAGTACTACTAGTCTCTGACTCAGGGTCAGCTTTCTAGGAAACCTAACCTTTCACACAAAGCAGTATATCTCCAAGCTGCCTCTCTCCTCTCAACCATTCACACCCCACAGCTGCTTCCATACCTCTTATTTCAAACCCCAAGCTCAGGTAGTCTTGTCCCCGCCCCTTTCTTCCTGTTTTTCCTGCTCCTCCTTCTGGCCCAGCTCTTTGATAAACCTGGCCTCTTTGATTATGACTGTGTTCCTATATTCCTTCCCACTCTGTCTTTCTCTACTTATACTCCAATTCTGAAGCTGGGCTGATAACAGGACTCTTTAGCTGGATGAGACAGACTTAGGAGAACGCACTAACAGTTGATCTAACCACACAGGATCATGGCAATGCTAAAGTTCTCTTAACATAGTAGTAAACTTAAGTCTGGAAAAAAGGTGGGGGCTGCAGTGAATGATGGCATTTAGAGATCATGAAGTTGAACTTGTCAACAGAAAATCCTAAAGGTTAAGAGATGTGAAGCCCACCTATGAGAAGATCACATATTTTGTACCCTTCCTTCTAAATGTTTTGTTAACACAACTGTGGGGGGGAAATAAATGTGTATAATATCATATATGAAAAAAAAAAAAACAGTGATTGAAAAAAAGTCATTTACTTGGATACGAGGAAGGACATGTATATAATGAATATTGTAAAGGTGGTATGCTTGCATGCTCAAGTTGCTTCAGTCATGTCCGACTCTTATAACCCCACACACTGTAGCCTACCAGGCTCCTCTGTTCATGGAATTCTCCAGGCAAGAACATTGGAGTGGGTTGCCGCTCCCTTCTCCAGGGAATATTTCTGACTGAGGGGTTGAACCTCGCTTTCCCGCATTGCAGGCAGATTCCTTACTGTCTGAGCCACCAGGGAAGCCCTAAAGGTGGTATGCAGATAACTAAATGGGAGGAACCCTTTCTTATGGGGTTGGGGTGGGAGGGCTGTTATGAGGATTGGGTCAAATCATCATGTGAGCATAACGCTGTGTATGAGTGGCAGCCATCTGCTGACTTCTATGAAATACTGCATGATCTATTAAAGGACAGTCCCCATTTAGAGAGGTGGCAGTTTTCCTAAAAGGACTCTCAGGCCAAATACAACCTGACCCCAGAGAAGTGGGAGTCTTGAAGGACAAGATCATTTGTTTTGAAAAATCCTAATTATCTGGAAAGAAGAGCAGAGGCCAGTGGCAGGGTCCCCGCTGTCTTGTTGAGGTTCTCCTGTGGCCCGAGGCTCACCACTGGCCATGGATGCAGACGGCAAGCTATCCTCCATGGCACAGCTGATGTGCTGAACTTGGGCAGACCCATGCTGTGTTCCACAAGCCCAGCCCCCAGCGCCCAGCAGGTTGACCGTGGCTGGCTGGCTGCTGCATCCCTTAAGGCTGAGCCCAGGTCAGTCACCCAGAATGGAGGCTCACTGGAGCACAGTGAGTCACAGTCGGATTTGCATGTTAAGAAAAAAAAAGAGAAAAAGGAAGTAAATATAATCCAATTCTGCTCTTACTCTCATAGAAGATAATTACAACCAAACAAGAAAATGAAACGTCAAAGTGCCAGGCTATATTATAATTAAACAAACACAAAGCAGGTTTCAGGGACATTAAGGATGCCATCGAAAAGATTCAAACAAAGCCTGTTAACGAGGAAGGCAGACACCTTGTCATTACTCCAGAACTCAGCACTGCCCCATGCCTTCTAAGATGGCAGGCCACAGTGGAACACGTGGACTCCTACTGGAGAGGAGAAGTTGCTTTCTTTATTTTGGGGGTG
The DNA here is from genome assembly GCF_032452875.1 of Bos javanicus. Taxonomy (NCBI): domain Eukaryota; kingdom Metazoa; phylum Chordata; class Mammalia; order Artiodactyla; family Bovidae; genus Bos; species Bos javanicus. The sequence continues at coordinate 38,047,327 of NC_083889.1, forward strand.
AGATAATCGGGCTCAGTAGCTAAGGTGGAAGCCAAGGTGTCAATTAAACCAGGGTTCAAATGCCACTCAGTCCCTCAGCAGAGGCACACTCTGTGACTTCACTTCTTATCTATAAAATATGGATTAATAACAGGTTTTGAGAAACGTGGGGAGCCACCCACCATGGAGCTTCATTTGTAATATGTACTCTCCATGTGCTAGCTGTATGCCACCACAATAATTAGTATAGACCATAGACGTGATGAATTATAGGGACCCCAGAGGTGTTGAACAAGATGAAATAAAGGTGAATGATCTAGCTAGTCCCAAGATGTAACTTGGCGTTCATCTTCTATGATGTTGACATGGCTAACTTTTGGCCTTGGGTCTCTCAGCTTTGATAGTCTATGTAAGACTTTCAGCTCTATGAGGTTAAGAACCGTATTTGCTTTTTCTCCAGAGTTATTTTTACTTACATATATACCATGTGCTTCAAAGGAGTCATTGACTGACTCCCTACTTAAAAGAGCATTAACCAGCTAATCACCTGTATTTCCCCAAAATTGCAATAGAGGGTTTTCTTCTACTTGGCCTCATAGAAAGTCTAACCACATACTCCCAGTTCTCAACCACTATCTCATTTGAAAACATTTTCTAGATAATTTTTGGAAAAATATAAATTAGTGGCAGCAGAGAGGAGAGCTAGAGGTGTTATCAATGTTATTGGCCAGATTATCCATTTATGTTTCTTCATTGGGAAGAGAGGAGTTTGAAAAGAAACTTCCAGTTTACTGAGTGACTTCATTTCCATACTTCCATTTGATTTTTTAAAAAAAATTCTCAGAGTTTAAACGAATCATCTTCAAACTGTGGGGCACATTCTTAGAATGAAAAGTACTGTCTGAAGCACTTTAACAGCATTGTCATTGAGGATTTTAAATAGCTCAGTTGGAATTCCATCACCTCCACTAGCATTGTTCGTAGTAATGCTTCCCAAAACAGTGTGGTACAAACAAAAAAAAAATTGATTTGATTTGAGAAAAAAACTTGGTTTGAAAGAATAACAGTGAAACATGTATATTGCCATATGTGAAATAGATGACCAGTTCAAGATCGATGCATGAAACAGGGCACTCAAAGCCAGTGCACTGGGACAACTCGGAGGGATGGGATGAGGAGGGAGGTGGGGACACTTGTACACCCATGGCTGATTCATGTTAATGTATGGCAAAAACCATCACAATACTGTAAAGCAATTAGCCTCCAATTAAAATAAATACATTTATATTAAGAACTTACATAATGCTTAGTTATAATTATTGTCATAGTTGTATTTCACCATACTACTCTTTACTTTTATATTATTTCATGTTTTTTATTTTAATACATTTATTTTTAAAAGAAACCTTCTCTTACTATCGTAATTAAAAACTTGTATCTTATAACCTAAGTGGAAGCCATTTGTGAAAAACAAACATTTTATTAAACTTTAGTAAAACTGTACCGCAAGCTCTCTACTAAACTGTCATAGAGAAGAAAGACGGATCTTCCCTGGTGGCTCAGTGGTAAAGAATCTGCCTGTAGTATAGGAAATGCAGGTTCAATCCCTGCGTCGGGAAGATCCCCTGAAGGAGAAAATGGCAGCCCACTCCAGTATTCTTGCCTGGGAAATACCACGGACAGAGGTGCCTGGTGGGCTACAGTCCATGGGGTCACAAAGCGTCGGATACAACTGAGTGACTGAGAATGAACATATGCATGAGAGGAGAAAGACAAGAAGCCAAGACGTGCCTCCAGCTCTTGCAGGGGGGAGGGTTGTCCCTACAGACAGCTCCTCCTAGAGTCACTCACGGCCTCTTCCGGCCCTTTGCTTCTGCTGCTCTGGGACAGCGGGCCTAACTTATCTGCTTAGTAAACACGGGAAGGATAAAAAAAAAAATCTTGGTTCAGGCCCACTCCTTTCTCTTGGGAGACTACTGAGTCTCATTTTATGCTGTTCTCCCCAGCTCAGTCCTTCAATGGTCTTCATGTGCTTGCTACTCTTGGATTTTATGATCAATTTGTTCATGTCGGTGGGTAAAAAGTGGGCTATTTTATTAGAACCAAAGGTGAACTGATCTGAAAGTCTTCAGAGAAAGTTGATAGGAAATTATTTAATGGATGAGTAAGGCCAACAACTCCTTAGCCCTCTGATAAATCTGTACTTCTCTGAAAGTGCTCCAGTGTCTTCCACATCTCCTGATGTGAAGGATTTGTGGGGCTAAAACAAAAGATCTAACACTCACATCATTGGAGTCCAAGAAGGAAAGAAGAAAGGCTACAGAGATGAAAAAGTATTCAAAAGAATTATGGCTGAAACTTTCTTAAATTTAGCAAGAGACATAATCTTGAATGTACTATTCTCTCTTTAGTGTGTGCCTGCAAAATTCTATACTAGCTTTGAAGAGAGAAAGAATTTGAAAGTGAATACCTTTCCACTCTGTGATTTAATGTTATTTAACGCTATGACTTTTTGGGAACGTAAAGTCACATTGTGAAATACTATATTAGATATCAGTTATAATACTAATATAAATATCTGTAATTTATATACAAAATACATATGTAGCTATTAGTTACTAAAAATATTCTACTAGACTGTATAATTTTTATAAAAGGTTTGATTTTATTTTTATAGTAAATGTAATATAGACTCATAAATCAACTCTGAAGAATCATAACTTGAACCTTTTACTCTTTACTTTCTGAACCAATACTAATAAGACTTCTTAGTGAAGCTGATCTGTTGAATATATTGTGCCTACTTATTCTAACAGCCTTTATCTTATTTTTCTCTAATTTCCATTATATTTGTTTATTAAAAGATTCAAGATTCCCTTGGCAGTAAGGGAAAAAAATCAGAATACATAGAACATTCTGTATACTAACTCTACAATGCTATATTCTAAGTATAAAATCATGGAATTAGTGTTTTTGTTTAATAACATAGATTCCAATTTTCTGGAGCATTGTGACTTCATGAAGCAAGGTTTTTAAAAGCATCTAAAATGTATTTCACTTGGTTTGCTTCATCCTTGCTGCTTGATTCTTTGAAAAATTTTTTCATCTTTTATTTTTACAGTATACTAAAACACAGACTTTAACTCAAAGTACGTGATTTCATTAAAGATGATAGGTTGACATTACCTTACTGAAATTTGTTATTGTCCTGAAGCTATTTTATTGTACCTTTCCAGGCCGTCAGTTTCACTTAAACCTGATAATTATACTTATAAAATAAGACTTCTTTTCTTACCTGAAAGTGACTTCTAACATGGGAGCAAGTTGCCCATGAAACCTAGAATCACTATCTTTATTTAAGCTTCAGACAACTAGAGAACCATTGGCTAAAAAGTTGAAAATAAAATGCCACATTCTGGGCAGCTAACTCAATAAGAAAACATTTTTCTGGTGCTTAAATATTTTCAAGTGCTCTTTGTTAAATAAATGTTGAAGTCATTGAACAGCAGATGCTTTTCATAAATGTAATCTCTATTATATAGCATCAGAATCTAAAAACTATAAACATTATTAGTCCCAGTTTTTCCTCAAAATTTTTATTGACAATTTAAAAATGAGCTATCACCTCAACTCATACAGAGCTAAGTAAGCTGTAGTTGGGAAAGGGGGACATTTAAAAGTGAATGATAAGAAAGGAAAGTAGTCTAAGGCATGACTTCGTGAAAAACATTAAAATGAGGATATAATACTGACAACACTCTTCATCAAAGCATTTCTCATGTGCCAGGGGCTGTGTTACACACTAGGAATACAATAGAAAATAACACCAGTAGGGTCTTTGCTTTTGTAAAGCTTACACTGTAGTGGAGGAGAGAGTCAATAAATAAAGAAAGAGAGAATTCTGGATAGTAACCAGTTGTATGAATCAAATAAAAGGGAAGTGATAAAAGGAGAGGGGGAATGTATGCAGCTACGTTAGATGAGATGACCAAGAAAGGTCACTCCCATAACTTGGTACCTGAGGTAAAGCCTGATGAGGAGAAAGATCTAACCAAGTGAAGAAATGAAAGGGAAGCAGAGTGGCAGGCAGAGCATTGTTTTGGGCTAATATTCAGCAAGTGTAAAGGTACTGGGGTGGGAAGTTTTGCCCATTCACAGAAACAGAAAGAGGCTCAGGGTGAAGGCAGAACAGTGATTAAGTTATAGAGAGGTGTATATTGAGGCAGAGAGAGGGGCAAGAGGTTGTATCATGTAGCACCTTGAGGCCATGAGAAAGAGTTCATATTTTATCTTAAGTATAAGGAGAAACCACAAGAGGTTTGACAATGAAGTGACATGAACTTATTTGCACTGTAACAAGATCGTTCCTCCAGCTGTTTACTAGAATGGATTTTAAAGGGCAAAACTAGAAGAAGGTTCAGGTAGGAAGACTCATGCAGGGGAGGGGCAAGATAGGAGTAGGGGATTAAGAACTACAAAATACTCTTTCCAGGCTTCACTGGTGGCTAAGTTGTAAAGAACCCACCTGCCCATGCAAGAGACATGGATTTGATCTCTGATTCAGGAAGATTCCCTGAAGAAGGAAATGGCAACCCACTCCAGTATTCTTGTCTGGAAAATCCCATGAACAGAGGATCCTGGCAAGCCACAGTCCATGGGGTTGCAACTTAGGCATTAAACAATAACAATGTTTTGTGTAAAATAAATAAGCTACAAGGATATATTGTACAGCATGGAGAATAGAGTCAATATTCTATAGTAACAATAAATGGGGTAAAATCTATAAAAATACTGAATCACAAAAAAACAAAAAAGAAGACTATCGCAGGATCCCTCTTGAAAGATGGTGATGGCTTGGTCTAGGGTAGGTGTAGTGAAGCAGTTGGATTTGATTTGATTTGCTGATTAATTTGAAAGGAAATGGGGAGGAAAGGAAAGAGACCAAGATTGACTCTCAGGTTTGTGGTGCTATGTCCTAACAGGAGAAGAATTCTAGAAGAGCAGGTGTTAAGATGGAAACCAAGAGTTTTTTTGGGGACATGTTAATTTCCTGATGCCTTAAGATATCCAAGTGCACATGTCTGGTGGTCCATTACATATTTAAGGCTGGAGTTGCAAGAGTAGTTCAGGCTGGAGATAGGAGTTTTGGACACACTGGCACCTAGATAATATTTTTTAAAGTAGTTCCCAAGGAAATTATTATACTAACATTAAATATCACTTCAGGGATAGATGTGTAGAATAGAATTTAACTGTAAACCTAAGGCTTCAGACAAAATTGATGGTAGAACCTTCCATTTATACCAACTATAATCAAAATATCATATAACTGTAGCAGGAAACTCTGAAGGACTTGAAGACTCAGGGTCTAAAAGTGCTTTAATCATGCAAACAAAATGAGATTAGTTAAATTTTTATTCAACAATGTGGCCTGCAGGGTATTTTCTGAGCTTCTGAATGCATTCTATACAGGATTCTTCAACTCAACACTAAATTTTTACAAAGTTCTCACTCATGAATTCAGAGCTCAACCTGCTAGTATAACACATAAAATTTGAAAAATTTCCCTTGTTTTGAAACCCCAAATGTGCCAAGAGATCCATCCTGCAGTCCCACCTCTGACCTAGAAACTTCCAACTATGCCCACAAATAATACAGAAAAAGTGATGTGGCATCGGTCCACTTTAAACATCCCAGCGTGAAATGGGCACAGTTAAGTTCCAGGATTTAAAAAAAAAAAAAAAAGTTCCAGGATAATGCTTGGGATAGGTACAAATTTTTGTTTTCAGACCTCTAGAGAAGATTATGAAGTCCTATTAAAATAAAGTGTCCAATAGATTCTTTACTGGTAAACTAGATAGCTTATCAATGTTTTTGTTTTTTTTTTTTTAACTTAACTAAATGATGATCAAAAGATTAGAGAAATCCCAGACATAGGTAGAGTCAGTCCTTTCAGAACATTCTCAAGGGCCAGCTTTTTCTAAATGAAATTTTGCCGAGTATTTTAAAATATCATTGTTCTCATCTTGGTCTAGATTCGGGGAAAGCTTCTCCCACAGAGAACTCAGAGGATAAAGAAGGATTAACACACCCACTTCATGATGACATCCACAGATGTACCACTGGTCTACACTCCTCCTCCAACTCTAGCCACTTGCTTATCATGTGGGCTTTAACAAGCCAGAAAGAATGTGACTAAACCCCAAGGACGAAGCCACATAAACCACTTCTGAGTTTTACCCTCTGCCTCACATAGGGAAAATTCAAATACACTAACGTCCCATCTATAACAAATCTCAGGGGATAAGAAAAGGACTTGGACAAGCTCTGTCTGAATCTTTGGATGCTGTGGATGGGGAAGGAAAAGCAATTCAGTTTTCACTGGCGTGCATCAACCTCGGAACTTCACACAATGATAAAGAAACACAAAGGGCATCTAGGAATTCCCTGGTGGTCCAGTGACCAAGACTCTGCACTCCTAGGGCAGGGGCCAAGGTTCGATCCCTGGGCAAGGAACTAGACCCAGCATGCCACGGTGAAGATCCCACGTGCTGCAACTAAGATCTGATGCAGCTAAAGAAATATTTCAAGAGAAAGAAGACAGTCTAAAAGACGCTTTAAAGCAAGAAGTAAACTATAGTACTAGATGACTGAGAAATATCCCAATTATGAGCAAATTTAAAGCAATGACATAGAATGCCTTGACAGCAACATCTCTCTCGCTAACCTTCACACCAATAGGTAGTAATTTATTAAATAACAACAACCGCAAATAGAGAGTAGAATAGAAAAAGAGATGAAACCTTAGGGAGTTTGAACACCAAATTTCAAAGGAATGGATGGGTATATTCAACGGGAAAAGACAAGAAATGTTTTAAGAAAAGTAAAAATCAAGAAATATCACATAAGTCAGTTATTTGGCAATCAGCCTGTGATTGTTTTATTTTCCCAATGGACTTTATACTGCATCTGTATGTACAAAGCTCTTTTCCATCGATTTCCCCCCAAACCAGCTGTCCCCCTTGGTACACTTAACCTCACCACCACCTTGCAGACTGCATTAGTCAACTCTGGCTGCCAGAATGCCACAGACTGAGGGGTTTAAACAGCAGAAACTGACTTTCTCACAGTTCTAGAGGCTGCAAGTCCCAGAGAATGTGGCCATCTCCCCATGGCATGCAGATGGCCATTCTCTTGCTGCTTTGTCATGTGGTCATGGTCACCCCCTGTGCACACACACCGCTGGCATCTTTCTCTTCTTGTAAGGACACCAGTCATGTTGGGTTTGGATCCCATTGTAATGGCTCATTTTCATTCAAACAACTCTTTAAAGACCTTATTTCCAAACACAGCTAAATTCTGAGTTACTGGGGGTTGGGGCATCAACATGTGAATTTGGGGGTGATGATATTCAGCCCACAACACAGACCAGAAGCATGGGTGCATTATTTTTCCTAATCTTGAAAATAATAGCATCTTCACAAAGCCTTGAAGTTTCTTAGACTTGAGAAGGCAGTCTCCCTGCTCAGGTCTGGGCTTTGAGTATCTATCGATGTATGGCCATCACCTTTCTCTGCAGTCCCTGCAGCAACTCTCTGCAATCTACTGGAAGCAACACCACAGAAATAGAACAGCTCTTTCCAAAGCTACTGATAAAGTCCTTTGGCTGCATTTGAAGACCATTTCTCTATCCTGCTTCCTCTGGTTCACTGTGTAGCCCTGGACACTGTTAGCACTGCCTCCTTCTAGAAGCACATTCTTTCCTTTGGGGATCGTGACTTTGCATGCCAAAGGGCTCCTCATTCTTTCAGTCTGCTCTGTTTTCACTTTCCTTAAGAAAACTCTGCCCTTTTCACTGCAGCCATCACCTTCTACACAGGTGGCCCTGAAATGAGTTCCCCAGACTTGGACTGCCTCCAAGCTGAAGTCTCTTACATTCAGTGCTAGGCTCTGCATCTGCAATTGTTGTAACACACTACTGTAAATAAAAAAGATAACCGACAAGGACCTACCATATAGCGCAGGGAACTCTACTCAATATTCTATATACATATATGTGTACATGAATCATTCTGCTGTACACCTGAAACTAACACAATGCTGTAAATCAACTATACTCCAATAATTTTTTTAAAAAAAGAATCTGCAAAATCACATTTCTTTTTCCCTCGTACCAGCACCCTTTCCAGCACTCTCTTTGCTTCTGTGCAGAACATGCAGGCTTGAAGCCTGGCACTATCTTCATCTTTCCTGAACGTATCCTACAAGTGCCTGGAGATCCCTGCTGGGAGGTACACACCGTGCCAAGCAATTCAGACATTAGGTAAGTTGAAGAGACACTGCCCTCACCTGCTCTTGGTCTAGCCAGCCCTCCTTTTCATGTCCCATAGCGTGCCATTAATTTCCAGAGATCCTTCCTTCCTTCCTTCTACACATCACTCAGATTCATCTCCTCTTTTTTTTTTTTTTTTACTCTCCATGCTGTCAAAATCCACATCCTGACACCTTGTTTCTCATCACATCAATTTCATCCCACTTGATAGACGTGATCATCTCCAAACGGATCACACACCTCTAGTCTCTACTTGACCTGTACCACCTCGTCTCTCCAGAACACCCCTACAACACCAGCCGTAACCACCGGTACTGTCACTGTCACCCCCTGCAGAGATTTTTCAGTGAATATAGCAGCCCTCTGAAAAACAAAATTCAAACTCCAGAGCTGGGAAGGCTGGACAGACAGGACAGATTTGAATTCCTGCTTTGCCATTTCCGGGCTTGGTGTCCCCAAGCAAATCATTTATCCTCACTGGGGCTCTTTCTCATCTAAAATATTAGGATCAAAATTGCAAAGGAGCTCCTGGGGTTGACAGGAGATGCTATGACTAGCGCCACCGCCACCGTGTGCTGTACAAGCTGATGCTCGGGAAGTACACTGTGAGCCAGGCTCTGGGATTCCTGCTTACTCTTCAGTATCTCACTTAATCCTGCCTCTGTACACTCGCTGTGTGATACTGGGCAAGTTTCTTAACCATTCTGTGGCTTGGGTGGGTTTTATTTTAATTTTCAAAATGGAGCATTGTAAGCAGCAACTGTGATAATACACGTGAGTGACAGTGCCTGGCACAGAGTAAGCTCTCACCAATGGTCCTCCGACTCTTACTCAGCATCACTCACTGCAAATCCTAGATGGGGTCATAAAACCAGGTATGTCCCAGCTGTGTCCATCTCCTAGTTCCTAGCCTAGACTGATGAGCTGCTAGCAAAAAGGAACTGTGTCTTCTATTTACCGTGTTTGCCCAACAGTAGTAAACAGCACATAGAAAGCACAAGAAACCCTTGCTCGGTGAATGACAATGAATGAGTCACCCGGTGACAATGTTCTCTATAAAGGTGCACACTCTTAATTTGAAAACTTGATCCAGAAGTTTCTGAGAATGAACTTCTGTGGTTTATATCATACTTGGCCCTCTTTCTTTCATTCCTTTCTTCCAGCCGGATAACTGTAGTGATAAAGATTGTCTACATTTATCCAAGACAATACATATTCTTCTTCTCACCCTACTCCCAGATAAAATTAGCATTTTAGAAGGAAAAGAAACCTATAGGGGAAAAAAGAAAACCCTCAATTTTGTCCCAGGGAAGCCTTGAAAAGATTTATTTAAATTCTCCTTGAATTCAATACATAATCAGAGATTATATATGGGTTAATGAGTGCCGGGAGTAAAACTAATTAAGATTCTGCCTCTTTTGCAGAAAATAAAATGGATTCAGCATAATTGTCTTCCAAATCTTTTATTGATATAATTACTAAATGCAAATATTTATGAATTATACAGGCAACATTCAATATCATTTAAAATAGCAAAGAGCTGTTGCTGCAACAAAGGATATCGGGGAATAGAACATCAAAAGCTTCTCACAGATCATTTGCTCACCACGTTTATGTGAGAAACAATCGGAGAATGATCTGTGTCCCTATTACAGACTCATCGCACTGAAGTGGCACCAAGGGTCAAAACATTTGCATTGCTTTTCAGCTAAACAGAAAATGCAATAAAAGGAAATTTTGTCCAGAAGACAGATAGGTAGGTAGATAGATAGTAGCAGGCATTTTTGCCCTGGGTAACAGTTTTTCCTCAAATTAATGAAAACAGCACTGTGTATGTTTCTTTCCTCTTTCAGCATCTTTTGGAGAAAATATGCCCTGCTGATATTTTTGACAGCAAATTGTAAGGTTGACATACTTGTCAGGAATTCTTCAGCTTTATTCCCCTATCGTAAACTTTCATCACGCAAATTTAAAAATAAATTTCTCATACAAACCTCTATTTGGACACCTAACATGTAAAACAGAGATCAGCAGAGCTTCTAGGGTGGAAGCTCACTTTAGGGCAGGAGTGCTGAGCTCTGCCAACCACCTCCCACCACAACTGCAGGTCAGGAAGCCTTCCTGTAGAACCCTGAGATCCACAGAACTCTGAGTACCTTCAAACTAGATGGCTGTAGATCATTCCAAACTCTAAATTCTATTTTTCTAGGACATTCTGGTTGTCGAACACACAGGGTGTCACTTGGTGAAATTATAAATTGCACAGCTGAACTCACATCCATTGGCAAATACCCTGTGTTTCAGCTCACAGTTGCTGGGTTGGAAACCACAGCCCTCTGCTGGCATGTGTTTACTTTGCAGTCAGCTAACCTCTAAATAATTTTTGTAATGACTGATCTTAAGCTATTACTCCCCTCTTCATGAACTTATGCCAATGGGTTTCCAGACTCTCGAAAGTAAATGCTTGAATTTACTCCTGTTTTTCAAATGTCATTTCATTAAACTTGGTCCTTGTTTCATCTTATTCAGGTCACTTCAGATTATAATTCAACCACCTAATGTATTCATTTATCCTCTAAGCTAATGTCATTTACAAGATTTATGAAAGCACCTTCTTTAAAGCAGAGCATCCCAGTTCCCATCTCGTGCCCCCAGAATCATAATCTCCAACATTAAATCCAAGCAGCAATTTCTCCCCCATGTGTCCTTGGTAATTCAAATGTTTGGGAACCACTTCTTGAAGTCTTAAAAGGCATGGGTGGTAGTGCCTGGTCAGGACCAAGGACAGAGACCATCTGAACTCTGATTGCATTAAATCCACAGTTTATGTTTGACAGCTCAACCAAGTAATTCACTGACTCTGTAACCTAAGCTGACAACAAGAATTTCTTGATTTTTCCAAATACCTTACTTATATCCAGATATATCCATTCAAATGTGCTAGTTTAAAATCTAACCTTACATTTTTGAAGAAGCAGTAAAGTTCGTGCTTCTAGTTTACCTGCTTCCTTCTCTATGTGCTCATAAACCATCTATCTACTGGATTCTATACAGTTTGCCAGTGGATTGACATTAAGCCCCTGAATCTATAAGTCATACTATCTACTTACCCTCCCATCACTTTAAAAAAAAAAGCATCACCAATATCCAAACAGAGAAGCTCACTTACTACCTTGCACAAAAGTGCACCCTATCTAGATTACACACACAGACTCATCTAGATTTCTGCCATTTCACTTCTATGTAGATGTCATATCCTTAGCAGTGATGTTTTTACATTTCTAGACAGATGGTCACTCTTCTTGACAGAGAAAATGGTAAAAAGTAGAGGAGCTAAATATGGGAAAGCTTTTGCAGATATTGTTACTAAATTTGTGGTGTTAACATTTTCTCATCCTTCCAAACCAGGAACCTGCTGCTTCTGGGGGTAATAATGCCAGCAGTAGTAATACGGTAGTGGTGATAAATTTCCTTTAATATATAAAGTCCTTCTCATTATCTTGCACAATTTTCATAATTGGTGCAGGCAATGATTCTATAGAGTAGGTTATAAAAAGGAGAGCAGAAGGAAATATTACTATGTGAGCCTTAAAGCACTTGACTATTACCTACTAGTCTCAATGCTACATAAAAGCAAAGCCAGTCTTACTCAGGGCTGTATTATGAGTCTCTAGACATTACATGGCACTGAGTGGGGTTCAAATAATAATACTTAAATGAATAAGTAAATAAATGATGACATGAGTATGAAGCAGTGCACCCTATTTAATCCTTATAATAGTCCCTGGAGTTAGCTATCATTTCCTATGTTCTAGATGAGGAAAATGAGGCTCAGAAAGGTTAAGTGACTTGCCTAAGACCACAGATAGAAATCAATGTACGAGCAACAATCTAAGCCCATGTATTTCAGCTGCCAGCTCTTGAACACACCTCATTCGTCTCTAAGCCTGGTTTCAAGAGAAGTGAATTTACTTGGCTCTTCAGTCACTTAACAGCTGTAGTTCCTGGGAAAGTCTCAGAAATTTCCAGAGTCTTAATATCCACACTCAAAAGAAAGGAAAAAAAGTTGCTGGCTCTGCTTATCTTTTTTAACACTCAAAAGTAGAAAACGTTAAACATGAAAAATTATTATTATTGTTGTTATTGTTATTATTATTACTATATCTCTGATCTTCTTTAGGAGAAAATAGCTAAATATGTAAACGTCATGGAGTGGATATTTCTTCCTCTTACACAGAGGCTGTGCAAAGGAAATTTTTTTTTAAATTTCAGCACTGGATAGCTATAAAACAAGTAATGATTATGTGAAACAATGCTGGCTTCCTATATTTTAAGTACACAACAGCATTACTTTGGATGGTATGAAAACCAAAAGCTGTATGTGCTACCATGTAGATGAGTGAAACATGAATAGTGTAGAAATTTCTGTGTCATACTCACTACAATCCAGTCTTCATATTCCGGGAACTGTTTGGAATTCAGGTAATTCTATTGGTGCTAACAGTCAACAGTCACTTTCCTTGGGAATCACTCAGACAATGGCTCTGGCTCTCCATGAAATGTCTTTTTCCTTGTCTAGCAAGAGGGTGAAGGTATAGAGCAATTTTTAGAATCAAATGACTGAAAGAGACAGGTTTCAGAAAACAGAATCAGTATATAGTCATCCCTCCATATCCAAGGGGGATTGATTCCAAGACACCTTTCTCCAGGCTCCCACACCAAACCCATGGATGCTTGAGTCCCTTGTATAAAATGGCACAGTCTTTGCATATAACCTATGCTCCTGTATACTTTAAATCATACCAACATTATTTATAATATCTAACACAATGTAAATATGGGCTTCCCAGGTGGCTCAATGGTAGAGTCTGCCTGACAATGGACCCTGGGTTGGGAAGATCCCCTGGAGAAGGAAATGACAACCCACTCCACTATTCTTGCCTGGGAAATCCCATGGACAGAGGAGCCTGGTGGGCTATAGTCCATGGGGTCGCAAAGAGTCGGACACAACCTAGCAGCTAAACAACAATGTGAAGTAAATACTATGTAAATAGTTGTAAATGCCACACAAATACTATTTAAATAGTTACCTGCACATGGCAAATTCAAGTTCTGATTACTGGAATTCTCTGAACTTTTTTTTTTCAAATACACTGAACCAAGATTGGTTGAACCCATAGTCTATTCAATGAATTTAAAGGAGTCTAATGTGCCAGGCAAGGGGGAGAGAGCTACACAGTGAGTCTGGAGATGCAGCCAGGGTCTGGATAAATTTGGGTCCTATAGGCTGAACACAACATGCTGGATTTTATTTGCAATGAAATGGAAAGCCCCTGGGAAGTTCAAGTATAAGTGACATATTTTGATTTTGTTTTTTAAATAATTAATCTAGCTGCTTAGCATAGTACATAATTGGGACAGGGCAAAAGTGAAGCTAAGAGAAGAGATAAGAGGTCATTGCAATGGTCCAGCTAAGACAGGGGGGCTTCATGGTCTGTGCTGACATGTGGGAGGTGAGGCACCATCAGAATCATGTATAGGTTGAAGGCATGAAGGAATTTGCTGACGGACAAGATGTGAGGTGTGAGTAGAAGCAAAGATGTCTGTAAGATTTTTGGGTAAGGTAATTGGATAAAAGGCAATATGGTTACAAAAATAGGGGTAGCAGGGATTTTATTTTATACTATAAATATTTTATTTTATAAATATTAATGTTAAGATGCTTATTATAACTCGAGGCAGAGATTCCAGATGGCAGTTGGATATATAAGTCCAGATTTCAGAAGAGAGGTATGAACTGGGATATATATTTGACAATCTGATGAGACTAGCTCTTCATCCTTAATTCATAAATACCCAGGACTGCTTAATTCTTATTCTTCGAGTGTGCTTCTTAGTATTTCATCAAATCTACAAGTTACCCCACAATCTTGAAATAAGTTCTCCACCTGTGTCCCCTTCCAATTATGAAAATAAGTTTCTGTCACTTGCAGCCAAAGACCCTGATGCATATAAGTACTATCATTATCCCCATTCTGCAAATATGGACAGTGAAGCTCACAGACATCAGGAAACTTGACCAAAATCACGAAGATAGTCACAAAGAGCTGGGACTTGAAGCCAGGTGTGTTTGTAAGATAGCCACCCCTCTAAAGTCAGACTATTACACAGCTCCTACCGCATGGTCTCTTTAGCAAGACACCTTCAAAGGCCTGGAGCCAAGAGTGATGTTCAAAGTGACTTCCTGGTGGTGAGGAGGGGCCGGAGAGGCACAGCTTCAAATAGAATAGAGCATCTCTCCGGGAGAGCCAGCAGTTGCCAACCTGAAACTTCGGGAGGCATCTCAAAGCCACAGGGAGTCGGCTCTTCCTCCTTTGGTACCACACTGTGATTTGACACTGAGCCTCTGTCGCAAAGTGCAAACAACTCAACTTTGGGATTAAGTTTCCTAACAGAATTATTAGGAAGGGGGAAAGCTACTTTTCTGTGGCCAGGTAGAGACAGTCAATTCACATTCAAACAGCCAGAAGTGGTTTTATTCTCTTGCCCGGAGAATGTGATAAAAGTCATCTCCAGGAAGCATTAAAAGAGGATGTGGTCCTATGGATTCCTTATTGAAAGCCAGCCTTTCATTAGGTTACTATATAGATCAAGGAGAAGGGTGCTTCTCTTGTTCTTGCATGTCCTCCTCAGCGCCCAGCACAGCGCTGGGTACTCAGCAGTTTAATGTGTGTATGTTGAAGGAAAACATGGAAAATACTTGGAATTTCCTAATATAAAATAGAAGGCTTTAAAAATCCTTAGCATCATAAAACATGAATGGAAGGACAGTAAACGGTATCACAGGAATTCTGAGACTCTTGAAGAAGGAGGGGTAGAAGGTAAAGTGCTTTCCTTCAGTGGTTCTAATGTCAAACTGCTTGGTTACCATCCAAGCTCAGCTAGAAACTAGCCCAGTCAGACTCCAGGAGTCAAATGGAGATTCTAGAGAGGTTGACAAGCACAGTCCAAAGCAGGAGGGATGTTTGCGTCTCAGACGGGAAAGCACACCAGGAGACAGGAAACAGGGAGTGGGTAAGAGTCTTAGAGAAGGAGGAGAGCTAAGGGCTGCTTACCCACCAGGCGCAACCAGGGACAGGGCTGGGACACAGGTCTAATCCCCGCCTAGTCTATGTCTCAAAAGGCCTCATGCGCTTCTTTAAGGACTCTGTCAGCACCATGGACCGTGCACTCGCTGCTAGTCTGCTGGTCCAGGGAGGAACAAACTGTAACCTGCAGCAGGGAGCAGAGCCAGCTGAGCCGTTCTTAGCCCAGCTGGATCCACTGACCTTCAATTTTCGCTTACATATGTATACAGCTCAATCTCTGGGTCGTAAGGTGGCCTGTTGTGCAGCACTTTTATGGCAATTGCTAACTGATGCACTCTCTATGATGGCTATTATTAGTGCTCATTTCTACAAATGAAGAAACTGAAGCATAGACAAGCTCAGAAATTGCCTAAGTTCTCGCGGTGTCAGAGCTGAGATTTGAATCCAGGCAGCCTGACTGCAGAATCTGTGTTCTTACCTTTCCTATACATACCCTCATAAGAAAGCCAAACCCTTCAAATAAAGAGTCAGCTGGTCTTTGTAAACAGAATACATAAAACAGATCGTCAAAAAGAACCTACTGTATAGCACAAGGAACTCTGTCAATATTCTATAATAGCCTAAATAGGAAAAGAATCTAAAAACAGAATAGATATAGGTATATGCATACCTGAATGACTTTGCTGTACACCTGAGATTAACACAACATTGTAAATCAACTACACTCCAATATAAAATAATTTTTGTTAAATAAACAACACAAAGCCTGAAGAGCGAATAAGTGAAAACGGAGGACCTCACAGCACTCTATGCATTAAAATCCATACAAAAATCAGATTTCTTCAGGCTACAAGAATGCATTCCTACCATATCACCACCCCCAGTATTAAGAAGCCTGCCTCAGGCACCTGGCTGGATGCATTCACAGCTTAGGGTGATGTTAAACATTTATAAGTGGAGAGGATGGTTTGCTTCAAGTGAAGCTGTGATGAGGAGGACTGGAGTCATCAGTGAGTCAGGCAAGAGTGTGACTGCTGAGGGCCTGAATCATCCAACTGATCTGTCTGCATCGTGATCCAACTTTTGGCTAATCCCCAAATCTCCACCCAGTGCTGCATGAGCAAGGACTCATAATCCATCACAAATGTCAAATAACCTGGAATGTGCTGCTTAATCCACAAGAGGCTCAGGGCCAAAGTCAGAGGTTTCATTTCAGCAGGAAGCCCATGGCATTCTTAATTCTAGGCAGCCTCACGAAGTCTCCCTCGCTGTCAAGGAAGATGAATAAAGATGATTCAGCTCATTCCTGGGAAGATATCTCAACTCCTGTGTGTTGATAGCAAGCTCATACTCATCTGGATTCGCCTAACAATCTATTTCGGAGAAGGCAATGGCACCCCACTCCAGTACTTTTGCCTGGAAAATCCCATGGACAGAGGAGCCTGGTGGGCTGCAGTCCATGGGGTCGCTAGAGTCACACACAACTGAGCAACTTCACTTTCACTTTTCACTTTCATGCATTGGAGAAGGAAATGGCAACCCACTCCAGTGTTCTTGCCTGGAGAATCCCAGGGACGGGAAGCCTGGTGGGCTGCCATCTATGGGGTCGCACAGAGTCGGACACGACTGAAGCGACTTAGCAGCGGCAGCGGCGGCAGCAACAATCTATTTGTGCCTTTCTTCTCTGATTGTATGTTTCCTTATGATGAAGACTTCTTTATCGATTTCTATTTCACCCACAGAACCTTGTATACAGCAGAGATTAATAAATGCTTGCTCAGTTAACAAATAAATGTACATGCAGAAAGGCAGTTAAGGTTTTAAAAGGGCACAATGAGGACTTCTCTGGCAGTCCAGTGCTTAAAACTCTGAGCTTCTACTGCAGGGGGCACAGGTTCAATCAATCCCTGGTTGGGGAACTAAGACCCCACATGCTGTAGAGTGCAGCCAAAAATAATAAATAAATAAATAATTAAACAGGTATAATGAATCAGGCCTCTTGTTTATCACTGTATCACCAGTGTCTACCACAATGCCTGACCCTTGGTAGATGCTTAATAACTATGTGGTATTTAAAGTCTGCACTGGAGGCACAGAACCTGACTTAGAGTTGATCTCTAGACTGCAATGTCTTGAAAAGACGCCCCATTTTTCCTGCAAATCTAGCTGCCTAGAGCATCTGTGGGTCTTATTAATCGACTTCCCCTTGTTCCATTAGCTCCCCAGCTGCTTTCCATAAATTCTCTGTTTACTTCACTTAGCTGGAGTTCAAATCCATCGCTTGCAGTCAAAGAACCCTAACCAACAAATCAACATTTTCTTAAAATGTGGTCCACAGACCCTTTGCATCTCTAGTCCTTGGAGCTTAAAGATACAGATCCATAGGCCTCATCTTAGACCTTTGAATCAGCATTTCTGCAGACTTTGCCTCTCTGACAGGCTCCTCAGGAGATTATTTTGTGAGTTTCCAGAACAGCAGGATGTACGGCACTGTACGTGTACAACACTAAAAGTTTGACAAATGGCAGTTCCTTGCCTACACCTGCAGGTCTTGATGCAAGATTCCTTGTCACCTCTTTCAGTTTACTTCATCCTCTCTCCTCCCAGCTTACCTCACTCCAGCTTCACTGGCATTCAGTTCTTTTCCACCCCAGGACCTTCCTACTTGCTGTCCCCTCCATGACCACATGGGTGAGCTTTTTCTTTTCTCTGCAGTGTATGTGTTCAGTGCCTAGAACATTACTTATCACATAGCAAGTTCTTAGTTCAAGTTCCAATTATTGCTGAATAAAGGAAATCTCTTGAATACTATGCTACACAGGTAAAACTAGCCTGGCATTAACAAAACCAAATGTCACATTTACCTTTAGAAATCTGTCATCTCAGTTTAATATTTCTCAGTACATCATGTACCGCTCCCAAATTTGATCTTTATTGCCTAAAAGTGCAAAAAAAAAAAAAAAATCCACCGTGTCTACTTTAAATTTTCTCAGCTAAGACAAATGTGGCCTAAATTTCCTTAAGGCAACGAATGACCAAGAATTCCTGTTCCTTGAAGCATCAGAGAGAGGAAAGCCAGCTAAAATTTCCCTGCTACTGCTCACTCACACTTGATTTGAAAAGCACACCTGCCCTCTAGTGGAAGTATGTATTACTGCAGCTTGAACTCAAACTGTCAAACCCATTAGGCACGGAGTGTCCTGTTACCCCTGAAACCAGATGAAGTAAGCAGATGAAAAGACCAAGACCTGCAACAAATAAATGAGCCTATCTGTTTCTGAGGGTTAAATTTCCCAAGACCAAGTAAGGAGACCACTCAGAATTCTGGCCTGTGAGACACTGAACATATGTTTTCCTGTAAAATCAACAAAGATGAGGGATAACTGGTCACTTTAGGGCAATGTAAGAAACTATTAGGATTAAGTAGTAGAGGGAAAAATATGCAAGAAGGAAGCGAAGTTTCTCAGAAGAGGCACACAGTCAAGAAAGTGAGAAGCTGACCTCAGGGAACCCCAGTGGGGAACAAATTCCTCCTTGCTCAAACAGCAGGGTTTAAAAGATGCCCACGAGCAGCTGTGCCTCAAAGAGAAGTCAAGAAATCACTCACTGATAGGCTCTAGGGCAGCTCCAAGTTACAGATCTGGTTTGGCCCACACGTTGCTGAGTAAACTATTAACCACGAGAGGCAAGGGCTCTCCAAGTTGCTCCAGCACGTCGTCTCTCGTGTGCACACATGCACACTTCTGTGATGTCACTACTGAGTGCACGGGTCATTTCTATTTAGCACACCGGTGGATTTCTCACAGCCAGCCTGCTTCCTGCATCAAGTGACCTGCCTGAGGCATTTACATGTTTGCCTGATGACTTTGGGATGTTCTCCATAATGGTGCACCATTTCTCCTCTCTTCTTCACCCCAAAGCACATGTACACATGCAGACACACACACACACACACGCCCCTTTAGCAATATGGACCTTCTTTCTCTCTCTACCATGAAATACTCTGCTGTCCCCATTTGCAAAAAAAAACACAAAAACCCTCAAAACCTTAAATGAAACTCCCCTTGTCTCCCATCCCCAGACCTTGTAGTGGATTTGGTTAATGAGAAACTATAGTGCAACAGGTCCTTATTGTAAGGAAAAATCTCCCTCTCCATTCAGAAGTTAGTGTGTGTGATGGGGGATTAATCCGTGTATTTTCCCTTCCTCTTGATATTTGGATGTACTAAGTATAATTGTAAATGTGGAAAGTGCCTTCTGATATTTAAGATTCCTTTCCTACAGTGCTGTAGAAGGGCAACTGAAATGGAAAATCATGACATGTTAGCTCTTCTCACCAGTTTCAGCATGAAGGGACTACAAAACGTGTGCCTTTTAGAAATACAATGCCAGGGTATTAAGAACAGCTTAGTTTAAGCTTTCATTAGCTTAAATATAATTGGACAAACTCAAAGGCTTATTCCAGTTTTTGGATTTCATCTTTACGAGAAAGACAAGAAAAAGAGCCAAAGTGAAACTAAAAGACAAGTATCAGAAAGAAGGCAAAACAGCATAATCTGGTACCTAGATAAGTACAACTGGTTCACCTATGCTTTGCCACCTACCAGGCAAAGGAATTGCTTAAAAAGAGGCAGAAGATCCTTCAGTTCTCAGGTCAACGAAGAGGTCCGAGTAGATTCAGCAATAGTGTGCTTACAGAAGGCACTGGGTAGATGCGGAATTCAGGCAGAAGATAAACAGGTCTTCATAAACCAACTCTAATCTTCCAAAAATTAGCCTGCTGCTGCTGTTGCTGCTGCTACTGCTAAGTTGCTTCAGTTGTGTCCGACTCTGTGTGACACCAGCACATAGACAGCAGCCCACTAGGCTCCCCTGTCCCTGGGATTCTCCAGGCAAGAACACTGGAGTGGGTTGCCATTTCCTTCTCCGAAACTAGCCTGCATCCTGCCAAAATTCAAACTGGAAATGTTGGAATTTATCTACAGCAACCACATGAAAATGTTTTTCAGCCACATGCTTGTATTTCATTATTGCCAAATTTCACCTTTAATCTACTAGCTACTAGTCTGAATAAGAGTAATCATCAGTCAGGATAGTTCTTTTAAAAAATGGATTATTTAGGGTCATTGAGAAACTTCACAAATAATTAACATAAACCAAATGAAGGTGGGCACTTACTATGTCCTCCGTTTTGTGTTAATTTTGTTGTTGTTGTTCAGTCACTAAGTCATGTCTGACTCTTTGCGACCCCATGGATTGCAGCATGCCAGGCTTCCCTGTCCTTCACCATCTCTCGGAGCTTGCTGAAACTCATGTCCATTGAGTCAGTGATGTCATCCAACCATCTCATCCTCTGTTGTCCCCTTCTCTTCCTGCCTTCAGTCTTTCCCAGCATCAGGGTCTTTTCTAATGAGTCAACTCTTTGAATCAAGGTGGCCAAAGTTTTGGAGTTTCAGCTTCAACATCAGTCCTTTCAGTGACTATTCAGGACTGATTTCCTTTAGGATTCTCTGGTTTGATCTCCTTGCAGTCCAAGAGACTCTCAAGAGTCTTCTCCAACACCACAGTTCAAAAGCATCAATCCTTCGGCGCTCAGCCTTCTTTATGGTCCAACTCTCATATCCATGCATGACTACTGGAAAAGCCATAGCTTTGACTAGATGGACCTTTGTCTGCAAAGTAATGTCTCTGCTTTTTACTATGCTGTCTAAATTGGGCATAGCTTTTCTCCCAAGAAACAAGCGTCTTCTAATTTCATGGCTGCAGTCACCATCTGTGGTGATTTTGGAGCTCAGGAAAATCAAGTCTGTCACTGTTTCCATTGCTTTTCCATCTATTTGCCATGAAGCGATAGGACCGAATGCCATGACCTTAGTTTTTTTGAATGTTGAGTTTTAAGCCAGCTTTTTCACTCTCCTCTTTAACTTTCATCAAGAGGCTCTTCAGTTCCTCTTCACTTTCTGCCATATGGGTGGTGTCATCTGCATATCTGAGGTTATTGATATTTCTCCCGGCAATCTTGATTCTAGCTTGTGCTTTATCCAGCCTGGCATTTCACATAATCTACTCTGCATATAAGTTAAATAAGCAGGGTGACAATATACAGCCTGCCCATTGCTTTCCCAATTTGGAACCAACCTGTCCACTGTTCCATGTCCAGTTCTAACTGTTTTTCTTGATCTGCATACAGGTTTCTCAGGAGACAGGTAAGGTGGTCTGGTATTCCCATCTCTTGAAGAATTTTCCAGTTTGTTGTGATCCACACAGTCAAAGGCTTTAGTGTAGTCAATGGAGCAGAAGTAGATGTTTTCTGAAATTCTCATGCTTTTTCTATGATCCAACAACATTTCTGAAATGATCTCAATCAATTGTACTTTTGGACACTTATTAAGGCAAGCTGATAGAACTGGTCAAAAGAGAAGCAAAGAAATTTAATCCATTTTTTAAATCATACTTTCTATTAATATGGCTCTCCAGTATGGGATTACCTTCTGGCTCAGCTGGTAAAGAATCTGCCTGCCATACGGGAGACCTGGGTTTGATCCCTGGATTAGGAAGATCCCCTGGAGAAGGGAAAGGCTACCCACTCCATTATTCTGGCCTGGAGAATTCCACAGCCCGTATAGTCCATGGGGCTGCAAAGAGTCAGACATGACTGAGCAACTTTTACTTTCAGTTTCTTTATTCAGTATAAGGAACAAATACCATTAAAAATAACTTCTTAAAGTCATTTTTAGAAGTAAAACAGTAAGTAGTTACATAGCAAAGTACTGATATTTAAATATAATTTATCTATAAGAAGAATAAAAATAGTAATAGCTGAAAGTCTATTTGTGACTTGGGTAAAAATTCCAGTAACAGGATCATAGAAAGATTTAGAAGTTCTATATTTAAAAAGTGAAGATCTCTTAAAACTTTATTAGGTGATTCAAAGACAGCTCTACTGATGAGAACAAAATTGATAAATCGATGGAGTTCAAATAAAATGGTCTCAGGAAATGATACAGTTGGCAAAGGCAATATTTCAAAATTAATATGTTAGGATAAAAATCTTTTATAAAACATATGGATTTGTCCCTCCATATCCACTTCCCACCTCTCTCTCCCAGGAGGTAACCTGGGTAGACCACAAGCATGTGTTCCCTTGGGCTCTGGTTTGGGCTGGATTCAGCCAATGGGAGCCCAGCACGAGATCAAAGGATGGGGAAGATGGGGAGAGTGACTGATTCCTCAGCCTTGTTCCCTGCAAGGGCCCCTCAGGGAGGCTATGCCCCTCACTGGAGGTCACCGCCCTCTCACCAGAACTCCCTTTTTCCAGGTTCCACAGGTGCTTCATCCTGCATCCCTCTCTGGGGCTACAAACCCAGGCAACTGCCCTGCCCCATGCGGTCCCTCTACACCCAGCTACACTCTTAGGAATACCTCTTTCATAGTGAACCATCTTCTTTAACTCTGTACCTGTTTCCCACTGGGATCCAAAGATATCAAAGAAATAATTAAGCTAAATATTAATATGATAATATTTAATATTATGAGGTTCCCTAGTGGCTCATACGGTAAAGAATCCACCTGCAATGCAGAAGACCCAGGTTCTATCCCTGGGTTGGAAAGACCCCCTGGAAGATCCCACTCCAGTATTCTTGCCTGCTAAATCCCATGAACAGAGGAGCCTGGTGGGCTATGGTCCATGGGGTTGCAAAAGAGCCAGACAACACTTTCACTTTTACTTAACATTATAATTCCATATTAACAATTTCCTCTCTATTTCAAAAAGTTTATACAATGAAGCTGACCAAAAGAAATTTTAGGGGACTTTAATATTAGAAGAAAAATAAAGCAGAGCTTCTAAAATGAGGATCCAGGGCACTCTGACTTGGGAGGTTAAGTGGCTGTCTCCTTACTAGCCATAACATAGGTAAGGAGAAAGGAGGGGCTGGAGACAACTGGACGATTGGGTCAAATGGAAAATGGTATATTATCCAAAGGGCTGGTGACACTTTTTTTTTAAATGTTGGACTTGTTATTATAAGCACATTCTGTTGAATACAACAAGTTTGGTTATTACCTTTTATCAAA
This sequence comes from Bos javanicus, assembly GCF_032452875.1. NCBI lineage: Eukaryota > Metazoa > Chordata > Mammalia > Artiodactyla > Bovidae > Bos > Bos javanicus. The sequence continues at coordinate 38,070,802 of NC_083889.1, forward strand.
GTGTCAGAAGGGCAGATTTTAAAGAGAGCTAGACAATATGAGAGAACATTCTTCCCGTCCACAGAGTCTTTGAAACTGATTGCAAATGAATTGCCTCTGAACAGCGTAGGAGCAAGGCAGAGAGCTTTCCTAATGATGTACATCTGCGAGGCTTCACTTGGGGTTTGGCTGCATTTACATCACTATAAACTCTGCAATTACAGCTCAAGCCGTTTCCGGCACTGACACGAAGAATACGAATTGCAACAGCAGGTTTCCTGGCTTGGATTTCCGCCAGGAGCCTGAGTCACCGTCCCCAGACATCTGTAGCACATTAAACTGTACTCTTGTTATCTCTCAACACTGAACAATGGCCTAAAGCTCTGACAAAACAAATGGCTGAAGTCTTTTCCAGAAACCCTCTAATGTGAGGCTGTGAATCACGAGCCTGTCCAAAAATCTTGGGGTCATTTACACTGTAGAAATACACCCCAAATATCGCTGTTTTGTTTTTTGATTGTCTGATCTTTATTTAAACTTGACGGATTTAGAGGGCCTAAACTGCAGGCTGAATGTCTGTGTCCCCTGCAAAACTCACACATTAAATCTTAATTTCTAAGGTGATGGTATTTGGAGGTGAGGGTCTTTGAGAGGTGATGAAGGTATGAATGGAGAAGGAAACAGCAACCCACTCCAGCCTCTTTATGAGCTTCCCCACCCCTCCTGTTGTGTGAGGACTTATGAAGAGGATGGACCTCTATAAACCAGAAAGCAGACCCCAAACCTGCCCATACCTAGATCCTGGGTTCCCAGACTCCAGAACTATGAGAAATACATTTCTATTGGTTATGAGCCACCCAGTCTAAGTTTGTTTTGTGTCAGCAGCCTGAATGGACTAAAAAGAAAATTCAAAATATAGCTGAGATGATATTAAACTTTACTTAAACTTCGTGAACGTCAACAGTCTGAAAAATAGCTTTGTGGGAAGAGCAACAAAAAAGCATCCCTTAGAGAAGGCGTTCAGGCCAGCTGCACAAAGAGGAACAGAAAGTGTCTTAAAGCCATGTTCCCACTCTGGCTCCAACTCTCCATCTTCTCAGCTGCCCCTAGGAACCAAGCCACCATCATTTTGGGGAGAACACTGCCAACTCTTCATCACTTGTCTTCTGATTCATGGCTGTCTTAGCATCTGTTCCCCTATACAGCAGCCACACTGATCTGTTATCAGTATCAATCCAAGCATGGTTTTTCTTACTTAAAACCATGCAATGACGTCCCACTTCTTCTACATCTACAATAACATCTAAGGTCCTTCCCATGGACCAAGGCCACCACATTCTTTAACCCCTGTCCTTCTCTTCAGGTTCAATGCTAGCCTCTCTCCTTGTTGCTTTTCCTACTCCAGCTGTTTTTCCTCTTCCTTAAACATGCCAAGCTTGTCCTGCCCTCTGGGCCTCTGCACTGACATCTCTCTCTGCCAGGAATGCTTTCTCCAATCATCCACAGCTGGCTCCTTCAGATCTTAACTCACCTATCACCTCCTTGGAGAGGCCTTTCCTTATTCGTAACACTTATCATTATTTAAAAACAAGTGAAAGAGAATAATAAGGGAATATGACAAAGAACTTTATGCTTATAAATTCTACAGCTTAGAAGAAATGAATGAACTCTCCAAAACAACAAGCTACCAAAACTCAATCAATATGAAATAAACAATCTGGATAGCGCTATAACCATTAAAGAAATTGAATTTATAATTAAAGAGCTTTCAATAAAGAAATCATCATCCCAGATGGTTTTGCTAGAAATTCTACCAAACATTTAAAAAATAATTAACACCAGTTTTACACCATCTCTTCCAGAAAACAGAAGAGAAGGAAACGCTTTTCAATTCATTTTATGAGGCCAGCATCACCTTGACAAAGACATCACAGAACTAAAAATTGCAGACCCATAACTGTCATGAATTTATGTATAAAATCTTCAACAAAACATTAGAAACTTGTCCAACAATGTAGATAAAGAATTATACACCATGACCAAGTATATACCTGGTCATTACTTGGTCACTGATCATGACTAAGTGTGTACCTGGAATTTATTCTAGGTATGTATATTTGGTTCATCACTCAAAATTCAATGTGACTCATCACATAAACAAATTAAACAAATAAAATTATATGACTATATCAATCAGTGCAAAGAAAGCAGCTGACAAAATCCAACAGCCATTTATGATTAGAAACTCTAGGCAAACTAGGACTAAAGAAGAACTTGTTCAGGTCGGTACAGAACATCAACCATAATCAGTGCGCTGTGGTACAGAAGAGAGGATAGATGACTAGACCAATGGAATTGTTTAGAAAGCCCAGAAATAGACCTGTGTCAATAGAGTCAACTGATTTTGACAAAGGAACAAAGGCAATTCAATGAAGAAAGAACAGCATTTTCCAACAACTGGTGCTAGAACAAATACATACCCGTATGCAAAAAAAAAATCTGAACATGGATGTTACAGCTTTCACAAAATGAACTTGAGTGAATCATGCATCTAAATATAAAATGCAAAACTATGTACTTCTAGAAGACAACAGAGAAAATCTAATTGACTTGGACTTGGTAAAAACTTGTTATGTGAAGCTCGCTCAGTCGTGTCCGACTTTTGCGACCCCATGGACTGTAGCCTACTATGCTCCTCCGTCTGTGGGATTCTCCAGGCAAGAATACTGGAGTGGGTTGCCATTTCCTTCTCCAGGAGATCTTCTCAACCCAGGGATCGAATCCGGGTCTCCCGCATTGCAGGCAGACACTTTACCATCTGAGCCACCAGGGAAGCTCGGTGTTGTATATAACAAGTAAAAACTTCTTATATACAACACCAAAAGCCAATCCATGAAAGAAAATAACTGATAAGTTGGACTACATTAAAATTCAAAAATGTTTGCTCTGCAAAAGACATTGTTAATAAAATAAAAAGGTGTGCCACAGAATAAGAGAATATATTGCAAAACACTATCTGATGAAGAACTTGTATCCAAGATATATGAAGAACTCTAAAAACTCAACCATAAAAATGTACAAAATAATCCAATTAAAATGGGGGAAAAGACTGAACAGACATCTCACAGACAGCAAAAAAGCATATGAAGAGATGTAACAGCAAATGTCATTATGAATTACAAAGTAAAGCAGTGAGACACCACTGCACACCCACATGCGGTCAAAACTCAAACACTCGCAGCACCAAATGCTGATGAAGATGAGGAGCAACAGGAGCTTTCATTCACGGATGGTGGGAATACGGAGTGGTACAGATGGTGGGAATACGGAGTGGTACAGTTAAGCTGGAACACAGCTGGGCAGTTTCTCACAAAGCTGAACCCAATCTACCATCCAATCTAACAACTGTGTCCCCAGGTACTCAGCCCAACGAATTGAATGTGTGTTCACACAAAACCCACCAATAACTGTTTATAGCAGCCTTACTCATAACTGCCAGAAACTTAAAGCAACCAGGATATCATTCAAAGTTGAATGGATAAGCAAAATGTGGCACTGCCAAATGATGGAATATTATTCAGCAATAAAATGAAAGGAGTTCTTAAACCACAAAAGACATTGTTATTGCTGTTGTTTAGTTGCTAAGTTGTGTCTGACTGTTTTGGGTACCCTGTGGACTGTAGCCCACCAGGCTCCTCTGTCCATGGGATTTCCCAGGCAAGAATGCTGGAGTGGGTTGCCATTTCCTTCTCCAAGGGATCTTCCCAACCCAGGGATTGAACCTGCGTCTCCTGCATTGGCAGGTGGATTCTTTTACCACTGAGCCACAAAAGACATGGAGGGAACATTAAGTGTATATTGGGCAGTGAAAGAAGTCAGTCTGAAAAGGGCACATACTGTATAATTTCAGAGGCAGTAGAAAGATCAGTAGTTGTCAGGGATCCCAGGGGGAGGAAGTGCGGGATGAATAGGTGGAGCACGGGGAATTTTTAAGGTGGTGAAACTATGTCGTGTGTGTGTGTGTGTTAGACGTTAAGTCATGTCTGAGTCCTTGTAACCTGATGGACCCTCTGTAGCCCACCAGCCTCCTCTGTCCATTGGATTCTCCAGGCAAGAATATTGGAGTGGATAGCCATTCCCTCCTCCCTGGATCTTCCCAACCCAGGGATCGAATTCAGGTCTCCTGCATTGCAGGCCGATACCTTGCCATCTGAGCCACCAGAGAAGTCCTGAAAGTATTTTGTATAATATTGTAAAGGTGTATACACAACACTATGCATTTGCCCAAACTCATAAGATTACAATACAGAGTGAACCCTAATGTAAACTATGGACTTTAGTTAATAAGATCAATATTAGTTGATTAATTGTAACATATGTATCACAAAAATGCAAGATATTAATAACAGGGGAAACTGTATCTGTACAAGGAGAAGGGCTATATGGGAACTCTTCACACTACCTGATCAACTGTTCTGTAAACCTAATATTTCTTTAAAAGTAAATTTAAAAATTAACGGTAGAATCTAAGTGGGGAGTATATGGATGTTCACCAAATTGTTTCAACATTGCTATATGTTTGAAACATTTTATAATAAAATATTGAGGAGGAAAAATTATGGTCACACAAAATCTATATACACAAATATGGACAGCAGTTTCATTCCTAATACCCATGAACTGAAAACAGGTTCGTTATTCTTCAGGGAGTGAATTCTTGGCCAAACTGTGCTCCAGCTATACTATGGAGTACCACTCAGCGATTAAAAGGACTGAACACTGATACACAGAACAACCTGGATGAATCTGAAGGGAATTAACCTGAGTGAAGAAAGCTACATCCCAAAGGTTATATCTCTAAGATTCCATTTATATAAAATTCTTAAAAAAGAAAACAAAAAGAAAAAAAGGAACAAATGAGTAGTTGCCAGAGGTTCAGAAGAGAAGGAAGAAGGAAGTGAATATGGTTATACAAGGCAATGCAAAAGATCCTTGGTCCTTTCCTATCTTGACTGTAGTGGTGGATACATGAGCCTGCATGTGACAAAATCACACAGAAGTGTAGACACACACACACACACACAAACAGGTACAAGGAAAACTGGGGAAATCTCAAAAAGTGAGGAGGACTGTGTTTGACGGTATCAGTGTCACTCTCCTGGTTGTGATGCTGTACTATAATCTTGATACTGGAAGACAATTTAATCCTAGAACAGGGACTGAGTGCCCAGGATGAGCCCTGCACTGTCCAATATCTGGGATATATATTTCTTACACCTGCATGTGAATCTACAATTATCTCAACAAAAACTCAATTAAAAAATTAAACGCCCTACAAAATTTGTTAATTTGCTTACTGTGCGTCTCTTCCCGGCAGAAAGCAAGCACCACATGAGCAGGGGCACTGCCTGTTGTGTTCACTGATGTAGCCCCACTGTGGATCCCTAGAACTCAGCAGGTGCTTCACAAAAATGTGTTTAATCAATGACAAGACAACATGTTAGCATGAACTGACTGTTAGGATAGAGGTATTATTCCATTCATTCATTCATTCAACAGGAGTTTATTACCCAAGCACCCGACAGTGTACCAGATGACATAGATGAAGCCAAGAAAAGTCATTCTCTTCAGGGAATTAAAAACATAAGCATGAGGCAAGGATTCTAGAAGAGGGACTGTCTGCCTGCCCTTATATCATCCGTAGTGTCTCTACTGGGGGAGAAAGGAGGGTGCCCCGACATTCACTGGTGTGGTCTCCCCACTTTGGACAGCAAAGGAGCTGCAATGTTGAGGGAGGCAAGTGAAGCCAGAAAAATGAGTTGGAACGTAGTGGGATTCTGAGATGCTCCCGCCTCTGGGAAGCCTGTCTGAACAGAGCAGAGATGATCATCACTGGTCCCTTCAGTGTCTCCGTGTGTGTTCACCAGTTCTGTGCCCTGGGGCTAACTACTCAGACTCCTTGCACTACAGCTCTTCTCAGGTATCAGTGGAATAAATAACACTACCCTTGTGTGTATAAAACTCTCAGATTAGGATCTGGTCTATGGCTCTCTAATGGCCTCACATATCAGACGTTGACAGAGATAAGCTCACATTTGGAGCCTCTGAAAAATATTCAGAATGCATCTGAGTCCAGAGGCAGGCAGATTCGATACTTGGAGATTTACTCTAATGCCATCAACTTGATTTGTTATTTGAAGAGTTCAAAATAGAAGAGAAGAAATGATCAAGAAAGCCAGACACTGTCACTTTCAGGTCCTAGACTTTCCGACACTTACGACTTGCACTCTCATGAAAATTCTCACACAGTAGTGAGCGGATAAGACGCTAGATTGGTTTGCCATAGGGCCAAACATCAGAAGAGAGCTTTCAAAGCATTTATTTGTAGTCAGATTTTTTTTTTTTAATAATAGACTTTTATTTCTTGGAGTAGTTTTAGATTTACATAAAAAGTGACCCTCTCTCTACCACTCTCCTCCATGCTAAAAGACATTTCCCCCCCATTATGAACATCTTGCAACTTATGTGGTACAGTTGTTACAACTGGTAAACCAATATTCAGTTCAGTTCAGTTCAGCCGCTCAGTCGTGTCCAACCCTCTGTGACCCCATGAATTGCAGCACGTCAGGCCTCCCTGTCCATCACCAACTCCCGGAGTTCACTCAAACTCACGTTCATCGAGTCAGTGATGCCATCCAGCCATCTCATCCTCTGTCATCCCCTTCTCCTCCTGCCCCCAATCCCTCCCAGCATCAGAGTCTTTTCCAATGAGTCAACTCTTCACATGAGGTGGCCAAAGTACTGGAGTTTCAGCTTTAGCATCATTCCTTCCAAGGAAATCCCAGGGTTGATCTGCTTTAGAATGGACTGGCTGGATCTCCTTGCAGTCCAAGGGACTCTCAAGAGTCTTCTCCAACACCACAGTTCAAAAGCATCAAGTCTTCAGCACTCAGCTTTCTACACAGTCCAACTCTCATATCCATACATGACCACTGGAAAAACCATAGCCTTGACTAGACGGACCTTGGTTGGCAAAGTAATGTCTCTGCTTTTGAATATGCTATCTAGGTTGGTCATAACTTTCCTTCGAAGGAGTAAGCGCCTTTTAATTTCATGGCTGCAATCACCATTTGCAGTGATTTTGGAGCCCCCAAAAATAAAGTCTGACACTGTTTCCACTGTTTCCCCATCTATTTGCCATGAATTGATGGGACCGGATGCCATGATCTTCCTTTTCTGAATGTTGAGCTTTAAGCCAACTTTTTCACTCTCCTCTTTCACTTTCATCAAGAGGCTTTTTAGTTCCTCTTCACTTTCTGCCATAAGGGTGGTGTCATCTGCATATCTGAGGTTATTGATATTTCTCCTGGCAATCTTGATTCCAGCTTGTGCTTCTTCCAGCCCAGTGTGTCTCATGATGTATTCTTGACTATTAAAGTCCATAGTTAACCCTAGCATTCATTCTTTGTGTTATTATATACTATGGATTTTGTCAAATGCATGATGTCATGTATACCCCACCACAATACATTGTACAGCATAGTTTCACTGCCCTAAATATGCCTTAACCTCCACGTCTTCATGCCTCCCTCCCTTAATCCTTCTGGAGGCGCTGGCACCACTAATCATTTAACTATCTCTATAGTTTTCCCCTGCCTAAAACGTCATATAATTGGAACCACACAGTAGGTAGCCTCTTCAAACTGGCTTCTTTCAATTAGCAGTATATACTTAAGGCTCCTCCATCTCTTTTGTGGCTTGATAGCTCATTTCTTTTGATAGCTCATTTCTTTTTTTGCTGAATAATATTCCAGTGTTTGGAGGTTTCACAGTCTGTTTATCCACCCAATAATTGAAGGATATCTTGGTTGCTTCTGGTATTTGGCATTCATGAATAAAGCTGCTATAAACATTTGTGGACTGTGTTTTGCATATACAAAAGTTTTTAACTCATGTGGTAAATATCTAGGGCACACTTGCTTCATCACAGAGTAGTCTAGGTTTAGCGTTGTAAGAGACTAACACACTGCTTTCTGGAGTAGAGACTATAAATAGAGACTGCCTTCCACAGTGGCTGTAGAATTTTCCATTCCCACCACCAATGAAACTCCAGAAGATAGTGAAGGACAGGGAAGCCTGGTGTGCTGCAGTCCAGGGGGTCACAAAGAGTTGGACATGGCCTAGCGGCTGAACAACAACAACCATCCTTGAATGAGAGTTCCTGTTGCTCCACATCCTCACCAGCATTTGGTGGTGTCGTTGTTTTGCATTTTAGCCATTCTAACAGGTATGTAGTGATATCTCACTGCTGTTTTAATTTTCAGTTCTCTAGGGACATCTACTGTTGAGCATCTTTTCATACACTCATTTTCCATTTACAATCTTCCTAAGCTAGGTGTCCACACAGTCTTTCATTGAGTTTTAAGGTCTTTAAAAAAAAAAAAAAAAAATCTTGGTTACTAGGCCTTTATCAGATACTTGTTATATGAATATTTTCTCCCAATCTGTGACTTGTTTTTTCATTTTCTTAACAGTACATATCACAAATCACAAGCTTTTAATAAAGTCCAATTTTCAATTTTTTCTTCCATAGATCATACTTTTTGGTGTTGTATCTAAAAAGCCGTCACTAAACCCAGAGTCACTCAGACTTTCTACTATGCCCTCTTCTAGAAGTTATATAATTCTGATCTTATATTCAGGTGTCTGATCCATTTGGACTAGAATTCTGTGAAAGGTATCAGTATCTAGTTTCTTTTTTTTTTTTTTTTGCATAAATATCTAGCTGTTCCAGCACCATTTGTAAAAAGACTATCCCTTCTCCACTGGATTGCCTGGAGGCTAGATTTAAAAATAAAATTTTTAGGTTATAAAATATTAAATGTTTATGAATACCTAGAGGTGATCACTGTTAAAATTTTGATGAATATTTCATCAGTCTTTTACTCCACTTCGTGTGTATATACATGCATTTTGTGTATTTAGAACCCTATTATGCATGATTGCTACCCCTCCAGCCCCTTATCCTCACTCAGTGCTTTCTTGGGACAATTTCTGGTTTCATTCTAAAGCAGGAATTTGTAGCAGTAGCCACTGGGATATATTACACACACACTTTTATAATCTAAATTTGCTTAACCAAATATTGTGGATATATTCTAAAGCAACTCTCTATGTCATCACATTAGGTCATTGTCTATTATTCCATGAGATACTTAACCAAATTCTAATGGTCAGACATTTAGGTTGTTTGCAATATTTCTATTTGTTGATAAATGAGACATAAGAAACGAAGCTATTGTGAACCTGAGTGCAGTCAGCAAAGTGACCTTTAAAGATGACTAGGAAACAGGCAAACAGAAGGCTCTTCAGAGAGCAGTGGCCCAGAAGAAGGTACAAGGGTCAGAAGGGTGAGGGAGTTTTATGAACCAAGATAACACTTGAGTGAAGAATACAGCCTACTGAGCTCAGAAGAAACACTCAGAGGAATAGTTTTCCAAAGGCATGACCACTCTGAGGGCACAGGTCAACCAAACTCAAGGAAGGCAGAAAGTTCATGGACTTCTGGGTGTGGTGGGTTCTCCTGGCCCAGCCCTCCTTCATGCCCACATGCACTTGCTGTTCTGCCTCCATGGCACCAAACTCAACCCAAACATGACCACTCTCTCCCCTGGACTTGGTGTCCCTGAGCATTTTTTTTTTTTTTTCAGTTGGCTTTTTATCCCAGAGGTTAGTGCAGGCTACTTTCCAGTTGGCTTTTTATCCCAGAGGTTAGTGCAGGCTATTTTCCAGTCGGCTTTATATCCCAGAGGTTAGTGCAGGGCCCATACTGGGGGCTCAGTCTCTGTTCCAGAATTAAACTGTACTCCAGTAGCAGGATTTCTGAGCACCTTCTAGTGAAACTAATTTCAGCAGCTACAAGAATTCAAAGGAAACACTCATCAATAAGAAGCTGGGTCAGGAGCAACTGCAGGGAAATAGCAATTGTGAATCAGCCCAGGATTCAAAGTCTGAACAACAGGTTTATAGAAGCAACAGAAGCGTTTCCCTCTGAGACAGCCAACCTTCATTCTGAGTGCCTGTGACAAGTGAAGGGACCTTTAAACACCATCTTCTGCTTACACACACACACACACACACACACAAGAAAACTGCCTGAAAATTACAGGCCAAACTTTAACACAAGAGCTAATGAGAAGTATTAAGTTGGCTAAAATATTCGTTTGGGTTTTTCCATAAGACGTTGTGGAAAAACCCAAAAGAACTTTTGGGCCAATCCAATAGCTGTGACCATGGGTGTTATGTGTACCTACCTGGCCTCTCTTGACTACCTCCTTTGCCACACTGGGCAAATGGCATTCATTTCCCATTCCACCAGACTCTCCTTGCAGCAACCATGCCCAACCCATCTCCTTTCCAGGTGGGCCGTGTACAGTCACCCAGGGTTAACTTTCTGATTTTAAGAGTCAAAGCCGATTCTGGGTGAGGTCTTACAAGCATATGGATTGCCTCTGACCCCTGTTCCTGCCCGCATGAGGCTCTTAAATGTTGGAGAAAAAGATGTATTAATATAAGCTATTCTGAATTCCACTGCTAAACCATTTGTAATTATATACTCCTGCCCTCCTCATTAAAACAGCTGTGAGCCAAAAATACTTTATAGTACTTGACTGAAATAGCACAGATTATTCTTTAAAAAAAAAAAAAAAGGTAATAATAACCCTGTTAAAACTCCAAAAAGTTTCATGTGATCCACCACCAGGTGTCACCAATTTCTCTGTTACTATAGATAATCACATCATTCTTAATAGCGTTTGTTTAGTAAAACATTGGAGCTTTTTAAAAAAATTCACCTTTGCACTCACTGTGAGTAACCATGCAAAATAAGTTAGCTGAAAAAGACAAAATTTAGTTCCAGATTTAATCTTATAACTGTCTTTGGACTAGTAACTGCTTGGAATGAAACAGGGAAAATCTGATAGTAAATCAGATATTCCCTCTTTTGGTCTGAACCATCACTTTGTGCTTGGCCGCCCTTGAAATTGAGGCCATTCACGTTGCTGTTCTGATTCAAAGATGACACCAGGCTGAGGTGGGGGCAGGGGAAACTTACTACCTGTCAAGTTTCTGAAAAGTCCAGAGAGAGAGTGGAACCAGCGAAGAGTTCATCAGATTTAAAAGTTTTCTTGGCTAAAATTCAGCAAAGGAAGGTTAAGACAAGCATAAGTGTTAGTCGCTCAGCCATGTCCAACTCTTTGTGATCGCACAGACTGTAGCCTGCCAGGCCCCTCTATGTGTGAAATTCTCCAGGCAAGAATAAACAAAAGGATGAGGAAAAAACCTGTTTTTGAGAAAGCTTGCATTTCCATACATTGTTTTTAGGATGTGGCTTATTACGGTAACGCAGTGATTCTCAGTCAAAGATGATTTTGTCTCCCTGGGGGCCCCGGTCATGTCTGCAAACATTTTTGGAAGTGGTGGTAAGGGAAGGTGCAACTGGCAGCTGTGAGTTGAAGCCAGGGATGCTGCTAAACAAACTGCAGAACACAAGGGAGCCTTGACAATAAAGGATGATGGAGCCCAAAGCGTCAACAGGGCAAACAAGTGAGAAACTCTACTCATGAATGACACAGACACCAGGAAGGACCCTGGAGTCAGACTGAGTTTCAAATCCTCTATGCATCACCTGATAACAGAATGATTCTAGGGGAGTTATAAAACCTTTCTAGGTTTTGACCTCTAATTTATAAAATAGGGATAATGAAACCTATATGCCAAGGAAATGAGAGAAGCAGCCTGGGGCATCATAATGGCTCAATAAATGTCAGTCTCATTTTCATATTAAGGTTAAAACTTTAAGGTATATATATTCCTTTTTTCTCTCAATTAGAAGAGTCCTCACAACTCCATGAGGGATGTTTTACTCTTCTACAGAAGTCTGTTCCTGAAATCATGTGTTTCAGAAGAATGCACCCAAAGGACCTGGAGGAGAGTGACCAGTCCTACCAGCGAGGACTGACAGGGCCCCAGACTGCTTTTCCACAGTGCACATGAGTTGCACAAAAGGCTCCTGAGGGCCATCCCTGGTGGTCCAGTGGTTAAGAGTCCACCTTGCAATGTAGAGGATGCAAGCTTGATCCCTGGTCAGGGAACTAAGATCCCACATGACACAGAGCAACTAAGCCCGTGTCACAACTAAATCCACACGCTGCACTGAAAGATCCTGTACAACGCAATGAAGACCCGACACAGCCAAGTAAATAGATATATTTTAAAAAGGCTCCTGAGGGCTGAGAAGTACTTTACAGCACAGAAAGGGTCACTGAGCTTTCTGACAACACCAGACACAGCTGAGCTGACATGTGTCAGACCACAGGATGCCCAGGCAGCCCAAAATGATGCCAAAGTGAAAGTCACTTAGTCATGTCTGACTGTTTGCAACCCCATGGACTGTAGCCCGCCAGGGTCCTCTGTCCTTGAAATTCTCCAGGCCAGAATACTGGAGTGGGTAGCCAATCCCTTCTCCAGGAGATCTTCCTGACCCAGGGATCGAACCCAGGCCCCCCATATTGCAGGCAGATTCTTCACCATCTGAGCCACCAGGGAAGCCCAAGAATACTGGAGTGGGTAGCCTATTTCTTTTTCAGTGGATCTTCCCAACCCAAGAATCGAACTGAGGTCTCCTTTGTTGCAGGTGGATTCTTTACCAGCTGAGCCACAAAGTGATGCTGAAAATCTCTGCCCAGATGCCCACAGCCCTGGAAACAAGTTGTTACATGGTCCCCCCAACAGGCATCTGATTTCAGAAGGCTGTGCTGTTACTTCCCTGCTCTAATAAGGGGAAGGTAAGACAGGGGGCTGCTTGGCCAACCAAGGGTCACCTTTGTGAGTAAAATCCAGTGGTGCTTGGACAGCTTGTCTCTAAGTCAAGCAGTATCCTGGTCTGGATCCTAAAAGTCCTCAGATGAAAAAAAGTGGTCTTATCCCTGACTGAGTCTCTATTATAGACATTTGAGTTTTAATTGAGACATTTGGGTATTTTTGGCAAAGACATATATGATTCTAGGGTAACCATATAGTTTTTTGTTCTGAGACACTGTTAGGAATGAAAAAGGAACGCTGTGAATTGCTCCAGCCCTCAGGAGTAAACCAGGACAGTCCTAAGACTTGTGATCAACCTTATGAGTCATTGGGAAGTATGGCCCTCTCCTTAGATACGTATTGCATTACAAGTAAAGACCTGATCTAAGAAATAATTTGGATTTAGAACAAATTAATTTCATTTTCCAAATTATTACACCATTATGACCAGGGTAAAGGTTAGCAGAGCAGGTTGGTTAAAGGATTAGACTATTTTAGATATATTTATAGATTTTAGATCCTGTGTTCACATTCTGGCTTGACCACTAAATGGCTGTGCCATTTTGGGCAAGTTACCTTTCTGTGTCTCAGTTTTCTCACCTGTAAAACAGGCCTAAGAAGAGTAGCTACTGTTGGGTTACTGTGATAATAAAATTGTAATGTAGGATAAGTGGCTAGTGGCTAAAACATAGTAAGTTTTTAATTATTATTAGCTATTATTTTTAACATTTAAATAACCCTCGACTGTGAATTGAGAGCCCTCGAGTCAATTTGCTGCACAGGTCAAGTCTTTCATTTATTTGCTTGAACAGGCAGTGTATTTTTCTGTTTTTCAACAGGCTCACTAATAATAATCATTACTTTTGCACTAAGGACCTGAGGACTGGCCCTACTTTCCAGAACTGGGATAGCTATGATCATCTGCAGGTTGGATTTGACTTGTATTCAAATTATACAAATAAGAAATATAATGTGCAGTTATTATAGTACATCTTATTTGATAAATGTCCAACATATGGCAGTAAGTTTGGAAATACAGGTCCTGGCCTCTCATGGACATTCTAGTAAGTAAAAGGTAGGAAAAAATGTAAAGCCATCTGGTTCTCGTGTGTCGCAAGCCACTAACTAACATCACAGGTTTATTTAGTCATGGTGGATTCAGACTCCAGCTCTCGGGAATTCAGTTCTTCAGAGGTCACCTCAGTCCTGCGGTCATATGCTGGCTCGCATGATCACAGTGCATAAGCCCCCACAGCTTTCCTGCTCAGCCCTGGAGCACGGTATTCTTCCCAGGATCGCTGGCTACTATTCTTAGTCACCAGCAATTTTGCTTTTATGCTCATTCTCTTGTCCATTTAAAAAACACATGATTGTGAGTCAAAGCTAGAGATAACAGACATGTTAGGGGAACTGGGGCTGGGAGCTCTCAACCCAGTGATTAAGTTTTTAGATCATGCTGATACATTATGAATTCCGCCTTTTAAATATAGACCAGTTTCATTTGATATGAATTGGGCTGACTCAGGCTAGGAATGCTAAACAGGTCATCTAATTGTGGTGAAATGTGCAGCCTGAATAAGAGATTCTGGATGGACCCAAAGACGGAGAGGGTTGCTCTGAGCTTCTAGACACTGGGCATAATGGGGAAAGTGAAAAGGAACTCCCCTTCCACTTCTATCTCAGTTTTTCTGAGGTTATTTTTTATTTTATTTTTTTTTTATGGCTTAGTTTTGAGAACATCTTGAATGATATGGTCTTATGACAGATATGAGACTTGTAGACTTTCATAAAAGTAATGCTAACACCTAGTGTTGGGCCCAGTAAAACCGATTTTAGATTCAGCACACGTGACACTTTACATTTGCATAACATTTCACAATTTATATCTTTTAAATTTGTTAACAATATTTAGTTTGTTCTGTTTTTTCCATCTGGGTCTCGCCTGGTCCTTTGCTCAGACCGCCCTTTTCAAAGCAAATCTCTTGACCTATTACATACATACAAAAAAGTGCGAAAGAGCCCAATGAATTTTTACAGGGTGAACACATCTACGGACTCAATTCCTAGATCAACAAAAAGAATGTTATCAGAACCCCAGAAGTCACACCCCATCCTTTTCCCAGCAAAGTCGGCTATTTTCATGACTTCAGAGACCATTGATTATTTTTAAAATTGAATTATATACTATATACTCCTTTGTATCTGGTTTCCTTTGTTCAGTATTTTCTGGGTGAAATTCATCCATGTTGTGTGAACTTATAGTCTGATCGTTATTTTTGCTGTAATCAGTCCAGTGGATAAATCCATTACAAAGGATTTGCCTGTCATGCTACTTATGAACATTTGTGGATTTATAAATGGTCTGTTATGAATATACTTCTTTGTATCTTTTGGGGAACATATACTTTAGAATCACAGTTACATTATATATAATAATATAAATAATAATATATAATATACACATACATACAATTCCATATTGCATATATGATACTCCTACATACATTCCACATGAACCTACATATGTATTTACTTTATTAGATACTACTAAATAGTTCTCCAAACTTACTTCCATTGACACCCCCAACCATCAGGGTAAGAAAGCACTCGTTTTTCCATATCCATGCTATCTCTTTGCATTGTTTAGTTCATTTTAGTCATTTCAGTGGGGCACATTTCCTTTTATAGTGTGTATTTATCTCCATTCGTCTTAGCCAGTGGCTATTTTCTTCCTCCCAATTTGCACAGATGATCACAACCTTAACATAGCTAGTAATTAATATATATCCAGTCACTGAAAAAGAAAACAAAATGCTAAAAATAAAATGTCAGTGGTTCATTTTATTTCTAGAAGGAATTTAATTTTCTAATGGGCTGAGAAAATATTACTATTAATTTATGTCTGATTTAGAAGAAGGGAAGTGGATCTGATAGCCATTTAAATTCAAGATATTTCCATATTGCAACTCCTAGAACTAACCCAATGTAAACTTAATTAGATAGAGTACAAGCACAGCCCTTCAATTACTTCCATGAGTTACTGAGTCCAATTCTGCTTTCTTTTGAAGATCTCAAAGTTAGTAACCACCACAACTCCCGTTCTTGGTGCTATTTAACAGTGAGACACCGATGGGGGGTGAAGAACACATGGGTTTCAGGGCCTCACTGTGAGAAGGGAAAGACCAAGGACCAGAATCTAGGCTTCCAGCCTTTAGTTTCACCATGACAGGATATCACAGGACCAGCCACTCAATGATCTGGAATAAACAAAGCAAAATCCCTACCTCTCCCACCTGTAGAATGATGGGTAAGAGCTCACTGTTTGCATCAGACAGCTCTGCCCGAACTCCTGCACCACTGTTGGCTTCAGTGGGACCTCTAACACATCCCTTAACTTTTCTAAACCTCATCTTTCTTATTAAAGTCATTGTTTCTACTACCCAGAGGGGCTGTGGAGATCAGAGATCATGCATGTGTGGCAGAATCATAATTTAAGGTCCTTTCCAGTGTCTTCCTTTACTCTAGCCTGCCTCATCCCCATTCAGTTGGGGAGACATGGGTCACCATTTGTCCTGAGGTTGGAGTCCTCAGAATTGGATCAATGAATAAAAATGACAATTTCTCAACTTCTGGTTCCATCTCAGACACACAGGGGTAAGAAGACAAAATGAATCTCCTCTTATAGCCCCAAGACCTTCAGAGCCCTAAAGTGTTGTGGGGATGGGAACTGCAAAATTTCCCCTGGGTATTGAGGGGGAAGTGAAAGTTGGCTGAGAAGGAGAGGTAAATGGACCTATAACAGGTCCCAATATGGGCACAAGGAGATAAGTGCCAGATGCTAGCTGTGTGGACAGTGCCCATGGGGAATAATAGGAGGAATGACCATCACCTCACCAGGTTATCAGAGCCAGGGGGTCTATTGAGAACCAGTGAGTACCGGCAGATTGGTCTCAATTTGCAGGTGAATGAAGATCTGACTAAATGAATTTACCCTGAGCATGGGAGGCTGGCAGAGAGTCTGCACATCTGAAATGGTGGGCACCCACTCCCTACTGTCACCAGGTTGGCACCTGAGTAAGGTCTCCTGGGTTTAGCACCCTCCCTGGGTCAACAGAGGAATAAATTGGAGATAGGGTGATTCTCAACATGACTGAATTCCAATCCTGGACTGACTAACATAATTTCTGAATCATACCTTTCTTCGAAGTTTGTGGATAATGTTCTGACCACTTGGTAGATTGTGCACTCAAATTATTTTATTAAAGGACCAGTTCTGTTTCTTGTATACCAAGTGAGCGATGCTGAGAATTTATAGCTATTACATGTGAAAAAAGAGAAATGCCTGGTACTAGTCAATGGTCATTACTATTATCTGTGAGATCTAGTTAATGTCCTGTCTCATGTCACCCAAGAATTGAGTCGTAACTGCAGTGGCTAGTCTGTCATGCTATACATAGTTTCTACTAATACTGTACGGGCAGAGAATTATTCAGCTTCTAATCTGCTGTGGCTACTGGTATATAAATGCAGACAACCTACCAGATGGCCTCATTAAAAAAAAAAATTCTGATTTGTATAAACGTCTTCACTGCTATCAACCTGAGTTCATATCACAGAGATAACATGGGGGGAAAAATACCTTGAGAGACCCAGAAACGCACAATGCAAGTTTTCTGAGTCCATGGGAAGCCATGTGCCTCTCACTTGTGATATCTGTTGTGTTCTCTCGAGGTCCATGGAGAACAGCCAGTTACCCATCACCATCTGGCCAGGCTAATTCTGGGTGGCTGCAGCTGCAACCCAGAGTCTTAGTAATCACAACTCCAGGTTCTCTCCATACTAAATAGTTCCCAGCATATTCTCTAGAGGCAACCTCCCTCTTGAGCAAGAGATCCAGATTTCAAGGCACCGAACAGCACCCTAATCATTTATAAACCCAATACGATATGCTTCCTGTCTCTCCTTTCAGGAGTCTCCTCTGAGCTTTCAGGACCAATTGCCTTGTCCACACATCTCACCTGGATAGGACCTCTTAAATGGAGTTGGGCAGTAGGTCCTATAACTGCTCCCTCTGTTCTGATTTTCCAATCTATAATATATCAAAGCCAGTTCCACGTTAATCATTCAAAAGCCCAGATCAAGGCACATCCACTCCTAGTTCAAAAACCTTAGTATTTCCATGCTAGCTAGAGGAGAAATGCAAACTTCCTGGCTTAGCATCAAGGATTTTATCATCTGGTCCCAGTCTTAGGAGGCAATACAATGTAATGGTTGAGGTCACGGATACTGTTTCAAAGTTCAGATCTATTACTTCCTTAACATCCTTTTCTCGTTAGGTGCTCTATCAATTTACTCATCTTAAAATAAGATTAGTGATACTTATACAACTGTTGAAGAGATCAAGTCAGATCAAAGTAATCTGCCTATACGTTTATCCTGAAAATGCTCCTTGGAGGCAGGTGATAGTTGTGATGATTACAATTAATTCTTCAGTAGTATTACTTCTTGCTATTGGCCGATATTCCAGCCAAAAAGGAATACCTATTGAGGCAGAATACTGTAAGTGGTTAAGCACCAGGATTTTGCAGTTAGATTGGGCTTAAATGATGAGTGTGCTATCTGCTGTGTGACTTGAGAAAGTTACTTAATCTTTCTGGATCTCACTGTCCTCCTCAGTAAAATGAAAATACTAATACCAGTCTCATGGGGAGGTTTTGAGTATTAAATGAGTGAATGCATGTGAAAAACTTAACATTATTTTTGAAACAAAGTAAGTGCTGAAGAAAAGCCAAGTATTATTTCCTGTCCTGTTTTGAACTTAACTTTAATAAACTCTCTTTGAACATACATACATTCTTTCATTTGCATCTTTTGCCTTTCCCCTCCCCCCATTCTAGAACCATCCTTCTATTTATAGCTGATCGGGTCCTACAGTCTTTAAATCCAGATTCAATACTCAAATGTTTCCTCCTCCAAGAAGCTTTCCCTAATGGTTTAGCAGGCAATCACCCCAGGAATAAATTACTTTCCAACAGAACTGAGGCATTCTATTGTGGACAAAGAATGCTGCCTGCCATTTCCCCCATCAAGCCCTCAGCCTCTGGAGCCGCCCTGACCATGGACCCTGAGGGGATGCAAGATGGAGAAAAAAAAAGGAAACCAGTCCTAGATAGTTCAAGTGAGTGAAAGTCGCTCAGTCCTGTCAGACTCTTTGCGACCCCATGGACTATACAGTCCATGAAATTCTCCAGGCCAGAATAGGTAGCCTTTCCCTTCTCCAGGGGATCTTCCCAACCCAGGGATCGAATCCAGGTCTCCCAAACTGAGGGCGGATTCTTTACCAGCTGAGCCATAAGGGAAGCCCTCTAGATAGTTAAGATGCACATCAAAGAAATAATTTCAATAAGGCCAGACTCCTGCATCTTCCCCTTCATAGAAAAGCACTAAAATCATTAACTTGAGATGTCTGTTTCTTTGTGATTAGCAGTAATCTTCTGACTACAAGGTTTCTGGTTTGCTTTTGTTTTCCAGCAAAAATGCCTATATTTCCTAGCTCCTCCCTTACCTCTTGGGAATAGTTCCTCAGAGCACTCTGAGAGGCTGTCTCCTGGGTCATAGTCCTCAGTAAGGTCCAGGAATAAAATATACTGGCCAACTTTTAGGTTGTACATTTTTTTTTTCAGTTGACACTGAACTATTTATTATATTTGAGAACAGAAACTTAATTTCATTTTTTCTATCACCTCCACAGTAGGAGTTCAGTAAATGCTCATGGAACTGACTGTGCTCATCCAGTTCCCAGCTGTTTTGCCAAAGGACTCAGAAGTTTAGACACTGAAACCACATGAAGAGAAAAGTGTTGGGCTGTCCATTGCAAGGTGAGCATTGCTAATCCTTAAGTCAATCTATAGTACACATTTAGCCCTTTCTTATTTCCTCTGGAGACAGCTTTTGAGCATTTTTCCCTCAAAAGAAAGCTTGCTGAGGATGCAAAAGCTCTGCTGTTGCTTCAAAAGGAACCAGTGTCAAAAGCTCTGCCCTGACAAATGGCACAGTGGCTGTGCAGCTAGAGTCATGCCACTTCAAATTCTACCGATGTCCTCCTATTCAAGCCTTTCTTGGATCTTCAAAAAGAGGCCTCTTTGAGGTTAAAAGTCCTATTTTCCGCTCCTGGCTTTGCAGTGTCTACCTGAGCAAGCTCTTACTGGAGCATCCTCAATGAATGGCCTCTCCCCATTCTTTAAGGGGATGACTGTGCGGGAGAAATGCCCTGTGGACAGATGGCCCTTACTGTGTCTTTGCAGTCACTTCCAGAAAAGATCACTCTTAAGGAGCATGTAAATCTTAGATGAGGACTGGTAAATCTCTTTACATCTGTGTCTATTCATCTTGGTGACAAGCTGCTCAAGAGCAGGGAAGACACTGGAATTGAGTGAAAAAGGGGCTTGGCTTTTGACCTCACACAGACCTACGCTTTAACACCCAAGATGTGGAATGTCATGGACAAGTGACTTAGCTCTTAGCACTTTAGTGTTTCCTTTGTAAAATGGGGACAGGGTCACCTAACTTACAGAATCAGTATGAGGACTGAAGACCTAAAGACCTATATAAAAAAGCCTTTATATGAACAGTAATGTAATATTTCTAAATACACTTACTACTTGTAGGGGCAGTACAGACCAGTGGTCAAGCACACAGATTTTAGGGGGACCAGGCGGATGTAGATCCAAGCTCTCTTTTATCCACTTCAAACTGTGTGACCTCAGGAGAGTGCATCTCCTCTCTGACTTCGTTTTCTCATCTGAAAAGTGGAAATACCACCACTTACCAGAAAATCTACAGGAAAACAGTGAGTTAAAGAAAGTAAAGTGCCTACCACAGTAACCGGTCCATATGCAGCACTCAAAATTGTATGTCCATCCCCTCTGTTTCTATGTGTTCATATCTTCAGCATCTACACAGATGTCTGTGGTGAAACCATGGGAACCCTATATCCCTCTAGGCACTGAAGACAGAGAATTTCCAAGAGCACCTCCAACCAGTGTCAGGTCTGCTAACTATTCCTCCATTAGGAAGTCTTTCCTAGTATTCTGGCCAAGCAGGGACATTGCAAGGCAGCCTCGCCACCCCCCACCCCCACCCCACTGACTGGCGTCACAGACCTTACTGGGTTAGGAACAACGGTGGACTCCCTGGGTGACGGGAACAGCCACAACTTAACCTCCTCAAGCTGAGAACTGCAAATTCCCTGGCAGTCAGCCTGGCAGGATGGCTTTCCAGCAGACCCCTTCCAGGGAAACCTCAGAGGGTTCACTGGGAGCTCTCTAACGTAAGGCACCAGGAAACCTGCAGCTGATTTTATTCAAGGGGAGTTTTCTTTGTGTTCAGACTGGCTACCCATATGGAGACATGTTTGTAAATATACAGAGAACTTTCGTGTAGACACACAAGGCTAGAAATCTAAACTTTTCTCCCTAAAAGGGAAACAGGAAATTTTTTCCTGTTCCAGGTGATAAAGCATAAGCACCTGCTGCTGCTGTTTAGTTGCTAAGTCATGTCCAGCTCTTTGTGACCCCATGTAACTGTAGCCCACCAGGCACCTCTGTCCATGGGATTTCCCAGGCAAGAAAACTGGAGTGGGTTACCATTCCCTTCTCCAGAGGATCTTCCCGACCAGGGATTGAACCCATGTCTCCTGCATTGGCAGGCAGATGCTTTACCACTGAGCCACTTGGGAAGCCCAAGCACCTCTAATGTGCTAAGTAATGAACTGGGTACTCAGGCGACAGGCAGAGCAGAAGATGCATTAAGAAACCAGCAAAATCACAGGAGGTTTGGACACACAAAGTACTCAATCCTTCAGAGGCTCAATATTAATTGCTCCTTTTTCTGTGCCTACAACTTGACTTTCATAATCTTTTTAACAGTAATCACATTGATGTACACCAGAAATAGAAATGGATCCTTAATGGAAATATGTGACTCCCACAACTGTCAATACAGCAGGATTAGGGAGAGAGCAAACCACACTTTCCTCTTTGAACTTTTCCCCAGGACCCTCATTTTCTGCAATAAAATATGTTTTATTTATATACTAGGATGATAAATAAAAGTGTCATAATATTTATAGGTCAGAAATGAAGTCATATTCTAAGCAAATGAAAAGACTATATAAAATACTGATATTAAAAGATAAATCCAAAGTATGTAAAATCTTGTCTATAACTAAAAGAAATTTCTAATGGGTATAAACTTCTAAATGTAATCTAAATAATTAGGTTATTCTGAGTTAAGAATACAATCTATATTCAGTGTGCTTATCCATGAAATGCCCTTTATTCTCCTGACTTTTCCATAATACCTGTTTTCTAGCACTGTTACTGCTCCTGGCTTTTGGATTACAATTGCTTTGAAATGGCAAGAATTTCTGGAAAACCAATTATGGCATCCTCATTTTACAGAGGGGGAAAATGAGAACAACAAGGTCACAGAGTAAAGCACAAAACTACTATTAAGATTTCTGTCTCTCAAAAAAATTTTTTTCCGTCTTTCAAAGTGATGCTATTTTCATGCAGAAAGTCAGTAAAAAATTAGTAATTACAATGTCTGAAGTGTATAGATGAGCTATTAGGGTCTATAAGTTCTGTTACACCAATCCAGTAATAATGGTTCCTTCATGGGGAAGATCTCCTGGAGAAGGCGATGGTACCCTATTCCAGTACTCTTGCCTGGAAAATCCCGTGGACAGAGGATGCCTGGTAGGCTACAGTCCATGGGGTCGCAAAGAGTCGGACACGACTGAGCGACTTCGCTTTCACTTTCACTGTCATTCACTAGCCATCTCCTGACTTACTGCTATGTGTCAGGAAATTTTCTAACTTCTGTGAATACAAACCAGGACCTATACCTGGATCCTGCCTTCCTGATCTAGAGATGCAGAAATACAGAATAAGTTCTTGGACCTCAAATTTCTCTGTATTATTTTCTTTTTTATTTGGGTGTGACTTTATTACAGTGTTCTGTAATAGAAAGCTTGAATATAATTTTCTTTAGTTTTATCTACAAATATCTCTCTGAATGAACAGGAATATTTTCAAAGAATATGGTAGCCATACATGAGATCCTTTTTCCTTCTGTATGACCTTGACATCCTTTAAAAATAACTAGGCCTAGCTGTTTTGACTTCCCGTTGACTTGTTAACTCCACTTTAAGCATTTTTAATCAGGAAATAATAAAAAAATGTGCACAAAGATGTATATCTGAAGACGTTCACTATAATATTGTCTGCTGCTGCTGCTGCTGCTGAGTCGCTTCAGTCGTGTCCGACTCTTTGCGACCCCATGGACTGCAGCCTACCAGGCTTCTCCGTCCATGGGATTCTCCAGGCAAGAACACTGGAGTGGGTTGCCATTTCCTTCTCCAATGCATGAAAGTGGAAAGTGAAAGTGAAGTCGGTCAGTCGTGTCTGACTCTTTGCGACCCCATGGACTGCAGCCTACCAGGCTCCTCCATCCATGGGATTTTCTAGGCAACAGTACTGGAGTGGGGTGCCATTGCCTTCTATAAGATAGCAAAAGTAAAAGCAACCCAGTTTCAGCTCAGTTCAGTCGCTCAGTCGTGTCCAAGTCTTTGAGACGCCATAGACTGCAGCACGCCAGGCTTCCCTGTCCATCACTAACTCCTGGAGCTTGCTCAAACTCATGTCCATTGAGTCGGTGATGCCATCCAACCATCTTGTCCTCTCTTGTCCCCTTCTCCTTCTGCCTTCAATCTTTCTCAGCATCAGGGTCTTTACCAGTGAGTCAGTTCTTCCCATCAGGTGGCCAAAGCACTGGAGCTTCAGCTTCAACATCAGTCCTTCCTGAAGGACTGATTTCCTTTAGGATGGACTGGTTGGATCTCCTTGCAGTCCAAGGGACTCTCTCAAGAGTCTTCTCCAACACCACAGTTTAAAAGCATCAATTCTTCGGTGCTCAGCTTTCTTTACAGTCCAACTCTCACATGCATACATGACCACTGGAAACACTTTGTTGGTAAAGTAATATCTCTGGTTTTTAATATGTTGTCTAGGTTGGTAATAGCTTTTCTTTCAAGGAACAAGTTTTAATTTCATGGCTGTAGTCACCATCTATAGTGATTTTGGAGCCTCCCAAAAATAAAGTCTTTCACTGTTTCCATTGTTTCCCCATCTATTTGCCACGAAGTGATGGGACCAGATGCCATGATCTTAGTTTTCTGAATGTTGAGCTTTAAGCCAACTTTTTCACTCTCCTCTTTCACTTTCATCAAGAGGCTCTTTAGTTCTTTGCTTTCTGACATAAGGGTGGTGCCATATGCATATCTGAGGTTATTAAGATTTCTCCTGGCACCCAATTTTCCTATAATTGGAGGCTGATTAAACCAACTATGACACAGCAATATTAACATAGTATTATGCCATTAATAAAGTAATGTTTTAAAAATATTCCTAATGTCATAAAAATTTTTCACAATATATGGAAAAATAAGGTTCTAAAACAAATTTATAGCATTATTCTAATTTTGTAGAATATATATACACTGTATGTTCTAAAAATAGACCTTATCTTTGGGTGTTGTAATTATGACTTATGTTTACTTTCCACTTTTTTTTCTATATTTTCCAAATTTTAACAAGTGTGTCACTTGAGTTTGAGAAAAAAGCTGTCATTTAAATTAAAAATGCTATTTATTATGTATAAATTAAGTTATACAACATGGGTCATGGGCTATTACAAAGCAGTCAGTATTTTATAAAAATAATAAATGGAATATAACCTTTAAAAGTAGGCTTCCCTGGTGGCTCAGATGGTAAAGAATCTGCCTATGATGTGGGAGACCCAGGTTTGATCCCTGGGTTGGGAAGATCCCCTGGAGATGGGAATGGCAACCCACTCCAGTGTTCTTGCCTACAGAATTCCATGGACAGAGGAACCTGGCAGCTACAGTCCATGCGGTCACAAAGAGTCAGACACAATTGAGCAACTAGCACTGTAGACTGCAATCTTTAAACATTGCAAATCACTATATTGTATACTTTAACTTATATAATATTGTACATCAACTATATTTCAATAATTTTAAAATGATACCAATATGCCTTCTATTAATATAATAAAAGTTATCTCAATAAAAACTAAATTTCCTTCACAGAGATGTATATGACAGAATCATTTAACTTTTTTTGTAATTCTTCAACTAAATCAGTAATTGCCATGAATGAGTAATGCATTTCTGTGTGCTAGCTAGGCCACTGTTAAAAACTTTAAGTTACAAGGAAGTGTGTTCCTTACTTACTGACTGACAGAACAGCAAGCATAGTCACTCTAGAAAGTCATTCAGTCATGTCCAACTCTTTGCGACTCCATGGACTATAGCTTGCCAGTTTGCTCTGTCCATGGAATTCTCCAGGCTAGAATACTGGAGTGGGTAGCTGTTCCCTTTTCCAGGGGAGCTACCCAACCCAGGTATCGAACCCACGTCTTCCTCATTGCAGGATTCTTTACCATCTGAGCCACCAGGGAAGCCCACAGTCAATCTTGACGTATGTAAAATCTGTATGTGCATGCATCTTTGTACACAGGCAAAGAAAATCCAGATGGAATTTCATCATCTTGTCAAAAACTATACACTTACAGGGTGAGTGATTTTGATACACAGTTTATTCTTTGCTGTTTGAATGATTTTTTATGACTGTTAGACTTATTTCCTATTTGCACAGCATTGGGATTTATGACATTACCAATAGAAGGATTTAGAGAACCATGGAAATCTATATCTGAAAGGGACTAGGTTGTTCTATCTTCTCCTTTTAAAAATGAGGAAAGTGAGGCCCAGAAGGAGGAAGGCTACTTTTTTTTAAGCTTTATAAAGATTGAACTGCATCCCAGGACTCCTAACTCCCACACAAGGGTCATTCATATGCTAAGTTTAGACAAGTATTAAATTGAAAGTAATGCATAGAAAATTGGCTTTAACATGGGTATCGAAGGTAATTTTTAGATAAAAATATGCTGCTTGATGACAATACTTCACAGTATACATATATGTATATGAATATGTGCATATATCTGTACATATATATGTACACACATACATATACGCAACTTAAATTTGGACTGCATTACCTACATCATCTACTTTTACCTTTGAGATTACCTGTTTTTACAGCTACTGCACTGGAGACTTCCAAGGAAAAGTTGATCAGATTTCTTCACCATCATTTTCCCCACTGTCAGTCAGTGGTTGTCAGGGGCACAGATGAAATTTCTCAAACAACTGATATTCTTTTACGAATATAATTCATCTCATTTCTTCTTATAGTAAGATGTTGAGAGGAAAGCCAGAAGTTAGTTAAAAACACAAAGAAAGCAAAAAGATTTCTTAATAAAACTAAGTCACAAAACAACAAAAATACTACCACCTTCCCTTGGCTTGTCTTCACATGTGCACACTCCACTGTACACATCTGATTTCTGGCAGCATGTGGGAAGGACACCTGATTAAATGTGTGTATGTATATGCTGGATGACCTGGAGCTAGCCAGGCCAGAGAGTGCCAGGATCAGCCCAGCAGCTGCCCCTCTAACACTCGGGTCTGAACGTGTTTACCTGAAGCAGGAATGAATGACATTCATGCCATGTGGTCCACACAGGGCTCCTCTGTTGGTTCTCCCACAGCAGCCTTAGGATTGGCGCAGTGTTGGGCATGTGAATCCATCAGAGCCCACGGGGCAGGAGGAACCTTTCGTTAAGATGTTAGAACAGGAGTAGACCTTTTTTCCACTGGACTTGGACCCGAGAGGACATATGCTGGGGCTGCCTAGCTATCTTGACTATGTGAGCAAGGATCTGTCTGACACAGAAAACAAACTTATGGTTACCAAAGAAGAAAGGGGGTGATGGGGATAAATGAGGAGTTTGGGATTAGCAGATACAAACCACTGTACATGAAACAAACACAAACAAGGTGCTACTGTACAGCACAGGGGACTATATTCAATATCCTGTGATAAACCATAATGGAAAGTAATAAACAAAAGAATGGATACATATGTATAACTGAAAGACATATGCCGAGAATTATGAAAAATTAAAGGAAACAGAACGCTCTTGGATTGGATGAGTTAATATTGTTAAAATGGCCATACTACTCAAAACAAGCTACAGATTTAATGTGACCCCTATCAAAGGACTGATGACTTTTTTTTCACAGAACTAAAACAAATAATCCTAAAATTTATATGGAACCGTAAAAGACCCACAAAAGAATTGACAAAGCAATCCTAAGGAGAAAGAACAAAGCAGGAGGCATAATCCTCCCAGACTTCAGGCAACAATATAAAGCTACAGTAATTAAAACAGCGTGATACTGGCACAAAAACAGATACATGGATCGAGGGAACAGAACCTAGAGCCCAAAATTAACCCCCACACTCACAGCCAATTCACTTCTGACAAAGGAGGCAGGAATATACAACGGAAAAAAAGATAGTATCTTCAATAAGTGGTACTGGGAAAGTTGAACAGCCACATGTAGATCAATGAAGTTAGAACACACCCTCACATTCTACACAGAAATACACTCTAAATGGCTTAAAGACGTAAGTATAAGACATGACACCATAAAACTCCTATAAAAGAACACAGGTAAAACATTCTCTGACATAAATCATACCAATGTTTTCTTAGTTCTACTATTCCTTATATTTAATTAGTTCTGCTACTGCTGCTAAGTTGCTTCAGTCGTGTCCGACTCTGTGCGACCCCATAGACGGCAGCCCACCAGGCTCCCCCGTCCCTGGGATTCTCCAGGCAAGAACACTGGAGTGGGTTGCTATTTCCTTCTCCAATGCATGAAAGTGAAAAGTGAAAGTGAAGTCGCTCAGTCGTGTCTGACTCTTAGCGACCCCATGGAATGCAGCCTACTAGGCTCCTCCATCCATGGCATTTTCCAGGCAAGAGTACTGGAGTGGGGTGCCATTGCTTTCTCCGTTAATTAGTTCTACTATTCCTTATATTTAGTTATACTATTCCTTATATTTAATAGGCAGGCCCTCATTCTTCATATTCTTTAATATTTTTTAATATATTGTTGAAGATAATCTTCCCTTTCCCTTTGTCCTTCAAAGTCCTTTACTTTGAAGTAAAGTAAAATCCTTATTATTTTTCCCTAATGTGAGCCATGAACCATGCCCTTCTCCAATGTGCTATCAGATCTCTATTAGTCCCTTAATACCAACTGCAATTAGACCAGAGCCTAGTTTTTTTTTTCCCCTTGAAAGTGAACTTTCTAAATAGACTTTCACCAGCAATCTTATCAACACAGGATGTCTCACTTCATCTCAATGTGCGACCTCTTTTAAGACAGTTTAATATATTAAAAGCAAAATTTACAGAACTTGTAAATTGAAGGCTGATTATCTGCATGAGAAAGGATTTTCATGAAGAATTCCTTCAACTTAGAAAAAAATTATTGGCAGAAAGGCTCAAGTGAGGAGATGACAGGTAAAGGAAAGACTGCAAAACTGCCATCTAGAGGGCTGAGGAAGCTGCTAATTAAAGGGCAATGAGAGAAGAGGATGAAACATTTCTGAGATAACACGTCAAGTCAAGAAGAAAATATAAATAATTAGTATTCTACTTCTCAGGAAACAAACATATCAAGAAATGAAGGAATTATAGTGAATTAAAGTGAACTTTAAATTAAAGTGACACTTTACTAATGTATTAGTAACCATTTTTAAAATGATTTGTCAAGAAGAAAACTGATTTCAACAGAAACTCCTTATTTAAGAAGGTATGGTGGTAGTGGCATAATGCAGTGACTATGAATGGGTTTGAAAGTCTCACTGCCTGGGTTTGAATCCTGGCACATTTGTGGAATTTGTGTGTGACACAGGGTGAATCACTTCATCTCAGAGCCTCTTATCTCCTCACCTGTAAAATGGAGACAGTAACAATTATCTCCTCCTTTGTCTTACTGGGAAAACTCAGTTGCATAAAACAGACAACAATGGATAAAGCACAAGACAACCTTAAATTCACGAAGGGATCATAATGAGAAACCTCACCCAAAATAGACACTCTCACTTAGTACAGGTCCTAGCCAGACTAAGTATTCAATATTATGACAATTATTATTACTGCCTAGGAATGTCCTTTAGTTATTCTGCCTTCACCATGGAGAGTGTACATTTTATGCTTCAGGAGAACAAGCACAATAAAAATGAAGACAGTTGAAAAGAAAAGCCTCCCACCTTTCCCCGGATCAACTGAATGAATCTGCCTTTCTCAAGTCGAAAGAGTTGACGTCAAGCCTGTGACTAAAATTACCTGTCCCCTAAATGCAGTCTTCCTTTTGTGTGGAATCCATCTGAAGTTGGGCAGAGAGAACCTAATCCTTTTCAAGGATGAGGGAGAGAGCGTTGATGGATTTCTTTGCATTTTGAAGTCATAATTAAGCGTATTGAGTTCCCTGCTACTTTGATCTTTATCATTTTAATTAACTTCTTGGCAAATTTTAAGGGGACAACTGCAAATTAATTTTATATTGTTTTTCATCTTTGGTAAATCTGATAGACAGGGGCTGGGTGTAAGTCCCCAGGAAAATGTCAGTCCGCTCTGCCAGCAAGGAATCATCAGGTGTGAGGAAAGTAGTCACCTGCCTTTGGTGCAGCATCCTATTCATAACAGCAGCCTATTTACTGTTTGCAGAGTAAGGAAGACAGGATTGCTTTACAGTCAAACATACTGACAGGGAGCATATTGAGAAACCTCACTAACAAAAGATGCTTTCTTCTCTACCCCAAAGGTTTGCTCTTCAGGGCTGCAGTAAGCTGGCACCTGTTCTTGAATCCACACTTCAAATCAAGAAGCCTGACATTCAATTATGAGATCAGTAAGACAGCAGTTCTTGCCTGCAGGAATTTACAAAGGATAAAGAAGGTACAAATGTTACTTTCATAAGATGCTGTAAAAGGAAACATGCTTTGAGAATCTAAAGGCACTTAGGATAAAAGAGGGGAATTTGAGAAGTTATCTGGGCTGGAGACATGGCACCTGAACTGGGCCTTGAATGTTGGTCGGAGCATGGCAGGTGGAGATGCAGAAATTGGGATGAAATGGCAGTGATGTTTATAAAGTCATACAGAACATTTTACTCTCAGATATTTTTTTTCTGAGTTCAGAATTACAGGGTGAAATATTTCCAAAGTCCGTATTTCTTTTATATATTTTTTCCCCATAGATCAATATGAATCAGCCACAGATTCTATTTATTTTTGAAATCACCTTAATCTGAATTGTTACTTAGTTGCTCAGTCATGTCTGACTCTTTGCGACCCCATGGACTGTAGTCCACCAGACTCCTCTGTCCATGGAATTTTCCAGGCAAGAACACTGGAGTGGGTTGCCATTTCCTGCTCCATAAAGCCAGTATTACTATATGAAGATTTTTCAGCTTTTTATACTTGATGATCTTCACTTCTGAAAATATACATTTTTGAAAGTGAATTCTTTATTGTACTCACTGTTAATTTCTAAGTTTAGGATGATGACTATCTGTTACATTCACATTTAGATAAAAATATGTTTAAAGGAATAGGTTAAATCATGCACATTTATTCACAGTGGCTGCTGAATATTATTGATGCTTTATTTAAATAATGAAAACCAGTACATTAAAATTTTTGATAAAAAGTCATCTTTTACTGAAAAATGTACTATATGTCTAGATAAGCTCAAGGCTACTGAAATAAATTATTGCATAATAAACTTGGGGTCAGACCCATAAGACTTAACTCTATCCCAATAACTTACAGTCCCGTGGCTTCAGACATCATGTTCACTATATTTGAATAGTAATAGAAAGAGATTTCCGCTATGAATACAAAGCCTAGTTTATGATGGGAAGCACCAACGTAACTCAATAGGGCAGACAGGGAAGCCACAAGCCTCCCAAAACAGAGGAAGACATTTCTTTTATGAAACTTCAAACAAATGAAAGAAACAACCTGAGACTCTGAGATGGTTCTATACAGATGGGTAAAATTTCAAGAGAGGAGAAAATGATGAAACAAGGAATGCTGAGAGGAAGAGTGTTCCAGGTGAGAAAATGACTAGCTCACTTATTCATACATCCATTCATTCAGGAAATACCTGAGTGTCCACCACGAAGCAGGCCCAGCGCTAGTTAACAGAATTGTAGAGGTGAAGTTCACAGACAGGCTTATCCTCATGGAGCACATATTTCAGGGAACCTTATGGTAACATTCCATATTAGAGTGAAATTAATTCATTAGACAGAACCTAGGTGAACTGCTGCTGTGAAGACAAGACAGGAACTTGACAAAATCCAGAGGCATCAAAAAGTTACACAAATTCATGACAAAAGCATCCATCTGCTGGTTACTGCTAAGCTTCTATGGAGAATTTTCTAAAATAGTTCAACTCTCCTCCACAAATCATATGTATTTAAGCATAAGCCTACGGCAGTAAACTTGGAAGGGTTGTATAAATTACAATATGTCATTTCCAGAAGATTCATACCACAGCCTCAGGACAGAAAGTCACTTTGCTGAAGAAATACTGTTGGAAATTTTAATTGTTGATATATACAGAATAGAAATAAATTTGTCAAATTAGTCAATATTGGTATATTCATCAAACTCAATATGAGATGGTTAAACCATGCCCTCTACCCACTTCTTCCTACCAGTACAATTAAAAAAAAAAATAGCTAAATCATTGTAATGAATCTTTTCTAGATT
This sequence comes from Bos javanicus, assembly GCF_032452875.1. Lineage (NCBI taxonomy): Eukaryota > Metazoa > Chordata > Mammalia > Artiodactyla > Bovidae > Bos > Bos javanicus. The sequence continues at coordinate 38,102,430 of NC_083889.1, forward strand.
TTGTTCTATGGCTTGAGCTCTCTTTTCAGTTAACCAATAGTTACAAATGTATGCCTTTTTAAGAATACATATTTAAAAATAATTGCTCAAAATCCACACCACTTGGAGGGCCCCATTGTACATTAGGTACTGTGCTAATAAAATAAACACATTTCATATCTAAAGGTCATTCAAAACATTATCTAAATGTCCAGATTTATTTTTCCAACTTGTCACAGTAACACTACTGAAAAACAAGCCTATGTCTGCAAAACACCAGACTCATCAGAGATAATGAAGGAAAAATCAGTATACACTCCTGGCTTTCCAATGAGGGAGTGGAGCCTCAGAAATTGACTTGTTTAAGGTCACGTGAGGGAACAGAGATTCAAGGCTGGATTTTCCAATCTGGTTCTCTTCTCACTAAGTCATATTTCACTTCATTTAATAGAACTATTTCCAATTCTCCACAGCTTCCTTTGCCAATATGCTTTTCAAAAAAAAAAAAAAACAACAGTGTTCAACCACAGTTAACATCCCCATCTTTGAACAGGTTCCATGGAGGCAGAGTCTGAGACAGAGACAGGAGTGCTCTTGATTTACTGGGGAAGTACTCTCCAGGAAACAGCAGAAAGTGGAAGAGGAGACAGCAGAGAGCAGATGAAGGGGCTACTCAAGGACGTGGTGTCAGCTAGAGGGCAGCTTCGGTCTGACCCTGCCAGGCACTCTCAAGTGTAAACTGTGCCAGACACGGTCCCACCCTGAGGCAAGGGGCCCAGTCTTTTGTGTATCTCAGTATTAGACTATTACCAGCTGTAGGTTTCCCCTGGCACAGAGAATAAGTTCCTAGTTTTGGTGGCTTTCATTCAGCCAAAGGCAATTTTCTGGATAAGGGACAGCTATGACTTAGCAATCAACCGTCACAACAGCTGTGGGAGGAAGAAGGCCATGTGCAGCATGGTAAAGGGATTTGGGCAGGAGACTGGTGCGGTTATTTTATCCTTAAAGCATACTTGAAGGCTGGTACCAAGTTCACAAATAACAACACCATGCCACATTTTTTTTTTAACCAAGATATCTGAGTCAGCAGATTCACCCTGACCTTACCTTAGAATGAAGATGGATGGAGGGATGAAGAGAGAGAGAGAGAGAGGGAGGGAGAGATACAATGTACCTTCTGGATTTCATACTTAGAACACAAGTAGCATTTTAAAGCAGCATTCTAGACAACAAATTTTATAAAATGTTGCTTGCCAAAGTAGGATTTGCAAGGCATCACTTGAAGGTGAGTCATATCCCCTCCTTCTTCCACACTCCATTTCTGTATCCTAACCAGCTCTTTTGTGAACAGTTCTTCTGAAACTGGCAGGGAAACTTGGAACACTTATCAAAAATACATCCCAATCACTCTTGAGCACCACAAGTGAAAAACATATCCCAATTCTGCAATCAAGGACACTCATCATTTGCTGCTAATTTTAATACCAAGCACCTCTAATGATTAATGAATTCAACAGTGCTACATTCAACACATGGAAGGGGCTCTTCCTGCTACACAGGAGATGGTCTGAAGAGGAGAGTCCCCCAACATCTAAGTGGCAGTCACCACCCACAGAGACACCTCATTTGTGCTTATTTCTCAATTATTGGGAAACTACTACCACCATTCTCCGGGGAGCCTGTGATTCAGCACTGATTACCCACTGCCTTGGGATGCTGCTTTCTTAAAAATGTTGCATTTTCTCATATTTGAAAAAAGCCACTCTCAGCGAAGTAGAGATGGCAACCCTTTTCTCCCTACTCATTGCCCCTTCTAGTAGAATCTCCCTCCCTCCAACACTCGCCAACCTCTGTATGCTACATGGTCCTACTCCTCTACCCAGATCTGGTGATGGGACCCCAGCTGGACCATGCCACAAACGAGGCTGAGTCAGCCGTTCTCCATCTTTGGAGAGTCTGTGCAAGAACAATAGTGTTGGATGCTTGCACTGTGTGGCTGGAATCAGGCTGGGGGCAGACACTGTCTTCCTTGAATACAAAAAGCAGAGCAAGATACTGATGCTAAAAGTCAGAGAAGTGGAGCCAGCACACACAGAGGCCCATAAAACAGATGAAACAAGGACGTAGCAAGACAGTGGAGAAAAACTCTTCTTGGATTTTCTACCTCCCAGCTCTCCCTTTTCTCTTCTCTTTCATGAAGACTGATGAATCTTGCCTTTTGATAACCCTGATTCCTTCCAATACATCCCATGTTTTTTTCCTAAGTCACTTTGAATGGGTTCCTATTCTTTGCAATCAAATGATTTCTGCTTAATGATCACTGATAAGGATCAGAATACATTATATGTGCATGCGTGCGCTCAGTAGCTCAGTTGTGTCCAACTCTTTGCGGCCCCAGGAACTGTAGCCCACCAGGCTCCTCTGTCTATGGAATTTTCCAGGTAAGAATACTGGAGTGGGTTGCCATTTCCAACTCCTGGGGATCTTCCTGATCCAGGGATTGAACTCCCCTCTCTCTTGTGTCTCCTGCATTGGCAGGCAGATTCTTTACCACTGTGCCACCTAGGAAGTTCATATATATATAAACTTAGCCAAAGTAAAGTAGAGGATTCAGAAACTGTTGGGAAAACATCTGTTGAGTATCTATGTCAGAAACTGGTAACTCTTCAAGACCCACTCTCTTCTTTAGTAACAATTCTATTGGAGGTATCCACATGCCCATCTCCAAACAATGTGTTCCAGTGTCTTCAGAAGTAAGTTACAGCCAATTAGTGTTTTATACTGGTTTCCAGCATCCCCACTCCAGTACTCTTGCCTGGAAAATCTCATGGATGGAGGAGCCTGGTAGGCTGCAGTCCATGGGGTTGCAAAGAGTTGGACACGACTGAGCGACTTCACATTCACTTTTCACTTTCATGCACTGGAGAAGGAAATGGCAACCCACTCCAATGTTCTTGCCTGGAGAATCCCAGGGACGGGGGAGCCTGGTGGGCTGCCGTCTCTGGGGTCGCACAGAGTCGGACACGACTGAAGTGACTGAGCAGCAGCAGCCAGCATCTGACACTGGGATTGACCTGCAGTTGCCAACGGTGGTAACACTGTATTCTCTGTTGCCTTCCACTCCCTGTCCCATTGTTCAATTCTCCTACTGGTGTTTGCAGGAATTAACTCCCAAATAAACTATGTCACCCTTACTTCAGAGTTTGCTTTGTGGAACTCAAATTAAGACAGGAGTTAACTTCCATGAGGCCACTCTTGAGTAGTGGGGGCTGGGAGCCAAAAGATTAGCATTTCCCCTGTTTGTCCCCAAGGTAGTTCTGAGATGCACGCATGATGCTGGCTCAGGAAGCCCTGTGAGTTTCTGGTTATGACTCATTTCCCATCTCCATTTCACTTCCCTGGTCCCTCATTCCTGCTCCCTGGCATCCCTTCCCAGCCGCCTTTAACTTAGGTGCTGCTGTCAAGGGGACGCAAAAAAAACACTGTAAAACTAGGGCACCTGGGCAGACTAGAACATTTCATACTATCTGTGGGTGACTGGTACAGTGGAGTGAAGGGTGTGAGACGTGCGGACTTGCTCGCTTCCAGGTCTTGTGCACGTGGCTGACACCACAGTCATGATGTGCCTGTGCTACTGTTGCTCCCTTCGTCTCATTACCAGGCTCTTACTCCTCTTAAAGGTACACTCTAATGCTAATTATACAACTCAACAGGCCGTTGTCAAAACATTACCAGACTATCTTGCTAATCTTGGGATAAATAAATGTCTCAACACCATTTCTTAATAATGAAACCTTGAAGATATACATTTATCTGCATCACATACCACTGAGCAATCTATGTCACTTTTAGCCTGCTTCCAAATAAAATGTATATCTTCAGTAAAAAAACAGTAACCATTATTATGAGATATTCTCGTGCTAATAAATTAGTAAAAACTTTAACAACTGTCATCTTGCTTCGTTATCAGGAGGCAAACAGAAAAGATGATTAGCTTACGTTTTTATTTCAATCTATAACGCTGATGTATAAAGTTCATAAACATATGGAAATGCATAAAAAGCACAAACTAAAAAACTGATAAAGTTCTAAAATTTCAGGGTCCAATAAATTTTTAGAAGGTGGCTTATAAACTCACTGCCATCGACTGTATAATATGGAAAAATATTGAAAAAATAAATGTAAAAATGAATCTTTTAGGACTTCCCTGGCAGCCCAATGGTTAAGGCTCTCTGCCTCCCATGTGGTGTGACCAAAAAAAGAGAATGTTTTAAAGAACAGAGCCACAGTGAATATATTCCACAACATGGTAGCCAGTTCCTATTAAGTATTCTACTGAAGTTTAGCACATTGCCCTTGCAAAGCAGATAGATGGACCAATTCTCTGCAAGTGGGCTGTCCAATATGGTAACCACTAGCTCTTTAAATTAATTATAGATAAATTAAAAATTCAGTTGCTCAGTTTCAAGTGATTCATAGCCTCTTGTGGCTAATGACTGATGCATTGGACAGTGAAGAATAGAACATTTCCATTGTTGCAGAATGCTCTGTTGGGCAGTCCTACTCTACGCCAAGTCCTCAGAATCCTTCCCCATTACGATTCTTTATTCAATAATTCCTCAAACTACAAACAATCAAATGGTACCTGTTATGAACAGAATTGAGATTACACGGCTTGACTGAGAAATCCAGTTCTCAATGCTTGTTTGGGACCCAGAGCTGTATTACTAACTTACCCTATGCTGGTACTAGGCACCATGGCCTCCCACTATGATTTTGGTCTAAGACATAGTCCCTATATTTCCATGCTTCCTAGATACCTAGTGAAAATAAGTTTTCATTCTATCTGAAAGATGGCAAAAGGAATCCTTAAACTCACTAATTCCATCATTTCAAAAATCAAGCAAGAGTTAATTTCTGAACACCAAAGTTCCCTTTCATCCATCAATCAAATGGCTCCTGAGAACTTTCTGCACAAGACGAACTAGGCCAGGTCCGTGGAGGCACAGAGACAGAGCCTCCAGGGTGCCAGGATTCTGTGGTTCAGTGAGAACAAGCTGGAGACTGCAGGCTACATCCAGAAGTCAGCCATGCTTTGTGTATTCTCCAAAGGCTGGGCCTCCTGGTGTTTGAAAAAGAGAAGACAGTTGCAGCATTCAAACCTCCCAAGCATGGCACCAGAATCCTTATTGCTGTCTTCTTAAGAACACAGGAAGCATCCAGACACTTTTGGCCTGTGCTCCTGCTCAGCAACAACTGGCTTCCATAGGCAGAAACGTCAGCATCTCTGGTCACCAGCGTTGCCTCTTACAGCAGCCTGTTTCCTGCTTCCTCACACACTGCAGACCTGGTTTGCATTCTGGCCCCAATATTTACCAGCCTGATGGCCTTGGGAATGTTCCCCAGGTCCTCAGAAGGCAGACTAACCAAGATGGGAGAGGAAACTGGGTGTTGCCCAAAAACAAAGCAATAAAACACAAGTTTACAAGCTCAAAGAGCTGCATTTTTACAGCCACATGGCGGTCAGTTAAAAGGTGGTGGAGATGTTCCTGACAAACTGAAAAGGCAGAGAGCAACCAGCCCCTGGTTCTTTCTGAATATACTTCATCGTTTACCTAGGCCACTGTGGTTCTGATATCTACAAATAAAATAAGATAAATCAAAGCAAATCAAAACCACCCTTTCATTTATCATTGTGTCAAGGGAATGTTTAAGAAATACCTTAAGAAAAATACTTGCCTTTAAACTGCAAAGAGAGCTCAAGAATTTTGCTCTGCTGCCCCCAAACAGAATTCCCCACCAAACTGAGGCAAATGAGTATTAATAGTTCAGTCAAACCACCACCTTGGCAGATTTTGCCCTGGTAGGTACCATCAGCCTGGCTGAATGGTTGGGCCTGTCCTGCAGTTGGTTCACGTAGGGCTACGGACAGCAGCTCTATTGGCTGGAATGGTTCTTCCCACAGGGATCTAGTCTCTGGGGGAGAATGGGAACTCTTCTCCCTCTACAATTGCTAGGAGAAGCACAGTGGGTCTTTTTGAGGCACTGGAGATCTGGGTTCAAAATCCCGGCTCTTCTGTTATTAGTATATGCACTGAAACCATATACACTTAAACTTGTTTTTCTAATCTTCAGTTTTCTTGCCTAAAGAAGGGGAAACAATGATGCATGCCTTGTAATAGAGTTGCTAGAATTAAATGACATGCTTATTGAAAGCATTTCACACAGGGCCTAGAACTCAGCAAGTACACAATGATGGTTAACAACTGTTATTTTAATTCCAAGGGGCCAAGGTGGCCCAAAATAGCCATATGTGAGGCAGAGGCAGAGTGTATCCATAATGTTATCCTTGTTAATAGCAAGTGTGGTCAGGAATGTGATCCCAGAAACACAGGAAATGCCCTTGGCATCTGGGGACTGCTGAATTCATTTTATTTTATCAATAGAGCTTTCTATAACCACAGGCCAGATACATCCCAAGATTCCCCAGGTGATGCAATAACACTCATCTACTCTGCTTCTCCCATAAAAGAATTATTAAAGTTCCAAGTGCCTCAAACTCAAAGAAGGTAGGGTATAAATCTGTATGCATGAGTCACTACATACACATACATGAGCTTCACATTTCAAAAAGGTACCAGGTATGGACCAATGCTTATGAGCATCATTCAAGGTAAAATAATAATAAGTTACTTATGATAAATAAAGTTAATATTACAAATCAATGCAACTTGGATGGCAATTTTATACTACAAAATTATATTATTAAGGATTCATAACATCAAAGTTAGCTTTGGTATGCTAAAACTTATAGAAATCTATTCTTACACAATGATTCAGAGAAAGGAAGGCTCAGTATCTCTCTACCCAAGTCAGAGTACAGCCATCTAATAATTTCCAAATAGTGGAGTAGTACAATGACCTAGAAAGATGAAGGCAGCAGCTTATATAAAAGTCCACGTGAACAGCCTCATGAATTTGGCAGTCTCAGCTACTGCTTTACAAATCCATTCTGTCCATTAAAATGTTTCCAAATGAAAATGAGAACATAAACCATCTTATGAAAAAAGATGCAATCTCAGTGCAAAACTAAAGTACAAATTTAATCAAGATTACATTTTCTTCTATGAAATTGGAAAACTTTTAAACTGCCAATGCCCACAATGGAACCACCTCATCAGAGGGCAATCAGGCAATTGTTTCAAATACCTAAAATGCCTAACCTTTTGAACCAGAAATTCTACATCTAGAAATAAAGTAAACAATAATAGAGGTATAGTAAACATTTATCTTTAAGAAGGGAATCTTTGCAGGTTTTAAAAATAATAGCCATTTTAAAACTATTAAGATTAGAACTAGACAATTTCTAGTAAAGACTGCTGCTGCTGCTGCTGCTGCTAAGTCGCTTCAGTCGTGTGTGACTCTGTGCAATCCCATAGATGGCAGCCCACCAGGCCCCACCATCTCTGGGATTCTCCAGGCAAGAACATTGGAATGGGTTGCCATTTCCTTCTCCAATGCATGAAAGTGAAAAGTGAAAGTGAAGTCGCTCAGTCGTGTCCAACTCTTCATGACCCCATGGACTGCAGCCCACCAGGCTCCTCCATCCACAGGATTTTCCAGGCAAGAGTACTGGAGTGGGGTGCCATCGCCTTCTCCACTTGTAAAGGCACAGCATATAATAGTACACAGCCATCAAAATTGTGGAGGAAGGTATTTTATGTAGTGGCAAACCAGAAAACAAAGCCTTGCCTATTCTAAGAACCCATTTGTTACGGGTTGAAGTGTATGCCTCTGAGATTCACATGTTGAAATCCTTATTTTTGGTACCTAAAAATGTGTCCTTATTTAGGAATAATGTCACTGCAGATGTAGTTAAGATGAAGTCACACTGGCGTTGGGCAGGCCCTAATACAATATGACTTGTGTTGCATAAAGAGAGAAGTCTGGACACAGACACACACACAGGGAGAACCGCCTGTGAAGACAGAGGCAGAATTTCAGGGGATACACCATCTACAAGTTCAGGAACACCAAAGACTGACAGCCAAACCACCAGGATCTAGCAGAAAGGTATAGAACGGATTCTCCCTCATGGCCTTCGCCGGGAAACAACTCTGCTCACGCCTTGATCTCAGACCTCTGGTTCCCGGAACTCTGAGACAATAAATTTCTGTTGTTAAAGCTACGCAGTTCATGGTATTAAGTAATGGCAGTCCTAGCAATCTAACACATCATTTCCCCCCGCAACCGCACAGGGGAAAAAAAGGTACATTAACATTAAAATGTCTGAAAGAATATTTTTCAATATATTAACCTTAGTTGTCTCTCAGTAAAAGGATATTGAGTAATTTTGATTTATTAACTTTTGCTTATATTTTCATGATTTTAAATTACTAAACAAATAGTTTATGCATAAAAATGGTTGTAAATAGAACATCAAAAGAAATCCACTGCCCAATACAAAGATATTTAATATCATTGGGTCACAGAAGGCACGGAAGAGGCAGGAGGTCAGACTGATGTGGCTTGAAATCCTGTCTTGGTCACCTACCAGCTCTGTATTTTGGGGCAAGTTAACCTCATGAGGTCATTGTAAGATCTGAATGAAATTGTGTATATAAGTTACATAGTACTGATTTAGGACAGACTGGCACCTAACAACATACAGCCATTTAAGGAACTCCCACTATTTATGGGGGCTTTGTCTTTCTTTAAAATAAAGAAGTATGTTATTCCTTTCAGAAAAGCTTCACAAATTCATGGTCACCTGGCCAATGCCTGTAGACAGCCTGGGGCTCCAGTGTGTTTGCGACAATGATCTAGGACTTGGTGGTCCAGTCTAATCACTCTCTCCTTTCCAACCACATGTGCCAAAGCATACTCTCCCATTAGAATACATTTGTCTCATGCATGTGCTCTTCATGTCTTTAGTACAAAGAATGTGTGTGTGTGTGTGTGCGTGTGTGTGACAGAGAATAACACAAGAACACCTAGGAACACCTAGAGAAACAAAAAGGCTGCCTCGTGAAGTTTTCCAGAATTTCACAAATTCTTGAGAAATTTACGTTGGCAGTAAAACATAATCTGGGGGAAAGAAGGAAAGAAAATACAAATGTATTGAGTGCTTGCTATGCGCCATCACTCTTTGCAAGTGTTATTTCATTTAACCAACGCAATAATTATTTCTGCTAATTAATATTATTTCTACTCATATCAATATGAAAGACCCAGAGAGGTTAAAGTAACATGTACAACATTACATAGCCTGTCAGTGTCATAGCTGATGCTCAAATCTAGGTATTCTTTCTGTTACTAAATGAGGGAGATGTAATAAATAAGCCCAGGCATTAAAAATAAAACAAAAAGCAGCCAGCAATTTAAAGTAATAATAAAGTATGAATATTTGTATTTCAAATTTATCATTCTTGCTAATAAACAGTCTTTCCCCCAGAATACCTAGTGTTTAATGCTACAGTTTCACACTTATTCTTAGATTTTGTTTTTTTTTTCTGAGCAAGGAAGCATACATCTTCTAAAATAGATTTCAAACACATATAATCATGTTTTGCTTTCAGTTGCTTCATAAATAGAATCTGTGATATGATTCTGATGACAAAAGTTCTTATACACAGTCTGGTCAATGATTATGAAAAATGAAAATATGCCTTCCCCCTTTGCTCAAATGGCAGATGTAGATGAAAATTAAAGGTAACACATCAGGCACTGCTCCTACAGTAAAGAGGCCCCAGATACCTGAGCTTCAGTTTTCTAGATTTGGGACCATTTAATATTTATTGAGCCCTCTTATGGGAACTTTTATACATGTTGGCTCAGCTTATTTCACAAGTTATATATTCTAGATGTCATCCTTATTTTACAATTCAAGAAGTTGAGAGTCAGGGACAGAAAGTGGATGTCCCAGGTGTTTCAGTAATGAATTTATTTTTATTTGTAAACATATGTTTTAGGTATGTTAAGATCCCTGAGGAACTTGAGACTCAGTAAGGTTGATTTGCGCTTGAACACACTCAAGGTTTATGGTTGAACCCAAGCAAGTGTGGCTTCAAAGTCAACACATTCCCAATCACAGTCACAATCTCTACTCATCAAACCACTCTCTTTTCTAACTTAAACATCTCCCAATATCTCCAGTCTTCACTCAGAAGATGGGTCTGTGCCTAACAATTTTCTGGTATCACTCTTTGCTCTAATCTAACCATTCTGCCTTCTCAGTTCTTCTGGATCTCAGCTTCAGGAAAGATCTCATGGGTAATGCAAACTGTCTGTCAGGTGCGGGCAAAGCCATTAGGTGAATTAAGGGCATGAAAGCAGAGCCAGGAAGTCTCATGGCAGACCAGATGGATATGTGATCATTTCTTGTTAAAGCCATTGGGGGTATGTCTTCTTATCTGGCACACAAATCCTTCAGAGTAACAATTTCAAAGGATGGGAGCTTTCTCTCTCTCTCTCTCTCTCTCTCTCTCTCTTTCTCTCACACACATACACACACACAAATGGGCAGACAAAATTGATTTGCTCTTCCTGCATCCAGGATGGAATCTGACTCAAGTAATTTATCAGGCAACCAAAAGAATTTAAGAGTTCATCTTGCTGCTAAATATCCAGATCCTTTCTGAAGTCTACAGAATTCCTTATATTTCAACAACACATTGCTAAACCTGTATTTCATTATGCAACGGATCAACAAACACAGATTTTGTTAGCAAATATACATAAATCAGTAAAAAATTTTCTCAGGGATTCGGAGTACTTTTGAGAAGGAGAAAGGTCCTTGAGAAGGTCTGGGCATCCTAGGTCATTATGGTGGTGAGCATTTAAATTTTGCTTTGTGTTCTGAAAACATGAGATAGAAAGAAACCTGACCTAGAAATAAGAGGACATGACTTTAAGAAGAAATTATATACATCCCTACTGTTTTCAATGGGGAAACCAATTAAGTTCAAGATCAATGAGCAATCACTATTAATAGGAGGTAACATGCAAAACTGAGAGACTTCACTTTCACTTTTCACTTTCATGCATTGGGGAAGGAAATGGCAACCCACTCCAGTGTTCTTGCCTGGAGAATCCCAGGGACGGCAGAGCCTGGCGGGCTGCCGTCTATGGGGTCGCATAGAGTCGGACACGACTGAAGCAACTTAGCAGCAGCAGCAGCAACATGGAAAAACGATTAAGATCAGGAGATCATGAAAGGTAATTGACACCCCATCAACGTGTTCTCAGGGATTCATTTCTTCATTCTCTATTCTCCTTCCTCCCTTCTTTCTCTCCTTCCTTCAAACAAGCCTTCATTGTGCTTTGCGCTTAGTCACTCAGGTATGTTTGACTCTTCGCAACCCCATGGACTGTAGCCCACCAGGGATCCTCTGTCCATGAGATTATTTTTTTTCAGGCAAGAATACTGGAGTGGGTTGCCATTTCTTTCTCCAGAGGATCTTTCCGACTCAGGGATTGAACCTGTGTCTCCTGCGTTTTCTGCATTGGCAGGAAGATTCTTCACCCCAAACCAATGCCTTACTAGGCATCTACTGTCTGGGTGTTTGGTGGGATTTACAAATGTTTTTGGAGGCATTCCTATCATGTGTCAAGCACTGTATAAAGATGCTTAGAACGTACTATGAATAAGACAAACAAGATCCTTGCTTTCACAGAACCTTTAGTCTGGTTGAGGAGCAAAACAAAAAATATAAGTCACTGAAGAGTGTGCTCTGGTAGCCATAGAAGACTGACTTCACCCAGAGGGACTTCCCTACTCAGAGAGTCCCTCTCAAAAGAAGTGATGTCTAAGCTGTCACCTGAAAAGAGGAATTTGCCAGCCAAAAAGGGTTCAGTGAAAACTGTGTGTGTTCCAAGCAAAGGAAGTGGCATGTGCAAAAGTGGCAGGTGCAAGAGACCATCGCCAGCCCTACAAATATCTGATAAATGTGAAATGTGTGCAGAGCAAGAAACAGGCTTTTAGTCTGAGAGCTAAAATGGGTGAGGGTGGCATCTCTCCAAGTTTTGATGATGCATCAGTTTCAACAGGCAGCATCGTTCTTTCTTGTGGGTTCCGGAGAGACCACAGAGACTGGGGCAGAGGCTCAAGGATGCAGAGTGGCAGGGAAGAGCTCAGCCCCTCAGGGAGCAGAGATCACTTCACACCTCAACCTTCACCCATGTATCTCACGATATCCAGAGTCACCCGATTGGAAAAGATCACTCCTTTATCATCACCATCATCATGATCACAATTATTGTTTACTTCTGGATGACCTTTAGTTTACAAGGTGTTTTACATGCTTGCTCTTCTTTAAAATTTCCAAAATTGTGGAAAGGTAGGCAAAGGGTGTTTTCCCCCAAATTCAGTGAGGAACTGAGTTTCTCAAAGGATGGCTAAGCTAACTGAATGAATGAGAATAATCACACATACAGCCAAAGTCAAAGACATGCCTGCAGAAAAAGAAGACTCAAAGGAAAGTCATGGTTCTGTAGATATATTCCTTAGAGATTTTTCACTATTTTTTTCTATTACCATAAGACTATTTTTTCTTACCTGGATCAGGAAGACATGTGAATCTTCTGGGGAACAGAGAACTAGAAGTCATGTTTCCAGTTGAGCATGAGTGCAGTGTTCTGCTCCTATTTTTATCTGGGTGATGCCTAATGGCCAGGTGTACCTGGGTATTATGGTTTGGTTAGTAATTTCCTGTGGTTGATACTATAAGGACCTGTATCTACATCTTGGAGAGTTCAGTTGGATACAGGTAACTCTTTCAAGAATAAACAATGTCTATGGATTATGATTTTGGAAAGATCAGGAAAACTGTCCCCCCACACCTCACCAAAACATTCCTGAGAACTAAGTTCCTACAATTCTTCTGTGAGACCTGTTCCTTTAGGTTCAAACTTGGCCTCTCTGGAAAGTTCTTTGAGTGCAAATATTCCAAAGAACAACGCCCTACAGAGTCACTTATGCTTTGGTAAAAAAGAAAAAATCTTGGACATCATGATATAAGGGGAGAGGGGCTCAAAAGAGGCACATTCAAGTGTATGATAGATTTTCTATGTCAGAATTTTGCCAAGACTCTAACTTGTAAGAGGTTGCCATAATGCTCTAAATTACTTTCTGGTGGATTTCTATTTCCTCCTTTTCATCAATCCCATAATCATTCAGTTACCATTATCATCATCACACTATCATCGTCATCTCAATATCACTTATTGAGCACTTCTGATAGCCCAAGCACTATGCTAGGTGGTTTCTGTGAATTGAGTCATTTATGGCAACATTTTAAAGTAGGAACTATTATCAGTTTCATTTTATAGATGAGAAAAACGATGCCTAATAAAGTTAAATAACTTGCCCCAGGTTATCAAGCTAGGAAAAGGATAAAATAGGGATTCAAATACATAAGTAGTAATTTTATCTTTTTTCCTGTATTTGTGCGGCCAAATATCAATTGTTTTCATAGAACTCAGAAAAACATTAAGTGATAAATTCATTAGTCCACTGGGGAGTTGCTATTTTATGAAAAGTGTATCTATTGATTCATATTCCAACTGCACACATGACTTTTGTCACTAATTGAGAGGCTAGAAGTTATAATTAAATCCAAGTTAATGTAGCTTTGCAATTGCATCACATCCTCATGGCAGATTACTGCTCATAATTTAAATTAGTTGCATGTTAGAATTCCTATCCTATTTATGCTTAGGGAAAAAAAAAAAAAGAGCTGTCTGACTCATGCACAGGTATTTTTTAAGAAAAAAGAAAAAAAGACCATAAGATTAAATTCTTGGCTTTATAATCAAACTCTTTTCCAATGTATTTTAAATGAAAGGATACTATGCTTAATTAGAACCTACTTTACTTTGGTTAATTAAAAACAATAGAGAATAAAACAATATCAAAGACAATTGATGTCTGTTGAGCTAATCTCTAAATATAAACACTGTGGCATTTTCAGAAAAGGCTTTAAATACATATCAGAGTGGGTGAGATAAACACTGCAAAACAGGATAGCATCTGCCTTTTACGTTTCTTTGAGGATTAGGGATAAGCTATGGCAGGTGTCTGCCACATGGAAGGAAGCAGAACAGTGTAGCATTTAAGAGAATACAGTTTGGAATGAGAATGCTCAAATTTTGGCTTTGCCATTTCCTACTATTTTTCCCCCTACTATTTTATCCTTGATGAGTTATTTATTAACTTCATGGTGAAATGAGAACATAAGCCACGCAGATTCAATACTATGATGCATGGAAAGCAGTGGAATACAGTGCCTCATATGAAGCCTGCATGACAGAGGTAGCTACTGTTCCTTCTCAAGAGTTTAAAATAATAACCATATTACATTATGTTATGTTATAAACATGCTTAATGTGCTATTATCAATAACACGATCAGAAATGCTATTCATATCAAGCAAGCAGTATGATGTTAGGAAAACAGATCAGAATTTAGATTCAGGAATGACGATTCGGAAAGCAGGTCCTTCCATTTAAATCAAGGCACTGTATACCTTTTGCATCTCTGGATTAGCTGGCCGGCTTTGGGAAGGCAGAATGGAGATATGGAGTCCAGGGGTTGCAGCAGAAATGATATACAAAATGGGGGATGGACGTAAAAGATTAAGAATTAGAGGAATCAAACAAGCTGACCCAGCAGTTAACTCTAAAGGGGCGGAGTCTGGACCTGCCAGCCATGAGGTATTATTCGGGGCGTTGAAATACCTTGGATGCTCTTACATCTGCACCAATTCTAGTCCTGGAACTGCGGGGGTCCCTCACCTGCCATCACATAGAAATCTACAGGTGCAAATACAGAACCTTGCAAATGGTAAAAAGAAGAAAGAATGCATTAACAAAAATGTTTTAAAAGGAAAAAAAGCAGGCCAAAGTTCTCCTGGCAAAGAATTGAAGTAGCAAAATAAGAGTGATTCGTGGAAGGCAGGATTTCACACCAACTTAGTAAGTCTGAGAAATAAGGTAAATTCAATTAAAATTTTTTTTTACTATCTTCAAATTATGGTTTAAGAGATTCTTCTGGACCTTAAATTAAATTTTTTTTATCATCGGAGAATACATGAAACAGACCATCAGCATCAGTGCTGTGTCCTCAGTTTTGGTTTTGACTCAAAAGATACTGAAAATGCCCTTGACCTCACTGAAGTAGAGATTAAGGATTTGGAAGTTTTGCCTCAAGGTCTTTGAAACTGGCTAAAGCTTCTTCTTTGAAGGTTTGACTTTTATGTTTTTAAACTTCAAATCTACTATATCTATGAGCCATTCCTAAGCAAAGGACACATCAATAAAGTGCATGCTTCCCTCCAAGGCAATAAATCTCAAAGTGGAAGACGTCTTTAGAAGTAATATTGCTTCACACGGTCAATCCATAGGAAGTCATTTCAAATATGAATTATTTTTTAAATTACTCATGTACACAACTGTGGACAAGGGATATGTGTCCATGATTCTTTCTGCAGAACACAGCTTTCCTTCACACTCTCCTCTCCTCATTGAACCTCAAATTACACCCTTTGGGGAAAAAATACCAATGTTATGCTTATACAAATTACACACACACACACACACACACACACGGTCACAAAGTTATGTTTTGTTTTTTTATATTTACAAAAAAAGTACATGCTATCCATTAGTTTGAAATCTGAGTGAATATATTTTCCATGTGTTGATTAAAAGAAGGAAAATTGAAAGCTACTTTTTTCCATATAGCAATTTCATCAAATAATAAGAATGACACTCATTTTTCTGCACTTAATAATTTTATCAAACACAATTGCACATGCTGACCTCCAGGTCAGCACATATTAATTGAACTCACCTTTACAATGGCAGTATAATATTCCACAGCATGCATGAATCATATATTAATGATTTTCCTATTAACACATTTACTAATTGTTTTGTTCTTTCCCCTACAAAGGACGTTGCATTAAATAGGCTTGAACACAGATCTTTACATACGCTTTTACTTTTACAGCACAAATATTGAAAACTGAAAGGACTGTTGTTCAAATACATCCAAGACTACTCCCGCACAGAACAGGAGGAACAGGGATGTTCTTAGTGCTCTGTCATGCTCAATTAACAATTTTTGCTTATCACATACAAAGGCACCTGTGGGGAACACTGAGACAAACAGAACAAATTTTCTTCCAAAGCTAGAACTCTCTCTCATTGTCACCATTTTCCACAGGAAACAAAGATCTGTGAGTGATTCTTCAGCCATGGCATGCACAGAAGAGATATTTCCTTTTCTCCACCTTGATACACTTTTCCACACCTTCTATCTCCCTGCTCTCATTTGTGAACCTTAGCTCATTCAAAAGGTGGCAATCAACTAACATATATGAACTTTCAAGGTTTTACTGTTCCCTTACTCAGGTTCTCTAGCACAAATGAGAGCTAATCATTGATTTATAAGCAAAATTCCTTCTTCCATAAAGAGAGGCCAAGAAGAGAGAAAATCAACTATACTTCAATTTTTTAAAAATTAAGTTAATATATCTCTCACACACACATCAAGAAAAGATAACTATAAGACAGGATTATAAATTCTTATGAATAAATGAATAAGATGTAATGGAAGCTCAAAGAATGGGGTGAATCATTCAGTTTGGAGTAGAGAAGAGGGAAAGAGGCAATTATGAGAGAAATCTTCACTGAGAAGGTAATATTTAAGCTGAAGTTGAAAGACAAACATTTGTATTTGGCTTGGGCTGTGACAGGACTCCATACAGTATGAAGAAAAATAACAAGAACATTAAGGTGCTTTGGAGTTTGGGGAGACCTTGTATAGCTTAGGGTGGTGGTCCTCTAACTTTAATGAGCCTAAGAAGAACCTAGGAAGTTGCTAAAAAATGCAGATTTCTGGGCATCCTCCTTTCCAATATTTTTATTTGATTTCCAGAAATCTGCATTGAAAACAAAACCATTCACACTTTGAAATACACTCACTGAGGGTGTGTGGGGGGAGTGACATGAAATAACATTGTAACAGGACTGAAGGGAATACAAACTAATGTTTCAGGTGGGTGACAGCGACAGTGTGAGACCATGAGAGATTGTGTCAGAAATTATAGCAGGTCTTTGAATTTTGTTTTGAGAGACAATGGCTTGACAATGCAGCCTTTCCACTGAGCAAAAAACCCCCACTCTTCCACAGAGAATGTTTGTTGAATGGCTAAATGAATGAGCGTGGACAGAAGTCTGAGAAAGTCAAATGAAAGCTGCCTGGAATGAGTCCTGCATGCTTTAACCTGGTTGTGAGGAAAACAGTTTAAGAAAAGCCATCCTTGAACCATTAGTTCAAGCCTTCCAAACGCTGTCCTGATGCCATGTCCAGTTGATAGATTCATGTATTTTAAAGCAGGTTTACAAACAAGGCAGCTGTGATTACCCTGATCAACCATGTAAGCATGTAACACTGTTGTGTTGCCAAACCCGGATACTGGCCCTTGGAGCTAAGATCTGGGAGGACGGAACACGCTCTTACATAACTTCCTAGCTCCTCAGTGATAGGGCCTGTGATTAATGCTACATGACGGGCTTTGAACTTTCTGTTCAGATAGACTCGCTTGCCTTTCAGAGCTCCTAGCAAGAGAGAATGTGTGACCCGCAGATTTCACTCTGAATAACGATCATCCAAGCCGGCAATACTAACAAAGCCCTGTGGCCCCGTTGGTAGCTTTTCTGCGCCTTACTCCTCTGATAAGCTGTCCTAGGACTATCAAGTTCTTTTTTAAGGGGACAGAACATGAGAGTAATACA
The DNA here is from genome assembly GCF_032452875.1 of Bos javanicus. Taxonomy (NCBI): domain Eukaryota; kingdom Metazoa; phylum Chordata; class Mammalia; order Artiodactyla; family Bovidae; genus Bos; species Bos javanicus. Next base: position 38,120,208 of record NC_083889.1, read on the forward strand.
ACTTCCTAAAACCCAGGCGCTGAAGAAAGCTCCAAAGAAGGCTGGGAGGTCTAGGAGAAATCAGAAAAGCCCTCAAGAGCGGATAGAGTAGAGAAACTCTGAGACAGGAGGAAGAAGTCCTGCCTTCAACGCTACTATCTTTCACAGCTTCTCAGCTTCCCTCTCGCTGGAGCGTGGATCACAGCGCTTCCTGTATCCCAGGCGGGGCGGAGAGCTGCTGCCGCGCTCACCAACTTTCCCAGCTTGGCCAAGCCCTCTCTCCTACTTCGCTCAGGCCCAGGTCCCTCCTCTCACGCCCTCAGCCCCGCAAAATGCAGGTGAGCAGCCAGAGCCCAGCGGCAGCGCCTCCATCTGCTCTCCTCCTGGTCTCCCCAGGAGGCTTCTCTCCTCAGCCCCTGCGAGCCTGTGAGATGACACCTCGTCTAAGCGCCTGTAAAAATTCGTCCACGCTCCCGCCTCCAAGCCGGATCCCTCCATCCTGTCCCCGCCATCCTGGAATGGCACCTGAGGAGAGAGGATTGAAGGAAGCGGCTGGCCTCCCAGGCTTGGAGCAGAACCGAGAGCACTCCATCCGACCTCTCCTCACCTGCTGGTTCCTCCCCGCACATAGCCCGCTACTCACCAATTCTAGGGCTCGCAAGAAGGCAAGGGGCTCCTTCAGCGCCCGGAAGGTACCTGCTGACGCCAGCTGTGGACCAAGAAGGCGAGACAGAGAGAGAAAGAGCGAGAGAGAGCATGAGGAAGGGGCTGGGGGACGCGGCATCCAACCCCGGGGGTCGCGCGGCATCACCCGCGCTGCCCAGTCAGTCCTACCTGGCTCACGGGATCCATAGCTCGCCTCGCTCGGGCTTCTCACCCAGCGGCGCCTTTGAAAATGAAGTTCGAGGGCCACCGCCGTCCTCGGCCCCAGGGCCCAGGGCCAGAAGCCCCTTTTCGGAAAGGGCGCGGGGAGCGAGGCGGTGGAGAGCTGAGTGCCCCGAGCGGGCTCGCAGAGGCTGGGTTCTGGAAGCCTGCGTGTGCGGGCGCGGCGTGCACTGTCTGCGAGGGTGGGAGGGGCCGGCGGGGAGGTGGGGCGCGGGGCAGCGGCGGAGGTGGGGAGGGGAGCCCGCCCCGCGGCCCGGGGGAGGCTGCGATTGGCCAGCTGCGGGGGCCCGAGGGCGCGAAGGTGGGCGAGGCCAAACGGCGACCTTGGAGTCGCGTCGCCGCTGGCGCGCCCTGTACCCTTAGGCTCCAGGGCAACTTTGGGGTTGTAGGTTGGAAAAACCCGGTTGGCACCCTCAGCAGAATGGTTCCCCGCCTGAAGACCTGGGTTCCAGGTAAGAAACAAGCAGCCCACACCGTAAGTGAAGAGGTGTGTGCGTTCTGGAAACTTCTGGACACCAGGGACAGACCCCCGACCTGGTCATGCCCCGGAGCCTTCATGGAATGTTCGCGTGGCCCAGCAGTGCCAGGTGGCGGGAGAGATGTAAGAATAGGGTGAATACTGCCCATTCCCTCAGGGATAAGCGGGGGGCCAGGTCAAGGCGAAGGGGGCTGGCGGGGAGACTGGAAATGCATGAATTATAAAAATATGGGGCAGTACGCCGGGCAGGTAATCCCGTAGCCACTGTGTCAGGTCTGGAGCAAATTACTACGCCTGTAATTTTGAAGTAGAAAAAAAGAAAAAAGAAAAAAAAAAGTAGAAAATAGATTTCGTCAGGCTGAACTATACACGGGAACATAGCTCATGAGATGCTAAACAGGGATTGGAATTCAAGTTTCTGTAAAACTCATGCTGTTTCAACTGAGATCCTCTGCCTAAAATACAGTCCTCAAATTAAGCTCCCCAAATCCATCATAAACAGGACTGCGTGCTCCCCATCTCACCTCATACACTCTTCCTCCCTTAGTGTGCTGAGCCTGCCAACAATAGTAACAACAAAACAATTGAATTCTTTCAGAAGTTGTGTTATGGGCTTGATAAACATTATTTCATTAAATATTCACAAAACCCCCATGGATTAGTAGTAATAGTTACTATTAGTAGTAGTTAGCAGTAGTAACTACTATTGTTCTCATTTTAGAGATGAGGAAATTGAGACCCATGAGGGGAATGTGGAGAATGAAGCCAGAGTTTAATTCAAAATAGAAAAGGAGACTTGCCCGATAGCCCAGTGGTTAAGACTCTGCCCTTCCACCACCATAGGCCAAGGGTTAGACCCCAAGTGAGATCCCAAGGGGGCCAAATTTTTTTTTCAGTTAAAAAAAAAAATAGGAGGAGGAGTCTTTAGCACTCTGAGGCATTCCACCCTGTAGGTGATACGTCACCTTCCTTCTCACTCCATTTGGACTGGGTTCCATGTATCAAGTGGTCTCCCAGCAACACAGATAGCCCATCTGTTTACTACAAAGATTTGCCAAAAAGGTTTGGAGTTGGGTTGGGGGAAAGAAGGAGGGAGAGTAATTAATTTTCAGGAATTGAGGAGAAAGATGGAAATGAATAGCTTGGAGTCTGAGAAGGGGAGGCAGCAGGCCAAAACTGGGTAAAAAAGAGTGGCCAGGGTAGATGACCCCTGCCCATGGATTTTGTTGGAGAAAAACTAGAAAGTTAGTGAGTCAGAGCTCCAAAGGGCTAGTTGCACCATCTGCAGCCAGCCAGTTTTGTTCCTACTGCTCTTCCTACGTGCAGATAGAGTCTAAAACAATTAGAAACAAGTTATTTCAAAAATAAGTGATTATGCAACTGCAAATATTCAGCTTGGGTCCTACAGTTTTTGTATATGATTTTGTGTGTGAGGTTACTTAACCTCCTCAAGACCTCTGATTTTAAAAAATCTGTCAGATGGAACCAACGATGTCAATGTAACTGGTTGTTTTGAGGACTCTATGAGATTTTGTCGTTATATCTTGAGCAGAGTTTGGCACATCATAGTATCTCTAAGTGTATTAGTTTCATTTCCAACTGCTAACACTGTGGCAGAAGCAAAGATGAGGCCTCCAAGGCCCACTTAAGAGGGTGGTCGATGGTGGCACCATCTTGGTACTCTCTGCAGTATTCCTCCACTATATACCCTTGCCCTTTTGAACTGGGAAGTTGCCATGTTGTTTGTTTTGGCCAATGATTGTGGGCAGAAGTTATGATTACCTTTCTAAGCAGAAATTATAAGAACCCCTTCATGATTTGCCATGTTTTTAATTTCCTTCTACCATGATGAATCTGATGTATTCATTGCACAGAGGCTATTCTCACAATCTGGGTCTTGGCATAAGATTGATGTAGAGCAGAGCTGTAGCTGGACCTTGATGGATGCGGATTTGAGCAAGAAAGGCATTAAGAGTTGCAAGCAACTTAGATATTGAAGTCTGTTGTTACTGCTAATACAATACAGCATAATTATGCTGATTGAGTGCACACTAGAGTGTGCACAGCTAGGAAGTAGCTGAACCAAGATTCCATCCTGTATGACTTCATTGTCCTTGCATCATTGCTCTTTCCATCATAGTCAAGTAGCTTATAAGGTGTAATGCCTCCTGCATATGTTTAATAATGATGATAATTATAATAGCTTATACCAACTCAGTTCTCACTACATGCCAGCCACTGTGCTAAGTGCTTTAAATATCTCATCTAGCATCACCTCCATCCCCTCTTTTATGGATAGTATATCCAGGTTAGAAAATCATATAAACATGTGTATCTCTTTAGACAGAGAGATTGATTTATTTAAAATACCACCCACTTGCATTTCATTTGAGCTGAGAACTTGGCGAAGATGAAGTGTGATCACTGAGCCTATTCCCGCAGGCCTCTCTCTTCACACCCAGCATTCCTCCTTGCTAATATGGTGGCAAATTTTCCAAGTCCTCCAAACACCATGTGAAGGAAACCAGAATCATGGCAAATGGCAATGTAGTCGCTTAGACAACAATTGCACATTGTCAGAGGATGCTTCTCACGTTCCAGAAATGTATGAGCTGCCAACAGCTGCATCACCAAAATAACCCTGAGTTCCATATCCTATTTACAATGTTAAATACTTTGTAAATTTTGGGGCTAGAACCTCTATATTCAAATATGGAAATAACATTAGGTTCCTTAAAGAACTAAGGAACCTAAAGAACTAAAGATTGGGAGCAATAGGAGAGATGATAAAAAGACTGCCACAGTATTACTGTCAGTAAGTGAGAGTGACCCCTTCTCCTCTGCCCCATGATGATGAAAAATAATTTCCCTTTTACTGTAACAAATCTCTTGAAATGATTCAACAATCCTGTTAACTTGGTGGAGAATAAATGATCCATTTTAGTGGCTTATATTGATTATATTAGGGCTTTCCAGGTGGCACTAGATTAAAGAACTCATCTGCCAGTGCAGGAGACATAAGAGACCCAGGTGTGATCCCTGGGTTGGGAAGATCCCTTGGAGGAGGGCATGGCAACGCACTCCAGTATTCTTGTCTGGAGAATCCCATGGACAGAGGAACCTGAAGGGCTGCAGTCCATAGGGTTGCAGAGTTGGACACGACTGAAGCGACTTAGCAGTCAGCATTGATTATACAAATCAAATAGCTTCCAAATGCTTCTTTTGTTTTCATCTAGGAACCTATAGTTATGAAGATTTCCTTTGACGTGTCAAAACAATTCATTACTGCAGTAGTTTCGATAAAGGGCATTGTGGGCCCTTGCCTCCACCAGGAGACATTTAGCAATAATTGGAGACATTTGAAGTTGTCACAGCTAGGGAGGGGAGTTGCTACTGGCACCTCCTGGCATCTAGAGGGTAGAGGCCAAAGATGATGTTCAACATCCTTCAATGCAGAAGACAGCTGCCTGCAACAAAGAATCAAACAAAATGTCAATAGTTGCCAAGGTTGAGAAACCTTGACTTATTCATGGGACAAGTAAGGACTGCCTGCCAACTTGTGTTATTATTTCTATGTCAGCAGTAAACAGCTTGACAAAATCCCTGCCTTCACAGGGCTTACCTTGTAGTGAGATAAACCATAAACCCAGTTTGTGCAAGCTCAGTATTTGATAAGACAGGCAAAAAACATTAAAAAAAATTTTTTTTGAATCTCAAAGAGGGTAAATTTTGAATCAAAAACTACAAAAAACAAAAACAAAACCCTACAAAGTACCAAACTTCTGTAGATGGACTTGAGTTATTCAGGCAAATTAAATCTCATCCTCAGGGAATAAGATACCTGGGTTTCATCATTCTATGTCTCTGGCAAAAAAGAAAAATTAATTTAAAATTTTATCCATAGCAACTTAATGCAGGAGGAAATACCATGTTTTATGATATTTAAAATACTGGAAATAAATAATGAAGTCATTCAATTTGTTGTATATTTCACCCTCTGCTCATGCTGCTAACCTGATCTTTCCAAATCTTTTCTTAACTAGTGAGAGTGAAAGCAAAAGCCAATAGCATGTCTGTGTAACATTTGTTGGTGTGTTAGGTTTGCATAGAGTCACTGGTACACAGGACGGGAGACAGTGTGGAAACATTTTCAAGATCTCTAATTTTACAATAAATATAGGATTATATCTCCAGACAATGATCAGGTAAAACCATCTTTACTTATGTCTCAGTCTTAAATGGCTGCAATAACATCTAATGATGTGTGTGTTTCTATTTGGCTTAAAATTTCATGACAATATAAGATTCCAGAGGGTTCCTATGGAATTTTTAGCTTTCAAATGGAGTCATTCTTAATTAACAATAAAGACTGATATAAAATTTCAAGGGTAGATGGCCAAGGTGGATTCACATCACAAAATGCTTTTGCTGTTTCGACTTCCACCTTTGTTTTACAAAAACAGGTATCTGTGTCAGTATGACCAGGCTTTACCACATGCACATTCAGTTCAGTTCAGTCGCTCAGTCGTGTCCGACTTTTTGCGACCCCATGAATCGCAGCACGCCAGGCCTTCCTGTCCATCACCAACTCCTGGAGTTCACTGAGACTCACGTCCATCGAGTCAGTGATGCCATCCAGCCATCTCATCCTCTGTCATCCCCTTCTCCTCCTGCCCCCAATCCCTCCCAGCATCAGACTCTTTTCCAATGAGTCAACTCTTCACATGAGGTGGCCAAAGTACTGGAGTTTCAGCTTTAGCATCATTCCTTCCAAAGAAATCCCAGGGCTGATCTCCTTCAGAATGGACTGGTTGGATCTCCTTGCAGTCCAAGGGACTCTCAAGAGTCTTCTCCAACACCACAGTTCAGAAGCATCAATTCTTTGGCACTCAGCTTGGACTGAAATTCATGTCAAAGGATTCATCACTGACCACAGGAATTAATGGTAATCATAATAATGATTGTGTGTTAAATAGTAAGCAGTTTCTGGACAGAATGCTAAGCACCCCTGTAAGCATAACTCATTTAATAACCTCATCAACCGTGTAAGTATGTACTACTGTTTCTTATGCAGATAAGAAAATGCAGCCTACAAGAAATTAAAAATCTCAGCTAAGCTTTTATGGGTGGTAAACAGCAGAGTCATGATTTTTTCTCGCAACCTCATAACTTTTCAAGAAAAAGATGATATGCAGTTTTCTGTTGCAAATTTGAAAAAGTCACAGGCTTTAGGCAAAAATATTTTTCTTGCTGAAACATAAACAAAATTTCTCTGCAGAAAGAAAGTAAAGATGGGCACCACTGTCTACTGCTACTATGACTACTACTATTGGTATTCCACGAACACAAGTAGAAACATTCCTCACCTCTAAAAGGCTCAGTCATTCTAATTATTTTCATCTTTCATCATTAGCTGTGTTGTCCAAAGTGCTCATCATTTTTGATGTTCTCCTCAGATCACTCCCATTTTCACAAACTCATACATTCACTGCAGTTTTTCAATGAGGGAAATGGAGCCCAAGGAGTGGACACATTTTGCCTATGGTCTTCTTCCCCAGGCCAAGAATCCAGTGTAAGAGGTAATGATACAAGTTCTGAAAACAGATCGACTGAATTCATTATATTCTGGCTCAATCACTTCCCAGTTGTATGACCTTGACCTCGTAAGTTCCTGCAACTCTTGTCACTCAGTTTGCTTATCTGTGAAATGAGGTTAATATCTATACCACCCACATCACATTGTAAGAAAGAATAAATGAGTTAACACAGGTAAGCATGCAGAAGAATCTAATACAAAAGCTGCTGAATGGCCAAGAAATATGACCTACCCCCGTGGTAAGGAGATGGTCTATGATATTTGTACCTCAAGTAATTATACAACCACTACTTACAGTAAGCATTTTAGAAAAGTCATTCATTTTCTTCTCTTTTCTTTCTTCTTTTCAGAATTCTTATTTCTTTTTCACTCAGATTCTTCTCTTTTTGGTTAGGAATATCAGGTCATTCAAAACATTTTTAGGGGAAGTCTTCCTGGTATACCTCCTGCTGCTGCTGCTGCTAAGTCGCTTCAGTCGTGTCCGACTCTGTGCGACCCCATAGACGGCAGCCCACCAGGCTCCCCTGTCCCTGGGATTCTCCAGGCAAGAACACTGGAGTGGGTTGCCATTTCCTTCTCCAATGCATGAAAGTGAAAAGTGAAAGTGAAGTCGCTCAGTCGTGTCCGACTCTTAGTGACCCCATGGACTGCAGCCCACCAGGCTCCTCTGTCCATGAGATTTTCCAGGCAAGAGTACTGGAGTGGGTTGCCATTGCCTTCTCTGGATATACTTCCTAAAAAATAGCAATTCAATATGAGAGTTTAAAAAAAATTTTTTTTTATAATTGTGAGTGGAGTTTTGGAAGGGATTTATGATTTTCTTAAAAATAGTTTTATTTGGCAGTGTTTGCAGTCTCTAATAATTTTATTCTTGTTTTAAGGAAGAAATAGTTACATGTAAAAAACTTACAGATGATGAAGATAGTAAAGATCAGAAGGATTCTCTCATATCTTTATTAAAAGCATGTAATCCAAATTGTACTACATCCTTTCCATTTTAATAAATTCTCCAGATGGTCTCTAGACCTTGTGTTGCAATATGACAAAATGGCTTTTGCATCTGCTCTGAACTAGGCAAAAGAAAACCTTACCCTGTTTAGTAATTATAAGAATACATTTACTTATTCCATCCTAATCTAAACCTTTAAGTAAAAAACAAATTAAGTCAACTATGAGACATTAGAAAATTGACTTCTTTGGTCCTTCATGGTCATATGCTCTGTTGGCCTAGGTTCTTTCACATGGCTTGACAGCTGTGCAAGGATTCTGCTGGAGACACTCGCACAGAGAGAAGCACAAATCTAATACCTAAAATTGGGTTTTACTAAATTATATTGCACTGCACTTTTACACCTGCTTGGCAAATAATACCCAGAAGAAAGGTACAATTACATAGGCTGTCTGCCAGAAATAGAAGACAGGTTTAAAAAAAAGAAGAAGGAAGGAAGGAAGAAAAAAAAAAGAGAGAAAAAGGGAGAGAAGACAGAAAATGAACACATTTTCCCCCCCAAACCATGATCAACAGATACCATCAACAGCCTCATTGTAAGTTTCTTCTTTTGAGAGTTTCCTATGTTCCAGGCACTATGATAAGCTTTTTATAACACTATGAGTTAGTTATTGTGCATATTTCACAAATAATGAAACTGAAGCATGGACAAAGAATTGCTTGCCCAAATTCATACAACTAAATGGAAGTGAAGCCAAATTTGAAGCCAGTAATTCTAAGGAGTTTGAACTTATTTTATACCTTCTGATTATCCAAAGTATAAAATATTCATCCTTCAGACCATAACTGGAACCTAGAGATATTGATGAGCCTTTTATTTCATTATCAACCCCAATTCCCTGATTAGATATTAGGAAACTGATTACCTGCATTCTCATCTTTTTTTTAAAAATTGTGATTAGAACACACGGATAACTAGTCTCCCCAACACCTGTTGTTGAAGAGACTGCCCTTTCCCGATTATGTAATCTTGACAGTCTTGTTGAAGATCAGGTAAATGTGTATACCTTTGTTTACTTCTGGACTATCTTGTTCCATTGGTCTGTGTCTGTCTTTATGTGGGTACCAACTGTTTAATTGCTGAAACTTAGTAATGTATTTTTGAAATCAGAAAGTGTGATACCTTCAGCTTAGTTCTTCCTTCTAAAGATCATTTTGGTTATTTAAAGTCTTTATGGTTCCATATGAATTAAAAAAAAATCTTTTTTTCTGTTTCTGTGAACAGTGCTCATGGGCTTAGAATACGGACTACATTGATTGTATGATTGCTTTTGGTGCTGTGGACATTTTTAACCTTAGTAAGGGTTCTAATCCTTGAACACATAAGTCTTTCCATTCGTGTATGTCTTCTTTGATTTCTTTCAGCAGCACTTCATAATTTTACCTCCTTGGTTAAGTTTATTCCTATGCATTCTACACTCTCAATCTTTCTATGTCTTTTTCATTTCAGTTTTACTAGTAATATTTTTTGGAACATCGTTTGTTTTCAAGAAAAGCACCATTCTCATTTATTTTCAATATATCCAAAAGATATCTTAGTGTTATAGGACATTAAATGCTATAATAACGTGATAGGAACATGCTTGATATTTTATGAATTGAGCTCTTGTTTCATAAAAAGACATGGAGGAACCTTAAATGTATATTTCAACATTGGGAGTCAATGAAAAGGCTATATACTATATAATTCCAGCCATATGACATTCTGGAAAATGTGAAACTATGGAAACAGGAAAAAACAACAGTGGTTTCCAGAAGTTAGGGTGAGGGGAGGGATGAAAAGGTGGCATATACAGGATTTTTAAGGCAGTGAAAACACTCTGAATGATACCATGATGATGGATACATGTCATTTTAGATTTTTCTAAATCCATGTAATATACAGCACCAAAAGTGACCGTAATGTAAACTATGGATTTTGGGTGATTATGATGTGTCAGTATAGCTTCATCGATTGCAAAAATTATATCACTAAGACAGTAGAAATTGATAATGGGGGAGACTCTGCTTGTTGGGGGTGACTAGGGGGTATATGAGAAGTCTCTGTTCCTTCTGCTGTGAACCTGAAACTGCTCTAAAATAAGTTTTCATTTAAAAACATGATAGATCTAGCAATGCTTGGTTGACATCTTGAAGTTTAAAAAAATGTTAATAATTACTTGGTACTAGTACTTCTCTAGCCAAGGATCTATTACGCTCAGTGGTAGAATAAGAAACAAAGCATGTTTATGAAAGTTTTCATTTATTGAAATGAATGTTGGATTACTTTTTCCTTAGCATGATCATTAATTAACCAAGAAAAAAATGTAATTTTATCTGATGGTTTTTACCTCTATATAAAAATCAATTAAAGGTAATCATTTTTTGGTTTAATGTGTATGTTTGTGTTAATGGAAAGTTTATGGAGAGAAATATAAGCATATTAACACTTCTGGTAGCCTGTCTTGTCTTTAGTTTACAGATATTTTTATGAGTAATACATATAAAATTTCACATAGTTTCAGTTCAGTTCAGTCACTCAGTCATGTCCAACTCTTTGCAACCCCATGAATCGCAGCACGCCAGGCCTCCCTGTCCATCACCATCTCCTGGAATTCACTCAGACTCACGTCCAGCGAGTCAGTGATGCCATCCAGCCATCTCATCCTCTGTCATCCCCTTCTCCTCCTGCCCCCAATCCCTCCCAGCATCAGACTCTTTTCCAAGGAGTCAGCTCTTCACATGAGGTGGCCAAAGTACTGGAGTTTCAGCTTTAGCATCATTCCTTCCAAAGAAATCCCAGGACTGATCTCCTTTAGAATGGACTGGTTGGATCTCCTTGCAGTCCAAGGGACTTTCAAGAGTCTTCTCCAACACCACAGTTCAAAAGCATCAAGTCTTCGGTGGTCAGCCTTCTTCACAGTCCAACTCTCACATCCATACATGACCACAGGAAAAATCATAGCCTTGACTAGCCGGACCTTTGTTGGCAAAGTAATGTCTCTGCTTTTGAATATGCTATCTAGGTTGGACATAACTTTCCTTCCAAGGAGTAAGTGTCTTTTAATTTCATGGCTGCAGTCACCATCTGTAGTGATTTTGGAGCCCCAAAAATAAAGTCTGACACTGTTTCCACTGTTTCCCCATCTATTTCCCATGAAGTGATGGGACCGGATGCCATGATCTTAGTTTTCTGAATGTTGAGCTTTAAGCCCACTTTTTCACTCTCCTCTTCCACTTTCATCAAGAGGCTTTTTAGTTCCTCTTCGCTTTCTGCTATAAGGGTGGTGTCATCTGCATATCTGAAGTTATTGATATTTCTCCCTGCAATCTTGATTCCAGCTTGTGTTTCTTCCTGTCCAGCGTTTCTCAGGATATAACTACTTAAAGTAGAAATCCCTCTTTTCTACCTGCTACTTCCATTGCCCAGAGGAATATACACTCTTCTTGTATACAGATACATGTTGTTGTTTAGCTGCTAAGTCCTGTCTGACTCTTCCGCAGTTTCATGGAGTAGAGTCCACCAGGCTCCCCTGTCCGTGGGATTTTCCAGGCAAGAATACTAAAGTGGATTGCCGTTTCCTTCTCCAGGGGATCTTCCTCACACAGAGATTGAACCCACATGTCCTACATTAGTGGTTTTCTGGGTGATACTAGTGGTAAAGAACCTGCCTGCCAATGTGGGAGACATAAGAGATGCAGGTTTTAAGAGATTCTTCAGTATTCTTGCCTGGAGAATCCCATGGACAGAGGAGCTGGTGGGCTAGTCTATAGGGTCGCAAAGAATTGGACACAACTGAAGCATCTTTGTCTGCACTCACACACTCCTTGTGGATTACTTACCACTGAGCCAACATATATGCATGTTATATATGTATATATACCCAAAACATAATATACACATTATATATATTTCAAATAGTATACATGCTATATTTTATAGAAATGAGATAATACCATATACATTGTTACGCAACCAAAATTTTATGATGGTCACTTTTACTTGTCATTTCGTACCAGTCTGCTTCCTTTCTCTCTTCCTGCTGGCTAAGATTCATATGTGATGACAGGAGCAGGAGCAGGAGCAGCCAGCCACCATGGAGCCAGAGATGAAAGTAAAGTTTGGAAAATAATAGAGTTGTCTGACCTTAGATGTGTTACAAGGTAGTATAACAGAGTGTAGCTGAGCACAGCCCTTAGCACATGGCCATCACTATGTGCCATTACTCTGCACAGTTTCCAGGCAACAAGTCCCACTCGGCCATTGATCAGTGCCACAGTGGTCCCTGTCCACAAGGAACTGACTGTCAAGGAGTGAATCTTAGTGATCCTGCTCAGCCATTGGTCAGTGCCCTGGCCCTGCCTACAGCAACCAACTGTCAAGGAGTGAACCTTACTGGCCCTGCTCAGCCATTGGTCAGTGCTCCAGTGGGCCCCGCCCACAAGCTACCAACTGTCAAGGAGCGACTTTAGTGAGGGGATTCAGCCAGCAGTCAGGGAAGTGGTAGTCATCAGGCAGAGAGTGAGCTAAGAGTTAGATCCCACACTTCTCACGTAGGCCTCCCCCAGAAAATGGCTGGGGGCTGTGTCCTGCAAGGCTCCAGAGCCCTCGCCACTGCTGCCCACTGTCCAGGCCAGGTCTTGAGGCGGCAGTGAACATCACTGTCAGCCCTGTCTTAGGGACCTAGTAGCAGCTGTCTGCATGGAATGCAGTCTGTGGGACCTGCCCCTGCCCATTTGGGTGGCTTGAGGACCCCAGCTTACAGGCTAGCACTCATCTCAAATGCTAGCAAAGTAACGCTCAAAATTCTCCAAGCCAGGCTTCAGCAGTACATGAACCATGAACTTCCAGATGTTCAAGTTGGATTTAGAAAAGGCAGACAAACCAGAGATCAAATTGCCAACATCCCTTGGATCATTGAAAAGCAACAGAATATCAGAAATCTACTTCTGCTTTATTGACTACGCCAAAGCCTTTGATTTGTTGTGGATCACAACAAACTGGAAAATTCTTCAAGAGATGGAAATAACAGACCACCTGACCTGCATCCTGAGAAATTGTATGCAGGTCAAGAAGCAACAGATAGAACTGGACATAGAACAAAAAACTGGTTCCAAATTGGGAAAGGAGTACATCAAGGCTGTATATTGTAACCTGCTTATTTAACTTATATGCAGAGTGCACCATGTGAAATACTGGGCTGGATGAAGCACAAGCTGGAATCAAGATTGCCAGGAGAAATATCAATAACCTCATATGCAGATGACACCACCCTTAACAGCAGAAAGTGAAGACGAACTAAAGAGCCTCTCGATGAAAGTGAAAAAGGAGAGTGAAAAGCTTGGCTTAAAACTCAACATTCGGAAAACTAAGATCATGGCATCTGGTCCCATCACTTTGTGGCAAATAGATGGGTTAACAATGCAAACAGTGAGAGACTATTTTTCGGGTGCTCCAAAATCACCACAGATGATGACTGCAGCCATGAAATTAAAAAGACACTTGCTACTTGGAAGAAAAGCTATGACTAACCTAGACAGCCTATTAAAAAGCAAAGACATTACTTTGGCAACAAAGGTCCATCTAGTCAAAGCTATAGTGTTTCCAGTAGTCATGTATGAATGTGAGAGTTGAACTATAAAGAAAGCTGAATTCCAAAGAACTGATGCTTTTGAACTGTCATGTTGGAGAAGACTCTTGAGAGTCCCTTGGACTGGAAGGAGATCCAACCAGTCCATCCTAAAGGAAATCAGTCCTGAGTGTTCATTGGAAGGATTGATGCTGAAGCTAAAGCTCCAATACTTTGGCCACCTGATGCAAAGAACTGACTCATTGGAAAAGACTCTGATGCTGGGAATAATTGAAGGCAGGAGGAGAAGGGAACGACAGAGGAAATGATTGGATGGTATCACCAACTCAATGGACGTGAGTTTGAGTAAGCTCTGGGAATTGGTGATGGACGCATACTGCAGTCCATGGGGTTGCAAGAAGTCGGGCACGACTGAGCGACTGAACGACTGAACTGAGGAGTCCGAGGGAAGTTAGCTTCCTTCAGTGATTATAGCTGGACAACATCTGGGGACCTGACCTTGAGGGAGCTGCCTGCCGAGACCTGCCTCCTCTCAGTCAGGACTGGGACCTCAGAGAGTGAAAGTTGTACCTGAGGGACCTGGCCCTTTTTTGTCAGAACAGAGCATAACATTTGTTTGGTGGAGGCTTACGGGGGCATTGTCACCTGACAGTAACCTGACTTCAAGAACAAAGGCTCTGACACCAAGCAGTTGGCAACAACTAGCCACCCTCCTTCTTCACCTTTCCTATGAAAGGGGTTTGCTGAAAGTTTTCAAGGAGTTTGGGGTTTTTAAGACATGAGCCATGTATCTCCTTGCATGACCCTCTGTACACCTTTCTCTCTTCCAATTCTAATGTTTTGGTATTGATTGGCCTCACTGTGCATTGGGCACACAGACGTGTGTTTTTAGTAACAGTAGTACTTTGTTCACATCGCTATGTTTTGCAGTTTGCTTCAGGAGTTGTCAGTTTATCTTAAACCATGCCCTAATAAAATGCCTTTCTTTGCTCAATTCAAATGATGTTGACTCTAGGAATGCTTTCAGATTTCTACCATCTTTAGTCATGTGCCAATTACAAGTGGTCACTCTTGTTCCTTGTTCTTTAAAGTGTTTCTTTTACCACTTATAATCCTCTGGATTTATTATAGATATTAATTTAGTGTCTGCTGTCAACATAAGAGCCTTACCTCATGTTCTAGACACCTTAGGTGCCCCTATCATATGCTCTTATAACATCTTGTGCTTCTGTGCAACAGTTATGCTTAAATTTCTTTTCCAGTATTTGCTTTCACACTAGATTGTGCAACCTCCACATGGGCAATACCTTGGCTGACATTCTTCTAACTCTTGTCTCCGACTCCCACAGGAGATCCAGCCCAGAATAGTTCAGTTCATTCGCTCAGTCATGTCTGACTCTTTGCGACCTCATGGACTGCACCACACCAGGCTTCCCTGTCCATCACCAACTCCTGGAGTTTACTCAAACTCATGTCCGTTATGTCAGTGATGCCATCCAACCATCTCATCCTCTTTCATCCCCGTCTCCTCCCACCTTCAATCTTTCCTAGCCATCAAGGTCTTTTCCAGTGAGTCAGTTCTTTGTATCAGGTGACCAAAGTATTGGAGCTTCAGCTTCAGCATCAGTCTTTGCAATGAACACTCAGGACTGATTTCTTTAGGATGGACTGGTTGGATCTCCTTGCAGTCCAAGGGACTCTCAAGAGTCTTCTCCAACATGACAGTTCAAAAGTATCAATTCTTCAGCACTCAGCTTTCTCTATAGTTCAACTTTCACATTCATACACGACTACTGGAAACACCGTAGCTTTGACTAGATGAACCTTTGTTGCCAAAGTAATGTCTTTGCTTTTTAATAGACTCTCTAGGTTGGTCATAGTTTTTCTTCCAAGGGGCAAGCGTCTTTTAATTTCATGACTGCAGTCACCATCTGTGGTGATTTTGGAGCCCCCCAAAAATAAAGTCTCTCACTGTTTCCCTTTTTTCCTCATCTATTTGCCATGAAGTGATGGGACCAGCTGCCATGATCTTAGTTTTCCGAATGTTGAGTTTTAAGCCAAGCTTTTCACTCTCCTTTTTCACTTTCATCAAGACACTCATTATTTCGTCTTTGCTTTCTGCTGGTAAGGTGGTGTCATCTGCATATCTGAGGTTATTGATATTTCTCCTGGCAATCTTGATTCCAGCTTGTGCAACCCAGCGTTTCTCATGATGTAATCTGCATATAAGTTAAATAAGCAGGTTACAATATACAGCCTTGATGTACTCCTTTCCCAATTTGGAACCAGTTTTTTGTTCCATGTCCAGTTTCTTCTTGATCTGCATACAGATTTCTCAGGAGGTAGGTCTAGTGGTCTGTTATTTCCATCTCTTGAAGAATTTTCCACAGTTTGTTGTGATCCACACAGTCAGTGGCTTTGGTGTAGTCAATAAAGCAGAAGCAGATTTTTTTTCTGGAACTCTCTTGCTTTTTTGATAATGTTGGACATCTGGAAGTTCATGGTTCATGTACTGTTGAAGCCTGGCTTGGAGCATTTTGAGCTAATGCTAACGTGTGAGATGAGTGCAATTGTGTGGTAGTTTGAACATTCTTTGGCATTGCCTTTCTTTGGGATTGGAGTGAAAACTAACCTTTCCAGTCCTGTGGCCACTGCTGAGTTTTCCAAATTTGCTGGCATATTGAGTGCAGCACTTTCACAGCATCAACTTTCAGGATTTGAAATAGCTTAACTGGAATTCCATCACCTCCATTTGCTTTGTTCATAGGGATGCTTCCTAAGGCCCATTTGACTTCACATTCAATGATGTTTGGCTCTAGGTGAATGATCACACCATTGAGGTTATCTGGGTCATGAAGGTCTTTTTTTGTACAGTCTGTGTATTCTTGCCACATCTTTTTAATATCTTCTGCTTTTACCATTACACATACCATTACACATACCATTTCTGTCCTTTATTGTGCCCATCTTTGCATGAAATGTTTTGTTTGTTGGATGAATAAAAGATTTCCTTAGAGGTAGAAAATATGGATTCTTCATATTTGTGGCCCATTCATTGCTAAACTCAGTGTCTAGCACCTATGCCTTGAGAACCCCATGAACAGTATGAAAGGCGAAAAGATAGGACACTGAAAGAGGAACTCCCCAGGTTGGTAGGTGCCCAATGTGCTACTGGAGATCAGTGGAGAAATAACTCCAGAAAAAATGAAGGGGTGGAGCCAAAGCAAAACAACACCCAGTTGTGGATAGGACTGGTGATAGAAGCAGAGTTTGATGCTGTAAAGAGCAATATTGCATAGGAACCTGGAATGTTAGGTCCATGAATCAAGGCAAAATGGAAGTAGTCAAACAGGAGATGGCAAGAGTGAACATTGACATTCTAGGAATCAGTGAACTAAGATGGACTGGAATGGGTGAATTTAACTCAGATGACCATTGTATCTACTACTGTGGGCAAGAATCCCTTAGAAGAAATGGAGTAGCCCTATAGTCAACAAAAAAGTCCAAAATGCAGTACTTGGATGCAATCTCAAAAACGACAGAATGATCTCTGTTCATTTCCAAGGCAAAGCATTCAATATCACGGTAATCAAGTCTACACCCCGACCAGTAATGCTGAAGAAGCTGAAGTTGAACTGTTCTATGAAGACCTACAAGACCTTCTAGAACTAACACCCAAAAAAGATGTCCTTTTCATTATAGGGGACTGGAATGCAAAAGTAGGAAGTCAAGAAACACCTGGAGTAACAGGCAAATTTGGCCTTGGAGTATGGAATGAAGCAGGGCAAAGGCTAATAGAGTTCTGCCAAGAGAACGCAATGGTCATAGCAAACACCCTCTTCCAACAACACAAGAGAAGACTGTACACACGGACATCACCAGATGGTTGACACTGAAATTATATTGATTATATTCTTTGCAACCAAAGATGGAGAAGCTCTATACAGTCAGCAAAAACAAGACCAGGAGCTGACTGTGGCTCAGATCATGAACTCCTTATTGCCATATTCAGACTGAAATTGAAGAAAGTGGAGAAAACCACTAGACCATTCAGATATGAACTAAATCAAATCCCTTATGACTATACAGTGGAAGTGAGAAATAGATTTAATGGGCTAGATCTGATAGACAGAGTGCCTGATGAACTATGGATGGAGGTTCGTGACATTGGACAGGAGACAGGGATCATCCCTATGAACAAAGCAAATGGAGGTGATGGAATTCCAGTTAAGCTATTTCAAATCCTGAAAGGTGATGCTGTGACAGGGCTGCACTCAGTATGCCAGTAAATTTGGAAAACTCAGTAGTGGCCACAGAACTGGAAAAGGTCAGTTTTCATTCCAATCCCAAAGAAAGGCAATGCCAAAGAATGCTCAAGTACCGCACAATTGCACTCATTTCACACACTTGCAAAGTAATGCTTAAAATTCTCTAAGCCAGGCTTCAGCAAGCTTGGAGTTCAGCAAGTTCACGGTTCATGTGAACTTCCAGATGTTCAAGCTGGTTTCAGAAAAGGCAGAGGAACCAGAGATCAAATTGCCAACATCCTCTGGATCATTGAAAAAGCAAGTGAGTTCCAGAAAAACATCTATTTCTGCTTTATTGACTATGCCAAAGTCTTTGATTGTGTGGATTACAATAAACTGGGGAAAATTCTGAAAGAGATGGGAATACCAGACCACCTGACCTGCCTCTTGAGAAATCTGTATGCAGGTCGGGAAGCAACAGTCAGAACTGGACATGGAACAACAGACTGGTTCCAAATAGGAAAAGGAGTACTTCAAGGCTGTATATTGTCACGCTGCTTATTTAACTTATATGCAGAGTACATCATGAGAAACGGTGAGCTGGAGGAAGCACAAGCTGGAATCAGGATTGCCGGGAGAAATATCAATAACCTCAGATATGCAAATGATACCACCCTTTTGGCAGAAAGTGAATAAAACTAAAGAGCCTCTTGATGAAGGTGAAAGAGGAGAGTGAAAATGTTGGCTTACAGTTCAACATTCAGAAAACTAAGATCATGGCATCTGGTCCCATCACTTCATGGCAAATAAATGGGAAACAGTGGAACAAGTGGCTGACTTTATTTTTCTGGGCTCCAAAATCACTGCAGATGGTGACTGCAGCCATGAAATTAAAAGACGCTTACTCCTTGGAAGGAAAGTTATGACCAACCTAGACAGTATATTAAAAAGCAGAGACATTACTTTGTCTACAAAGGTCTGTCTCGTCAAGGCTATGGTTTTTCCAGTGGTCATGTATGGATGTGAGAGTTGGATTATAAAGAAAGCTGAGTGCCAAAGAATTGATGCTTTTGAACTGTGGTGTTGGAGAAGACTCTTGAGAGTCCCTTGGACTGCAAGGAGATCCAACCAGTCCATCCTAAAGGAGATCAGTCCTGGGTGTCCATTGGAAGGACTGATGCTGAAGCTGAAACTCCAATACTTAGGCCACCTGACCTTGAAGAGCTGACTCATTTGAAAATACCCTGATGCTGGGAAAGATTGGGGGCAGGAGGAGAAGGGGACAACAGAGGATGAGATGGTAGGATGGAATCGCTAACTTAATGGACATGGGTTTTGGTGGACTCGGGGAGTTGGTGATGGACAGGGAGGCCTGGCGTGCTGCGATTCATGGGGTCGCAAAGAGTCAGACACGACTGAGTGACTGAACTGAACTGAAGCACCTGTTAGGTGACAAATATGTAGAATGATGTAAACTAAGTTTGAATGGAATACTGTCAAATAAGATGGAATAGACTTAGAGTATCAGTTCTGTGAAGGGCTGCTGCTGCTGCTGCTAAGTCGCTTCAGTCATGTCCGACTCTGTGCAACCCCATAGACAGCAGCCCACCAGGCTCTGCCATCCCTGGGATTCTCCAGGCAAGAACACTGTAGTGGGTTGCCATTTCGTTCTCCAATGCATGAAAGTGAAAAGGCAAAGTGAAGTCGCTCAGTTGTGTCTGACTCTTAGCGACCCCATGGACTGCAGCCTACAGTGGTTGGTTATTTTTACTCAAGAAGATCCTTACAAAAGGCTTATCCAGCAGTGTTTCCATCTGCAAATATTTTTAAATTCCTTTGTATCTGAGAAATGATCATGATAGACAGTAATTAAAGAAATGAACCATAAAGGAATGCCTGCCTTATAACTTCTAAGTTGCGACTTTCCATATTGTAAAAGCAGTTGTTTGAATATTCATTTCAACTTGTACACTCACACCCACCTCTCCGTGGTCAAGCATTGGTGAGGAAAATCCATCATTAGTTAATTTCCTTAATCATGAGCAAATCATGTCTTTATATAATTAGGAAAATAGAATTTATTCTTAAAATTGGAGAATAGATTTAAATATATAAATGGATTTTAGTCATTTGCTATTATTATGTGTGTGTGGGGGGGTGGGTGTGGGTGTTAGTTGATCAGTCATGTCTGACTATTTCTGACCCCATGGACTGTAGCCCAGAAAGCTCCTCTGCCTGTGAAATTCTCTAAGCAAGAATACTTGCGTAAGGAGCCATTCTCTTCTCCAGTGGATCTTCCTGACCCAGTGACTGAACCTGGGTCTCCCAGCCTTTTAAAAAATCTTTTCACAAATATTTCACACAAATAAAATCATCTAGAAATTGAAGATTGACACAGTGAAGATATTTCAAAAAATAGTATATTTGGGACATTCATTTTGAGTGCTAAACAGTTCTGCTCAACTCCCCAATATTAAAACAGATTCAGTATTGTTTTGTCACTAAGCCATGTCCGACTGTTTTTGACCTCATGAACTGTAGTATGCCAGGCTTCCTGTCCTTCACTGTCTCCGGAAGCTTGCTCAAACTCATGAATCCATTGAGTTGGTAATGCCATCTAACATCTCATGCTCTGTTGCCCCCTGTTCCTCTTGCCAATATTAAGTTCTCTAAATTTTAAAAATATTCCATATTTTCCATGACCGTTTTTGTATAAACGATCACAATAAAACGCATGTCTTGTATGTATCAAGAATGGACTGATTAATGTGATTAGCAATTTACAACATGAAATGGAAATTTGTTCAGTTCCACCCAGGCCACTCCTTTTGCTGCCTGGATTTCATGTTATCATTGACTGGCACCTTCCTCTTTATAAAGACTCTTCGAGGACTCTTTCCCCCTACTTAATGACTCACATGTAAAATCATGAGTTACATTCTGTGCTCATTTTATCTGTTTGTTTTCATGAAGAATGATTATTCCGTGGTGTGAAATAATGAATATTCAAGTGGCAGGAAATCTGAATTTGTGAAACCATTTCTAAAGTTATTAACCACATCAGAATATTTTTGCTGAAATGAATGATACTGCACAAATTGCTGAGGTTTCCTTTGCTTTGTTTCCCTTCCCATAACCGCTTTAAAGTTTATTTGATGGTGCCTGGGTGGGGGGTTCCCTCAGGCCCCTGAAACAAACCTCAAGCATGACTGGATGCTCTTTTAATAAAATGTTAGATGGTCATTCGTAATTGTCTTCATTCCAAGATGTAGACTTGTCGGTCCCATAGAATCATCAAAATGGCAAAACTGAGTAAAAGTTTTCATGGTTTCCACCACTGGCTTTAACTTCCACCGTTAGGTAACCCAGGATATTTCTCAGACGGGAGCCAGATGTCAGCTCACTTCTTCCAACTGCTGGGACACCCTTTGAGCCCCAGGTTCCTGCCTACAGATTTTCAGTGAAGTCGGTGCACTTCTATAGCATCACCAGTTCTTAAAGCAACCCGGGAGAGCCCAGGACCACATCAGGATTTTCATGGACCCCAGGAAGTTTTGCCTTCATGAGCCTTTTCTCTACAAAAACATTAATGATTGTATTTTGTGACTCTCTTGGTATAAAGATGAATATAATCCAATCTGGATTGTGTTTCTTTTCTTCTACTGATTTTAAAGTAAATGAAACTGTCTTCATGGTTCCCTAGGCATTGTACTTCCTGAGCAGATTTGGGAAGCCATACTCCACAGATGTAACCAGTACAGTAAGTCTCCTATGTACGAACCTTCAAGCCGCAAACTTTGAAAGATGTGAATGTGTGTTCACGTGTCTAATCACATAAGTTAGTTCACATGTCTGGTGTACATTGTCACATGCATATATCCTTTACAGGTGGTTGTGCTTTTGTACACCTTATAGTACTTTATAGAGTGGGGCTTCCCTGGGGGCTCAGCAGTAAAGAATCTGCCTGCATGCAGGAGATGTGGGTTCCATCCTCGAGTCAGGATTCCCCTGGAGAAGGAAATGGCGACTCACCCCAGTGTTCTTGCCTGGAGATTCCCATGGACAGAGGAGCCTGGTGGGCTTCAGTCCATAGGGTCGCAAAAAAGGCAGACATGACAGAGTGACTCAGCAACAACAACCGTATAGAGTACAGTATTACAGTATCTTTATTTGAAGCACAGTATGTCTGGAGGCAAACGTGAAAGCAGCAGTATATAGCCAATTGGGTTAGTTGGATACCTACGCTAACTCTGTTGGACTTACAAACAAAATGAACTTATAAACGTGCTCTCAGAACAGAACTTGTTTGTATATAGAGGACTTACTGTATCTGAAACAAGTGAGACTGAGGGGCAGAGATGTTATAACAATGCAACTTTATATTTGTTTTTTCCCTATTACGCTACCAGATACCAGCCACGATGGTAATAAACACAACAGATACCTGATCTCTTCCATACTTGGTCAGATCAGATCAGTCGCTCAGTCGTGTCCGACTCTTTAAAACCCCATGAATCGAAGCACGCCAGGCTTCCCTGTCCATCACCAACTCCCAGAGTTCACTCAGACTCACGGCCATCGAGTCAGTGATGCCATCCAGCCATCTCATCCTCTGTCGTCCTCTTCTCCTCCTGCCCCCAATCCCCCCCAGCATCAGAGTCTTTTCCAATGAGTCAGCTCTTTGCATGAGGTGGCCAAAGTACTGGAGTTTCAGCTTTAGCATCATTCCTTCCAAAGAAATCCCAGGGCTGATCTCCTTCAGAATGGACTGGTTGGATCTCCTTGCAGTCCAAGGGACTCTCAAGAGTCTTCTCCAACACCACAGTTCAAAAGCATCAATTCTTCGGTGCTCAGCCTTCTTCACAGTCCAACTCTCACATCCATACATGACCACAGGAAAAACCATAACCTTGACTAGACGAACCTTTGTTGGCAAAGTAATGTCTCTGCTTTTGAATATGCTATCTCCATACTTGAATGTTGTACTAAAAAAAGGGGGGATGTAAAGGTAATGAGAATAATGTTAAGGCCAATGGTGCTAAAAAAAATAAAAAGAGAAAAGAAATCACAAATGCTTGAATTCGTTTATATGATAAATTCTCCTCTTTTCCAGGCCACATCCCACCTGGGAGAACACTGGCTCATGTTTGGCTTGCTAAGTGGTAGCCATGTTTCCCTTTCATGTTGATAATGAAAATAGAAAAGTCCTTGTTCACTTGGATGGGGCTCTACCTGGTTTAAGTGTCTGCAGCATTTACACACTTTGGCCAAATTTGATAGATTCTGTGATCCTAGGCTCAATTTCTTCATTTGTAACAAAGGTTTAGGAGAGATGGTCTCTAATGTGCCTGCTGCTCTATAACAACTAAGGGAGGCAAGGTAAAATGTATTTTTAAATATTAATGAATTTGATTTAAATCAATTAAGTGGACATAGACTATAAGTAAATATTGTTTCTTAAAACAAATGGAATATCTTATTCAGTTAACAATTATATCTTAAATGTCTGCTTAAAATAAATGCAATATTAAATATTGAGGTTGCAAGAAGGAATGCAACAACCATGGTCCCAGCAGTGCAGATGAAGTGTGAAAATCTGGTGATCAAATACATTGTCCTCTGCTCTACATGTTAGTATATTGAACATCACAGAGGCCAAGATTTTTATTACTGACTGAAAAATGAAAACAGTCTTTACATTGTATCTTAAGGTTAAAAAGTTTAAAAACAAAACAAAACCAGAAAGCACACTTTTAGAAGTTAAAGAATGTCATTGAAAACCAAACTGCCACTATACCCTGAACACTTGAAAACACATTTAAATTATTTCTATGAATTTGAATGACTCCTGTGTTTTCCTTCTAGGAAGGAATTTATTCTGTCAATGGGCCAGTAATGTGTCTTGCATTCTGCTGAATTTTAAATATTTTTGTATTTTTGTTAGAGAGCAAGGGTTATTCTCAAAGGTTGGAATTGAGTTTCATGTTGAATATCTAAGTACCACTTATATCTCACATCACAGAAAAAAACATACTAGACCCTGTTTAGTATTCAGTTCTGGAAACAAGAGAAAAACACACTTACTCCTGCTATATGCTGATAGGTTGTTTTGGCTTATAATAAAATTACTTTTCACTTAGAGCACTTTTCCTCTTAAAGGCTCAAAGAATTTTAATGCATGCTTAAGGGACATGTGTATCTCTATTTGGAATAATTTTTTCAAAAAGGTTATAAAGTTAAGTGTGACTTTTTCATGTATTATTATTATTTTGCTTCAATTCAAGCATCGTATTGATGCTGTGCCTGCTTATCTTCCCGTATTTCTTCCAGAGATCACTGAGTTCCTTCACCTTTCACCTACTCACTATTAGATCAAATCCCTGCCCATGTTTTTCTCAATTCATGGAACTCCTGGGCCTTTTACCCTCAAGCAACAAGTTCTGGCTATAAATTATGAAGGATGTAGTGTTTTTTATGCACTAATCACAGGAAGAGACAGAACAGCGGAGTACCTGGATCCTGGCTTTAGAGACTGAAAGACCTGGGCTCAGGTCTTAGGTGACCTGTAAAAACTGTGACTTTGGGGAAAATTACTGAATCACTCTTTGTGTCTGTTGCATTATCTATAATATTGGGATGTATTACTAGAAAATATACCTTATGTGGTTCTTTGAAGATGTGGCAGTTTGAAACATGATCCCCCCCCCCACCAATTTTTACACATTTCTCTCATGAAGGATTAAAGTCAATATTTCTTCCTATTTAAGTAAGTGAAAGTTGCTCAGTTGTGTCTGACTCTTTGCCACCCCATGGACTATACAGTCCGTGAATTCTCCAGGCCAGAATACTGCAGTGGATAGCCTTTACCTTTTCCAGGGGATCTTCCCAACCCAGGGATTGAACCCAGGTCTGCATTGCAGCTGGATTCTTTACCAGCTGAGTTACAAGAGAAGCCCAAGAATACTGGAGTGGGTAGCCTATCCCTCCTCCAGCAGATCTTTCCAACCAAGGAATTGAATTGGCGTCTCCTGCATTGCTGGCGGATTCTTTACCAACTGAGCTATCAGGGAAGCCCCTCCTCCTGTTTAATCTAGGCTTTACAGTCACTTCACCAATGTCAGGTTCTGGAGCCTTAAGAAAATAGCAACTCCACTTACTATCTCTTGGGATGCTTGTTCTAGGAACCCATCCACCATGGCGAGAAGTCCTGGATACTCATTAAATGAATGGTGTCTTGTTGCCCTTGGCCATGACTGAGCTCCCAACTGACCGCCAGCACCAGCTTGCCAGCCATGAAGTAACACATCCTGAAGGTGGATTCCCCAATCCCAGGGAAGCTACTCCAAGTGACACACCAAGGAACAGACATGGACGTTCTCTGCTGATTGCTGACTGAGCTCAAAACTGGTCAGTTGAGTAAGTGATTGTTGTGGTTTTAAGCCACTGTGTTTTAGAATGGTTTGTTATGCAGCAATTTTAATTGGAACAAAGACTAAGTGAGATACTGACATAACTCGCAGAGGTAAGCACACAGTAATCACTAAAAATTATCTCAAAAAATTTAGAAAAGGTGATTAAACTTGCACTTCAATATTCCAGAGAATGTTAAGGTTGAAAGAACCTTAGAGATTATCTAGGTGAGAGAGGACTAGCTGGCGGTCCAGATGGCTGACAGGTGTATTGTGTTTGGTGAATACGTTTTTGCTGAATAATGAGTGCTTGTCTAAAAATACATAACAGAAACAGTTTGATAAAATCATATCTACACCAACTGCATTTGAGACACTGCTGTTGTTCTTCTATTTCTTTTATTTGGCTTAATTGTGGCATGCAGGATCTTTAGTTGTGGCATGTGGGATCGAGGTCCCTGACCAAGAATCGAAACCGAGCCTCCTGCATTGGGAGCCTAGAGTCTTAACCCCTGGACCACCAGGGAAGTTCCTCTTCTGTATTTTTAACATTGGTTCCAACCACTAAATTAGTTTCATGACCCACTTTAAATGCTGATCTAATGTATTTAGAAATAGAGCTTTAAAAATCTTGTAGTTCCATGTTGTAAAATAACTGTAGAGAATGCTACTATAAGTCATTAAGTTGGTTTTTAACAGGCTAAAATGTGTTCATCAGAATTAATTTACAGTAGTCTGTAGGAAGGCAATGCAGTTGTTTAAAGGATGCCCTAGTTTTTAAAACATTCAAGTTTCTTTGGGGACTAGGCATTTTTTCCTTCAGAGATTGTAGAGCAATCATGTTGTTTTGCAGTTGTACCACACTTCTTTTTTTTACTGTAAGTTTATTAACTAAATCTAGTGACTGCCTTACTCACCATACTTGAGTCCAAATGACCTTTGACTGCTATTAAAATTTATACTTAAATTTATCCTTAAAGAATGATGATTTGAATGTCTAGGACATTCATAACATGTGCCATAAACTCTGAATGCAGTGCCCCCCAAAAATGACTTGCTGAATGTTTTCTATGGCTTAAAATAACTGTAGGATGACTTTGAAGGAACCATTCTTTAACTACATATGTAAATTTTGATGCTGTTCTCAGGGTCTGTGACATGCATGCTTGACTACATGCTAGCGTATATGAAAATGTGTGACTTTGTCCAGCCCTTTGAATCATGCATCCTTATTCTGGTTATTGACACATTTTTAGGAAAGTTTTCTGTAGCTTTGTGGTGAGAAAAGTTTGCATATCAACTTTTACAGAAATGATGGAGAGAGGGTAACTTTCCTTAAGATACATTGCAACATTCCTTCTCACTGGAAAAAAATTTCTCTTTCGCAGCTTTATGCTACACTCAAAAGATATTGAAGACATACTTTCATCCTATATTCGCAAATTGTTGAAATAAAGGCTACATAAATGGAGTTCTAATTAAATGTAATGGATCACAAAACATGGCATAAAGATAAAAAGGAAATTTTATTACAAATGATAAATATGTATTGTAAAATAATATAAGCTCTTGGTTTAAATCTTTATATAATTGTATCAGATGAAGATTCTTAGTCTCTAGAGCAAATCACAGTTAATCATTTCTACTAATATCCTGGGAACATTTAGAACATATAATATTTTTATGCTAATGGAATGCACACTGCTCAAATCCTCTTTCTTTTGCCTTTTTTAATTTAAAATTTATCTTGCAGATCTTTCACATCAGAGTGCATATACTTGCCTCATTATTTTCAATAGATACATATTACTTCATGGTGTATTAAGTGAGAGACTCTTTCATCCCAGTAACTCAAACAAGGAAGACATTCGGTTATCTTTATTTTTCTTTAGTTCAGCTTCATTTTATTTTAGGATTCTATTCCCCTGCATAGTCCAAACTTAGTCTCTGCCGATTCTGTCTGACGTTTAGTGGAGTTCTGTGAAGCTTATGTAGAACAGAGGTTGTGGCTACAGAGTCTTATCTTTAGTTGTTGACTTTCCATGCTGACAGTTGCTGAGGTATATTTGTCCCATCTGGTCCTCCATCTCTGATCCATATAGATCTCTGATGATCTTCCCTGAGTCCCACCCCAGTCCCATTAGATCCTTTGAATCTCCTACGCACATCTGTGCCACTCTCACACATAAGGGATTATTGTGCCATGCCCTGGTTTGGGGGAGATGTTGCAGACTCGCTCAGGCCCATCTTTTAGTTGCACCATGCAGCCATTCCATCCTTACTCTTCGAGCACTGTGTCAGGATACTCTTAAAAGGGAGATGGGGATGGGGGAGGGTTTGGTCTTTTCTAAGCATTTACCTAAGAAGCAGATTTTCTTTTCTCTAAGACTCAGCAAAGTAATCTGGCTTTTGCTACTTCCTACCACTAGACTCATCCTTCTGAGGAAGCTCCTTTCCACCTTTTATATTATACAAATAAGTTATTTATATAATATGTAGCAACTTATGTTCAAGCTCCCCTTCTGACTTCCTCACTTTGCCAAACCAGGAAGTTTTTTTTATCTATGGAGAGACAGGTAAGTTTTTCTCATTTACTGTAGAAGCTTCTAAATATCAGGGTCAAGGCTTTTGAAACTTTTTGAAACTCAAAAGCCAAATGTGTTCTACTTGTTTGACATTTGCATTCTACTCTGCCCTTTGATTTCTGAAGCAAGGCATGCAGTACACCAAAGAGGAAAGAAATTCAAGCAAATAGCCCTCCCCAAAGAGATAATATTGCCAAATGTTATCTCATATATGTGTATTTATAACTCTTTATAGGTAGTAATATTTTGTCTCAGCTACAAGCTGCAATAAATATCCTTGCCCGTATAGCTTGAAAATGTATGTACAAATATAATATTGACAATAAAAATCCTAACACTGGAATCCCTGGAAAAAAGAGCAAGGGCGAGTGTGTTGTAAACATTAATGGACATCACCACATCTCGCCTCCAGAAAGGCTACAAGACCGTAATCTTGAGTACAAGTGCCTGTTTCATCCACTAGTTTTTTATCACCTATTTAAAATTTTCCCAACCTGTTAGCTGAAAGTATTATCTCTTTATTTTCTGATTTTCCATGACTCTAATTAAAAGAGAGATTGAATGTATTCTCATACATGTTCTAGCCTTTTGTGTTCCTTCAATTGCTTATTTTTTCTATTTGTCCATTTTTTGGAAAAACAAAACAAAAACAAAAACACCAAAGTATAGTTGATTTACAATGGTGTATTTAATTTTTGCTTTACAGCAAAGTGACTCAGTTTTACATATTTATATTCTTTTCATATTATTTTCAGTTGTGGTTTATCATGGGATATTGAATATAGTCCCCTGTGCTTTACAGCAGGACCTTATTGTTTAACTATCATGTATATAATATAATAGTCTGCATCCCTTCAAGTGCTTATAGTTTATGGATATGAAAAGATGGTGTTAAATAAGCCTAAAGTGTTTAAGTAGAATTTTTTTTCAAGAGTTATACATTGATTGCTTGATGTTTGTTTTGGGAGACAGATTGTATAAAATTTAATGCAGCTACTGCTTCCCAGTCTTTTCTGCATTTGACCTCAACTGAGTCACTATTACACAGGGAGGGTTAGGAGCAAAATAAGTCTGAAGGTGAAAAACTGAGTCACTAACCCAGAGGCAATAATTATGCTCCAAAAATGTTATGATGTCTCCACTCTGCAAACACAGAGCTAGTTCTCATCAAAATGGCATTTAGTCCAATGGTTACCTGATAGAGTCATGTGAGACAGCTTACAAAGCCGATGAGTGGCCCTTGAGCATGTGTCATTATGCAATATTCCAATAACTAATTAGCACAATGGATTTTGGTCTCAATTCAAGTGCTGCAGAACATCCATTTCATATGTCCCATGTTTGTCACTGCCTCAGAGAATTTCCATTAAAGTAGGTTTGCTCCCAGTAAGAATTCCACAGAGAAGCTAAGACATGTAAGAATTTTAGGAACATTGAATGAGGACCGATTGCCAACTGTGTGATTATTTTTTCAACACCTTAATCATGTAACATCTAAAATATCTGACTTCTTTGTCTTCAGATCTTTTCCACCTCTATTTCTTAGGTTTTCTAATTGCTGTTGTTGTTGTTGTTTAGTTGCCAAGTCGTGTCCAGCTCTTTTGCAACCCCGTGGACTGTAGCCTACCAGGTTTCTCTGTCCATGGGATTTCCCAGGCAAGAATGCTGTAGTGGGTTGCCGTTTCCTTCTCCAGGGAATCTTCTTGACTCAGAGATCAAACCTGAGTCTCCTGCGTTGGCAGGTGTGTTCTTTACCACTGAGCCACCAGAGAATCCCTTTCAGCTTCATACTTACCTATTTTTTTTAACAAAATCAGCATCCTGTCTCCTAGCTAGAAAGCACCTTACAATCTGAGTAACTCTGTACAACCACCACCTTTCCCTTTTATCTTGATAATAGTGGTTACCATGTCCTGAAGCCATGCTATGTGCCAGGCAGTGCTGCTAGCTCATTATCATTACCCCCTTTTTATAAATAGAGCCTAACACTCAGAGAGGTTGGAAAACTTGCCCAAAGTCAACTTTGAGTAAGTTGCAGAATCAGCATTAGCAGATTTGGAGGTCTGATATATTCTGCAAAGGAAAAGGAAGGACATTTTTGTTATGAGATATGGCATTTCTCAGAATAAATTTTGTTGGATCTGCTACTTAATCACCAACAATGCCAAGGCCTCTCTGTACATTACTCTGCCTCTGTATACTTAGCTGTCCCTTCAGTGCTCTGACTACTTCTGTTTAATCCCGTTTAAAGATTATAAGGATGAATAAGGAAGCCTGTGCTGTATGACCCTTAGCTTTTCAAACGTGGAGAAAAATGCCTTGTAAGGAATAGAGTGAATTCTTGACTCCTCAACTCATTTTTTTGAGCACATTTTCCTCATGGAAATGGCTATAGATGGACCCCTTCCTCTGCTGCCTTCTCCTTCTGCCCCCAGAGTCCTGTAACCCATCAACTAATCATATTTAGGCTGATTTATGAAAAGAACTTGGAAACTTGGAAAGAGAATTAACCTGGAGGAAGGGGCCTAGAAATAGACCAAATGTTGTACTTAGACTGGATGATGGAGCCCTTTGAAAATATCTTTAAAGGACAAGAGTTTCAGGAAAGCATTACTCCGTAAGTGTACATTTTGACAACCTTCTGGGATAGTACCTTGGCTTGACTGTCACACTCTATAGCCAGTGACATTAGTGACCGAATTCCATGCTTCGTAATGCAGCCTCAAGCAAGCCTGATGGTCATCAAATCCCTAGTTGTCCTTATCAGAAGTAAATATAAAATTTCATTTTCAAGGATTTTCAGACAGGGATATTAGCTTTCATACTATCTGAAGACTTTAGACTGAAGTGACCCGTTTAATATAATTTCCTCATTTTGCAAAATGTAAGGTTCATAAAGGAAAACAGTTTGTCCAGGAACACACAGAAACAATTTTTTTCTACTCATAATTCTGAACTAATATATAGAAGAGAATTTCAGTTCAACATTTGTGATTCATATTAATACATAAGTGTTATAGAAAACTCAAATGTCCCTGAGAAGCATTTTTCCTTTGTCATAGCTAACATTTATTGAACTCAGTACAATGCCAATTACATTATTGATCTTTGTCTGCACTGTCATTTAGCTTTACAGTAACACTGGGAAGAAGGAAATTGTATAAATCCCCATTTTATAGGTGAGATAAGAAAGTCTCAGAGATTTCAAGTCATTTGTCAATGGCTAATGTACAGAACTTATCCCAGTCTTCAAATTCCAAAGTCATACAGGCTCTTAACTATTGTGATGTGCTGAGACCCTAAACCGCATTTGAAATATTTAAGGGAAATTAAGGGAGGAAGCACAAGCTGGAATCAAGATTGCAGGGAGAAATATCAATAACCTCAGATATACAGATGACACCACCCTTATGGCAGAAAGTGAAGAGGAACTAAAGAACCTCTTGATGAAAGTGAAAGAGGAGAGTGAAAAAGTTGGCTTAAAGCTCAACATTCAGAAAACTAAGATCATGGCATCTGGTCCCATCACTTCATGAGAAATAGATGGGGAAACAGTGAAACCAGTGGCTGACTTTATTTTTCTGGGCTTCAAAATCACTGCAGATGGTGATTGCAGCCATGAAATTAAAAGACGCTTACTCCTTGGAAGGAAAGTTAAGACCAACCTAGATAGCATATTCAAAAGCAGAGACATTACTTTGCCAACAAAGGTCTGTCTAGTCAAGGCTATGGTTTTTCCTGTGGTCATGTATGGATGTGAGAGTTGGACTGTGAAGAAAGCTGAGTGCCGAAGAATTGATGCTTTTGAACTGTGGTGTTGGAGAAGACTCTTGAGAGTCCCTTGGACTGCAAGGAGATCCAACCAGTCCATTCTAAAGGAGATAAGTCCTGGGTGTTCTTTGGAAGGACTGATACTAAATTGAAGCTCCAATACTTTGGCCACCTCATGTGAAGAGTTGACTCACTGGAAAAGACCCTGATGCTGGGATGGATTGGGGGCAGGAGGAGAAGGGGATGACAGAGGATGAGATGGCTGGATGGCATCACCGACTCGATGGACATGAGTTTGAGTGAACTCCAGGAGATGGTGATGGACAGGGAGGCCTGGCGTGCTGCGATTCATGGGGTCGCAAAGAGTTGGACACGACTGAGTAACTGAACTGAACTGAACTGAAGGGTCCAACCTCAGAGGGCTTGCCTGTACTCTTCCACCTCTTGGGATACTCTTTCTCTAAATATCCATGAGGTTTAAACATTCACTGACCTCAAGTTTCTGCTCAAATGTCACATTATCAGTGAGGATTTTTCCAGCCACTTTGTAAAATACCCAGCCACTGTACTCCCACATTTCTGATCCCCTTCAGCCTGCCTCATTTTTTTGCATAGAATGTATTATCAGACATATGCATGTCTGCATTATGCACGTACTTCTGCATTGTAGCCGTCTTTCCTCACTAGAAATGTCATTTCTGTGAGGTCGGGAACTTGAATCTGTTCCCTGCATCTCCAGTGCCTGGAAGAGTGCCTTCTAGGAGGAGATGCTCACAGGATATTTGTAGCATGAATAAGTGAGTGAATGAATGAATGAGTCAAACAAGTTCAGATACATGTCTATCATCAGCCTCATACAATATTTTTCGGGAGCAGTTGGGGGATTCCAGGAAGTCTAATTTAAAAGGTGTCTGATTGTCTTCAAAAACATCCAGTAGAATAAAAGAAAATTTAATTGTGTCAGGCGCTGGTATTAAAGCACAGGAGGGCATCCATTTTTCTTCAAGCCCTGACAGCTGGGAGAAGAATGTACAAGTCTGCGCTCCTTGTCTGTCCTTGATTCCCTTCTTCCTTGCATAGCTCTGTATATTTAAATCATTGCAAATACTCATTCTGAGAAATGTAGAAGCAGCATTTTTTTCCCTTTTCATAAGCCAACACTTATTCCTAGTTGAGTAATGTTTAGCGATGAAATGTCTTTTGATGCTAGTACTTATCAGTGTTTCTGAAATATACAGTATAGTTAAATTACTTAGAGGTTGTGCTTTAGTCAGGAGCAAATTTAATGAATATTTAAGCTGTTCATTGTGAAGAAATGAAAAAAGATTGTAGGAATATTTTTATAGCCTCAAAAGTCATCCAGAAGAGGGTGCTAATGTTCTTTATGAAGTATGCATACAGGCACACACTCATACACACACTAAACAAAGCTTTCTTACACAAGTGATCAAGTGATAATAACTCTATACACTGAACATTGAGTAGAGAATTTATAAACACAGGCAGTTCAAAAGTAAAAACAATTGCCTAATGATAGCACTAAAGTTTTTAAAAATTGGGACACTTTATAAAATCTACCTCAGTTTTGGACAGGTTAGTTAACAATTAACCGTATCACCACCAAAAGTAGCATATTTTCTATCACTCAAAATGCCCACCAGAAATAATAGTGATATTTCTTTAAACGATTCACCTCTGTCAAAAGATAAACAGGAAAAAAAATTGCTTAAATTATAGCCAATATCTTTTAAATAAAAAAGTCACACTTTTTGTTTGATTCCTTGCATATTCTTCACTCAAAGGCTTTTCTTTTGAGGGTAGATGAAGATGACTACTAGTTATTGCTTAATTCTGATTCCAGAAAAATCATGTTATAGTTTCTATTCATCAGCTCCAAATGAATACAGCTTTTTAACATTGACATCTTTTCTGGTTCACTTACTCAAAATTGAAATTTCAGAAAGGATGAAATTTCCATGAAGTAAGGAATTCTCAAAATTCTTTCTACTTGTGCTTTGGAGGTATTAGTTGAAGACAGCCATGGCAAAAACCCTTTTCATTTCTGTTTCAAATGTGCCCTAATTTCTCTTCCTTCTGCTAGGTTTTCCGAGCTCCTGCCTTGATAGTTCAGGCAATTTGTACTTTGATGATTTCTCATTTCTTTGAAGCAGAACAGTCATGTGAATGGCAAATTTTCTTGAGCAAAATAAATGGAAGTAAGAGGAGGTTTTGATGTCTGCCTCAATGAGTTACTTAGAATACAAATGAGAAAAGCCATTCCAACCCGGAAAGCTACTTTCACATTCCGCTATTAGCTTCTAGGCATAGCAGGTTTGAGAGGATATAGGCATTACACAAAGCTCAGTATATGGATGGTCTTAAATGAAGTTCCCTTTCGCTTGTAGAACAGGACTCTGACTGGAAGGAAACAATGCCTCTGCCTGAAAGAGGAGTCTGTTTAGTCATTCACATACAAAATGCACATGCCATTTTCAAGCCAACATTGACGAGCCAGCTAAAGTGGAGGAACTCAGGCAGATGGGAGAGTGTGAGAACACTGCAGACACCAGAGCCTCTGATACTTATCTGCCCTTATGCTGAAAGTCGTCGCAGCAACTTAACCTGAATTCATCAGCGTGGGTGAGCTGAATCCATCCCTTGGCTTTTGTTCTCAGATCTGTTCATTCTCTGCCCTTCTCTCCTTGGTTGTGCGTTGGAGGATACTACGTTTCCCAGGCTGTCTTGCTTTCAGCTTGTGGATGGATTTAGCTAATGGAAGGCTCTATGGAAGCATGGAGAACCAGAAGGGAAAAAGTCAAAATACCTACCCCTCTGCTCTGTTTCAGGTGGCAACCCCAGTGATGGCTACAATACCTGTGTGGCTCCAGTTCCTGGAAAATGTTCACTCCTTCCATGGTCTCAGTTCTCATCAGAAAGGCCCACCAGGGACCCTGAGCTCTGATACAGCCACCTCCTACTTTTCTCACTCCAGCCCTAGGCTGATAATAGCTCTCTTGCTTTTGCTAAATGCAGAGTTGCTTCATCCCTAGCTATTCTATCATCTGAGTAAGCAGTCCTTTGTACTCGATTCCTTTGGTTTCAAATATTTAAAGGGCTCTCTTTTTACTGATATAGAAAACTATCTTTTGTGCTATAGGATATTTGGAGAGGACATACTGTTCTAATTTAATCCAAATATTTTAATGCATAACTTCTTTAAACCAATCTGGTCGGGCAGTGAAAAAGCAAAGATTTGTTTAAAAATATATCTTCACCACCAGTTGCTGCCTTGCCACTGCACACACACACCACCCATATATATAACTCTGACGAACTTATCCCAATATGACACTTCTGGGATGGTTATAGTTAACACATTTTTTGTATTATTATTCAACTTTCAAATGTTTATGGATTATTAAATGTATGTCAGGAAAGAAACAACCTTCATGCTCCTCTCTTGAAGAAGGTGTAGTAAGAGACAGAATTACTGATTGAATTGTTTATACCTCACCACTTTGAATATATTATTCCACTGTCTTTAATTCATTGTTCTGTATTCATCGGTGCAATGGGAATAGTAAGGGTATTTTTTTCCCCGTCAGATTGTTATGAACATTAAATGAAAGATACTTAAAAATACTGCCCAGCCCACAGCAACCACTCAAAAATATTAGCTCTTACTGTTGACTGAAAGTCTTTAGTCAATTGAATAGTCGTTCCTTTGTAGGAATATGTCTTTTAGTCTCTGGTAGCTTATAAGACTGGAGAAGGCAATGGCACCCCACTCTGGTACTCTTGCCTGGAAAGTCCCATGGACGGAGGAGCCTGGGGGGCTGCAGTCCATGGGGTTGAGAAGAGTCGGACACGACTGAGCGACTTCACTTTCACTTTTCACTTTCATGCATTGGAGAAGGAAATGGCAACCCACTCCAGTGTTCTTGTCTGGAGAATCCCAGGGACAGGGAAGCCTGGTGGGCTGCTGTCTATGGGGTCTCACAGAGTTGGACACAACTGAAGCGACTTAGCAGCAGCAGCAGCAGCAGCAGCAGCTTATAAGAATTTTGCTTGTCTTTGATTTTCTGAAGTTTTATTGCAGTGATTCTTTTAGACATGCATTTGTTTTTGTTTGTCCTAAATGGATCTTGGGATGCTCCCTAAGGCTTAGGATGCCTTAGATGATTTTTTTTTTCAATCCTGGAAAATCTCAGCCATTTTTTCTTACAACTTTGGGTCTCCCACATTCATGTTATTTTATCCTAGAACTTCTATCAAGCATATATTAGAGCCCATCTTCCTGTTTTACATGCCTCAACTTCTCTTGTTTTTCTCTTCCACACTCTAGGTCAGTTCCTTAGGTCTGTGTTTCAATATATACATTATTTTTCTGTATGTATTTGTACTGTTGTTCAACCAGTTAATTGATTTTTTAAAATTGTGATGATTTTATGATGATCATTTAAAGATTTCCATTGTATCCTTTCTCATTTTGCGTATCTGTTTTTTATACTGTTTTGTGCTTGCTTTATCTCTGTTTTCACTTTACCTATGTAAACATTTAAAAAATAATTATTTAAAACTTCTTTTAGACAGGCCCATCATTTCTTGTTCTTAATGTACAATTTTTTCTTTATGTTGCACAATCTTATTCTCCATCCCAGTAATTCACTTCCTTCCATGGAATCTTCATCTGGGTGCTCATCTTTAGTAGAGACTCAATTCCCCAGCATCCTGGCTTTCCTGAACTGTGGAATTCTCCTAGTTGGGTTAGGCTGGCTTTGCTTCTTCTGAGAATTCATGGATTTCAGTTATTCTATGTCCATTTTTTTGGGTTAATTTCTCGTTTAGGAACTTCTGCTCCACACTGATGATATGAATTTGGACCTGCTCATTCATGTGATAATGGGTTTGAATTTCCTGGGTTATTTTCTTCTAAACTCAATCCTGCATATAAGGCAAGCTTCCTTGCTCCTTTCCCCACCTGGCAGGGATGGCGTTTGCCTGTCCCTGTGAGTGCTGACTTGTTGCAGATATCGAAACTCTGGTTTCGTGTGTGACTAGCGTCTGTGCCCTACACTACCTTGTATGCACAGGCATCCAAACCCCCAAACGCAGCTACTAGAGCCTGTACCTGCTTCTCATAAGACCCTAACACATTTTCACTTAAGCCCCTTATCACTTCTTTGATTTTGTGTTTGCTTTGCATTTCTGAAAGTGAGTATTTCTGTCTTCTGGTTTTTAATTTGCATGTATGCACCTTTTACTTTCTTATATAATATTTTATGAATTCAGAATCTAATTGGGAGTGGAGAATCCTTTCCTCAGTTTTATTCCCTATATTGACTGCAGTGAAATAAAAAGTGCTTGGTGATTACAGAAAGATTCTTTCATAGAGTGTTGCCTATGCAGTCTCAGAACCACCTGGAAGGGGGTGGAGAAATAGTCTACTACCAGAAAGAAGAGCATGCTACCCTTAGCTGATCATAAATCCATAAGGAGCTCATGAAATGATGCAAAGGATTTATTTTCTCATCAATAATGAATTCATTTGGTATGCTTTTGGCTGCAGGTAACAGAAAATTCAACTAAAATTGGCTTAAACACTAAGAAAGACTAATTTTCTTATCAATATCAGAACTAAAAATGGGGCCATTTCAGAGTGGGTGAACTCAGTGGCTTGACTTCATTATTGCTCCAGCTTAAATTCTTCTTATATGTCTTGCTTTCTCCGCATAATCATGAGATGACAGCAGCAGTCTCCAGCATGTCCACCTAAATACATATCAAGATGGAGGAAATGGAAGAAGGGAACTTATTTCTTCCAAAGATCTCTCTTTTTAAAAGAAAGGAAGAATTTCTAGAAGTCCTTGTGGTGTAACCCTCATCTCTAATTAACTAGGAATGTGTTGTAGGCTCCTTCTCAAACCAATCACTGGCAAGGGAAATAGTTACCCCAAATGGCAGACATCATGTTAGACTGACTTTGAGGTTGGTATGAGTCCAGACGTCCCTGAAGTACAGGTCTTCCTCAGAACTTAACAATATCAGAAATCTCTTACCTTGGAGATCAGGAAATAGCTCTCAGGCAAGGTCAGGTGCTCCGAGTAGACATTAAGTCCAGATCTCTTTGCCTCCTGTGTTTGCCAATCCTGTCTCCTGTCC
Organism: Bos javanicus; assembly: GCF_032452875.1. Taxonomy (NCBI): domain Eukaryota; kingdom Metazoa; phylum Chordata; class Mammalia; order Artiodactyla; family Bovidae; genus Bos; species Bos javanicus. The sequence continues at coordinate 38,157,899 of NC_083889.1, forward strand.
CGGCCCCAGCCCTGCGAAGGCACAAGCAACCTTCGACACTGCCACTGTTTCTATCTCTGCCCTGTAAGAGTGATGGTGAAACCTCGTATCAGTACCACCTTACAGCCTATGGAAGGCCTAGATGGTTTAACGTCTTCACACTGAACCATACATGGGCTAAGTAGGCTCCATACTCATCCCTGTCCTGCTTTAGAAATTCATCTTTCAGAAGTCCATGGCATTATCTAGAGGTGGACACATGGGTATCATTGGATGGGGACAGTATAAAGTCTTATGGCATAGGGGAATGCTACTACTGTGGGAAAATTAGCTGGTGATGTACTGGTAGGACATGAACAGGGTTTCCATCTGGTGCAAACTAGAGTCCCAAATGGCAAAGGCTGCATGGCCTGCATTACAAGTAATGCCTCCAAGACTCTGTGGGTCATGGACCTTTTAGCATGTTTCCTTTACAACTATCCTCCTCTTGGTTCACTCACTGGACATGTCCTGGGTTATCAGACAGTGCCTTCTAGAACAAGTGCCATATGGTGAGATCACTTGTATTTATCAGTCACCTCACTTAATTTCTCCACCTCCAGAACCACCTCCACATCTTGTTTATCCTTCCACACAAAAACTATCTCTTCTTTTATTTCCTTTTAGACTTCAGGGGACCATACGTACAGAGCACAAATCATAAGCCATAGGAAAAACTGTTTCTCTTTCAATGAGTGCAGGAAAAACTCCCTTTAACGTTGTCTGTGTGATGAGGGAGATCATTTGTTTTTCTCCTAGAGTGTAGACTAGGGAGGTGAGTGCCCTGTTAAAGTGGGATGAATGCTTCTAATACAAAAAAGTGAAAAATATAAATGAGTTAAGTTTTTAGAATAAGATTGCACATTTGTATCCTGTTAAATAAATAAATTTTTTTCTTGCCAGTATTGATTGCTTTGCAAGATATGGCCTTAATCCTTTTTATATTTTTTAAAAAATAGTTTAAAAACACTCATGAGCAGTGAAGCAGTAAGATATAATGGAATAAATAAACGCCTGCCTCATCTCACATAGGTCTGTATAGTCAGAGCTATGGTTTTTCCAGTAACCATATGTGGATGTGAGAGTTGGACTGTAAAGAAGGCTGAGCACTGAAGAATTGATGGTTTCAAACTTTGGTGCTGGAGAAGACTGGGTGTCCCTTGGACTGCAAGGAGATCAAACCAGTCAATCCTAAAGGAAATCAACCCTGTCGACCCTAAAGGAAATTCATTGTAAGAACTGATGCTGAAGCTGAAGCTCCAATACTTTGGCCACCTGATGCGAAGAGCTGTCTCATTGAAAAAGACCCTGATGCTGGGAAAGATTGAAGGCAGGAGGAGAAGGGGATAACAGAGGGTGAGATGGTTGCATGGCATCACTGACTCGATGGACATGAGATTGAGCAAACTCTGGGAGATAGTGAAGGACAGGGAAGCCTGATGTGCTGCAGTCCATGGGTTACGAAGATTTGGACACGACTTACCAACTGAACAGCAACAACATGTATGTATGACTCCGGCCTAATTAAACTGAATCTCCTTAGCCCAATAGGGATAGAAAGAAAGAAATGAGGTTTTTAAGGAGCTAAGTCCCCCTCATAATACTTTTCTATAAGTCTTTTAAGCATTAAACCATTGCTTAACGATGGTAAGACACCTGCGTAACACCTATTACGGTGTAGAGAAGGTGGATATGAAGGAAAGGTGCCAGAGTATTAGATGAAAGTGTCCACAAGGACGGATGTTGAGTCCACATCTATAGAGAGCTGGAAAACACATACCACAGCTTACACTCAACGGACAGGAGCCCACACTTCACAGCCTAATTTGGTCAGTCCCATAGGAAGATAGTCTGTTTCCCTTGATTCTCTAGAACAATGTCTCTCAATCTTGGTTTTGATCACACCTAAACATCTAAACTCTGGGAGACTTAAACTTTTTGAAAGTTCAAACTAAATTAAATATTATGATTGAAAACATAACAAAGCAGTGATAATTTTAGAATCCAGTCTTTAAACATACCATAACTTCCTCCAAGACACAAATATACTGAATTATCCTCTACCACCTTTGAAAACTCACTGTTGTGAAATAACATCCTCCCTCCTTTGCTCTCTGAAATTATGCCTTTAGGGGTCTGTTTTGTTTCACTTTGATCCCTATTAAATACAAATAACCTCTAAGAATGTTGAAACATATAACCTCATCAGCCACTAAAATTAAGTGAATAAATGTCAGATCTCTTCTTATTGGAGATCACAGAATTCATTTAATAGTACTACAAATCCACTGGTACCTAAAACTCCCTGTTTTATAGCTGCCTTTGTGTTTAACCTAACACAGAGGTTTTGTGTGTGTGTGTGCGTATGCTTACATTAGATACCACTGGGAGGTAGGTCAGGGGAGACGGAGAGTGGAAAAGAAGGAACTGCTGATGAGTAAAAGGGTCAAAACCAGCAAGGCTAAATAATGTTGCCTCTTCTCTGTGGCAGATTGAAACTGACTCACAGAAAAAAAAATGGAATTATTTGTTTAAATGGAGCTTTTTTGCTTCTTAAAATGAAATAGAGTGACTTCGAGTTAGGGCAAGATGGTGTAGAAGAGTTTCTACTTGCTCCTTCCCACTCCACAGAAATATAAACCCTGGAAATAGCACAAGCTGTAAGAGGAAGGTGAGATGGTTTTCTCAGGACTTAAGGAACAAAATAATTGCAGGGTGTCCCCTGACAGAGGCAGATGACCCAGACCCATTGTATCCTAATCCCTGATCTAACAAGAGAATGCAGCTCAGGTAGGGTTTTTCTTCCCTCAGGTGGAAAGAGTGCTGTTGACAATATCAGCATAAACCAAGCAGACCAAAGTAACACCACAAAGGCTCACAACCCACAAAGTAATCCAAGACCTGTAAATGACACCTGAATGGATGACTGCCTGTTAAAATGGAAGATTTCTATGGGACCCAGAGTTCTAACATAGTAGACAAAATGTCCACGTTACAGCTTGAAATCATGTCATCCCAGTTCAGTTCAGTTCAGTTCAATTGCTCAGTCGTGTCTGATTCTTTGCAACCCCATGGACTGCAGCACGCCAGGCCTCCCTGTCCATCACCAATTCCTGGAGTTTACTCAAACTCATGTCCATTGAGTTGGTGATACCATCCAACCATCTCATCCTCTGTCGTCCCCTTCTCCTCCTGCCTTCAATCTTTCCCAGCATCAGGGTCTTTTCCATTGAGTCAGTTCTTCGCATCAGGTGGCCAAAGTATTGAAGTTTCAGCTTCAGCATCAGTCCTTCCAGTGAATATTCAGGACTGTTTCCCTTAGGATGGACTGGTTGGATCTCCTTGCAGTCCAAGGGACTCTCAAGAGTCTTCTCCAACACCACAGTTCAAAAGCATCAATTCTTTGGCACACAGCTTTCTTTTATAGTCCAACTCTCACATCCATACATGACTACTTGAAAAACCATAGCTTTGACTAGACAGACCTTTGTTGGTAAAGTAATGTCTCTGCTTTTTAGTATGCTGTCTAGGTTGGTCATAACTTTCCTTCCAAGGAGTAAGCGTCTTTTAATTTCATGGCTGCAGTCACCATCTGCAGTGATTTTGGAGCCCCCCAAAATAAAGTCTCTCACTGTTTCCATTGTCCCAAGAACCAGGAAAATCACAACTTGAGTGAGAGAAGACAACAAACAGATGGCAACATCCATGGAAATAAATCAGAATTGGAATTATCTGACCAGAATTTTAGAGCACTCATTATAAAAATGATTTAGCAATCAATTATAAATTCTCTTGTAATAAATGGAAAAATAGAAAGTTTCAGTAGGGAAATAAAATTATTTTTAAAATGGAGATGATAGAACTCGAGGATACAACAGCACCAATGAATAATTCACTGGATGGACTCAAGAGAAGAGTAGAGATGACACAGGAAAAAAGTGGTGAACTTGAGGACGCAGGAGGACTCACCCAATCTGCATGAGAGTGAAACTAAACTGGAAAAACAGTAAGGCAAATTGAATAAGGATTGCTCTATGTTATTTGTTACAATTACATGTGAACCTACAATTACATCAATAAAAACTTTGTTAAAAAACGAAATAGCTTTTTATTATCCTATTAATAATTGAAATTTTAACTACTGTATTTTACTCTCGCCTGTAAAAAAGCATATTTTATGAGAAACAAGCCATCAGCACAGACCAACTGACTCAGAGCAGAACATAATGCACTCTGTTAACAGGAACTCTGACTATAGGCAAGTCACCATTTGCATAGATATTGAAAAATACATTTCAGAGCTTAGAAGATCGACTTTTCTTATTTAACAGTTCCACAGAGGGGCAGCTCCAGACTTTCTATAGAGCACACCCTTCTTAGAGACAGCTTTTGTTCATTTTATAAATTGGGGCAAGCCAAGCTACTAATCACTGCAGATGGTGACTGCAGCCATGAAATTAAAAGACACTTACTCCTTGGAAGGAAAGTTATGACCAACCTAGATAGCATATTCAAAAGCAGAGACATTACTTTGCCAACAGAGGTCCATCTAGTCAAGGCTATGGTTTTTCCAGTGGTCATGTATGGATGTGAGAGTTGGACTGTGAAGAAAGCTGAGCACCCAAGAATTGACACTTTTGAACTGTGGTGTTGGAGAATACTCTTGAGAGTCCCTTGGACTGCAAGGAGATCCAACCAGTCCATTCTGAAGGAGATCAGCCCTGGGATTTCTTTGGAAGGAATGATGCTGAAGCTGAAACTCCTATACTTTGGCCACCTCATGCAAAGAATTGACTCGTTGGAAAAGGCTGATGCTGGGAGGGATCAGGGGGCAGGAGGAGAAGGGGACGACAGAGGATGAGATGGCTGGATGGTGTCACTGACTCGATGGACATGAGTCTGAGTGAATTCTGGGAGTTGGTGATGGACAAGGAGGCCTGGCGTGCTGCAATTCATGGGGTCGCAAAGAGTCGGACACGACTGAGCGACTGAACTGAACTGAACTGAAGCTACTAAAAGACTACTACATCAGAATATGAATTCTTTTCTTCCATCTTCTGTTGTTTTGACCCTGAAACATGCAAGGTAGAAGTTTTTGGTTCTGTAGTCCTAAATCTTCCCTCCAGTGGTATCCAGAGATCTCACTACTGTCTCCAACCAAGCTTTTGTCAGAAATAAAGTTGACATTTTGATCTTTAGTTCCCAAGTATTTCTGAACTTAGGTAAAAAAGAAGGGGCTTGAGGTCAGCCTTATGGTTGGGAAGTGGAATAATCACGGCCATTGGCCAACAATATTGCAGACTGTCTCTACACAGCAAACACTTGGAAAAAATGGCATATGGAGAAGGGATAGAATAAATGCAGTTCACAGAACAACTCTTGATGCTCCTGCCATTGATCTCGATTTCGTGTAGCATTGTCCTTTTCAGCTTCATTGATGATAACGAAAAATGGTATGATATTTCCAATCAAGTTTAAGTTGGAGGAAGGTATGTTTCATGTAGAATGAATAGCATGTTTAAAAATTCAGAATCAATTTCCTAGACTCTATTTAGGATTTAAAAGAGTTCTAGGTGGAATTTAATGGTGGCAGTAGTATTAATATGGGGGCAGAGGCAAAGAGTAACAGAATCGCCAGGGTCCACATGGCTGAGGATGTAGGGTCTGGACCATGTACGGCCTTGTGTGTGGGGGGCAAAAGAACATGATCCTTACCTTGGAGTTGACAGGGAGCTGATGATACTTTCCTCTTATTTGAGAGGAAGAAAAGAGAATTTTAATTTGAATCTCTCCTCAAGGTTTAGAGATTCACCTCCCAACTATATACTAGATTCATGATATTGCCCACATCCATTCCATGCCTCTCAGGGAGCTAGAACATTGGTTTTCAAGTTCCTGTGAGTTTAGGAATCAACTGAGTTCTCTGTTAATCATGCCGATCCCTGGACCTCCCCCTCACAGAGCTTGGTTAAGTTGCTCTTGAGTGGATTCTGGGAAGCTGGGTTAATTCTGAAGACCCAGGTCTTTGGATTATACTTTGAAGAGGACTGTGTATGATTACAGTGTTAAAGCTTCCTTTACTCCTGTCCTATGCACAAAGATATGGATGTACTTTCAAATGGAATTAATAACATTGGCTCTTAGTCTCCACTAGAGGGTAGTAAATCAAAATTTTGAGTTTTGGAACAAAACTTGTGTAAATTGTGTGATTTTTTCTTTCTTTTTTCTTATTTTTAATTGGAGGATAATTGCTTTACAGTCTTGTGTTGGTTTCTGCCGTACAACAATGCAAATCAGCATTGTATGTGTATACACACACACACACACACACACACACACACATATATATCTCCCCTCCCTCATCAATCTCTCTCTTGTCCTCACCCCCATCCCACCCCTCTAGGTCATCACAAAGCACGGAGCTGAGCTCCTTGCGTTATATAGCAGCTTCCCAGTAGCTGCCTGGCTTACACTTGGTAGTGTATATATGTCAGTCTTTTTTTTTTTTTTTGAGAATCAGAGTTTAAAACATTTTTTAATGTGGATTTTTTTTTTCTACATGGAAATGTTAAGAGAAAAAGCTTTCTTTGGGAAACTGTTTTGCCTTCTTTTTTTTCCCCTAGTGTAATCAAATGACTTGCTCAGATTAAAATATTTCCTCAATTGATACCTCGTTGTCATTCTGAGTGATGCAGTTATAGGATGTTAGTGATAATACTTTCTGTTTTACAGATGAGGGACATAAGCCCCCCAAAGAAACTAGATCAAGGCTTCTACAGTTGTAGTAGAGTTAGGACTAGAACCCAGGTGACCTGATCATCAATTCAACATCATTTTCTATAAACCATCTTATAAAAAGTTTAATTTTGGGAATGCTGAGGATGGAGAAGGGAATACTGCATTATCAAATTTTAGTTCCTTTAGCTATAATTCCAGAGAAAGCAATGGCAACCCACTCCAGTACTCTTGCCTGGAAAATCCCATGGACGGAGGAGGCTGGTGGGCTGCAGTCCATGGGGTCGCGAAGAGTCAGACACAGCTGAGAGACTTCCCTTTCACTTTTCACTTTCATGCATTGGAGAAGGAAATGGCAACCCACTCCAGTGTTCTTGCCTGGAGAATCCCAGGGATGGGGGAGCCTGGTGGGCTGCCATCTATGGGGTCGCACAGAGTCAGATATGACTGAAGCGACTTAGCAGCAGTAGCAGCAGCAGCTATAATTCCAGTAAGAGTCAGAATTTGAAATATTCATGTATGTGAAGCAGCCTTGAGAGCTGTATGAAGTAACTTTGCTTTATGACTTTATAAATCTGGTGTCTCCTCTGTGGATGAGGCTCCCCACTTCTCTTTTTCTTTTTTTCCCACTGAATTAGACCAGTTCTGAGTTATAACTCTTGGATTTGTCTCTTCATCCTGTGTACATGGTTTTATTGTTGTTCTCTTTTAAATGGAGAAAACATAGCTTCGAAGTCAGGACAACATGAATTAGGATTTAAAAGAACAATAGCAAGTAAGCCTTGTCAAATAAGGGAAATAGATATAAATGTTCCAGTAATTCAGCCAGTTTATATTTTAAATGGTCTTGGCTTTGATAAAGAAATATGTGCAAAAGCTATGATTTTTTTTTTTTCTGACACGAGGCATTTGCTTTGCTGAATGGCTTAGTGTCTGGTGAAGCCATGTGCTTTCTTTTGGCATGTTTCTCACCCCTACTAAGACCTGCTAAAAGGAAAAATGCCCTTTTCGTAGAAGGGTGCTGACCACTTTCCCAGTATTTGACCAGCCCAACAATGGTATTAATCCCATGAGGCAATGGCAGTAGTGTTATTTCTTTGTTGTGATGGGAGTAATTTCCTAAGAGACTTAAGAATTGGGATATAAGAAGGAGTCACTAGGCAGTAACCTAACATTTTCCCCTTTTCAATGGAAAATCACCAGTCATTTCATTAAAATGGTATCTCCCAAGCATCCCACTTACATTAAAGCATAGGTCATAAAACCCTAAATTCCCAAAGTGTAAACCAGCCTTACTGTTATAATACAGTCTACATTTGCCAAGCTCCTAGTAAGTGTCAGGCAATGGGCTAAGAGTTTTATCCATCAAATCTTATCTGTCCCTCATAACAACCTTATGAAGTAGGTGCTCTCATTATCTTCATCTTACAGATGATGAAACTGAGACTCACATGGATTCAGGAATTAATATATATATATATATATATATAAATATAAAACTTGAAGTAGATGAGTCTTTACCTAAATCCAGACATTCAGAGTACAAGTGCCTGCACATCACCAATCTGCTCTCCCATGCTGAATATATATGCAGCCCTTGGGATGGCAATACAGAGAGACATGTATCCAGTGAATGCTTATGTGTAGAACCCCATTTAAGGTTGAAACATGATATGTATGTATCCTCTCGTTAAGGTTAAGGTGTTCCTAGTAGGGGAAATAAAGGGTAGGTTAAGGTGTTCTTAACGGGAAATAAAGGTTAATTATTGGCCACACCTTCTCTGGTGGCTCAGAAGGTAAAGAATGTGCCTGCAATGCAGGAGACCTGGTTCCGTCCCTGGGTTGGGAAGATCCCTTGGAGAAAGAAATGGCAACCCACTCTAGCATTCTTGCCTGGAGAATTCCATGGACAGAGGAGCCTGGCGGGCTAGGGGGCTATAGTCCATGGTATCGCAAAGAGTTGAACACAACGGAGCAACTAACTCTTTCTTTCACAACCAGTAGGAATAGCCTGCAAAAGCTGAGATAGGGTTAATGTCTAGGATAAAATTCAAGCCAGACCGGATTTTCATGCTCTATTTACTGTAGCAGACTGGAATCCTTCCTTCAGAATCTCTCAAAACAGGAAGAATAAATAGCAAATATGTTAGAAGGAGCAGAACCTAGACATGTGGTGCGTATTCACATTAGAGACAGGTGTTATTTCAGATATATCTTAGATTACGTTTCTGGGGCATGAAGGCATATGCCTCAATTCACAAGAGTTTAAAGCTCTGTCTTTACAAAATTATCCAGAGTGCTCACTGAAATGTACAAGAGGGAAAAAAGCACTAAAAGGAAAGAGAAACACAGAAATTTCTACTCCAAGGAGGCAGTGATGTATTTGGGCTAGTTATGTACTGGGTAGTCAGTGTACCACAGGTGGCTTCTGAGATGATGCAAGATGGTACATGAACACATTTTTACAAAGAAATGTTGATATTTACATATTAAATGAGTCTTTGGGCAGGGGGGAATCTGGCATTTTAAAGCCAGTGATTTTTATGGATATTTCTCAGGACAAGTCTGGGTTTTAAGGAGTGAGCAATCTTAAATTTGATTAGAACAAAAATATTAAGTGAATAATATTAATAGTGATAGATATGGGAAGAATTTTGAAGGTGTTTGTAAGAGAGATTGAAGTTGGGAAACTTTAGTATGGCAGAATCAGTGTATCATATAGGCTTTAGATATGTGGGCCCAAATTCTGGTTCTGATATGGACCAACCATATGACCAGGGGTAAGCCATTTCACACCTCTAATTCAGAGTAGCTTTGACTGTA